>NC_047678.1:17365785-18015785 GCF_011762505.2 Arvicanthis niloticus
CACCCCTGAGGTACGGAAGTGAAAACACAGGGGTCACACTGAAGGTGCCGAGGGACACACTGGAAGGCAGTAGCAGCTAGAGAGCATTCTCCAGCCCTCTGGGCCCTCTATCTCCCAAGATGCAGGGACAGAGGGCTTGGGTCACAAGCCACAGCTCCGGGCTTGTACTCCACCGCTTCCCAGCAGCGCCTCTGTGTGCTGCAGTCGGCTCTCCTGGCAGTGAGGATTCCCCGGATTCATACAATACCTACTTACTGAGCAGTTGTGCCACGCCCACTAAACCTGCAGAAATGGAGCTTAGTGAGCCAAATCAGCTCAAGTCCTTGCCTTGGTGGTGCTCCCGTTCTCTGGGATGAGCACTACCTGCCTCTTGGGATTGTGGTGGAGTCAGGACAATGCGCCCTGCAGAGCCCTGAGACAGGATGGTGACTACGTCTTCCGTGTTATTACCCTCGATTTCTCTGAAGCACGTGGACCACTGGCCGGAGACTCCATCTATGGATTCACACTAACCTCCCCGGAGGCAAAGGGAAAGAGCTGTTCGTTCAGCCTTGTGAAGGTCGTTCTCTCTGCCCCCACCCTCATCAAGTCCACTGCAATAAACAAGGTTTGGGAGGGAGGATGAGGGAAAGCGCCCTTGGGACCATTCATCACAATGAGGGCGGCTGACAGCTTTCAGCTCAGCCCTCAGTTCCCTACGGAGAAGCAGCACAATGCTATTATGTTGTGCCCATGAGGGCGATCCTCCGATCCTCCATAGGCAGAGCTGACTACACCTATCTGACTGACCAGGTTCTCACCTGGGGATGGAGGCACCCGACAGAATGTTGGATGGCAGCTATTGGCCTCACAGGAGCCCTGACTTCTCAAGCCAAGCCCACTCGGTGGGTTTAGAGTTAGTGTGTGGGAATGAGCCTGAGGTCAGGGTAGGTACCAGCCTGACTGAGTCAGTGGCATGGAGAACTGACAGGAAACCAAAACTAAAGAGAAAGTGTAAGCCAGCTTTAGAACCTCGTCCCCCAGGCGCTAAGAAAGCCCTGCATCAAAACTCTCACTGGTTAAGTGTCTTGAAAGGTGGTGACAGCTCCAGCTCTCCTTACCAACTTCTCGCTGGCACTCTGGTGCCAGACTCTATTTTTACAGGCTGAGTAATGCCTGGGCACAGGACCAGCTGAGGATTGGTGACAGAGGGCTAGGGCATGAGAGGTGACGGCGCAAGCGACGAAGCCCACATCCTCTCAGCTTCCAACACAAACCCTCTGAGTGGAGTTCAGAACTGCAAGTAGCCAAGCTCTAACTCTGACCCAAACTCGGCAGCCCTACCACTTCACAGCCAAGCCCTGAGTGCCACTGGAGAGGAGCCCTCATCTGTCTCATGCACTGGCTCCTGCCACCTCAGGTGCTGAAGCCCAACAACAGTACCCAACCAGTGAATGGCCCACACCAGCTTTGGCTCACACAGCCCATGTCACCGTCCTGGCCTCATGTGACCTCCTCTTCACTTGGTTTATTCCTGATCATCCTTAAACTTGACATAGTTGTCACTTTCCTCTGATGGCTGCCCCGAATCCAAGGTTGGGTGATATCCTTCAATACTGGGCAGCCTCAGTGCCCAGAGCCGACCTGTCCTCTGGTGCCCAACAACACTAAGGGCTCATGTCAGTTTCCTCTCTAGCCTCACCCGGTGTTGGGGGACAGGGGGTGGTCTTGGAGCTAAATAAGCTGCAGTACTCAGCAGATGTGGAGGAAGAACGGGACAGTGGGAGAAGGGGAGGGCACCAGAAAGCACTGTGGCTGGAAAAGCCCGTCACGGTGACAGGAGACACGCTGAAGAAAGCATTAAACCCCAGGACACAGGTGACTTCTCACCAATGCTTTGTTTACTGACAAACATGAGCACAAAATAAGAAAAATCTCTCAATAAATAGTGGGAATCAAGGTCACTCTTTGCTGTATCCAGGTGTGGGCTAAGAGTGGGCTTTAGATGAAGGGAAATTGTAGATGCTGGGTGGGTTCAAGTGCAAGGAGCCCTCCCAGGCTCCTCTGGACTTGGCGAACTAAAGGTCACTTCCCCTGGGATAACCTCCAACTATTGAGATGAACCAACCAGGAGCTATTCTACCAGGGCCAAGGAATGAAGACCTTCCATTCTCCTCCTGAGTCATCTGGTGATTCCTAATGGAGGCAAAGAAGCAGCCATGCAAAACAGATATCGTAGGGCTGGAGAGATGGCTCAGTGGTTAAGAGCACTGGCTGTTCTTCCAGAGGACCCAGGTTCTATTCCCAGCACTCAGTGGTAGCTCACTGCTGTCTGTAACTCCTGTTCCAGGGGATCTGACTCCCTCACACATGCAGGCAAAACACCAATGTACATAAAATATAAATAAGTTATTAAAACAGAGCCTTCCTAACACCTTTCCCCCATGGGAGTTTCCTCCCCCACAATCCCCATAATATCAATTTCTTCTTTCTTGCTAATGGAGTCCCAACTTTGGAGGAGACAGTATAGCAAAGACTGTGGCTACAGTCTTTCATCTCCTCTCCCTCTTAGGTATGCCACAGACAACATTTACCAGCCTTCCCGGCAGAAAGTGTGCGAGCTCTGAGGCAACCCCTGACCAATGGAATGCCAGGGGCGTAGCTCACCCTGACCTGGCCCATAAAATACTGCAACAGTGCCCCTCCCCATGTTCCTACCTCTACAAATGAGCATGGCATACTCATTTCTATAGAACATGTGTCCTTAAGTCATCTCTTTGAAGAGAGTCTCCCACACTATCAGGAACAGCCAGTGTTAGACTCATGTGTGCAAAAAGTATATTCCTATCACACTGTAGCCATGAAAGCTAATCTGATCTGTGTTTGCATAACCCCCCTTTTTTTTTTTGGTGTACCCTGATAAATATTCACATGGCCTCTTTAACTGGGGGGCAGTCATGTGATACACTTCTGGCCATCAAGTCAGAGAATTCTGCTGGGGGGTCTTCAGGAAAATGTCTGCTTTCCTGATAAAAGTTACTAAACGTGGCTAGTACCTCCTCCTTTTGTGAAGCAGACAGCTTGCCCTAGGAAGGGCGATTTCCTCTAATCCTGAGCTATCTCAGTACCCAGGGTCTTAGCTTTCCACAGTACCCATCAGCACTCCAGGCCCACATCAGTTTCCTTGTCAGCCATCCCCCAAGCTTCAGGGGACGGGATCTGAGCAGTGCTCAGCTGATGTTCGAGAAAGGACAGAGAGGAAGGTCATTGGGGATGAAGAAGCACCTGTACCTGTAACCTATAATGAACTCAAGAAGGGAGGGACATGAGAATTGTCACAACAGCTGCTGAAAACAACAAGCCTCCTACCTTCAGACACCTGGCTACACAGTGCCATTCGCTAAGGCCACTTAAGCACGATTCCCTATTACCTGCAGGCAAGGGCGCTCACCCATCAACGGGCTCTTTGCATGGTCATCACCGATTCACCCAGTCTGTACTGACCCCTATTTCATGCCCGTTAGTGGTAAGATCAAAAGCTTCTGAGATGTGTTGGGGGCAGGCTCTGCCCTCCACCCCCCAGACACCTTGGGGAGACAGGCCCTTGAACAGTCGATGTGCAAACATGGGGCATATACTGAGAGGACACACAATATTCTGTGGGACCCGGACCAAGGTAAGACGGTCTCAACTCTTTTCTGACATTGCACATCCAAAGTTAACACTTCTCCAGCTGAGAGAGCACCGTCCTCAGCTGAGCTGACTGTGTTTACCCACGGTAAGCAGAGTCGTTAAAGACCATCAATTAATCCAGCTGCACCAGCATAATCATCAGTCATTAGATCAAGAAGACTCAAGAGGAGCAGATCAAAACCCAGGCGCCGTGAACTCAGGAAGGCTGGAGACAGCGAGCGGGGCTCCTTCTGCCTGCTGGTTGTTAGTCAGCCTCTAAAATATACTTTCTCTAGAAGTCAGTAATTTTTCACCTTGGAGACAGAGCCAAAAAAAAAAAAAAAAAAAAAAAAAAAAAAAAAAAAAAAAAAAAAAGCATTTAGGCCGTGACCTTCAATCATTTATGTCCAAGCTTGGGTTGTTGTTTTTTTTTTTTTTTTTTTTCTTCAGGTCTGAGTCTCCATTAAGAACTGGGATAGAGACAGACAGATCGGCGGCAAAAGAGGACTGGGCTAAAAGAGCAAGAGGAAAGAAAGCCAGAGAAGTCGGAGCTCCCAGCCAGGGAAGTTGCCCTCTTTTAACTCGATTCTTTGGACGTGAATGAAATCATTTGCCATTTCTGCTGTCCAAGTATGATGAGGCAAGACTCTTTTCTTTTCTTTCTTTCTTTCTTTTTTTTTTTTTTAGACGAAACCTCATTCATTTCAAATTTAAGCAGTTTAAAAACCGGACAGGAACAAATGGGCTACTCAGTAAGAGACATGGCCACCAGGTTTTCAGCATAGAGGGTGTGCTGCTCACACTTCGAACAATCCAGGAAGTGCTGAGGTTCCTAAGAGTCCATCAAAGAGGTTTCTCAGTGCACAGCCCACGATGGCAGGTCCCCTGTCCGCTCTGCCAAGGAACAGGGTAGACAGGCCAGCTGCAGGATGGTCCAGCTAGTAGACCCAAACCTGTCAACACGGTCTGCCGGGTTACGAAGGCTTGGCTGTGGCAGAGGTAAGAGACCTGGAGGTCTGACTCCTTGCCCCTGGCTAGTCCGTTACCTGTCCCCAGCTGCCCCAGGAGCTCTTCGTTCTAAATGGACACTGGGTCTCCAGCAAGGTTTGGAGGCTTCTGGGGCAGCTGAAGCCCCAGTCTGAAACAGGAATGGGAATAGCATTCTGTCAACTGGGAGCAAAAATACTGCTGGAAATCCTGCAGGTGAGCAAATACTGAGCTTACCCTCTCGTCTCCCACTGCTCACCCATGACATGGATCCAAGAATGTGTTAAAATGTTAATCACAAGCCCGGGTCGGACACAGAGCAAGGAAAATGAGTTTCTAGTTTATTTAAACAGCTGGCAAGGCAATCGCATGACTCCAGCGTACGCCAGCTGGTGCTCGCCCCCCTCTTCCATCCTAAGCTCTTGGGCACTCATCCTAATCTCTTCGGCGCTCGTAGCCATTGCAGCTGGCCACGAGCCAGGAGAGCCTGAGCTAGCTCTCCACTGTGGTACTGGTTCTTTGTTGTGAATACAGGCTTAAAACCCTTTGTTCCATCAGGACAGACATATATATTTTGTCTATTATCCTATACCTATTGCCCTATCCTCTTGGGCAAGGGGGATAGCTCAGTGGATGAATGTTTGCCTGACATGCATGAGACAAGGTCAATCCCCAGCAGCCACCTACATATTTTAAGAGCCATGTCTAAATCCAGCATCTCGGCACAGACGGTATGCATCTAAAACAATGAATAAAGAGCAATAGTAATTAATATTCATTAAGCATGTACCATGTACTGGTTCTAAACCCTTGGGATATTACATTATTAAAGATCCATGATACCACAAAGTAGCATCAGCATCGCCTCAATTTTATAAGGAAACTGAAGCAGAGAAGTAACATAACTTGCCCAAGGATACAAAGCCACTCTGGGCGCACAGTCTCCACTCCTACCCACTGCACTGTGCTGAATTCCACCACCAAAATCAGGTCCTCGAGGAGAAGGAAACCATCAACAGAGAATCTGACAGCCACACACCTGGGAAATCTCTCCAGGGAGTTAACAGACCGCAGGCTGTTTAGTTTGACTTGCAGGCTTGCCCTAAGGAAAGCCAGTACCCACTCATCCTAAGAGGCCACCTGCAATCTCCAAATGGCTGTGTAATCACACCTGATTATCCAGCAACTGTAGCAGGATTATCCAAATCAATTCTCTGCTGAAGAGAGCTGAATTCTAAGGGAAGACTTAAAAAAAAAAAAAAATATATGGTCTATGTAGCTTAGGCTGGACTCCCCACCTGCAACCCTACAACTTCAGCCTCCCAAGCACCAGTGTTGCAGGTGTTTGCCACAAAGCTCAGTTCGAAGGGAAGCCTTTCAGCCACCCTGAAGTCCCATTCCTCCCATATTTATTACTTTCCTTGCCAAGACCAAATACTGGACAAGAAGCGGTTTAAGGGAAGAAGGGTTTACTTGCGTTTACTGGTTCAGGACATGCAGTCCATTACGGTAGGAAAGATACAGCAGCAGCGGGTAGCCGTTCACACTGCACCCACAGGCAGAAGCAGAGCGTGAACATTAGTGCTCAGCTTGCTTTCTGCTTTTCATTCTGCCTAGGACCCGTCCACACAACCCTACTGCCCAGAGCTACAGTGGCTCTTCCCATCTCAAATAAGATAATCTAGATAATCCCACACTGACATGCCTTGTCTCTTAGGTGCTTCTAGATCCCACCAACTTGACAAAACTATCTTATGCCATTTCAATATAGATCACAGACTTCCCAGAGGGTTCTAATGAGGTCATGGAAGCTCCAAATAGGGGCCTAGAACTTCTGTATTGCCCAAATGTCTAATTATTTGTCTATATATTTTTAAGATTTTTATTTTACATGTATGGATGTTTTGCCTGCATGTATGCACGTCTGTGCACCATGTGTGTGCAGTGCCCAGAGAGTCCAGAAGGGGGCTACAAATTTTCTAGATCTGGACTTACAAATGGTTGTGAGCAGACATGTGGGTGCTAGGAATTGAACTCATGTCCTCGGGAAAAGCAGCCAGTACTCTTAATCACTGAGCCATCTCTCCAGCCATTGTCTATATTTTAAGGAAGTTCAAATGTAAATCTCCCTACATTTTAGTAGTAACTTTTAAAGCGTACAAATTAACTTCTAAGCTTTTAAACGATTCTTTTACAACTTTAATAATGTTAATGCAACCCGACTTTATGATTTTAAAAGCAGAGACTTAATGATATTTTTCCTCATATTCTTCCGTATTTGCAAATAATAAAGTTGGCAAGATATTAATTTCATGTTACAGTTAAAATGCTCAAAATAATATTACTCTATCTCTGAAAGTCAGAGAATGACTGGACCCGAGAATGATGCCAGCTTAAGCAAGCAAGCTGCAGTTTGTTAATTGGAAAGATGGGGTCTCCAAAGAGCAAAGGGGGTAGTATAGACAGTATAAAACTATTTATAAAGTTGGTATAAATGATGTCCTTCCACAGAAGCAGAAGTGAAAAGGAGGGGGAGGAGAGGCGGGTCGACACCAAGCATAATAATTCTGATCGTAATCTGTCTTTTAAGGGTCTGATTTCCATGCTACAGCTCTCTGTAAGGATGTTGGTCATGCATAGTGACACAGAGGGTGGCAAGGAGATGACAAAAAGATGCTTTGCAAACAGAACTGTGAATGTGCATGATGAGAGAGCGGCTGCAAGTATTGAGTGTATTTGTACATTTCTGTGGTTCTCTACTCTCTGGAGCCAAAGAAAGAATGGGAGAACATTCCAAACCCTAAAAACCCAGAAGAGAGGAATTTGCCCCAGGAACTGAAGACTATCTGTGTTCTACTTTAGGGGTACCCTAAATTACCATCCAATATTAGATATCTGAGTTCTCCAACCTCTCCTCCAACTCAGAGCTCCCAACACAGTGTAGGTGCCACCAGTGTACAGTGGGTAAAGGACTGAGGGATGCAGCCATGGGTGGAAGGCTTTTGTGGAGGGATGTCCTAGCCTCTCTGCTGCAGGAACAACTGCACTAGGCTCAATCAAGCTTTGTTTTGTTTTGTTGACTTTTAATCATTAAATTCTTCCTTCCATACTCCTGGGTTTGTCCCTCCCTTCATAAGAGACTGGTCTTTCACTAAAGACAGTGGCTTCCCCATCCCAGATTTGCTGAGGAAGCCGGCGGGCTCTAAGGATGAAGGGACACAAGGATGGATTCTGGTTTGGTAAGGTGGGGCTCTCTTGTCTTCTGGACCCTGAGTAGACCCTGAAGTGCATCTCGGGTTCACAGGTGCCTCCTAGAGGCTGACTTGAGGTAGTTCCAGGCTGACTGTTACTACTGGACCCTGTTCTGGGTGGGTGCCTCTCTCCCACTGAAGGCTATTCTCTTGTTCATTCCCTGAGGGCACAGTACTCTATTCTAGACAGTTCCCACAGCATCTCCAGAGTGAGGTGGCACCCCAGGCTAGACCCCTGACCAACCTGGCCCAGTGGACCAGATCCCTAGGACACAGTCCTGACACAAGTTTACAACAGCTAAGTGTCTTTCTACCTGCATGTCCATTTCAGAGACGGCTTCCCAGGCCATTTAAGAACCAGAAGAGTGAGTCCAGGAAACTTTTCTTTAGATCACTGTGAGCTCCTTTTCTTCTAGCTCAGCGATTTTGCCTTTAAGCAGTAACCCCTACGCCAGAACGTGGGCATCTTCTCTACCTACCAACCAAAGTCCTATCGGGGACAGGACCTGGAGCCGAACTCTCTCTGGATCATTAGGTCTCCACTATTCTATCTTCTCTCCCACCCCTTCATACTGTAGCATCTCTCTCTCTCCCCCCACACCTCTTCCTTTCTCACTCTCAAACTGCAGGCACTAATTAAACCCCTTCTAAAAAACAGGTTTTTGCCAGCTGCAGGAATCCTGGGTAACAGCCAAACCTGAACAGAGAGACAGTCTGGTTGAGAAAGATAAGCTAATGACAACCAGGGCAGCACAGGTCCCCATAAACAAGTGGGACTCTGAATTCCAGCTGTCCCCAGATTCCCAAGCGAAGTGGACAAGAGCCCTACAGCAGGGACTCTGGGTATGCTCTTCCTCCAATTGGCCTTTCACAGGACAAAGGGCTGGACTTTGGCAAAGCTACACCTGACAGACCAAAGCAAATTTCCCCCAACACTGGAACTCCCCCGCAGCAGAACTATAAAACACACTGCCAGAAATGTACATGAAGGGCAGTCCTGGGCTGCCGCGGTAACCAGGTGTGGAGTGGGCAGCACCCACCAGAGTGACATCAGCACAGCCTGAAGTGGCAGGTGGGGCTCTGCAAGGGACCCATCTCCCTTGCAGCTTCCTCCATTAGCAGGCAGGGGTGCAGGATGTCCAAGAAGCCAGGGCTACCAGGTGTGGTGATACAAATCTTTAACCCCAGCACTTGGGACCCAGAGGCAGGTGGATTTCTGAGTTTGAGGTCAGTCTAGTCTACACAGAGTTCCAGGCCAGCCAGAATGGATGAATGAATGAGAGAGAGAGAGAGAGAGAGAGAGAGAGAGAGAGAGAGAGAGAGAGAGAGAGAGAGAGAGAGAGAGAGAATAGTATGAAGGAGCTAGGGGCCTCAGTCCAGGGCCTACAGGATAAGTCTTGGTGGACTTTTCGCCTCTCAGTAGGCAGCCTTGGGCTTTCCCCAGAACGCCCATCACCCTCTGATTCCAATTTCTAGGATGAAGAGAACTATTTCTTTCTTTAAAAGTCTGGAGTCTCCGCTGAGGGACAGGTCCAGCTGTCAGAGCCTGACCTAGGAATGGAATTTCTATCCCTTCTCTGATCCTTCACACCCCGCCTTACCAGATAGTGAATCTGTCTCCAGCAAGAGAGACTTTAACATTTATACGCATGTATATTCAAATCTGTTGAGAGATATTTCTGAAGCCCAGTGGAGGGCATGGGTTGTGGGCTCAAGACTAATGCACCAAGATATAGATATAGATATAGATATAGATATAGATATAGATAGAGATAGAGATAGATATAAATATAGATATAGATATATAAACAAACAAACACTGAGTACCAGGCAGGGGCACCTGGCCAGGCCCTAAGGTCCACCCCAGTCCTGCAGGTTTTCATTCCTAGCCAGAGGGAACTCCTGACAGCAGCCTATCACTGTGAGGACAAGAAGATTCATACAAAAGCTGTGAACACTCAGAAGGGCCCTACCGAGCTCCACTGTCTCCTTGCCTAATTACTTATCTATTTAATTGTAAAGGACTATTGAACTAATCACTACTGAAGCCATCAAAGAAAAACCACAAATACAGATAGGGCAGTTCTACAGCCCAGAGTGCTGTGCTCCAAGTGGTCCACGCTGCCACTGGTACCCAGCTGCAGCTTCCCAAGGTATCTGTGAGGGCTGGCTGGCCAGGAGCCAACCCTAAAAGAGAAATACCCTTTACATGTTCTTTCTCTGATGCTAAAAGAGAAATATCCTTTATATGTTCTTTCTCAGAATAGGCAATTAATTTAATCTAAGATTTAATGAAAGACCCCAGAAGGGAAGGGGTAAATGCACACACTGGCTGTCACCATGCCATCTCCCTTCTCTCCCGGGACCAGGAGGCTTTCCAAGCCGTCTGCTTTAAATCCTCTTCCCACAGATGTCACCACAGGGCACCAACACCTCTGAGGAGGGGGCTGGTGCCAAGCCCGACCGACAGTTCCAGAGGGTAGGCTGGGCTCAGCACTGTCTAGTCCATAGTAGGGGACCAGCCTGGGGCCTGCCGCAAAGAGCAACAAATGTCCCTCAGCGGTGGGACTTTCCCAGAGCCCCTCGTGGGTCACTCATCCCACATTTCCTTATCCGCACCAGATCGGATCCAAATTCTTGACTGGTTTTACCTGTTGAATGTTTAGAAAGCATCCTTGCCTTTCCACAAAGACACTGGCCCATCCAAGAGGGGATAGTTAACTTCTCCTGTGCTTCCCAGGGCCGTGGTGAATGAGAGTGGAGATATAGCTCCATTCCCCCAGCATCGCTAATCCTTCCCCATCCACAGGTACTACTGAAAGCCAGTCGCAGCCGCAAAGAAAACCTGCTCCATATTTGTGTGTGGCAAAGCCGGCTTCTTAGAAATTGCAACCTATCCAAGTTCACCAAGCAAAAGCAAACAACGAAGTAACCACACGGTCCTAAGCAGAACATTGAGCAAGCATAACCTGCACGCGTGGAGTGGCCCTCGGATGGGCCCAGGGTTCTGGCACCGCAGGCAGCAGGTAGCTGGGGAAGCACCAGCCCCACCCCCGGGGCAGGCCGTGAAGTTGCAGCTGCCTTTTACCTGGACACCGCTGCTTCGGGACAGCCGGGAGAAGGGGGACCCGGGAGTTCAGATTCCCGCTGCGTCGCTCAGCAGGAGAGCGGGGGCAGAATGGGACCCCGCTGGGGTGGCAGCGGGGACCGTAGGAGCAGAGCTGGGAGGGAGAGGCGAGCGGCAGGCAAGCGGGAGGAGGTAGGCGTGGGAGGGCTTCAGGGAGAAAAAGGGGTGTGCGGGCAGGCTTCTAGGGTGCGGGGCTGAGAAAGGGGAGACGGATCGGAGGACGGGGACCCCGGACGCGGGGAGGGGTGTGGGGAGAGGTGGAAACTGGGGAACGCGTAGATAAGGGACAGAGCTTGGTAGCAGGGCTCACACCCGCTGCTTAGAAGCCCGCCCCTGCCTTCGGATCCCGGCATCGCGGACACCTCTCTGGGGTCGCCCACCGAGACCCTAGACACAAGCCTGCCCAGCGAGGATCGTCACAACCGCTGGGGCCCGGCGCGCGCCTCACTCACCGCCTACGGTCCCGGCCTCCGTTGCTGTGCGTAGGGCTCTCCACCGGCAGCCAGCTCCTCCTGGCGGGAGTGCAGGCGGCGGTGGCGCGCGCAGGCCGCCGGACTCGGGGTTCCGCAGCGCCCCCTGCCGGGACCGCCCGGTCCCTGCCCAGCTCGAAACACTCGGGGCGCCCTGGAGCTCCACCCCCAGGCGACCGTGCGGGACCTGCAGGCTGCGGCGACCCGCACCCCGGGCCCTGGAATCGGACACGGCCCCGGAGTATCCAAACAGCCATCCGGACAAGGCTTCGGTCGCGCCGTCCGGGTCGTGGAAAGCACGCGCACTCGGAACGCACAGGGCCTGTGCTCCTCCCTACGCTGGACTTAGGACCCGGGAGGGTGGCATGGCCCCGGACACGGCCCTAGACCTGTCCCAGCCTTGGCGTGGGTGCTTTGGGACTGCGTGCCTGACCCCGCGCCGCGGATCTAGTCGCGGACGTGGGTCCCGAGGTGCCTCATGGACTCAAAACTGTCATAACCTAGCCACCGTGCCACCTCCACCCAAGCGCCCGTCCAGCGCTTCTCTTCCGGCGCGGGCCACATCCGGCCTGTGTCTACTCTAGACCTCGCAGTAGTTTTGTCCCTAAAGGCCTGCAGGCACCCTTGAGAGGTCCCGGCTGAGTCCCGCGGGCGTTTCTGCATAGCCCCTGGTTTGGCCGCTGAAGACCCGCGCAGCACTTGTTCTGTAAAGCTATGTTGTTTTATTTGGTCTGACGTTTGTGGATTTTTTTTTTCTCCCCTAAATGCTGTAGAGAAGGATCTCACCAACCGCAATTGTGAGATTGTCTTTGTTGTCAGCTCCGGGACTACAGTGACACCCTGAGCTGACCCTGAACAAAACAGGTGCAATTAGCCACTATTTCCTGTAAGGTGCAGTTCCAACGGAGCGCATCACTTGGTTTTCCCTAACTCATTCGATAGTGACTAAATCAAAACTTTGTATTTTATCCATATTTCTATCTACCTCCATTCCCCCTCACCTCCTCAAATCAGCTAGATTCTGCTTCCCTGGTCTGAATTCCATTTACCTCCGTGATCCAGCCATCTGGAATGCCTTCTCTGTCCAAATGTCTTGATGGCCAGCTGGCACTTGCCTGAGGGACACTAGCTACTAGCTAATTCTATCAGTCTCACCGTATTACCCAGAATCAACGCCACCTTCAGCCTGTTTACACCTTGACTACTATTGACAACTTCCCCAACACATGAGCATGAAATCTCACTCCCCCTTAAATTCCTACTTGGGCTGACCCTCAAGGACCTCCACAGCCCAAGCATCCTACCCAATACAGACTCTTCCTTCCCTCCACAGACTTTGACAGTTCTGCTCTAATTCCAAGTTCCACTCCTTCACAAGTCACACAGGCTGCAGATGACAGACAGCTCCATCCACACTAGCCCAAAGCAAAAAAATAAAAATAAATCAGGGGGAAAAAAAGCGTAGGCCATGTCAGCTTTAGGCCTGGTACTTGACCCCAGACACTCGGCTTTGCTCTCTCTGAAGCCTAGCACCCTTTCAGGACCTCAGGAGTGTCCAGAAGACCCAGGCTCACAACTCTGCCTCCAACACAAAACCAGCCTTGTTCTGCAAACTAGCCAGGCCTGGTTTTGTTCTTCTGGATTGAGCCCTTGTCAGTCCTGTATCACAACCTCTGTAGCCCATAGGGGTCGGTTCCCTTTCTTGGCTACTTACTCACCCTTCACATGGGATATGTGGACAGTCCTAGATTCAATACAATCACAAGAGGATGAAAGGTGACTTGGGCACCATTTCTCTATAAAAATTTGCCCCTATCCCACTTGGCTGGGGTATTCTTCTGGAAGTGTACATACTGGGAGTGGGAACAGGCCTCCTCTGCTTGAATCTTCCTCCACAGGGAACTTAAGAGTTTCCAGCTTTGCACCATCCTGCAATCTAGGTTAAGATTTGATACCACGATCGTCTGAGCTTCAGTCCTGGCATCTTTCCTTTGTCCCCTATTCCCTGAAGACTCTGACATCCTTCTCACCCTGGAGAAAGCATCACACCTCCTTTCCTGAGGACCTTTAAGGGTGGAAGGGTTTCCAGGGAAGGGAAAAGGAAAGGCTCCTAGAGGGAAGCATGTCAAGCCTCCCTCTGGAGCGATGAAAAAGGGTATCTGCCTAAGGCAGCTGGAGCCACTTGGCTAACAGCTGGGGAGGCAGTACCAAAGAGTGTAGGTCCCAGATATCCTCAAGCAGGAAGGAGGGGCAGATTTCTCTCATGAAGGGCACCAACATAATACTGGTTATCCAAATACATGTTCCAAATATCCCCTACTATCCTCCAAGTGAAATAAAAATTCTGTTTCTCTGGCCCTGGCAACTAAGAGAGTCCTGACGAGGACAAGCCCCCACCCAGCAGTGTCACACGCTCCTGCAAAACAGCGCCTGTCACCTTCATTACTCATCTGATAGAGCAGCAAACTGTGCCCCTGGATGACCGTAAAACAGAACTAGCAAGGCACCATGGACTCCACCTTTCCTCCTGAGCAGAGTCCTGTCTGCTCCTTTGTCCTTGCTACACGCGCTACACTCAGAGTCACTGCCACCCACCATTCACTGAAAGCTGAGTCTGCCTGTCCTCTAAAAACACTGGGTGGCTCATGAATATTCTGCTGGGCAGCTCACTTTGCCACTTTGCCCCTGCATCCCTAGTTGGATTGGAGCAGCCATCAGCGGATGAACACCTTCAAGGCAATCTTGCCTCTGGAGCAAAAAAAAAAGCCTGCAAATATTCGCACAGCCTCCTTTGTCTGTGGACTACAAAACCTGCTCTCTGTCCCCTCCCTTCTTACAGGGGCACTGCCACAGGGTGCCTAGTCTGAGTTAACAAACAGCCATGCCAACGGGTCGTCCTAGGGAGAACAGGTTGCTTTATTTGAGCCAGTTTCTACATTGCAAAGACCTGGAGTGCCCCCAATTCTGCCTCACAGCCAAATCTATTAACACCACAAAATATTTCTGTGCTGCCCACCAAAATGTTCAGATGGGCAATGTTATTTCAAAATTCTCTTCACTGTGGGTTTGGTTTCTTTGGCTATAACTAGAATGTTCATCCACTACAGGGAATGTGGAGAAATACTAAGTGCTCAAATATCAAAGGTTAAGATAAAAAATATTCAGGATAGATTTCTGTCGATTCATATAGCAGCGAACACCAGACTGACTGACATATTTATATTAAATGGAAATTGTTCTGTCTACCCCACATCTGCAACCCTAACACCTCGGAGAGATAAGTATCTTGCAAAAGGTTAAAGGTCCGTTCTTAGGTGGCTGCAGAGCCGCCCTTCCTAACACATGCTCATGTTTTAGAAAGGCAGACACCCCCCAGCTCCAGGGTGGTCTGTTCTCATTTATGCATGCATGATTCTTTCTCCTTGCTACCAGCTGCGGTCCCTCCCCCCACCCCCAACAGGCTTATTATAAAAGCCCCTTCCCACTCCCGAGAGCAATGAGGGAGGGCGGACTCATTTTCCCATCTATCTGGGAAATTTAATTATAAAGTCAAATCTGGGAGAACAGAACACAAAATAACCACATTAAATAAAAATAAGAGAGGGCTCTGAACCTGACCGTGAGCCAAAAGAAGAAGAAGAAAAAAAAAATCACAAAAATATTAGAGTAATTCAATGAATCATAGATCTGAATATTCTTTTTTTTTTCCCCCTCTAAACTCTCAGTCCAGCTGAAAAATCTTTCTAAGGACAGCTGAGGCAAGCATTAGATGAACTCACATGAATCACATTTAGAACTCATAAAAAGACAAAAGCTGTGGCAAGCTATGTATCTAAAAACAGTCAAATTTATAGAGTAAGCACTTTACCAAAGCCAGATGAATGGACAGATGAGCCAAGTCCAGCCTTCTCATTTTACAATAAGAAGCAATGCAGAAAGGAGTCAAGAAGAGATGAAGGGCCCAGCAGAGATTTCTGAAGTTCCCAGTGACATGAGCTACAGCAACTGGAGTTGAGGGTCCATGAGAACGAGAGACCACAGACCTCCCCTAGGGCCCAGAGTGGCAAGATGGAAGCTAAAAGGGTTAAATATTGAGAAACCGTTGCCAATTCATGTAGAAGTCTATGGTCAAAGGAGAGCTGAGGTCAAGAATAATCAACTTGTCCCAAATTTACCCACAAACTGAGCTGGTAAGACAGTGAGGGCTGGGATCCAGTCCTCTGGACACTTCAGGGCCCTTCCACTGAACCCGGGCTTGTAGAATGAAAAAAAAAAAAAAAAAAAAAAAAAAGATAAAACATCTCAACAGCCCCACAGAGGAGCTGAACAAATTTGATTTGAAACTCTTCAAAAAACTGCATAGGAAGTCACGGTGTGTCCAGGTCATTACGTGCTTGGGCACTGGCTGAGTCGGCTCTGACATCCTTTGACTCCAGCCTTCTTTGTTGAGCAATAGACCAGATCGTGTGATTGTTTATTCAGTGATTCAATTTGATGCACGGAGCACTACAGACTCTCATGCCAAAAGCTGCACTGGTGCTCCCTGTCTGAGGGAACGGCATCCCTGTTACCTTCCTTGGTCTGTATGCTAGAAACATGTGTCATGATTTGAATATGAAGTATTACCCCAAGAGGATCATGTGTGGAGGTATGGTCCCCAGTTGCTAGTGCTATTTGGTGATTAGATCGTGAGGGTCTAATCTTATCAAGATTAACCCACTGAAGAGCTCATAATTGAATGGGCTATATGGAGATGGGGCCTTAGATGAATGACATATGTCACTGAGGTGTGACTTTGAAAGATAGATCTTTTCCTCATACAGTTCTTGCTCTCTTTGCTTCCTGGTCACGATGAGTTAAGCGACTTGCTACATGCCCTTCTGCCCTGATCTTTGGCTTCTGTTTCTTCATGGCCCAGAAACAATGACCAGCCAACCATGAGCTGAAACCTCTGAACTCATGAGTGTAAGTCACTTTTCCCTTTAAGTTTTTGTTTTTGTTTTTTTTTTAAATTACATTTTCCCAGGAAGAATGTCACACAAAAAGAGCTTAATAGATGATTCTGGTAACATCAATGTCATTATAAAAGTAGAAAACCTTTATGTCTCCCTACCAAAGGTAGTTAACCCAACAAGGTTCCATATTTTCTAAGCCCCTCTCCTATTTTGTGACTTGACTCTTTGTCCAACCCCTAGAGATTCCACAGTGCTACTGGCCAGTCACATTGCTCAGTAAGCTGTGCTCTTACAAATGGCATGAGAAACAGTCACCACCTCTGCTAGGATTAAAAGATGGAGGCCATCTTGGCCATGGTGCTTGCTAGCTTAGTTTTTGTTGCAAAAAGAAATTGCCTTGCTTAAGGTACTTTTACCTGTGCATTCTTTTGTGTCATGCTGAAATTATTATTTCAATATTCTTTCAGTATGAGGGCTTGTCCTAGATTTCAAATTCCTCTGAGAGAATGTTTGGATTTCTTCCCTTGGTGAAGATCTTTTCCGCAGACAGTCACCATGTTGTGGTGGTTCTCAGGTAAACTATATTCTTTTGTTTACATCACTAACAACCCTAAGATTGAAAGTTTCTTTACAATAAGAAAAAGGGCTCAAGAAAATACCAAGGAGACCAGGTAACTTTTGAGCACAAGGCCAAGAACAGCAAGGTCCTCCTTGGTTGTCTAGTCATCCTGGAGGCTGGATGAGAGGAAACGAGACATGACATTTATACAAAGCAGAAGTAGAATCCTGATCCATACATAGCTCGGTCAGTGTCTTTGGTGATTTCTGATGATAAGCCTACTGATGAGAAGCACCTAGCACAAACACTACCCCCTACAAAGGAATCAATCAGAGATTGACTAAGCATTGGAAGTCAGAGTGAGAGAAACCTTCATAATGGGGACTGAGGCTCTCTGATTGGTTAATGCTCATGAACCCCAGACAGGAAACAATTTATCAAAAAGGAAAAGCAGATTTTTTTCAGACAGAGGGAAACCAATTCCTCTGGCTAGCCCAGAGATTCCCCGACTCTATTGACTATACCTCTCCTGCTATTAAGGAGAGATTGAACAATATGGAAGAGACCTCTAAGACCCAAGCTCAACAACCTGTCTATGTCAACACCACTCTCTGGACATGGGTTCTTTCTTCGTGCCCTCTCCAGACTGTTCCCTTAGAGAACCTGGGACACTTTGAATCAGGTTTAGAGGAAGAGAAAACAAACACACTTTTGGTATGGTTAAGCCCTACGCTTCGGTGGACATTATGGTGCCCAGGCAGTTGCCTTTCTAATTACGCAAAAGCATTACACAAGATGTGGTTTGAATATGTTTGGTCCATGGGAAGTGGCACTAGTAGGAGGTGTGGCCTTGTTGGAGGAAGTGTGTCACTGTGTGGGCGGGCTTTGAGGGCTCCTATTGCTCAAGGTCCACCCAGTACAGAAGAGAGTCTCCTGGCTACCTTCAGTTCAAGATGTAGAGCTCTCATCTCCTTCTCCAGAACCATGTCTGCCTGCATGCTGCCATGCTTCCTGCCATGATGATAATGGACTGAATCTCTGAAATTGTAAGCCAGGCCCTAATTAAATGTTGGCCTTTATAAGAGTTGGCTTGGTCATGGTGTCTCTTCATAGCAATGGGTGCCCTAACTAAGACATAAGGCTATCAATATTTTAAGTCAGAGTTAACTATTTTTAACAAGTGGTTTTCTAAGGGTTTTACGTTTCAGCCAGCACAGAAGGTCACAGAATTGTCTGATCTGTTTGGGTGGAACAAAATGACTTCAAGGTCACTTCCCCATTGTCTCAATATGTTCCCAGAGCAACAGCGCCACCTATGGGCTTTGGGCACACCTTCATTCCTTTTGCTTCTCTCGAGCAACTGCCTGAATCTATGAGCAGAGGAGAAATCGAAACAGGGTCCAGATGACATTACTTGGCGTTTACTATTTACAGTTGGTGGTAAGACATATGGACTCCCCTTTTTAAGGCTTGAAACCATGGAATTCTTTCCTCTGCGTATTTGCTTTGTTCTTTTCAGGCCAAAATACCCAAACCAGGTGGACTATCTCCCCCTGTAGCTATGCTAACCTAACTCAGGTGATTGTTTTAAAGAAAAGGAGTAAGTGTCCATATTTAATCTGTGAGACAGGTGGATCCCACAGGAACTAGTTCCCTGGTTGGGGGTCCACCCTCACCACAATCAAAAAGTATGTTACATTGTCACCATCTTGACTAGTGACCTCATTGAGGTGGAGACAGCCATGCAATGTGGCTGCCATCCTGAATGATGTTATCAAGATGGGATAAACCATGCCATCTGACCTCCATCTTGGTTAGTTACATCATCAAGATGAGGATGACCAAATGACTTCACCACCCACAAAACAGCTGAGACCTTAGACAATATCTCCATCCCTAGAATTTCCTGTGCCACGTCCCTGTCCTCTTCTCCATTGTTGGTTTTTTTTTTTGTTTGTTTGTTTTGTTTTTTTGGTTTTTTTGTTTTGTTTTGTTTTGTTTTGTTTTTGATTTTTACGTTCCTGGATGCCTAATGGAATCATAGAGACGACTCCAGCATGGACTCTCCTTGCCAAGGTCAATGCATTTTTATGTCAGACTAGGGAGGCAATACTAGACCTTCACGGTGGGTTGTTTCGGTTCAGTTTTGACACACTATTTTGCATGATACATTTGCTGGATTTCAGAGGGTACTTAAAGGTTTCCCCAGCTATGTGCCGCCAGCACTAGCCAGCTACAAAACAGAGCTGACACTGGGAGGGAAAGACTTGGAAAGGACCTATAAACTTACAGCAGCCCAGGGAGAACCACGGAAAAGCACAGGTCTCAACTGGCGCCAAAGGATGGTTGCCACATGCTGGACAAGCCGCTGCCAGAGAGTAGCTCCCACAGCTGGAGGCGAAGCGGATTCAGCTGGATGAGAAGCCGGAGAGGAGGATGGACTGTGGCGGGTATCAATGCCTACTCTTCCTGCCTGGCATCTGCACATTTACTTTTCTCTGACGGAGATGGTCTTTTCCTTTGTTTTGCTCTATATTGTCCACATCTCCACATCATGCTTCTGTTTGACTTTCCTCTTACAGTGACATTGACAGGCTACAGAAGAACAAGTTGATGCCATCCCTTCCCGAGAATTCCAGCCTCACAGTTTTAACGGAGCCTCCTTAGCTGAGTCAGCGGGAGACTGCAAACATCAACTTGATGATGTTTTATTGTGTTATTTCTGTTTTTCTCAGCCTGCTACTTGCCAAAAGCACATCATTCCCTGGGTCGTGCAAAGCACAAATAGAGATTTTTTTTGACTGTCCTATGTTTTAAGGTGGTATTGCACCCTCTGAGACTCTAAGCCAGTGGTTCTCAACCTTCCCAATGCGGCAACCCTTTAATTAAAAAAAAAAAAAAAAAAATCCAGTTCCTCACGGTGTGGTGACATCCCCAACCATAAAACTATTTTCATTACTACTTCATAACTGTGATTTTGCTACCATTATGATTCATAATGTAAATATTTTTGAAGATAAAGGTTTGCCAAAGGAGTTGCAACCCACAGGTTGAGAACCACTGTCTAAGCCAGATAATTACTGTCTTTATAAGACCAGCTGTGTCTGCTTATGAACTATCATCACAGCTGGCCTTGTTGATTACTGATAAAGATTGCAATGCCTGGAACAGCATTTTTCAGAGTTTTTTTTTTTTCCAGATTGGGAAAAAGCTGGAAAATTTGAAGCAAGCCATAAAGGTCTGAGCAGTGGCATGAAGGTATATAAAAGATGAGACTTTATGCATGATATTAACACATCTAGGGTCAAAGTTCAACACGTTGCTGTCAAAACCCTGCTTAATTGTATGTCAAAGCAATGCTTATTTTAAAGTGGTTAGATTTTGCCCCAGTTTTATCTAAATATCACACAATAATTAAAAGTACCAGGCTGGTGTAGTCAACTTTCAGCAGCCATATTTGGAGGCTTATACCGATATGGCTGGAGGGATTGAAAGAGGAGAATATTTTACCTTGTCTTCTGAGGTCAACTAGGTCCCCAGGAGACTATGGAACATCTCTAAAATGTCCTGTAAGTGTTCAAGAAGCCCATGAAGACCCCAGCTCTAACCAACTCTTCAAAGAAGAGGGTCAACACAGAGGAAATCTTTCCTCTGTGCCACAACCAAGCAAGGCTTTAATTTTTCCTCACATCAACGGAACAACTGGTTAAAGGAAGGCTGGAGGGGCCAAGGCTCCTCTCAAGCCCAAGTGAGTCCTGAGGGTCAGGTCCTCATCTGGTCTTGACAGTTAAAGAGGGGGAAGTGACTAATGTTGGCCACCTTTGCAGTCATAACACCCAGCAGGAAAGTATAAGGACCACTAAACTGTTGGCCCTGTTTCCTCCACACGTCCAGGGACTGCACAGCTCATATGATAGGTTTAAATCCATAGCGGGCGTTGTCTAAACAGCTAATTCTCACTAAGGATTTTCTTCTTGATAAGACAAATGCTGCCCTGGTGTGAGTCCAGACCTCAGCTCCCTGCAGCAGCTGCCTACAGCCAGGAGAGACAGGCAAAGTACTGTTTAACCTAAGAAGTGAGTGAGAGCTAAGGTTCTTTTCTCTGCCTCTCTAGAAGCCATTTGGGAGGGAACTCATGCTGATTCCAGCTGCTCCAAAAGCTACTGAAGAGCTTCAGAGCAGATCCTGAGCCATCACTCTGGAGAGCAGTCCTGGAGGCCAAAGGGGAGTGAACAGGGATGGATTGATTAAAAACTGGATGCTTTTGTGAGCCCAATAAGAGATTCTAAGGGACTTGGCAATTTGTCTAATATTACTGGATAATAATGAAATAAACCTAGAAATGGATAGTAAAGAAAATCATATGAACTATATAAATATACGAATACAAGGAGACTAGCAATGCATTCTAAAATTGGAATTATTATTGTTATTATTATTCTCTCTCTCTCTCTCTCTCTCTCTCTCTGTGTGTGTGTGTGTGTGTGTGTATGTGTGTGTATGTGTGTATATGTGTGTATGGCAATCAGAGGACATCTGTGTGGGGTCAGTTCTTCCTACATTTTTGTGGACTTTAAGGATTTGAACTTGAATGATGAGAATTGCTCATCAAGCATTTTACCAACTGATCTAACTTGGTGGTCCAATATTGTTTCAAACATTGAATGGGTTATTGAAGAAATGGATGGGGATTTCTTAATGCTACAATAAAAGGCAAATAAAAACTATCATAGCAAAAAATCTGGGGGATACAGCAAAGGAAAGGGGAAAGTTTAGAGCTATGAGGGTTTTTGTTTAAAAAAAAAAAAGTAGGAGAGAGGGCCCAGTGGGTGAAAGTACTTATCATAAGTCCACATGACCTGAATTTGATCCCGTGAACCTGTGTGAAGGTGGAAGGAGAGAATCAACTCACACATATTATCATCTTCTAGTCCCAAGTGTGACAACATACCTGCTTGTCTGTGTGCATACACACACTAAATAAATAGATGTGGAACACTTATATGCCAATAAATCTGAAAATCTGGACTAAAGGGATATTCCTACCAAAATTAAACCGAGAAACATAAAACCTCAACTAGATAGTAATTAAAAAAACAATAAAAATAAAGCAATTGTCATGTATGTGCAAAATCTGCAACAAATATTTGCATTACAGACCATAGAGGAGGGGAACTGGAATAAATCCATCTACAACCTTCTGTTCTTGAGAGAGCTGGGAAAAAAATTGAGGAAAAGTCCATCTAAAACTGAAACTACTACAAGAAAATGTAGGGCAAACATTTCAGGCTATAGCTACAAGCAATGACTTCCCCAACAGGATGCTGATGGTTCAAGAAACCGTAAGGACTGACCAATGGGCTACACCAAGCTAAGATGCTCCCACACAGCAAAGGGAGCCAGGAACAACCGGAAGGACACCCTACAGAATAGAACATCCGCGAGCTAGTCATCTGACTGAGGAGTCAAACACACACACAAGTCAAAACCTAAACACAGTCGGAGGATGGACAAATGAGTTGTATAGATGAGTCTCAAGAAGAAGGAAAACAAACAGCCAATGGATAAGTGAAAGCTACAGCAGCTGTAGCCATTAGGGGAATGCAAGTCCAAGCTAACGAGATTTCTTCTCATCCCAGTCAGAATGGCTGTCAAGAAAGCAAGGTTCCCTCAGAGCCACCACTTTGTCGTGGATTTTGAGAGCCTTGCCTCCTGCTCCATCTTTATACATAAAGGAAGAGGTGGTCAGAAAAAGATATATATGATGTGGCCATTTCTCCTCCTCCCCCATCTCCAGGCCCTCTGAGGAGCTTCCAGCTTCCATATTGGCACAGAGTAGCTGACAGCTCATAATCTCTGTGTTCCCTCAGACCCTTGTGAAGGGGGTCCAGTGAAGAATTCACCATCTCAGTGGAAACAAGCGGCACTCAGGTGGTACTGACCTGCTCCACTACACATTTCTTTACAGCAAGATACTAACTGCTTAAGAAATGAAGATGAACCCGGTGGTGGCACAGGCCTTTAGTCCCAGAACTCCTGAGACAGAAGCACACAGATCTCTGAGTTCAAGGCCAGCCTGCTCTACAGAGTTCCATGACAGCCAGGGACACACAGAGAAACAACTGTCTATTAAACAAACAAGCAAGCAAACATAGCAACAAAAAAGATGCTTTGATGCAGCTATTTAGCAGGTAGACAGAATGTTTTAAGTGATTATTCTTATATACTTACTGGGTTTGACGACAGGTTGAGTTACTCGGGACCCTGACTCAAAATAGCAACAAGAAATCATTTATAAGAGCACCCTTAGTAGTGAATTTATCAAAGAAACCCATGTAAAAACTACACAATGAAATAAAGTGTGGGAAGAGCCCAAGTAACAGAAATGACTCCGCAGGCCAGAGACCAATATTGTTAGAGCGTGTAGGCTCGAAAAATCCCTTCGAAGTCTGTGAAACCTAAAACCACATTATGAGGAAGAAAATTTTAGGAATTCAAAAGCTAATTCTAAAAATTCATATGGAAATGAAAACAAAACAAACAAACAAACAAAAAACCAAAGCCTAGAACAATTGAAGCCACTTTAAATAAAGATGAAATCGGGATATTTGTGCCGCCCAATCAAGATAGCTGGCCTTGATCATGGTAGTACATACCTATAATCCCAGCAGAAGGCTGAGGCAGGAGGATTACCAGTTTAAATCCAGCACAGGCTACATGTGAGGTTGTTTCTTTTGAAAAGAGGGAGGGGAAGTAATTACTTTAAAAACAAACAAACAAACAAACAAACAAACAAAAAACCCCAGGCAGTTGTGGCACACGCCTTTAATCCCAGCACTTGGGAGTCAGAGGCAGGCGGATTTCTGAGTTCAAGGCCAGCCTGGTCTACAGAGTGAGTTCCAGGACAGCCAGGCATACGCAGAGAAACACTATCTCGAAAAAACCAAACCAAACAAAACAAAACAAAAACAAAAACAAAACCACCACTACCAACAACAACAAAAACCCCACAAAACAAAGGAGAGCCGTCCAGATGCTGAGCAGCTGGAAAGGGCACTTGTAACCAACCTTACAGGGTAACTCTTGGAACCCCCATGGGAGAAGGAGACAGTGCAGCAAGCTGTCCCCTGACCTCTTACATGTGCATCATAGCACGTGTTTCCTCCTTCCCCCAATAAATAAATGTGATAATAAAATTTAAATTTTTCTACAAAAGGTTTAAAGGCAAACTAATGTATGGCCAACAGTGTTTACATATAATTGATCCCACGACAACTGAAAACAAAATACGAAGGTGAATGTCCACCCTTAACTCACACCTTCATCATAAATTAACTTGAAGCAGATCACAGACCTAGGTGGTCCATGTGTAATAAGTTGGGGGGTAGCCAACATTACATAACTCCTGGAAAAAGGTCAGCACAAGATTTTAGTGGCACCTGGCTTAGTAAACATTTCTTCAGTGAGTCAAGGGCCATAAATACAAAGAATAATAGTACATCATCAAACTTAGTTTTTTTTTTCTTTAAAACACATTAGTATAAATTAAGATAGAAGCCTCAAGCTTGAAGAATACATTTTATATCTGACAGACACGGATGCTGGTGAAGAAATAAGAGCCACTCACAGTCAGTTAGCATCGCAAATAACCCAGAGAGATTGAAGGCACACTTGAACAGATACCTCATCAAGGAAGATAAACAGATGGCAAAGAAGCAATGAAAAGACACTCCTCTTATTAAGCATTGATGAAATGCAAATTAAAGCAATAATGAGGTACTGCTATCTATCTACCAGAATGGCTAAAATTAAAAATGCCAATCATACCAGTGCCAGTGAAGAGATAAATAAAAGAAATTCCCACCCATTGATAATGGAATCATAAAGTGGGCTAAGCAGTCTGGAAATGAGTTGGTTTCTTAAGAAAGTAAGCATGTGCCTGCGGTGGTTGTTAATTTGCATTGTCAATTTGACTCAATCTCCAATCACCTAGGAGATGTCAATACTTAGGGACCAGCCTTCAACATATATGCCTTGTCACATCCTTTCAGAGATCCAGGAAAGGACCTTACTGGGGCATCAAGGGAATTAAGAAAAGATAAACAGACAGACACACAGAGACACTGAAATACTGGGATCAGGTGGTCTGGACTCTCGGACGGGGAAAGCACAGCACTCTGGAAGTGTGTTTATGGTATGGGGTTGGTTGAACACAGAGGTGAGATGACTGCATGCAGCTGACCAGGGAGTATTATAGAGCAATAAACAAGGAAGTGGGGTTTATGGTATATAGCTGGATTAGGACACAGGTTTAGTTAATCTTCATTAGTGCCATTTCTTTGTGGGAGGAAGTCTTTAGGCTGTAAACATTCTGCCTTTACCCTTGGGAAGAAGAAGGGTCCAGCAGGCAGGGGTGGGGCAGTGAAAGGGGCGGGGCAGTGACAGGGGTGGGCATCAAAAGGGGTGGAGCAGAAAGATGGGGTAGTAGGGATTTGAATATGGACAAAACACATAATGCTAAAGTATACACTTATAAATAAAAGAGAAAACCAAACAAATATAAAAACAACCTCAGAGGGTTTCCTTGTTCCTTCTGTCACGGGAGAGGACACATGTGAGCGTAAGTACAAGATTTCATTGAATAAAAATTTAAAAACAAACGAAAACTATATTGAGATTCCCAACCTCACCATAGTGAGGAGGACTACCATCAGGTTAAAAATGGACGCTAGCGAAGACCTGGGGTCAAGAGAACCCGCTGTACACAGCCGGAATGTAAATTAGTCCAGCCACCTTGGTGAATCTGCTAGCCCCTTGATCTTGGACTTTCCTGACTATGAAACCGTGGAATAAATTGGCAAGAAGCCAACCGAAGCGTATATTTGCTGTTCTTAGAGTTCTCTATGCCCTTATGCAGATCTACACTTCCACTCTGAATCCTTTCTTCTGCCTAAAGGACTCTATTGAACGTTTCTCTTATTGGTGGGTTAAAAGCATGATAGTGTGAGGACCCTCAAAGCTCAGCCTTTCCTAGCCCCCGATTCTCCTCTCTTCTCTCTCCTGCTTAGACCCCATCTGCGCAGGACAGTGAGTTCTAAGCTCTGTTCGTGCATTAACCAGGCTAGCTCCCACCTCAGAGCGTTGGCTGAAATACACATTTCACATCTACACAGAGATTTGCTTTCAGGAGACACAGGTAGGGCCGGAAGGGAGGGGTTTTTATTGTTGTTGTTGGTGGTGGTGGTGTGGGGGAGGGGTTGCACAATTTAAGTAACCTTATTTTCTCAGACACAGTGCCTGAGACTGGGTGACCCCTTGTTTGGGGGTGCATGTGCCTTGGTTTCAATCTGGGTGAGTGGTTGACCCTGATCAAGGAGTATAAGGATGGTTCCAGTAGTGATGCAGGTTTAAAACCATTGCTCCCTAATGTGGTGAATGGTCAATACCATGAACATACAGTAGATGCTATTGAGATGCCTATGTTCTCAATATGGCAGGAGAAGACGCTCAGACATCTGAGTGGGTAGGAAGCTGGGGTAGAAATGGAGGTGGAACAGGAATCTGAAGCAAAAAGGAACGGTGGGGAGAGTGACAGAAAGGAGCAAAGAAGAGGAAGCCACAGGCCTGTCCCTGTCAGTATCTCTCAATTCCTCACCCTACATCAAGCAATCCTTTGCTCTAAGGTGTAACCATGAGGTTCAGGGCAATAGGTTACCCACATGGTTGACAGGCTGATGGATGCACGAATTTGTGCAAGATACTGGGGCACTGGAGCAGGTCTGGAGCACTGTGGGAAACTGCTCCCTGCTCAGCTGGTTTCTCTCCTAAATCTGCATTCTGGTCCCTGTGTTCCTCTAGGCTGGAAAGGCCCTTAGCTTCCTCCTTCTGCCCAGCCCAGGGGACCCCACCTCCATGTCCACCTTCCTTGGCATTGAGAAAGGAGCCCTATCCTTCCCCCAACTCACTGCTTCATTTTCTGGTGTTTGGTGTTTACTATTCTTTTAAGGTTCATCAGTGGTATTTTGCAGCAGTTCCCTGCAGATTAAAGCATCCCACCCTGCAGGGAAACTCCTTAGGAAGTGTTGGGGGCCGACTTTTAGCAGAAAGCGGCTATCAGCTTTGCAGCCATCTTGAGCCATATACCCTGACATGAGATTTGAATTACAATAGCCTACAACAGCTGAGAACACTCCGATAATCTTGGTTTAGATACCTTGAGATTAAAGGTGCGTGAGATTAAAGGTGTGTGACTTAGAAGTATAGAGATCAGAGTTAGAGACAAGACCTAAGGGCATGATTAAAGGTGTAACTTAGAGGCGTGGCTTAGAATCAGACTATAGAAGACAGAACCAGACGACAGACTATAGAGAGAGAATCAGAGACAGCAGACAGAGGGAGAATCAGACAGGAGACACTTAAAGGAAGAGAGACTGAAGAATAAACGGGATTGAATCACACCCTGTCTGGTCTCCATTCTTTGAGTCTGCCCTCACCCTCGCTCTTGCTGAACCTCGACCCAGCAGCTTGGGCCGGGATACAGTGGCCGCCCTCAACAAGGAAGGAAGTTAAAAGACTCAAAACAGCTTCAGGAAGTCCCTGAAATTGACCATGTTCACTGGGCTCCTCCCTACCAAGAGTAAACAAGAAAGCATGTTCCTCTCTGAGAGGATGTGCGGCAGAGACCGAGAGGAGCCCAGCTTCCTGGGAGACAAAGCAGAGACCAGCAGAGCTGCCTGGAAGAGGTTCAGACTGACTAGAGCACTCTCCGACCTCTTGATCTGCCTGTAAACTGTGTGCAATGAGCTCCAGGTTCCCAGACTTTGTGGGCTGTCACCCATGCTAGAGTGGGCTTTGGTGGTACAGCTCTCTTTGAATCATTTCTGTTCCTATCAGTAACCCCTCACTCATATTCCTGCAAGTAACCCCAATAAAACTCATGGCTTCGCCAAGTTGGATTTGTTGTTACCTGTATGTTGGGCTGTTGTGCACTATCTGGGGCGAGTAGACCTGTGTATTTGCTTCCACCCAGGGAAAGTCTTGCCACACAACAAGGGGGAAACCTTCATGTCACATCACATAGGGATAAGAGTAAAGGCTAAAGACATTAAGTGACATGCCCAAGGTGACCCAGCAAGTTGTCCAATGTAAGTAAAATTGAGACCAACTCTGGTTTCCCGATCCTGTCTGGGATGGCTTGTCAGCACAGATCCATGAAGTCTATGCATTATGTGTCATGATTCTTCACCTGAGACCTTCGCGCAGGCCCTGGGTCTTCTGTGCAGGCTGACTATGTGACTCTTTTGGCTCAGAGTGGCTATGACTTGTAGAGGCTGGTCAGCTTCCCAGGCAGTAGTGCAAAGTGCCCAGAGTGCCTCATACATGTAGGATCAGCTCATGTCTGCGAATCGAGTTTCTGTTAATGAATGGCGACATCGTCATCATAAATATTGATGGATTGAGACTCCAGCTCAGTCTGGACATGAAGCCAGGGACTTTTGCCAAGGAAGACAAAGAAGAATAATTTGAACCCCTACGTAGACAAATCTTTGGTTGACTTGGGGCATGGGGTACCTCTCTGTTGTCATGGTGACTCTTAGGGAGAAGGGTGTAAAGACGGTTCATGAACAGCATCCCAGACATCAGGGCTCTGAAGTAACAGCCCTTTTAAAATTGAATCATATTAATACGCTCTAGCCAAATGCACAAGCCTCTTTTTTTCTTTAGTTGCATTACTAACTTGGCTAGCAATAAGACCTCATAAATGCAAAGTGTCTGTTCAGTAAGAATACCACTTCCAGTGTGGGATAATAAAGATACATGCCATTCACCAATCTGGCAGTCCTGGTGCATAAAGAGAAACCAAGGAAAGTAGATATACATGAATCCTTTCCTCTTCTTCCTCCTCCTCCCCCCCCCACACTCTTTTATGGGCATCTTTAAAGTTTTGTAGCATTCTCACCTCTCCCTGAGATGTTGTGGGGTAATCTTCAGCGAGCACTGCTCAGACACGGGTTTAAACCAATGGGAAATCTTTTATTAGTCTGCCCACAACCATACTGGGTGATCGGGATCCTGGTGTAGCCCCAAGCCTTTCTCAGGGTGAGCTTTTAAGCACAAAGAACACATTCTTGGTTAACATACTTCAGTTAACAAGAACAGTTAGCCAGAAGTGGAACTACAGAAGCCAAAACCCAAGGTTAGTACATTTTGAGACTTTCTCAGAACTATGGACATTGATGGACTAGGCCTTTGTTAGTTTTGGCAGGTGGTTCTGTCTGTGGGCTGAGTTTTACAGCCTGAACAGTACTTCCATCATGGAGTCAGTTGTGCTAAGGTCTGGGGCCCTGTTACTGAGGGGCTATTAGCAGCTAATGGCTCCCTGAAGGAAGAGTTATCATTTTCATTGGTAGTGTAGCCATTGATAAGTTGCTCGTGACCCAGTCAATAACTTCCCAGCATGCTCATGCAAGCAGATCTAACTAAACTCTCTCTCACACACATGCGCACACGCGCGCATACACACACGTTAGAGAATGGGACAAGACTTGGGAAAAGAGAAATTCTGTCAAAAAAAGGAAGAGGGGATGAGTGGGTAATGGGATTAGACATGATGATGACTAAAATTCATTGTATGTGTATAAAATTGTCATCAAACAAAACATCATAAAAAGGGAAATTTACGCCTTTGTCCCTCCATCTCCTCATCTACTCATTCAGCTAGTTATTCATCAAATAATCCTTGTTTACTGGCATCAAACATGACCAAATACAGCCTCTGTTTTCATGTAGTCTAGTCTTTGTTCTTCACACAAAGTTTGATTCCTGTATTAGTCAGGGTTCTCTAGATAAACAGAACTTATAGAATGAATACACACACACATACACACATATAAACATATACGTGTATACATATATATAAAACATATGTATATATGCATATATATGCATACACATATATGTGTGTGTGTGTGTCTTTTTAGAATGGCTTTGGTCCAGCTAGTCCAACGAAGGCTGTCTATCAATGGAAGGTCCAAGAGTCCAGTACTTGTTCAGTCCACAAGGCTGATGCTTCAGCTGGTCTTTGGTATACATCACAATCCCAAAGAAGCAGGCTCTGAAGCCAGTGAAAGAATGGACTTGCCAGCAAAAGCAAGTACAAGCAAACAAAGAGAGCCAGCTTTCTTCCAGATCCTTTATAGGCTGCCAGTAGAAGGTGTGGCCAAGATTAAAGGTGGATCTTCTCACCTCAAAAGATCCAGATTAAAAATCTGGTCTTCCTACTTCAAATGATTTAATTAAAAGGAAAAAAAAAAAAAAAAACAAAAAAACCCTTCACAGGTGTACCCAGCTGCTTGGGTTTTAGTTAATTCCAGATGTGGTCAAATTGACCACCAAGAATAGCCATCACAGTCTTTTTGTTGAAAAAAAAAAAAAAAAAAAACCGTCTTCCTCACTTTTCACAACCCTGGTTAAGACACTCCACACAGCAGGATGCTTGCTCTGTATTCTTTTTTTTTTTTTAAGATTTATTTATTTATTTTATGTATATGAGTACACCATTGCTCTCTTCAGACACACCAGAAGAAGGCATCAGATCCCATTACAGATGGTTGGGAGCCACCATGTGGTTGTTGGGATTAGAACTCAGGACCTCTGGAAGAGCAGTCAGTGCTCTTAACCACTGAGCCATCTCTCCAGCCCCTTGCTCTGTATTCTCAAGCAGAATCTCCAAGACTTCCTCAAAGCTCAAAGCTCCCCCTTTCACATGGTCGGCCTTTGCGTCTCTGAGATGGACAGCAAGTTGGAGCGGATTAGCCGAAATCTCCATATCTGATCTAAAGTCTCTCCACAGCTGAACAAAGTCTTTCTACCACATATACCACAGGAAACTCTTTGAGGTACAGTGACCATAACCCAAAGGTCAAATCTCAAATGTGCCGAATAATGACTACATGCATGCTACAGGGATCCATGAGTGTGTTATTTTCAGAACGATGTGGCTAGGTCTGGGGAGATGGATCAGCCAGTAAAGTTAACATTAGGAGCCGAGTTTGATCCCTCTAGTCCATGCAAAAAAAAGGTGGGTATGATGGTATGTGCTTAAAATCTGAGCACTTCGGAGGCAGAGGCAAGCAAATCCCTGGAACTCATTGGCCAGCTAGTCTAACTTACTTTGTGAGCTCCAGGCCAGTGAGAATCCATGGCTCAAAATTTAAAAAGTAAAAGAAAAATATATGAATGGTACCTGAGGACCAACACCCAAGGTTGTCTGCTGGATTCTACATGAACATTCACATGCATGCACCTACATTCTCATGCATACACACACACACACAAACACACACGCGTACACATACACACACACTTTCTAGATCTTGTTCCTTTACTTCTGCCCCCAAATCGTGATGTCACCCAAGGATGACTCTCCACCCCCAAAGTGCATCTATTCTGATTCAACCAGATCTCCTCAGAGCTTCAGCTTCACTTTTGTATTCCTGATGGACTTTAATGTCCCAAAGGGAGTTTGTGTGAACTGAACATCTGTATCCTCCCTCCCCAATACATATGTGGAAATCTGCCGTTGAGAATGAACACCCAATGAGGATAGAGTTTGCATGAGTGGATCAGAACCCTGGCTAGATGTAAAGAGATCAAGCAAAGACACAAAAGAAAGCTGGACCAAGAAGCAGGCTTTCACCAGACATCAGATATCCTGAAGCACCTTGGTTCTGGACTTCCCTATTCCAGAGCTGTGAGAAACAGACTTAGCCCTTGCTGTGTGCAAGTCAGAGAGTCTACAGAAGTGCATCATAGCAGCTCCATGGACTAAGATTATGAAAAGAAACTAATTTTTATCAGAAGTCAAACTCTTGATGGCAACAACAAGAGCAAGGTCCCCAGAACTCCATGTTCTGATGGATGAGCCTCACAAAGGATGGCTCCTGATGTGACTGGAGCTACAAAAGATGGTAGCAAATTTGGAGACATGGATCCAGACCAAAAAACACACAGAGGAAGAAAAGTGGGCAGTAGAGAATACTTGGACTTCAGACAGATGCTATAGTTCAAGGAAGAATTTTCCTGGTCTGAGTGAGGTATTTCCAATAGAGAGGTATTTCTACTACGGGTGAGAAGTCATTTTAGGACTATGTGGTTCTAGGCTAGGCTTCCTGAGGGGCTGAACAACAAAGGCTTCACCTTCCTTGCATATTGTCACTCAGGTAGAAGCTATTTGAGAAGGCCAAGAAGGCTTTCTGGTTGTGAGTTGGGACCCTACTGATGTGAGTGGGTCTCCTGTGATTGTAGGTAGCATGAGCCAACTACTGAAAGCATCATTCTGAGGAAGCAGAGCTGCCCGACCCTGCTTAGACACTGGTGACTCTGAAAAGGGCATTGTCCTTTTTAAAACAAGATATGTCTTCATATGGATATATGTCTTATGAGCATGTACCGCATGAGTGCAGTTGTTTAAGAAGACCAGAAGAGGGAGCCATTCATATGATTCCCCTGGAGTTAAGTTACAGGCTGCTGTAAAATCCCCAACATTGGTGCTGGAAACTGAATTCAGGTCCTCTGGTCCTCTGCAAGGGCAGCAAGTGCTCTTAACCCCTGAGCCATCCCTTCAACCCCTGGGTGCTGTCCATTTAAGGTAGCTTTAGTCACATCCACTTGGTCCACATTGACGCTAAGTTGACCAAACCACTTTCCTTCTGCAGTTTCTGGGTGTGAGTTCTGGCATTCCCATACACATTCAGCAATACAAGAAAGTTCACTTCTAAGAGATGTCACTCCTGTAGTGTGGCTAAGGTTCTTACGTCATTAAGTATTATTTATAAATTGAGTAAAATTGGAATAATTGTTTTAACTCTCAGTATTTATGGAGGACAAACTGTGTAATTCAGAGATTCCACTTGTAGTTATATAATCGAGAGAAACAAGTATATACATCTGGTAAAAGACTGGTTTGTGATCTCATCAAAATCTTGTCCACTGTAGTCCCAAACTGACAGCAACCCAATGTCCACCAGTAGAGAGTGGATTTTTAAAAAGGACAGAGGATGGAGTAACAAGATGTGCAACAGCATGGACCGATCTTACAGCTATATGATCAGCAAAAGAAGTCAGACCCAGACGTGTAAATGTGTGTGTAAGCATATGCAATATGTTTATATATGTACATATGATACATACATATAACATAGTAATTTACACATATGTACACATATGCTATACACACACACACACATCATCATCCCACCCATATGAAGAACAGGCAAAAATAACAGGGGCAAAGGTCAAAGTGCATGTGACTTGACAATGAATGTGAACCAGGAAGGGACACTCATGAAACATCCTGAGGCTGCAAACAGCCTGTGCCACAATCTGGACAGCCACGGTATAAAGATTGTGAGGAGCCGCATTCGCCATTAAAAGATGGCGCAGGCTTCTGCTTCCTGGTTCTTCACGGAAGCTTTACTTGAGAATGCGCCTGCGCATGGCGCGAAAACCGAGTATGACAATTGGATGAAAGATTTGAGCCAATGAGGGATCTGCATGTCTCCCAAAGCTCTATTTAAGCAGCAGGCTTTCTGAGCTCAGCGTCCTTCCCTCCACCTTACCATCCTGAGAGCTGTTCAATAAATGCTGTCAGAAGAATCCTGAGTGTGGTGTTCTCCTTATCGGCGAGGCTGTGCGCTACAAAAGATGGTCATGTGACCGGTAGCTTGTTTATCCAGGGCTGGGGACTGAATCCAGAGCCTTGTGTATGGTGGAAAGTGTCTATCTGTGAGCCGTAGCCTCCACCTAAATGTTCACATTTAATGCAAGTGCACTTGTATTTGTTGCACGTTACTTATTTACAAGTTATTTACTGCAAGTTACACTTTTTCAGACTTGGAAAAGAAACTAAAAAGAAACTAATTTAAAAATGCATCTAACCCTGACCAGGAAATTACTCTAATCCAGGAGATCAAGTATATTTAATTTTTCATACTGTCTCACACAGATGGGCTGAATATGAGAGAGCGTTCCCCAGTAGAGCCTGCTGAGAAGCACGGATACCAGGAGGCACTGTGCTTGCCTGCTCAGTACTGATTTCCTGGACCACGATCTAAACCTCTTTGTGCATCTGACCAACCTGAGTTGGTTTCTGGCCCATCTGACTGTACACAGAAGCCACGTGTCTATTCCACACAGTGTCTATTCCACACCAGCCTCTGCTCACGTGCTTGCATGGGCCCCTCCCCTTGTAGGCCAGGATCCTGATCCCACCTTTGCTCAAGTTCAGCAGTTCTCAACCTGCACACTGTAACCCCTTTGGGGGGTTGAACGACCCTTTCGCAGGGGCTGCATATAAAATGTCCTTCATATCAGATACCTACATTAAAATTCATAACAGGAGCAAAAATACAGTTATGAAGTAGCAAGAAAAATAATTGTATGGTTGGGGGGGTCATCACAACACGAGGAGTTGTATTAAAGGGTCACAGCATTAGGGAGGTCGAGAACCATTACTCCAGCTGGTCTCCAACAAAGTCCTTCTTCATTCTTCAGATCCAAGCCCACTTAATTACTCCTTCTTCTATGGTATTCTAATTAGAACATCCAACCACAGTCTTTTCTGGTACTGCCAGACCATTTGCCACTATACATCTACCAGTCCATGCACCCACTCACCCACCTGCTCATCGATCTATCCTACCATCCACCTAACTTACCATTCACCAACCCACTCATTTACCCATCCATTACCCAACCATTCTGCCATCTATCCATCAGTCCACTCACTCACCCACTCACCAGCTCATTTAGCCACTCACCCACCCACTTGGTCATCCGTCCACTCATCCACTCTTCTGTTCATTCATACCTCGCCCCTCAGCTGTCCACCCATCCCTTTACCCACCCACTTATCTGCATGTCCATCCCCAGTCTGCTGAGTCCTGACCACAGAAGCAGAGGTCACCCCTGAAGGTCAAGATCTGTTCTGGAATGTTGTCTTAACTCTTCATAGCACTGGGGACAGTTTAACAATTCCGTTGACTATTATTCTCCATGCCCTGTGACCTATTTTACCAACACCTTTTATTTTCTCTGAAACTTAGAAATCCAGTTTTGATAACTTAATCGTGGTCTGTTTAACTTTTATCCTGTGAAAAGGGAGAGCATCTACTGTTCAAGGTATTTTAGCTCTGTTATCTTACTCATCATAAAACTTCTTTGAGATGGATATATACCCATTTGCCCATGAGAAAACTAGCGTTTGAAGAAATAATATGCCCACGGTCACGGAACTAGTGAATGCAGGACTGAGAAGTAAGGTCCAGCCATGACAGTTTCCCAAGCACAAACTCCCTTCTCTGCTCTGCAAAATGCTAGCAGGAGTCAATAGATGGCATCGTGAAGTAACGGTGAGCTTGGTTTCCTTGCAGGGATGCTAGTGGAATACCGAGACTGCAATTTCCACTTTCACCACCAGGGGGCAGGCGAGGGACACCAAGGGCTCAGTGCCATCAAAGAAAGCCTCACTCAGCTAGAGCTGAGAAAGAATGTAGACACTCTGATTCTAAACACTACAGACTCCAGGACAGTTGCTGAACTCTTCGTTGCATATACTGAAACACCGAACCCCAACCATAACTTTATATCTCTCCTGTGACTTTAATTAAAAATATCAGCATGGTTGGTAGAAAACACAGAATTCAGTTTCTGCATCTTCTTAACTTGGGCAACAAAGAGGACCCTTATTTATCAATCCCAGTGATTTACGTGATTTACGTGATTTACGTGATTTACGTGATTTACGTGACTTACGTGACTTACGTGTTTTACGTGCACTGTCTGATTTCACCTTTGGGTTCTTAAGAGATTCAGACTGTGGAGTAACTCAGGCACATTTATGGGCAGAGCTAGGAATTTAGTCCAATCTGCCTGACTTCAAACTAATTTAGGCTCTCTGCCTCTCATAGCCTCTATTGTCAAATGGTCTTAGTCAAGGGGAACTGTCCCAGGGTCGACCGTGTTCAAGGCTTAGAGAGTGGAGTGCTCGTGGTGGAAGATGGGATGCTAGCTCCCTGCGGTCTGTCACAGTGAAATGCGATGTGACTCCCTGAGCAGTGTCCCTTCTGCAGCACTGACAGCATCTCATGGCATGGGTTTCCATGTCTGTTTCCCACAGGGGAACATTACAACCCATAAAGGGAGAAAGGATTGGTTGAACTCTAAAATCTGCCTAATTCATGACCTAAACTAACTCACTAACTGGCCTGTGATGGTGGATCGGTCCTGTGCTAGGCACTGTAACATGGGTGACTGTATGGTCACTACCTTTAGGTGTGTGCCAGTTAGGCAAAGGGTGCTGCCTTTACTTACCAGTGCCATCCCACCCACTCATTAAGTCACCCATGAATCCATTTATCCATCCATCCATCCATCCACCCAGGCCATAATTGTTTATCTATCTATCTATCTATCTATCTATCTATTCTTCCACCTACCTACCTTCATATCCATCACGAGTTGTTCAGGCTCTTCTTCCTGCAGGGACATCCTTTCTTAGATTCTCCATCCTTAGGGAGGTCCTTTCTTAGGGCTTCTTTTGTCACTGTCATTGCACATTGATATGTCACATTGCTCACTACTCTTGTCATCGTGGTCAGTCCTGTTTTCTATATCCCCCTCTCAACAGAGAGCTCCTGTCATGTGACAAGACCTTTCCTGGGGAAATGCAACACACATGCATATTCACCTAGGACAGGGAAACCATGGCAGCCCAAAGTATCAATACCACCAAAGTCCAGCTTGATGAAGCAATGGAGAAACTTAAAGGAGTATGGGTGAAGGGTTGCTTACAGGAGCAGAAATGACTCAAAGACAACTTTATCACTAATGCCCACCCCAGCATGGGTGACAACTAACAGAACCTAAAATCCTGAAGCTCACTATCCAGCCTGCAGGCAGCCCAACAGGTTGGTGAGAGTGTCCTTTCCAAGTGACCTAGTTGGTCTAAACCTCTTCCAGGCAGCTATGCTGGTTCCTGCTTCCTCAAGGCAGGTGGTCTGGTCCGAGTCTTCTCTGCAGCTTTTCTCCTCTGTGAGTCTTCTTTGCAGCTCAGCTTCCTTAACATCTGATGGGGACTCTCAGATTTTATTCCTTATTCTGGCAGGGAGGGGCCTTGTGAATTTGGTCAGTTTCTGGAACTTCCTGAAGCTATTTTGAGTTGTTTACCTTCTTGCTTTAAGGAGCATCCCTGCAGGTTGGCATGTTTAAATCTCTAAGGAAACTGTTAACAACTGGTCTCCCTGAGAAGGAGACCAGTGCATAACACATACTTAGTAAATGCTTGCTGGATGAAGCATCAGTCCCCACAGTGGGTGCTGGGTGCTTCAGGAGTTTCTAAAAAAAAAGTCATTAGGATGCTGAAGAACAATTTTAGAACTTTCCTTGAGCTTAATTTTTAATTACATAACAAGCACATAATTATCCTCTCCTGCTATTTAATATCCAGAATGATAATAATGATAGCTTATTGTAAATCCTGCATTAGCCTGGCCCCCAAGGGATCTTGAGTAAAGGGTGAAATTCTAGGCTGTGGATGGACTAACTTGGCCCCTGTTCTTGTCTGTTGACTTCCGACTTCGACTGCAGAATGTCACTGATGTTAATATTACAAAAATAAGATTTTCAAACATCAAGGTCTTTGCTATCAGATACCCAGTGATAAAAGTTGTTACTTAACTGGTGGTGACATATGTTTAATAATATTATCCTCTAAAATGAATATCACATGGCACAACCGAGTGTGCCATTTAGCAAAACAAGGGGGATAAAACAAAGAGGAAGGCAAGGGACTTCGGATATGGGGTACCTAGCTGTCTTGCAGGCCAGGACACTGCTGGGCATCAGGCCCAGCGGCAGTAACATCAGATGGGCTGATAGAGAAAGAGCTGGGGGAGGGTTGAGGAATGACTTGTTAGCAGGCCGGATGTTAGTCAGAATGCATTAGTTAAAGTACCTCAGAATTGGTTAGTGTGGTGATTTGAATGAGAATGACCCCGAAGGTTATGCTATTTAATACTTGGTATTAATACTTGTGGAGAGTATTCTCTCTAAGAGACTCAGTTGGTCTAAACCTCTTCCAGGCAACTGTGTAAAATGTCTGCTTTCTCAAGGCAGCTGGCCTGGTCTGAGTCTTCTGTAGCTTTTCTTTTCTGTGAGTCTTCTTTGTAGCTCAGCTTCTTTTTGTCTGAGGGGGACTCTCAGCTTTTTTCCTTACTCTGCCAGAGAGGGGCCTAGTGACTCTGGCCAGTTTCAGAGACTTCTCTGAAACTGCTTGAATAGTTGAATTCAATAGCTTGAATACTTGGTCCCCAGTTGGTGGAACTGTTTGGGAAGGATTAAGAGGTGTGGCCTCGTTGGAGGAAGTGTGTCACTGGGGGCAGGCTTTGAGGTTCCAAAAACTCATACCTTTCCCAGTTAGCTCTCTTTCTCTGCCTTGTACTTCTGGATCAGGATGTAAGTTCTCAGCTACTGCTCCAGTCCCATACCTACCTGCCTGCCTGCCTGTTACCATGCTCCTTGACATGATAGTCATGGAGTCACCCTCTGAATGGTAAGCCCCCAATAACTCTTTCTCCTATAATTTGTCTTGGTCATGGTGTCTTGGGCACAGCTATAGAAAAATAATTGAGATAGTTGTTAAATAGTGGGTAACATGGGTCACCCTTTTCTTGGACCTTGCTCTGACACAGATTTTGACAAGCTGGTGCGATAGAAGACTTTGAGCAGGACAGTAATTTGCTGAAGATGACTGTCATCTAAATCGGCTTCACATACTGACTCAAGTTAGCTTGGTTGGTGAGTGTTTTTAGTCTTATTGTCTGCTGTTAAGTAGCTCTTTTTTTTTCCAGATAGAAATATTTCCTCCTGGAGGAAGGTGAGATGCTCACAAGACTCAGGAAGTTCACAAAATTCGCAAGACTTATGAGCCCCTCCCTGAAGTTAGATGATCAGTAAACAACCACTGGAGGAGACTCTTGGGTGGAACTGCCCACAAGTTGTGCAGACAACTCCAGTTATGCAGCACTCGTGAGTAGTCAGCCACCCATGCTAAGGCAGGCTCTTCACTAATGCCGCCTACGTCGTCCACACTTTCGTGAGTAACCCAGGTAAGCTCACTGGTCACCAAGCTAGACTTGGGGTAGAATACTTCCTTTGGCCTACTGTCATCCGTTCACTGTCAGACATGTATCTGCTCACATCTTTGCAGGCAAAGTCAGCGACACCTGTTTGGTTCAACTATCTGATATTATAGAGAGTTAGAAAACAAAAAGATGGTGTGACATAAGTAAATAAGGTATGGGAGGTGGCAAGTAGAAACTTCAGAAGAACAAGAAGCTTTGCAAGAGAGGCAGCTTTATGGTGCCCACAACACAATAAAGTAGCTGGCTAAGCTGGCATTAATAACTGCCCACCCAGAACCACAGCACACTGCTTCTTGACTATTAGTTTTTTTAAATTTAGTTTATATATTAACTAATTAAGTATGTATACAATGCTTTGCCTGCATGTACACTTGAATACCAGAAGAGGACACTGAATCTCATTATAGAGGGTCATGAGCCACCATGTGGTTCCTAGGAATTGAACTCAGGACCTCTAGAACAGCAGCCAGTGCTCTTTACCTCTGAGCCACCTCTCCAGCCTGACTCTTAGTTTTTATACCCAGCATAAACAAAAAGCAAAAACGGATGTTGTGGTTCAGTCATTCTTTTGAAAATGTAAAGTAAAACTTACCAGCATTTGGACGAAGGGAGAGATATAGAATACTTTGGCTAAGGGCGTCAGGAGACACCATGGAAGGATGGCAGGTCTGGAAGTAGAAGCGAAAAGGTCACAATCTTTATTTCTGAAGATACTCACATTGTCATAATATATATGATTGTTTGAATTCAGGCTCGGGAAGAAGCTGACAGGTAAAATCATTAAGTCTGAGATGTGTTAAATGCCTGTTGTTTGGAGCAATGACCAGAGGAACAGAGGGGATGGATCCAGGGTGGTCCTACTGGGTCTGTTGGGAGGGGGGTAGCCAGGCCTCTCTTCCAGCAGCAGTTCTTCGTGCCCTTCCCCAACTTTCTAGTCAGCCTCAGGCATGTGTGAACATAGCTTTCTCGGCACTTAGAACCCAAAGGGCAGGAACGGAAACAGATATATAGGCAGATGAACCACACAGTGTGTACCTGCAGGACAGGGCCAGAAGACCAGGGCAGAGAGGGATGGCTCACTCTGTGGGGGAGAGATACTTCTCTAGAAAGGTGTTGCCTAACCTGAGTTCTGAAGAGGTCAGGCTGTCCACAACAAAGGGAACAGCATGGAGCAGAGGCAGGGACAGAAGGGAGGGAGTCTGGACACCACTCTCCTGAAAAACAGAAGCTTCAGAGCAGGGAGAAGCTGTTTTCTGCAACACAGAGTGGCCAGGGAAGGGCAGGGCACTGACTGGAGGGCGGATGGGAAGTTCTCCTGCTCCCACTGGGCAGCCTCCTCTTGGCTGAGCCCTGGAATTTCTTGTCTCTTGGGGCTTTCAGGTATTCTGTCTTTTGCTCTTCTTTGATGCCTCATCCCTCCCCCTGCTGGGTTCAGAGACCCATGTTGATGTCTCAGACCTCTATGGTTCTACTTCCTACTTCCTTTCCATGTCTGACTCTGAGCTTGGGAACAGGGATGGCCCTGAGCCCATGGTCTGGTTCCGTGCTTTCTCTCTGGGCAGACAGCATCTGCTGGAATTCAGACAAGTAAGTGTTGGCTGGTCTCCTCAGTTGTGGCCTTTGGGCAGTGCTCAATCTGCACAGTCATGGTGGCCCTGCCTGGTGATTTGCACAGAATGGAGGGTCCTTCAGAGCAAGGAGGCCACCATCCTTATCCGTAACAGGATCAGGCTTTCAGTGGGGGTGGATGGGTTCTTCACACGCATGACATTCATTCCAACCAACAAAGAGGAGCCAGGAGCTACAAACTTGGCTTGCCCTGCAGTGCCAGAGACGCGGGCTATTTCAGACCTGTGTATTCCCCAACGCTGGCTTAGGCCACACTGATGGCTCTATCTCTACCCTCAGGTGAGACACAGCATGGTCAGGTCTCTGAGGATATAAAGAGAGTAGGGCTGTCAGTCCTTCTAGTCAAAGGAAGAGCGAGTTTGTGTGTGTGTGTGTGTGTGTGTGTGTGTGTGTGTGTGTGTGTGTTGGGAGGGTGGTTAATTGGGATTAGACTTAAGAAGAGAACAAGTAATGAATAATTAAAACTTCAGGGCCACAGTTGGGCTTCCCATATCCACCATGACTATGCCCACCAAGCTTCTACTGAGGCTGGGGGGTGTGTGTCTCAGGGAGCCCCATATGCCTGCTACAAGCTCAAGGCCTCTTTGAAATTACCTACTTCAACTTAAAAATTCATGAGGCCTCTGCACTGTACTTCTGGACTCATTTCAATGTAGCATTGATGTGTTAAATTACTTTCTGCTGAGATGCCTGGGTTTGCCTGGCTTCTGCATCCTGCGGGAGGGGAGGGGAGGGGAAGGGAGGGGAGGGGAGGGGGCAATGCTACTTTACTCTTTTTCCCTGCTCTACCTCCATACCTTTTCTGGTTCCTGGCCTCAGTTTCCCCTGGGGGAACCAGCTTTCTCCACTCTGTCCTCACCAACACTTTAGGTTCCTTTCCTCCAAGCACGATGATCTCGAGGAATGAGCTCACGGTCCAGGCAGAGACCATGAGCATCAACTGGGACGTCTGTTGCTCCTGAAACAGGAAGACCTCTTCATCTCAGATGCAGGGAACTCCAAGGCCTTCTGGGAGGTAAACGCTGCCTGATATTGAACCAGCCAGAGAAAGCTGAGCTGGGAGACAGAAAGCGGCAAAACCTCCGGGAACCTGGGCCTCAGCTTAGAGCACACACTTAGGGGGCGGGGTTTGGGTTTTACCCTGGGAACTGCCAGGCTAGGTTGGGGTGTTAGGTGCTCCACTAGGTGTACCACATCTCACTGTGTGGTTTAGGTGACCTTCAGAGGCTCTTTTAGCTTTCAGACTCTCCGCCTGGAACTTTAATAGAGATGAAGGAAGGTTAAGTTTCCTGTTATTGGAGAGTGGGATTCTGAGCTGCCAGTCTGAGGAGTCCCCATAGGGCAGGTATGGGAATATCTGTATTTTGAACACAGCAGCTCGATGACTTTGATATACAGTCAGGTTTGGGCGTGTATACTCTTCAGTTGTCCTTCCACTCAAGGAGTCATGACAGGAATGTACTGAACACCTACTATGAGTCAGTGCCACCTTTGACAAAGACCTCCTTGTAGGGTAGAGAGGGTGACCTCCAGCCCACGCCAGACTTCCTGTCAAGTCCCAACTGCCAGCTCGGAGGAAAAACACACATTCCTGCAACTTCCTCTCGCCGTTCGATGGCCCCATAAGCGGCATTTCAAACTTTTATTGATGAATAAGCTATTCAGCGTCCAGTCGGTTCCCTTACAAACAGCACGTAGATGAACGCCAGCCTTTATGTGGCAGCGCTGTTGACGTCTCATTTAGACCCTTAACAAGGCCATGCCATGGCAACCGTAACTCACACATTGCTTGAATTCAAATGGCTTGTTATCAAGATAAACATTTATGATATTAAGGTATGCGATATTAGTGTCATATTTTATACGCTTTACTTGTAGCATGGTTCAGCTGGAGGCCAACACCATATTGAATTATTTAAAGCCATCTCTCCCAGGCTTATTAAAAAGTTCAGTAAAATATATATTAGTATATAAAAGTTTAATACAGAGTTCACATTGCAGGGTTTGCAAGCTCTTGGCCTTTGGAAGGGAAAGCCGGGGCTGCATAACTCCAAACAGACAATGCCTTGAAGAAGCAAGGTGGTTGGGGGAAGATACCAAACATCCTTTCTCTGGGCCTCAGCAGTGACTTGACCCATTCTATTTGCTAAAGTATAAAAAGAAGACTTGCGGGTCTCTTAGCCCAATAATGGGGCTCCAGGGCACAGGGGTGGCGTGGGACAATTGCTTCTGCTCTCTGGAACCCCATGTGGATTATTGTGGATGATTATGTTAGTTACTGTTCTCATCCCATTGACAGAAATACTAACAAGAACACTGTGAGGGAGAAAAGGCTTCTTTTAGTTTAGGGTTTCAGAGACTACAGTCGGTCATGGAGGGACACTCTGCCACCATTAAAGATTAAGAGTGTCCAAAGTTGTGTGAAAGATAGAAGACAGCAAGAACGTGTTGAGGAGGCTCCCCCATCATGGTGGGACAGGGGTCAGAGAGCTCCAGCTAGAATCAAGAGGGGTATAACCTTCCAAGTCCTGAGACTAACACCTTCTTCCACAAGCCAGGCCCCGCCTCCTAAGAGCGCCATAGCCACAACCTCCCTCAAACCCGTAACTTAGGTGAAATCCTTAAACATATCCGTCTACCCAGAAATGGGTTGCTCTAGCCTCCCTGGTCCCCAGAGCTGCCACAGTAGGGCAGTAGACCTTGCTGGCTGGTGATTGGTCACACAGAAATTGGACTGAGGGACCTTAATCTGGAATAAGTTGTGATATTCCTAGTTCCCCACCAAGAGCCTGAGGCTGTGAATGAGATGTGTGACCCCAACTAGGTGCCCCAGGGACTCAGTCCTACACCCTGGACACTGACTTCATCTCCTGGGACCTGGATCAGCAGCAGCCCCATCCCACCCTGCCCCACCCTCTGCTTCATCCCTTCAAAGGTTGGGATCAGGCTGGACTTAGAAAAGTACAGGTGCCACCAGGCAGTGGTGGCACACGCCTTTAATCCCAGCACTTGGGAGGCAGAGGCAGGCAGATTTCTGAGTTTGAGACCAGCCTGGTCTACGGAGTGAGTTCCAGGACAGCCAGGGCTATACAGAGAAGCCCTGTCTTGGGGGGCGGGGGGGGGGAGAATGTATTTAGAAAAGTATAGGTGCAAAGATGTCTCATGTTGCTCATTTCTCTTCTTGTGCGGAGACTCTGGGAAGAAGAAAATGTCTTTTTTTTTTCTGGGTCTGGCTGGATTCTTTGGCCTCTGGAGATATTGATAGTTTGGGGGTCTCAGCATTGGGGAATGGATGCCTCTAGGAATCCTGCTTCACAGTCCTCAGAGCAGGCTCTAAACTGAGCATTTGGGTCCTCTGAGGTGTCACTCAGTGACTCAGGTAGGGGAGAGAATTGTGATCAGGAGAGAGGAATTTCAAATGCATAATACACACAATAAAAATCTCAGTGACAAACTGAAGACCAGCGATGTTCTCCCAAGTTCTCAAGACTGCAGGACCCCACTGGCTGCCGGGAAAACTCTAAGGGAACAAGAGCATCTTTAACAATGAGTTAACTTGCCTTGGGGAGAAAGCAGGGCAAGCTTCTTGTGCTTCGGTGTTATGGAGCAAATGCTAGCCCATTTCTGTAGGTGGAAATCACAGGATAGTTCTGAGCCATGCCAAGGAGAACCTGAAGTATAACCCTGAAAGTAAGCTGCCCTCTGGAAGTCTCAAGTGAGCAGTCCAGTCATTGGAAAAATAAGAGTTGTTTCTGCAGCAAGGGGAGAAAGGAACAGGGGAGGGGGTGCATCAGAGGGTGTCTTGGTTTGTTTTGGTTTGGTTTTTCAAGATAAGATGTCTCTGTGTAGCCCTGGCTGTCCTGGAACTTACTCTGTAGACCAGGCTGGCCTTGAACTCAGAGATCCAAATGCCTCTGCCTCCTGAGTGCTGAGATTAAAGGCGTGTGCTGCTACTATCTGGCCAGAGGCAGGTTTTAAAAGTCACATTAACAGAAAGAAAGTAAAAGATATTTCTCCCCACCGCTCCCTGCTAAAGACTTGGAGTGTGTGAAATCACGGAGAAGAGGGAAAACCGGACTGAGATCTTGTGACAGGGTTAAAACACATTCAGCAACTTTCAAACACAGAGCCAGAGATCCCCTTCCCTCCAGGGCACCTGTAACTTAGAGAACACAGGCTGGGAAAGATGACCAGCACCAGGCAGCCTAGGAGGCCTTCATCGTTAGCAAGGGCAGCTGTTACTCTGGGGGGCCACAGGTTTGAGGAGTCCATCTTTGATTGAGGAACATCAATGCCTTCATAGAATCACCACAGTCGGGGTGTCCAGAGCTAAGTACCACTGAGTGGGCAGGAGGAGCTACGAAAAAACATTCTGTCAGTTAACTCGGGTATTTGCCCTGTGTCTCACACTGGCGGCACGCCTGAAGCCCTTTTTTTGCTGAGATGCACAGCCCACTGGGATAAATGAAGGTATTCATTTAGTAGGTAATTTTCCAGGTAAGGTATTACCAGGTAACTTACCAGGTAAGACACTACCTAGTTAAAACAAATTTGTCAGACTCTCAGGGGCTCTGATTTAATTAGCTTCTTAGATACCTGTGTGTGTCTCAGCTAGTCCTGAGCTACCATGTTAACTCTTGGAAGGCAGAGGTGGTCTGATGCATCTTTATGGAAACGGATTCTTGGTGAGAATGAAGAGGGTGTAGAATCATCCCCCAGAGACAGGCTAAGACGAAGGACCATGCACTCACCTGGTCACATTGTCCTGTTGTCTGGTTCTCTTTATTCTACCTATACACCACGGGTGGCAAGTGTGTGTGTGTTATGATTTCCATGTCAAATGTCCCTCACAGGCTCCTGTATTTGAACACTTGGTCTCCAGCTGGTCATGCTGTTGGGAAGACTATGGAACCTCGGGAAGTCAGGGCCTAACTACAGGAAGTAGGTCAGTGGGGGAGGACCTTGAAGGTTATACTTGTCTGTGCTCCTTCCTGGTCAGCTGTAATGTAAGAACAGAAGCTTCCAGCTCCCACTACCGTGGATGAAGCCGTTCCACTCTGCCTTCCCAGCCCTAATGGACTGTGATCCTCTGAACCATGAGCCAAAAGAAATCTTTCCTAAGTTGCGTCTGCCATGTATTTTTGTCACAGTGTGAGGAAAAGCAACCAACACTGGGCAATCCATGTCTTATAGAGGAAACAGTGAAGGCCGAGTACCACCTCCCACCCCCACCCCACCCCCGCACAGTTAACCCTAGTGCTCAGCTCCTACTTCTAGATGGCTCTGAGCTTCACCAAGCTTCCGAGCCTGCATTTCCCAACATGATATGACTCAAAGCATCTGACCTCAGAGGTTGTGAAGAATAGACAGCTGCATTTAGTGCCTGACTCCTTATTTTGTCTTTTTTTTTTTTTTTTTTTTTTTCAGAGCTGAGGACCAAACCTAGGGCCTTGCACTTGCTAGGCAAGTGTTCTACCACTGAGCTAAATCCCCAACCCCTAGTGCCCAACTCCTGTTAGATACTCAGCACATAGAAGCAGCTCTCACTGGAGCAGTAGGAGAACATTATTAGGTTTGCAGGGTGGTAGGGGGAGGGGAGGCAGTAGGCCTGAAGCCTTTCTTCCTGAGAGTCTCCCTTAATGTCAGTGGAACACACCATCTGGAGGCTCCCTCCTGCTCATTTCTCCTTGGTTTCCATAGCTGAGGAGGGTTTGTGGGCATCTTGATCCCAGTGCCTGCAAACAGTGAGATTATTTCAGAAGCTCGAGTTGCACTGACTCTTGGTTCATTATTAAAACATGAAGTTCTGGCTGGCTCCTACCATTTCTTCAAAGGCTACAATCATCCACAGGGCTCCAGACGAGCAGGAAGTATTAGAAACAAACCCAACTGCTAAGTTTTAGAGAGCGCTACTATCAGTTTGCTCCCATCTATTCACCTGTATTCAAGGAAACTGGCTTCTAACCTGTGGTAAAAAGGGAGGAGTTAAGAAGCCCGAGAGTGTAGGATCAAAAACAACTGGAGCAACTGTCTACGCAAAGGCTTCGAACTCACCTCCTTCCACGATGAGGAGGCTGGACCCATCTTCATGAGAGTAGAGTCTCCCTAAAATGCAAACTCCGAGAAGCACTTGGATTTCCTACAGAGACCTTGGCTCAGGCCCAGTTCCTCCATGGTCCAGCCTTTGGTTCATATTGCAGCTGCTGTCAAGGGACAAAGTGGCATGCTGGCTAAGGATAAATCTCAGCTCCCCACTCACTCACCTTGGGCGAGCTCTCTAACCTCCCAAGACTTCTACTTCCGCATCGTCAAAGTGAGGGTGGAAACGGTATCTTTGCCTTGGAAGTTTTGTGTGTGTGTGTGTGTGTGTGTGAGTCAAATAGAAAGGAGAGGCATTTGGAATCACACTGGGAATCTAGCAAGATCATCGAATATCAGCTATCACTGCCGCCACCAACATCATTATCAATATTGCTTCTGCCACCAGTGCCAGCACCAGCACCACTGGCACCATTGGCATCACCGCCACCAGCACCAACACCAGCATCTTCCTCTGAATCTCTCATCCTGACAACACAGCTGAGTTAGGAACTGACTAACTGAAGGTGATCCCAGAGTAGCTCCAAAGAAGGTTGAGAAGGTCCATGGGTTCTGATGCCACGGAGAAAACTATGTCACCGATGTCTGTTGTCCCCGATTGACAGAGGTAGGACCGTTCTATCATTCATCCATTCTCTCTTCAGCATCTTTGTAGACGTGGGCCTCCTGTATCTCTGTTTGAGCTGATGTATGCTAAGAACTTTCTAATGGGAGAGAAAGGACATGAAGACTTCTTAGGGAGAGGTGAATTAGAGAACCTTCTACCTTTTCATCCTGCAGTTAGTTCGAGGCGTTGGCTAGACACTTGGAGTTTTGGCTGTCCATCATCAGCACCCTCTTCCTGTCTGGAGAGAATCCTCTACCAATGACGTTTGGTGGGAGGAGCTTCCTTCAGCTCCAGAACCTCGAAGGGACTAGATCCTCTTGTCTTCCCTGCTAGCCCCTTGGGGCAGGAGCCCTGAATGAAGCTCAGTCACTTGGCTATTCCTACAAGAATTTTGACTCTTCAGGAAGTAAGGACAAGACACAGGAATGAGTTAGGCATCCAAGTGACATTGATATTAGTGGTGACCGTGTTAGCTGAGCTCAGCCTCAATAAAGGTCTTCCCTGTAGTAACTGGGGAGTCAGTCAGGAGAGAGTTGGGCAGGCAGGGAGTGTCAGATCCAACACCGTATTTGGTTTTGAAAGAGCTTTACAAATGGTGCCAGGGAAGCCCACAGGGTGGCGAGCAGAGAAGCAAGTGCAGGGCTGGGCAGGAAGTGTGGACACAAGCACTTCTGGTCACCTGGAGGCATGAGTTCCAAGATCTGGGTGGTGGCACCAGCACACAGACAAGGTGGAGTCACAGTGGGCCTTACCGGCAGGCTGACGCATAATTTACCACTCGTCCTTTTTCAGTTAAACTGTTCGTTTTGAGGTGACTGCAGATTCGTGTGCAGTTGTAAGAAATAATAGAGCCCGTGTTTCCTGGAATCTGCTTGTGAAGCTGCAGCCTTTTTTCACCGGTGACGTGGCACAATACAGTCAAGAGACAGAGCAGTCTGTCACACAGGCTCCTGGATGGCCACTTCTGCATCCACATCCATGCCCCACCACCTACCTTCACCTCCACACCAACCTGCAACTTACCTCATTCCTGTGCTTGTTTTACTTCGTACTCATGGTGCTGGAGATTGACCCAGGGCCCCCAACACCTAAGACAGTGCTGAGCTACCTCCTGGCTGTTGTTTTTTTTGAGACAGGGCTTTGCTATGTGGCTCAGGCATGTTAGGAGCCTCTTGCCTCTTGTCTCTGCCTCCTTCCTGCTGGGGTCACAGATGTTTGCCACCGTGCCAAGCCACTCTCTATTTTTATGACTTTTGTCATTTAACAATGTTATATAAATGGAATTATGTGTTACCGGGCATTTAGGACTGCCTTTCCCACAGAGCAAATTCCCCGGGGGAGTCATTCAGGTGGCTGCATGTTTTTATTGCTATTCTAGGGAATTGTCACAGTTTGTTAAAACTTTCACCGCCATGGGACCCCCGGCTTACCTTCCCAGTGAAAACTAGTCTAAATGTTAATGTTACAGGAGTTGTCTGAGTGCAATCGCAGTGCATCGTGGGGGCTTGATATATGATTTTTGAGAAATTGCTGGACTCTATCACTGTATATTCCAGTTCCTCTGCATTTTTTTTAAGTATAGAATAGAGTTTATTAAGGGCACCAGGAAGGGAGTTAAGAGGGTAGTAGAGGCAGAGAAAGAGAGAATAGAGAAGTACAGGAGTAGAGGCCCGCCATGAGCATGTGGGGGGAAGAAGGGAGTGGGGAAGAGGGGGAACGGGTGAGGGGACAGAGTGGGAGCAAGAAGGCAAGAGACCAAGAGCTCTGAATTATTTTTTTTTGTAAAAAAAGATTTATTTTATGTGTCTGAGTCTTGCCTGCGCGTGCGCGCGCACGCGTGCCTGGCTACACAAAGGCCAAAAGAGGGTGCTAGATCTCCTGGAGCTGCAGCGATGGGTGGGTGACAGCCACCGCGTGGCTGCTGTGAACTGGACCCAGATGCTCTACAAGAGCTGTGGGTGCTCTTCCCGAACATTCCGCCAGCCCCCATTCCTCCGCAGTGTTGTCAGCATTTATACTGTCCCCATATATTTTTTTAAAGGTTTTTGCCATCTTGACAGCTGTGTGGAGACATCTCATTGTGATTTTAATTCATGTGTCCCTCCTGGCTGGTGGTGTGAGCACCTCTTCATGCGAATTCTACTCCAGTAAAATTCCCCTTGCCATGTGTTCATTTCTTGATTGATTTTTGTTTTGAATTTTTAGAGCTTTTTATACTTTTCCAAACACGAATCCTCCGTGTAATCTTCGAATATTCTCACTCTGTAGCTTGTGCTTTGATCCATGAAACAGGGTCTTTAATGGAGTAGACGTTTTAAATTCTGCTGCCATGGACTTTGTCAGTGTTCCCTTCTACAGATCCAGTTTATGCATTAAGATTGTTTGCTTTCCCCTGGAGCCAACCAAGACACCCTGACAACAAATAGGAGAAATGGGGACAAATTGCACTTGCGGGTAAACGAAGATGTGATTACATATCCAGGAACCACCCTTGCTGGCTTGCGCTGGGGTGTGGGGTGATGGGAATAAACAGAGATGTCTACAGAAACAAAAGGAGGAAGGGGGTTCTTACTCAAGAAGCTACAGTTCCCGGGTTACTTATTAAATATTGAGATCTATGCCCTTTTGGTGGCCCAGCATGTAGTCCACTTTCATCTTCTTTGTATACTTGAAACAAACGTGAAGTTGGTATGTATTCAGCATCAGCTGCTGTGTGTGCATGCAGATGCCCGCAGAAACCAGCAGAGGGCGTCAGATCTACCGGAGCTGGAGTTACAGGCAGCTGTGAGTGGTCCGATGTAAATGCTGGGAACTTGGAGTCCCTGTAAGAGCAGCAGTGGTTCTTAACTGCTGAGCCTTCTCTCCAGCCCCCAAACCTTCCCAGTAGGGAAGGGGAAAAAAAACCAAATCAAAACAAAACCAACAACCACTCCCCAAAATACCACTGAGTTTATTTTGTAGATACTGTTAGGCGTGGAGCCTGCCCCTTAAGAATAGTTGTATACCTGGTCAGCCTCCGTGGGAGAAAAGCTGAATCTTTATTTGTGAGAGGTTTTCAGTTGGCGATAGCTTCCAGGTGACGGATATGGGCTTATGTCCACTTCTACTGTCAGCACTAGGACCACACCAGGCCCAGACTGTACATGCCCTGTGCATGCTGCTGCCACGGTCTCTTTGAGTTCATATGTATACTGGTCCTGCTGTGTTTAGCAGGCCTTGTGTTCTTGGTGCTCTCCCATCCTTTCTGGCTCTTACTCTATTTCGGCTTCCTCTTCTACTCCCTGACAACACTCCTGATAATAAAAGAATGGTTGGAGGTATTGCCAACCTCAAATCGTCCTACAGAGCTATAGTAACAAAACAACATGGTATTGGCATAAAAACAAACACCGTCCTCTTTCCTACCAACTGGCCTCTCTTCCTGTGACTCAGAGGAGATGGTTGACATCTCTCAAGAGTGACAGTGGATCTGCCTGCCCCTTTACCAGATCACCGGTGGGTCCTTCTCTCCTCCTGTCATTAGATATACACGTACGTGTCTTTCTTATAATTGGTTATTTTACTCTGTGAGATGTTCATGTTTATCTCTGGTCACACACTTTGATCAGAGATTTATTTTGCATAACACTAATATACTAATTTTTTCTTTCCGAGACAGGGTTTCTCTGTATAGCCCAGGCTGTCATGGAACTCATTCTGAAGACCAGGCTGGCCTCGAACTCAGAAATCCACCTGCCTCTACCTCCCAAGTGCTGGGATCAAAGGTGTGCACCACCATTGCCCGGCTAATATACTCATTTTTAAAATTTATATTTATTTATTTAGAAAGAGGTGTGCATGTGTCACACAGGTGAGCTGGTCAGAGGACAACTTGCGGGGGTCAGTTCTCTTCTTCCTCTATGTGGACTCCAGGGATCAAACTCAGGTTTTCAGGCTTGTGACAATTACCTTTACCCGCTGAGCTATCTCTCTCACCACCCTCAAATCGTAGGTTTTCTGTATATGTCGTGTGTGTTCTATTCTTACTTTCAATCTGTTTCTTTAAAGTGTGGATTTGGTTCTAGAAAATAATTAAATTGCTAAAACCTCCTTTCCTATTTCTCTTTCCTTTGAAAGCTCATTTACATGACTTCATTCCCTTTTCCTTTGCTCCGTGTTTCCTTCTGGCAGACCCTTTTAATCTTGGCGAGGTTTTCTTTTTCTTTTTTTTTATTATTTATATATAAAACTTTATATACTGTTTGGTTCCATTCCTTATCTGATTTGTTCTGGAGAGTGTATTTCAGGTTTTCCCAGAGTCCTAGATCTTTCTTTTTAATTAGAGGGTTTGGGTCTTGTGCTTTTTCTTTCTTTCTTTTTTTTTTTTTTTCTTTTTTTTGTCACAGATGTAAGTAGAGCTCCCAGGAAGATTAGAGTTTTCTTAATTGGCTCTGTTTGGGTCTAGTGTATACACAATCGGGAAGATCCATTTCAAGGACACACATGGATTAAGCCAGCACCTGAGTCAAGACTCAGCATGCACAACCCCCCACCCCCAGCCCATGCACACTTTTTGGAAATGTGCCCACCAGTCCCAGGCAATGACTACACTGCTTTTTTTCACTGTGGTTTAATAGTTTCTGTGAACCTCATGTTGCTGGAACAATACAAAATGACTTTCCTTGATGTGTGTTTATGTGCATGATCCATGCATATGTGTGTGGGTTTGTGTGGTGTGTGTACGTGTGCATACATGCATGTGCATGTGAGTACGCACACACCACAGTGCATGTGCAGCGTTCAGAGGGCTTCTTGGATGTCGGTCCTTAGCTTCTGCCTCGAGACAGGCTCTCTTTGTTACTCATAGCTGGGTATGCTAGGCTAACTGGTTCAAAAGTTTCCAACTGTGATCCTGTCTTCACATCCCACCTCAAGCAGAGTGTTGGGATTATAGACACAGTCACTGTCACACCCAGCTTTGTGTGGGTTCTGGGAATTCAAACTCAGATCCTCACACTTGGGCAGAAAATGCTGCACTCACTAAGCCATTTCTCCGTCTCCAGAATGACTTTCTAAAGTCTAATTCTCTTTACTCCATATAATAATTCTGAGGTTCATCAATGATGCTGTGTGTTATGAGCAGTTCATTCATTTTTATTGCTGAGTAGAAATCCATTGTATGGATATATTTTATGTATTCATTAACTGATTAGCTTTTAGGTTATTTTCATTTGAAACAAATTTAAATTAAAGCTTCTATATTTGTAACATCTTTCTATGAGCATTTTTTTTCATTTCCCTTGGGAAAATATCTGGAAGTTTGTATTAATCAGTATTCTCTAGGAACAGAATTGACCAAATGAATATGCAATACGAAAGAGAATTTTTTAGACTGGCTTACACAATGGGGGCCTGAGAGGTCCAACAATGGCTGTCTTCACACTGGAGGGGCTGGAAATCCACTCATGAGACTGCATGGCCCATGCCCCAGGCTGGCAGTGGTGGCCTGGAGCTTTACCAGTGGTCTTCCATGTTGGAAGCTGAAGAAGATGGGTTCTGATGTCAATGAAGGGTGTCAGCAGCAGACACAGCAACAACAGGACAATTGCACGTAGCAGCAAAGAGTGAAGGCAGGCTGGCAAAGCCAAGCTGCTTCCTCCTCAGCAATCTGTACATCTCCACCATGGCTGCACACTGACACCCACTATGGGGGAGGGGGTCTCATCTCTCTCAGCTAATCCTTCCTGGAAATATCCCCCGAAGATCTACTCAGAGACTTATCTTTCTCCCAATTATCTTTCTCTCCACAGCTAGTCAAGTTGACAAGAGTTAACAATCCCAGAGTTAGATAACTGGATTGTCTGTTTCTACAGCTCAAGAGCTTCAGATGTTGCATCCTCCCAATACTGACAGGCCCTTGTAATCATTCAGATCTTATCCTTCCACACAGTGGTTTAATGTACAATCCCCAGGGACCGAAAACTAAAGTCCCTATCCCTGTGTTGATGAGGGTTCCCCTGCTGATGTAAAGACAGGAGTGAACTGATGGCACGAAATTGTCCTTTGACTTCCACGTACACAGCAGCAGCACAATGTGTGTGTGTGTGTGTGTGTGTGTGTGTGTGTGTGTGGCTCCATATCACATGCACAACAAAACAAGCAATAAAAAGGTTAGCGGCTACCAAGGGTTTATTATGGCTTATGATTTCAGAGGTTTCAGCCCATCATAGTGAGGTGTGCAGAGACAGCAGAGAAACTCTCATCATGATCATAGAGAAAGTAGGGGTGGGCAATGGGAAGGAGAGGGGTAGGGTGGGGAAAACTAGGAACCCTGAGAGATGACTACCATGCTAGCACTCTGGTTTAAAAGGTCTTGTTCATCTTAAACTGAAGGTTCCTCCTCCTCTTCCTCACCTTCCTCCTCCTCCTCCTCCTCCTCCTCCTCCTCCTCCTCCTCCTCTTCTTCTTCTTCTTCTTCTTCTTCTTTTCCTGTACTTTCTGGGACCTTTGTTGTTTCTGCTTATCTTTTGCGTTTAAGTTTATGGACAATTTTAATTTAACTTTTGTCTGTGATATAAGAGTGAAGGTTCATTTCTTCCCTGTATGGATATTCAACAAATCTAAGCAACATTTACAGAGAACATCTTTCCCTGACCAAACTGCAGTGGTACAAGTCTGGGTCTGCTTTTGGCTTCTGTTTCTATTCTCTGGTCTGCTAATTTTTGCTTTAGCCAATATTGAACTATCTCAAGTATCATGCATGTCTTTATTAGCTCACAGCGTCCGAGCTAAATGTGGGCCTTTAGTTTGCTTTTATTTTCTAAGATGGCCAGAGCTGTTTTATGTCTTTTGGATTTCCAAATGAACTGAAAATCAATTTTTGCAGCAAGACATTTTCCTGCATTAACATTATTTTTCCATTTTTGTGAATGAATAATACACATTCTCTCTACTCACCCATGGAGGAATACATCGGCTGATTTCATTAGGTGACCGTTGTGAACAGTGCTGCAATAAACAGAGGATGTGGCTGATGACATCCTGTTTGCCAACCCTCGCTATTGTTTCTTGAGCTATGGGGGTTGTATTCAGGAAGTCATTGTTTCTGCCTGGGTCCTGAAGGGCTTCCTCTATGTTTTCCGGTCCATTCAGTTTCACATCTTTCGCTGAGGTCTTTGATCCTCTCAGAGTTGATTTTGTGTGTTTGTTTTCACAGGTCCAGACGAGTCTAGCAGCGACATTATAACCCTTTCATGCATCTCTCTTGCCTCACTGCTCTAATTCAAACGTCAGCTACTATGGAAGGCAATCCTGAGGATGGACATCTTCGTCCCACTTGTGATTTTTGAAGGAATAGTTTCAGTTTTTCCCCAATTTAGACTGATGTTAGCTGTGGGTTCGTTGCATACGGCCTTTCCTGCGTTGAAGTATGATCCTTCTACAGTCACGTGATCTTTGTTTTTGCTTCTATTTGAGTGCCACATTAGGTTGACTGATTGGTGAATCTTGCTCGTCCTCGGATCTCTGAATGAGATGAAACGAAGTGGAGCACACGGTGCATGACCTTTGTAATGAGCTGTTAGATTCAGTTTGCAGGAAGTTTATTTAAAATCATCTCCTCTACGCTTATCAAGGAAATTGTTCGTGTGTGTGTGTGTGTGTGTGTGTGTGTGTGTGTGTGTGTGTAAATGCAATAACCAGAACAGGTTGTCAGATCCTCCAGAGCTCCAGTCGTAAGCTGCCTGATGTGAATGCTGGAAACCAAACTTATGTCTTGTGCAAGCAGAACCCGAGCTGCGAACTGCTGATTCTTCTCTCCAACTCCTGTGTGCATGTGTCCGTGTGTCTGTGTGTTTGTGTGCGTCTCTGCGTGTCCTCTCTCCAGCTCCTTATTCAGTGCTGATAGCAGGGCAGTAATGGCTTCATAGAACAATGTCCTTTCTGTTTAGTGGAGTTGTTTGAGAAGCATTGGCATCCACTCTTCCTTAAACAGATAGCACAACTCAGACGTGATTCCATCTGGTCATGGGCCTCTCTTTGCTGGGAGATGGTTTTTTACCATTTTTACCGTTATTATTTATTGATCTCGTCAAGCTTTTCATACCCTTTTGGTTCAACTTAGGTAAGCGGTGTGTTTTAGGGCCTAACTGAATTATTTTAGATTTTACATTTCATTTGGTATGTAGTGCAGTTTAACACTACAGTTTCTGTTTTTAAAGATTTGTCCCTTTGTGTCTGTGTGTGTGTCTGTGTGTATGAGTGTGTCTGTGCACTCCTGTGTCTGCGTGTGTGTCCATGTGTTCATGTGTGTTAGTTGTTTTAAGAAGTCCGACCGCAGTTCAGAACAGAACACTCCAGACCACATGGTTCCAAGGGGGGCCATGACCACGTGGAGAGAGGTGGGGGGGAGAGAGAGAGTAAGAGTAAGAGAATAAGAGTAAGAGAATAAGAGTAAGAGAGTGAGGAGGGGGCAAGCAGCCCCTTTTATAGTGGATCGGCCTACCTGGCAGTTGCCAGGTAACTGTGGGGAGGAGCATACCTGGCTGTTGCTAGGTAATTGTGGAGGTGGAGTTTAGACAGAATACTAACAATGTGTGTCCCTCTGTGTGTGTCCATGTGTCTGTGTGTGTATATATGAGTGTATATACAAGTATGTGTGTCCCTGTGTGTGTCTGTGTGTTGGTGTATGTGTCTTTGTGTGTGTTCATGTGTCTGTATGTATAAATGTGTATACATGTGTGTGTCTGTGTGTCTGTATATTATGTGTCTCTCTCTCTCTGTGTGTATAAATGTGTGTGTGTGTGTGAGAGAGAGAGAGAGAGAGAGAGAGAGAGGAAGAGAGAGACAAACAGAGAGAGGTTGGAAGGGGCACAAGGTGTCCTATCATTTTCTACCTTTTTCCTTTGAGGTGGGATAAAATAATTTATACTGATAATCTGGAATTTAGAGGGGTTTCTCAGAACACCGGGTTCTCTCTGTCTCTCTGTCGCTCTCTCTCTCTCTCTCTCTCTCTCTCTCTCGTGTGTGTGTTAGATTAGCCAAGGGTTTGCCAGTCTTAGTCATCTCTTCAGACCACCATTTTTCTGCTTCATCTCTTCCTTTGACCTTCAGGACTCTGTTCCATTGCTTCCATTCCGATCCTTGTAGCTTCTTTCCTTCTGGCTTTGGGGTTTGTCTTGATCTTGTTTGTAAGACTTTGAGATGCACCATTATGTTCTCTATCTGAGATCTCTTTGATGTTCACAATGCTGGCTCTCATGGCTGCTGGCGATCCTCTTAGTTTTGCTTTGCTGGAGCTCCTACATTCTGATTACACTTTCATTCGACCATAGGATTTCTTTAACAATACTCGATTATTTGTGGTAAATTCTTAAATCCCCACATGCGTAGATATTTTTTTTTCTGTTTTCCCCTGTTGTTCTCATTTCATCTCATCATGATCAGATGGAATGTAAGAAATGTATTTCAGTTTTTAATATTTGTCCAGATTTCTTCATGGCCTAAACCATGATGTACTGTGAAGATTATTCCAAAGGCTGATGGAAAGAACATGGGTTCTTGTTGTTGGATGGGATAGCCTATAAGTTGGTGAAGTCTGTTTGGTATATAGTACAGTATATCATTTTTTAAGATTTATTGTACTTATTTATGTATATACCTACATGAGTGTATATGCATGTGAGCATGTACACTGTGTGTGTGTGAGTGTATATGCATGTGAGCATGTACACTGTGTGTGTGTGCATGAGTGTATATGCATGTGAGTATGCACATTGTGTGTGTGTGAGTGTATATGCATGTAAGCATGTATATTGTGTGTGCATGAGTGTATATGCTTTGTGAGCATGTACACTGTGTGTGTGCATGAGTGTATATGCATGTGAGCATGCACATTGTGTTTGCGTGAGTGTATATGCATGTGAGCATGCACATTGTGTGTGTGCATGAGTGTATATGCATGTGAGCATGCACATTGTGTGTGCGTGAGTGTATATGCATGTGAGCATGCACATGAGTGTATATGCATGTGAGCATGCACATTGTGTGTGCGTGAGTGTATATGCATGTGAGCATGCACACTGTGTGTGTGCATGAGTGTATATGCATGTGAGCATGCACATTGTGTGTGTGTGAGTGTATATGCATGTGAGCATGCACATGAGTGTATATGCATGTGAGCATGCACATTGTGTGTGCGTGGGTGTATATGCATGTGGGCATGCACATTGTGTGTGTGTGCATGAGTGTATATGCATGTGGGCATGCACATTGTGTGTGTGTGCATGAGTGTATATGCATGTGGGCATGCACATTGTGTATGTGCATGAGTGTATATGCATGTGGGCATGCACATTGTGTGTGTGTGCATGAGTGTATATGCATGTGGGCATGCACATTGTGTATGTGCATGAGTGTATATGCATGTGGGCATGCACATTGTGTGTGTGTGCATGAGTGTATATGCATGTGGGCATGCACATTGTGTGTGTGTGCATGAGTGTATATGCATGTGGGCATGCACATTGTTTGTGTGTGCATGAGTTTATATGCATGTGAGCATGCACATTGTGTGCATGAGTATATATGCATGTGAGCATGCACATTGTGTGTGTATGAGTGTATATGCATGTGAGCATGTACACTGTGTGTGTCTGCATGAGTGTATATGCATGTGAGCATGCACATGCACACACACATGTGAGGGCCAGAAGAGAGCATCAGTTACTCCCCCGTCGTGTGCTCTACCTCTTTCCTTTGAGGCAGGGTCTCTCTGGAAACCTGGAGCTCATGATTTCTTGGCAAACCCCAATGATCCTCCTGTTTCTTCCTAAACCCTTCCCTACCCCCCAGAGCTAGCATTAGAGACATTTGTGAGGACAGTTGACTCGTCACATAGGTGCTGGGTTTGTAACTCCAGTCCTCATAATTTGGAGAAAGTGTTCTTCACCACCGAGCCATCATCCCTCCAGCCCAACACTGATGTTTGTTAATTGATGTTTTGCTTGGATGGTGTTGAGACATTGAAGTCTTTCCAAGTTTGATTTCCATTGTTATAATAAATACAATGACAAAAAGCAACTTGGGATGGAAAGGGTTTATTTCATCTAACACTTGAAAGTAGCATCTCATCCCTGAGAGAACTGAGGGCAGAAATACAAGGCAGGAACCAAAGGCAAAGACATGGAGGAGCCATGCTTACTCACTCGCTTTCCATGACATTCACAGCCTGACTTAATACAACTCAGGACCACCTGCCCTGAAGTGAGACTGCTTACAGAAAGCTGGGCATTAATCAAGAAAATGCCCCCCAAAAGACTTTCCTATAAGCTAGACTGATGGAGGTTTCTTCTTAACTAATATTTCTTCTTTCCAAATGCCTCTAGTTTACCCGAAATTGACAAAAACTAACCAGCACAAAGTCTCTCCCTCACTCCTATTGCATTTGGGCTTGTTGTTTATCTATCTTCTCTGAATTGAAATGTTTCCTCTTGGAGAGAAGAGGGAGGCTCCGTAAGATTCAGGAAGTTAATAAAACTTAAAAGCCTCAAGAAGCTAATGGAACATACAAAGAAAGTCCCGAGAGTCCCAAGGCCCCTCTCTGCAAGGTCATAAAAGCAGTAAACAATTGCTGGGGGCAGAGGGAACACTCCAACTGGTGAAGCTAAGCACAGCTCTTTCAGGGAGTTCTGTGGATGCAGCTTTCCTGAGTTGTTGCTCACATGGGGAGGAATTGTCAATTCCCCCAATGCTTTTGTTAGTAACCCCTTGCTTTGATCTTCTAAATAATTCCAAAAACCTCACTGGGTCACTAAGCTAGACTGGGGTAGAATAATTTGTCTGGTCTACTTTCAGTACCCCCCCAAGGATGGATAGATACTTGTTCATGTCTCCCCATGAAAGGTCACACAACATACTTGCTACCTGAACAGAGACCAGGAGAACCAAAGACAAGTTGAGGATGAGCAGCTGTATCATCTTACAATGGGGAAAGAGACTGGCCTCATCTAACTGGTCTGTGGAATGTCTCTGGGGCATTGCCTTGATTGCTAATTGGTGTGGGAGAGCCTGGTCCACTGTGGGCGGTGCCATTCCCAAGGAAGTGAGCCTGGATGGCCTAAGAAACCCCCGAGCTGAGCGGAAGCCAGTGAGTGAGTCAGTAAACATCAAACCAGCATGGGTTCTGCTTCCGTTCCTGTTGGAGTTCCTGCCTTGACCTTCCTCAAAAATGGATTGTGACCCGGAAGTGTAAGGCATGTAAGCCATTTTCTCTCCTGAGTTGCTTTTGGCCAGAGTGTTTCATCACAGCAATAGTGAAGCAAACTAGAACAGGGGTATCTCCATGTGGTATGGGATGGTAAGGTTCTTGCTGTTGTGGTGGATGGTAAAGCAGGTTACAGAGGCTAAGCCATCTGAGAGTGGCTTATCCTGGGGGGAAGGGTCTGGGGTGGACACATTCCTATATGTAGAACGGGTAGCAGGTTCTCACCGATGACTAAGGTCTGCCTTATGAATAAGAAGATACTCTCAAAGGTTGGTGGTCTAGATAATATTTTACAATCCCTTTAAAAAGTACACACAGGACAGGATCACTAAGCAGGCTGGGGCAACTAACTGCTGGGGGAAGCTTTTGGTTTGTGCAAAAAGACACGCAACTGAGGCTCAGCTGTCTGGCCATCAAGAGTTTGCCTATACCACCGTGCAAACCATGTGCAGATACTATCCTCTGCGTTAGCCTCTGGTTTGGCAGGGAAGGTGGGAACACAAGGATGAGGTGAATGGAGGTTCCAGGTGGTCCTTTTATACAGCTGGCAGGATGCAAAGGAAGGCGAGAACACGGTAGATGTGCCTTAAAGAGCTCTTCCTGATATCTTGGAACCAGTGAGAGGATTCAGATAATGGGGTGGGGGAGAGAGAGAGAGAGAGAGAGAGAGAGAGAGAGAGAGAGAGAGAGCGCACACAATGCAGAAGTAATATAAAATATCTCTCAGGTTCAACCTTTAATACAGAGGAAGAGAAAAACCTTGACTTGGCATGCAGAGCCAGCTCTAATAAATGGCCAAGCACCGGAAACCGTGGTAATCAAGGGATACTCCACGTCTGAATTACTTGAATCAGGAAAAGCTTTTAAACAAGGAATAAAAGAGCTTCTCACAGCCTGGCTTGTGCAGCTGTGGGACGGGAGGGCAGATGATATCAGTCTGAGTGCTGTGGAAGCAGGGAAACTAATAAAGCCACCCCTCCCATCCCCCGACTCCCCAAGGCAACACAGTCTGCAGCAATACAAGTGAAATCAGTCCCTGATGGACCAGCTCATATAAGCCATTAAGAACACTTGGTTATTGCCAGTCACTGTGCATGTCATGGACTGGAACAGAATAAAAGAATAACAGGCATTTGTGAGGTGACTGAGCATGAAAGGTGACATATCTGATGCCCAGTTTACTAGGGCTGACAGGTACACACTCACAGGAGTTAGGAGACAGGTGGATTTAGCAGGGGCCTCAGAACTAGTGTGGGGCTTGTTTTTAGTTATTTTTCTGTTCTCATGGCAAAACACTATGATGAAGCCGATTTATAGAAGAGAGCACTTAATGGGGGGGCGGGCAGGGAGCATAGCAACAGACAGACAGGCATGGCGCTGAAACAGCAGCCGAGAGCTTGCATCTGATCCACAAGCACTGGGCAGAGAGAACTAATGAAGAATGGCTTTTGAAAGCTCAAAGGCCACCCCCCCCCCAACATTCCTTCTCTAATAAAGCCATATCTCTCAATCCTTCCCAAACAGTTCCACCAACTGGGAACCACATTTCAACTATATGAGCCTCTGGGGACCATTCTCAGGTAGATGAGCAGAGTTGTAATGACTTTGCTGACCTCTATGATAAGGCATTTATCTTTATGAGGTAGGAAAGGATAGGACAGATTTTAGACCGGCATATGGATTGTGCTTCTGAAGTACTGAAGATAAAAGAGCAAGGAGGAAAGGAGGAAAAGGGTGTGTCCAGGGTCACTTGGAGGAAAATGTGGCAAGATTCACGTAGAGTCAGACTCCTTAGAGTAAAAGTTAACAGAAGGCAAATGTGCCATTGTAGCTTTAGACTCCCAGGTGTGTCCAGCCTGCAGGCTGCATGTGGCCAAAGACAGCTATACATGTGGCCCAACACGAAAGTGAAAACTTATTATCTATAAAACCCCCCAATTGTATGATTCTGGAGCAAGAATTTTGTAGATGATTATGTTTCGGGCATTCCTTGTAAGCTCAGCGCCTGAGCAACACTTCACAGAGGACAGGGAAGATAAGACAGTGCAGTTGAAGGAGGATGTGATTGTCTTAGGATGGATAGTTATCCCCTCGGAATATGTGTACCTTTTTGCCCTGATAGAAAATGCACGGGGGGGGGGGGGGGTAGAGATTGTTGATCTAGCCTGGGCTCTGTTTAGCAGCCATGACGGAAAGGCAAGGGCCACAGTGCTGGGCTGGAGCCTGTTAGAACCAGGGAGCTGCTTCCAGCCATAGCACAGCAGGCTAGGGTGTAGTTCTGTTCTCTGAACCCGAGGAGGGCAGAGCAACACAAGCCTCCACCATTAAGGCCCCCATGGGCAAGATTTGCAGGAGTCCTGTGGCAGGAGCAACACCCCAGGATACTTCACGCAGGACAGCTCACAGACAATGATTGTGGTTTATCGAAAGACAGCTGTGCGTGGCTGTGTCTCCTATCTATTGATGCTATATCCAACATTTTTTTCAAAACAAGTTTTTTTAAAGCATGTGTATGAATGTTCTACCTCCTTGTCAGGATTCAGTCCCTCCCCAGTGGCTTTCTATAGCCTAACTCCTAGTGCCCACCTCACCCCACCGTCCCCTTTGAACTCTGTGATGTTTCTTTGCTTGGGGGCTGTCTTTAGCCCCCACCCCCGTTAGACTGTGAGGTCGGGCAGAGCTGGGCCGAATCGCAGTCATTCCAGGATAGTGCGATAGGTGTGGGCATGTGAGGACAGGGGGCCCAGGAGGCCTAAGGGGTAGGTTCTCAGCTCTGGGAGGACCTCATCCCCACTTGAGCACTTTCTTTGTAGTTTCCTATGGGTGTCCCAGTTTGCAGAGGACATCTTGCCCATCCCGGCCCTCTACGGGCCTTTGCAGAGCTGATGTGTCTGATCTATGATGTTGTAAGTACAAACACAGGCCCAGCCCTCCAGAGACACACAACCTCCTGGGTACATGAGGCTACAGGGCAGATGGGACTCAATCCAAGTGCTCAGGCTAGGGTCCTTGGTGCCAGGAGATATATGCTCAGATAGGGACATGAAGAACTAATAGCCCAGAGCAGGAAGACACTGGTGGGTGGTTCTGGGGTGTCCAGAGGGAGGCTCATCTCATTAATCATGAGAGAGTGAAGTAAGGGTGGGGGGATTGTTGGAATGAGAGAAGCCACACAATGAGACTTAGGAATTGAGACAGGAGAGCGTCTTCCAAACTAGAAAGCTGTGTGGAGACTTGGACCCTAGAGGCCAGGAGAGGGAGGGTCCTTAGTCAGTCACTGGCTACCTGGTCTAACTCCCAGTGTCCAGAGGGGAAAGAGACTTTCCCGAGGTGACTGTGTATAAACAAGGAAGCCGGACTCCAACCCAGGCTTCCTGACCAATGCCCAAGCTTGTCCCTCTGAAAACTGCTTTTAGCAACCCCAGCAACTGAAAGCTTTGGAGGCTGAGTCTGTCAGTGGCCAGGCAGGTGCCGAGAGCCTGCAGCCAGGAGATGCCTTTCCTCTCCCATCTCCAGTCTCGGGGTGGACAGACAACGTGTGTCTCATACCCACTCCTCCAAGCACAAGAAACTGTCTCTTCCTTTCCCCTTCTCCTGCCCACCGAGGACCCTCGAGGTCTTATAACAAACTGCAAACGTCCCCACTCAGGACAAAGACATCAGTCTGACACTGCCCTGGAGTCTGGTGTGGTGTGGTATATGAGTGGTGATGCTGCTGAGTGACTCCTGTACTGGTCCTGACCCAGTCCTCCTCCTGTCCCAACTACTAACCTGCTACCAGCCCCACAGAGCTCGGCCCAACTCTGCCTCCTTTGCTCTGCGGCAATCTGCACTGCTCCCTGGTGGTCAGCTGCATTTAGCCCCAGCGCCAGGTCTTGGGTTTACCCTGACAGGCCCTGGTCACCTTGAACATCTAAGGCTTCGTGGCATCATGGCTTATGGTAGTTTTTGAAGAACCTGGGGACAGAGGGTCTCTACAACATCTCTGAAGTTGGAGTTCGAATGTGGACTGTGGACAGCGGGGGGGGGGGGGGTGGGAGAGTGTCGGGGGACTCCCAGGTTTGATATCTGTAGATCTGGAGACAGACCAGAGAGGTTGGTGGAAAGAACACTTTACACACAGCTCAAGGACAGAATGACAAACTTTATTAGAAATGTTCCTTGCTTGAAGGTCACATTCACATTAAAGTGTAGGCTGCGCTGTCTGACTCTGTATCCCACTCTGTGACGATTTCCAGTTAAAACTGAGTCTGGATGGAGGGAGGGTATCTGGAACACACGAAAGATGCCAAATGGTAGCGCTGGCAGCAGCAACAGCAGCAGCAGCAGCAACAGCAACATTCTGTGAGAGGCTAGGTCTCGGGTCCTGCAGAGACTGTTACATCCACCTTTGCAGTCCCAAGGCCACACCACGGGGGCCCCAGCTGATAAATAAACAGCGCATCACACACATACTGGAAACGAGAAACAAACTGGAAGTCTCCTACTGTGAAAAAATAATTTGCTCAAAGAAAGCTTTGTGACAGCCAGGCTCCACCCTGAATGATGGCTGCCAGAGCCCTGGGCACTCGGGGTGTCTCTGACTTGGTGTCACGAGGGCCCCATCTTCCTTAGCACCTTTGGGAGAAAGCCACCTTTACCACATTCCTCCTTCAAAATGCAAACACTACTTAACAATGATCAGACCCAAGAATAAGCTCTGTCCCCTGGGCAAGTCATCAGATTCATGTCCCTGAACAGAGGGGTGGGGAATAGCCAAAGAGCTCTATCCATGGTGGAAGAGGGTAGGAAGGGAGGAGGAAGCCAGCTCAGAGAGGTAAGGCCAAGTGTTTTTGCCCTGCTGTGGGCCCTGGACTTGACTCTCAAAGTGGTACCAAGTCTTAAAATGGAAGGACAATCTCTCTGCCCTGGCCAGGGGCAGGTCTGGAGGAGACCGTCAAGGACTGGCTTCCGTCATTCATTATTCAGAACCTATTTTCTCTCCACTGGCCAATTTTCCTGGGCCTGTCTGCAGTGGGGAACTGGACGCCGTCTCCTGCCGAATGTTTTATTCATTCTCTTGAGGAAGAAATGGTCTCTACACTCTGGTTCACTAGGTGGCCGCCTGGTCCTGGCTGATGGCAGCAATGGCCACAGGCATTCCTTTTTCCAAGTCAGTGATGTGTCCTGACGCTCTGGAGCTGTGTGACCACAGAAGACAGCAGATCCTCAGGGCTGCTCACTGGTACTGCAGATAGTTTTTAAGAGACTGAGGCAGGGGCAGGGAGCCGATGTCATGTAGGCGCTGTCTGCCCAGGGCTGAGCGGATGGATCGCCGGCACAGGTCCATCAGTGGCAGAGGCTCAGCTGCAAAGAGAGTGAAGCAAGCGTCAGTGCCCACACCTCCTCACTCCGCCTAGCTTGCCCACCGCCTACTCTTGCCCCCAAACTGGTTCAGTGCTTCCTGCTACTGAAGTGCCACCCCTGCTTGCAGTAAGAGGCCCCCAGCAATGATTATGAAAGGCAGCTCATGATCTATGATTTTTAAGCAGATGAATGTGTGTGTGTGTGTGTGTGTGGTTTTTGTTTGTTTTTGTTTTTTTGTGTACGGGTGCTCTGCTTGCATGTATATCCGTGTATCATTTGTTAGCCTTGTGCCCACAGAGGCCAGAAGAGAGTGTCGGATTCCCTGGAACAGAAGGTACATACAGATGGTTGGGAGATGCTGGTGCTGGGAATTGAACCATAGTCCTTTGGAAGAGCAGCCTCTTAACCTCTGAGTCATCTTTCCAGCCCCAGCAAGTGAATTACTTTGAAAGTGTTAATATATGAAAGAATTCCTGAACGCACGGGGACAGAAACTAGGCAGCTGCCGGAAAGCTTCGAGGCTAGAAATCTGAATAGGGTTTTGAAGGATAGGTAGGAGTGTTATAAGTCCATGAGGCTAGGCAGTGTTACAAGCAGAGAAAATAGACACGGAAGCTGAGGACAGGAACGGGGCTGTTAGCTCAAACAAGCCAGTGGAGAATGAAGAAGACAGTGGTCCCATTCACCTCCTGTGACTGACATACGACCTGGATATTTGCGCTGCAGCTAAGCGTTCTTTTGGTAACAGCAGGTAGGACCGTGGTCAAATCATAAGGAGCAAACACAAATGGTCAGCTGTGTGGGAATGATATCAGGAGAGATGGCACAATGGCAGCTGGGGACTCAGGAGAACTCCTGCTAGAGTTGCAGTTCTAATGGGCCACCATTGGAATCCAAGTGGGACTTGGCATGAGGGTCAGATGATGTGTCCTTTGCTGGGGCCAGACCCCAGTCCTGGTCGCTTCGCTTTCTCCTTTTATCTTTTGATTCTCATACAAAAGAAGGCCAACCAGGGGGTGCCAGCCAAGTATCCCAACCTGCCCTGTCCTGAATAGTACAGCAGCACCCTTCCTTGCCAGCCCCTTGTCCCCCACAGTGCCCTGCCCTGTCAATCAAGACCCTACTCTAACCCCTCTGCCTCCAACACCTGGCTCCTCACCAAGCAGGGATTGTGAGGTATAAAATATGCTTGTAGTTGCTTTCTCCTAAAGGTTTATTATGCAGCCACACACATACACTAAGTTCTTTTGGGAGGGAATCAATTCATATAAATGCATGTATCAAAACTCACAACAACCCCTGGGGTCAATAAAAATTATTATCATCTCTATTTTAAGGAGGAAAAGACTGAAACAGAGTATACAAGCTATCTACCTAAGAATGCACAGCTGGTAAGTGGACTCAAAAAACCAGGACTCAAACCCCCCCAGAACCAGAAGAGGAAACCTATCTTCTATCTCATGCACATTTATGGAGCTTCTCCTCAGCCTGTTGGCAGGGTGAATGTATCTCACTCAGGTCTAAAAGTGACCATCTGAAATCAATGTGGCTACTCACTCCTGGAAACCAAGGCTCTGAGAAGAGAGACCTGTCTAGAGTTGCAAAGCTTGCATTTAGAGTGTCATATTGCCCCTGTCCAAAACAATAATAAAAAGGTGGGCCCAAGGCAAGCAGGAAGGTGGAATCACTTGTCTTCCAGACTCCTGGCAGACTGCGCCACAGCTCCAGGCTCTTGTTGTCCCCTCCTCCCCCTCTGTGGCCACTTTCCAGATCACAGCTGCCCCCCTCCCCCACGATACTATAGCAGTGGCAATGGAAGCAGCCCTGTTGTTGCTCCTCACAGGTTGGTGCCAAAATCAACTCCATCTGTTCACAGAGAAGAAAACAAATCAGCTCTGGGCATGAAGGGGCCCCAGGTACACGTGAGCGCAGGGATGAGCCTCTCAAACATAATTTTATGTGAAAGAAAAGTATGTCATGTGTGACTCCCCCAGATCCCGTAGGGCGTGGCTGGTGATGATGTTCAAGGTATGGTGACTGGGTTGGTAGTAGTGGTGGAGGGTTACTTTTAGATTTGTGTTCTGCCCTCCTGGACAGCTTGCCTTGATTGCTGTCAGGCAGCAGCTTGTGACCTGGATACTTTCTTCACCTAGTATTCGTCAAAAAAAGTTACATCTGAATAAAAGGAGTTCACTCTCTGAGTCAAAGCCGTACTCTCCCCGGACAGGGAGCAGGTGTGAATACACAAGCCACACAAGAATAAGTGAAAAGGAGAAAGAGGCCGGCTCAGAAGCCCAGCTCACACTCAGCCCTCACGACCAGAGGCAGCTGGCTCCTCTTCTCCCAGCCACACATCTGTCATCTTAAAATGGGATGGGATGACGGCATCACATCACGGACTGTAGGTAGTCCATGGCAGGACATAGCCTGCCCTCTGCCTTAACAAAGTTCTTGCAGAAGTTCGCTTTAAAACCATCAGCACAAGAAGTATCTTTGAAAACGGCTACATTGTTTCAGTTTGCTATCCTTACTGATAGCCACTTTCTGCTCTTGACAAAGACCCCCCCCCCCCCCCCCCCAGGCTACTGCAGAGTGCCTGGTTCTGTGCTACAACCATTCCAGTCCTGTTGAAAGTCCCTGGTAAACATTCCTCAGTCATCCATCACTAACCCCTGTGTGACCTGTAGAGAACCACAGGATTTCCAGAGACTGTGTTGCCATCTGCAAAAAAACTGGTAAGTTAGCTCATGGGATTAGCTCAAAGAGTTGTTTGTCAGGGATGTAGACTGGTAGAAAGTCTGGCACAGAGATGGATGGCTTCAGCTGCTTCTATGGGCTTCCTATGTCTCCTTACCTGCCATGGGACCCACTAAGATGTGAGCCACCAACCAATCATCATGCCTGCATGCATGGTGTAAGTCACAGGGTGAGTGTTATACAATCAGAGGCAGATGGGAAAGCATTTGAGTGACATCATTAAAAGCTCATCTTACAAGACCTACTTGTTTGGCTTTTTTATAAAGCAAATGAGGAGATCCACAGGTGCTAGGACACAGGTTCGTGTATGTCTGTGCACCACGTGCATTCCTGTGCCCACGGAGGCCAAAAGAAGGCACTGGACCCCCTGGAACTGGAGTTACAGACAGATGTGAGACATCATGTGTACCAAGTCTTCTGGAAGAGCAGCAGGGCTCCCCATTCACTAGAATTATTCAAGTGTAAGGATGTTGGGTAGACAGGGCTCTACACTGGTGCCCTTCCCAGCTGAAATGACAGAAAAGATGTGCACACTTTTCCCTGTGTGTGTATGAAGTATGCCACATCAGAGGTGGAAACCAAGGAAGGCAGTGGCAGGCTAGACCACAGGCTAGACAGCAGGCTAGACGGCAGGCTAGACTCTAGGAAGACATAAAGCAAATGCGACAGGGTGGTGGAGATGTGTTGCCCACTAAGGGTGAACCAAGGTTCAGAGAAGCCACGAGCTCCTCAGACCACACATCGTGAGAATCCACAAAGAACAGCCAGACACTTGGGGCAATGGTATTCCTATCACCACCCCAGCAAAAGCCTGAGCCTGCTGACTGTCTCAAGGAAAGTAGCCTTTGGGGGAAAGCCCTGCTCAGTGTGGAGAGTCAGCAGAACGGGGCCTGGGCAAACACTTCACAGTGGATCGGGAAGGGATGACTGGAGGGAAGGAAGGCCATTTCTTTCGGGTATCTAAGGTGACACCTGAAGGCCCGACCTCTGCCCCCCAGGTGGCAGAGTTGCCTCGATTTTCTTCTCCAGCTCCAGTGTCACTGTCAGAGCAGCAAATGGCCTTCTGTGACAACCTAAGTGCCTTTACATGGTGCAGTTTGGCAGGATGGAATTCACACTTGATCCTTGACAGTGGAAGGCTTGAGCACACACTGTCAACTTAGGTGTCATGGGCACAAGCGCTAACGACAAAGTGAGGTGGGAGATAAATGTGGGGTGGGCCTTGGAGAACAGGGTTGTGGTTGCCAAGCCTTTAACTGAGAAGAGGCAGATATCCAGGATACACACAGCATAGGCCCCAGGGACAAGCTGGCTCTAAGCGTCACTCTTCAAAGGCAGGGCTGCTCTGAGGAAACACTCAGCTTTACCACAAGGGCCGACTTTAGCCACTGGTCTATAGTAGCATCCTCAGAGGAGCAAGGGATCTATCTGCAGACCTAACCCTGTGCCTCAGGTCTCTGTCCCCAGGCCTTGTCTGCCTCCTGGCTAGGCTCTTGGGTGCTTGTTCACTTCTGGCTTTGCTGACTACCCAGCTCTATTGGAGTCAGATGCTGGCTAGGTAGTGAGCACATGCCAGTTGTGAGGCAGAATGGGCTCTGGAGCCACACCCTGCTGGCTGTGATCAGCTCTGATGGGCCTTTGCAATCTCTAAGTGAACATGGTGTGGGTTTGGGTTGGGGTGGGGAGAGATGGGGGGATGAATAGCCATTACTTGTCTAGCTTCAGAGAGCTGGGCTGGAGTGTAGACCTCGACCTGTATTAGACGTAAACCCCAGTTCAGCCTGTCCTTGGTTCACAGCCAAAGCCAGATGCTTTCATCAACGGCAAACCTGCAATCTCTCTACTAACAAAAGATGTCATATATATCTGTGCATAGACAGAAAACCAGTCTTTGAAATGAAAGAAATTCCAAACATTATTTTTCTTCCTGCTTTCCTATTCCTAAATTCTGATCAGAACGATCAATGGGGGCGGTATTTCTGGTGCTTTTGTGATGTTTCTGTCCTGGGAGGAATGACACGATGCCTGTGAAGGTTGTCAGAATCTATGTGAAGTCACCTTCGCCAAGTCCTAACATAAATAAATAAAGAAAGGAAGGAAGGAAGGAAGGAAGAAAGAAGGAGGGAGGCTGTAGAGGAGGGTGCCTTGTGCACGTGTCTTATAACAAGAACTGTGCACCAAAGGACCTGCTAGAAGCGTCACCTCAAACCAAGGCCGCCACAACTTTACCCAGCCCCAAATTCTGCAGAGACATCTTAGGCAAGGATGACTGTCTGAAAATAGCTATACCAGCCATACTTTATATGGCTTTAGCCTTCCCAAGGGTGCCCTGCTAGTCTCGATCCAACACCATCATTCATTGGTGAATCTCTCCAACTGCTGTTCAAGCTGACATTCCTCAAGTCAATATTTGCTTTGCTCTGATAACATCCGGGCCATTGTTACCTGGGACCTCTACCCTGGCTCTAGGCTGGGACCCTCATTAGCTTTGTCAAGTCATCTGTATGAGCTTCACATGGGGCCCTAAGATGCAGGATCTGGGGGTTCATGCAGTCACGCTGCATCCAGACAGCTCTTACACATTGCTCTGCAGGCCAGGGTGCCTTGCAGAGATCACCACATTCTTTGAAGGAGTCAAATTCCTGTCCCTGTGCCCCTAGCCCACACCTTCAGAGAGATTCTGTGTGTTGTCTCTGAATGGAGCCCACTCCTGAGCCCCTTCCATTCGCTTTCTGTGAACCCGTGTTCTCTCTTAGTGTCTGTGTTTACTCTCAGCCCTTTGGTCTCTTCCCAACTCCACCACGAAGCAGCCTCAGGTGTCCGTGCTACCCTCTCAAACAGCTCCAGCCTGCCTCTCTGCCCTCCCCATGTTACTCCACAGACAGGCCAGCATCATCAAGGTGACCAAGCCCAAGAATTCTGAGACAAACTGCATTTGAAGTACTCTGCCCTACTTGCAGACTTGTCCTAGGTAGGAGTTTGGGGGGATCTGTTTTCCCCGTCCTGGGCTCCATCAAACCCTGAGCTCCTGAGTCCATACTGAATCAGTTTTTGTTATCTCCTCCCTGGTGGACTGTGGCTCCCACAAGCAGGACTGGGTATCATCCCTGCTGCCTAGTCTTACTGGAAACTACAAGGTCAATAAGATGGAGAAGCCCAGGTTCTGGGAGGCAGAAGCAGCTTAAGTGACCATTCTTACCTATAAAGGCACTGAAGCACATCAAGCCAGGTAAGGAGTCCTAATGACAGAAAGTAGCCCTTTCCTGGGAGATGCTCGGCGATCCAAGTGTAAGGACCTGAGTCCAGATGCTCAGAACCTCTGTAGAAGCTGGATGTGGTAGTTGGCATCTGCAATCCAATACTCCTACTGGTAAATGGAAACAAAGATTTCTGGAAACTCATAGGCTAGTTAGAGAGTCTATTGCAAACAAGGTGGAAGATGAATACACACACACACAGAGAGAGAGAGAGATAGAGAGAGAGAGAGAGAGAGAGAGAGAGAGAGAGAGAGAGAGAGAGATGGGGTGCTAGGTAGGTCTGGCAGAGCCCTTCCTTCTGGCAAACAGAGCTATACTGTGCTGTGCCAACTTTACAAACCCATGCTGGGATGATCTTGACTCGGATGACACAGTTAAGCTTGGATCTTGCCTCAGGGAGCTGCAGGGAAGCTGGATGTGCTGGCCTTGGGCAAGGACATCCCTAGTCACATAGGGAGAGGGAGACTGTTCTTCAGGTTTCCTCTTGTGATACATCCCTGGGGCTACTTGCTGCCCAGCAGATACTAAGATAAATATGCCCACCACGGGAAGGGGGCCAGGGCCGTGCTCTCAGAGACAGCTGGTGCTATGGGTGGGGATGGAGCTCAAGAATGGAGTTCCCATCCCCAGGGTGCAACTGTTTTCATACTAAAGAGTGAGGCATGTGGGACAGCCAGACCTGTCCACTCAATGTGAGATTAGTCAATGCTATCACCATGAATCCAGGGTGGTCCTGATGCAGGAGGAGACAAATAGACAAACTGAACAAAGAATCTTGTAGGTATGCACACGGATGCTGAAAACCAGTAAGGAAAGAGGCAAAGGAAGAGTAAACAGAAAACTCAGCCACCACCATGCAGCAGGGGAGTGTGGGAAGGAAGGGACAGAAATAGGCACAGAGGCACTTGGTTGTCGATGTTCTGATCTTCTGTATGGGTGGTGGATTCGGGCACGCACATTAAATCTCAAATGAGTTGATAAGTAAATAGCTAAGGAAACGACAACAAAAGAGATATGGGCAGGGGACTGGCGGTGGCCGTGTGTTATGAGTAAGGTCATGGCTGAGTGATGGAAACGACCCTGGGACTCGGTACGTATGAGATGCGCCCTGTCGCTATCAGAAGTCCAGTTAAAAATAGCAATGAGAAGAGAGCAAAACCATACAAGAGAATTAGAGTCCTGCTGTAACTCAAACAAGAGCTTGGCCAGAAGATGAATTGCAGCTAATTCTAGCTAATGAGTAATAATGAAGTCACTCCTGCCAGAACAGAACTCAGCCCTGCCTAAGAGAGGCATTACTACAATGGCAAAACAGCCCTGACCTGGAGCTCAGACCTAAGTTGAGCTTGCTAAAATTGATTGCTTTTTTGTTTTGTTTTGGTTTGGTTTTTTTGTAAAACAGAGTCATCCCCTGCTTCACCGGGAGCAGTGGGAGGATCAGGTAAGGGGCAGAGTCCAGGTACTTACTGAAGGTCCTGGCCTTTGTGGCACTCAATCAATGACAGCTATTAATATTTCAGAGCAGCCAATGTCCTTGGGGCCAAAACAGAAAACAGGCAGTTGGTATAGAAGGTAGACTATGTCTAGTCGGGTAAAGCCCGTGTTTAAAACCACAGATTGGTTCATCTAAACTAGCGGTTCCCCGCCACCATAAAATTATTTTTGTTGCTACTTCCTAACAGTAATTTTGGTACTGCTATGAATTATAATGTAAATATCTAATATGCCACCCCTGTGAAAAGGTCGGTCTACCCCCAAAGGGGCTGAGAGTCACAGGTTGAGAGACACTGATCTAAACACATCCAAACAGGCCAGAATGGCTAATGTGTGGGAGAGGCAGGGCTCAGAAGCTCTGGGACTGGAGCCCCCAACCCTATCCACCAGGCTGCTGTAGTGTTAGGAGCTACCTTCCAGTTCTTCAATCAGATGAAGCCCAGAGAGCCCCATGACCGTTGACATCCTCAACTCCATTTGCTGGGCTCTTAAACTCAATTTCTGGCGCCAGCTATAATACAAAGAGCTGTGGTAAGGTTCACACAGCACTTCCCGCGTCATGGAACGCTCTTGGGTTTTATATTCCTCGTTGTATTTAGTTCTCGAAACAACCCAGCGAACACTGGTTTATGTAGGTCCATTTACAGACGTGAAGAAACTGAGACAGAGAGGGGTCGTGTAACTAGCTCAAGGCCACCGTCGAGTAGTGCTCAGTATCTGATGTGTGTGTGTGTGTGTGTGTATTCTCATGTGTAAAAGCAATCTGCCTTCCAGCCCTGAGGAGTGGCTAGCTAGTCCCAAGAGGCCCCTTTGCCTTGTCTCTTCATTGCTGCTTCATATGGTGATGTCATCTGGTGTGTTGTGCCTTAGAGACCCTTGAAAGCACTGAAGGTGGACCTAACCCAGGCAAGCCCAGCCACAGGCTGGCAGGAGACCTGACCCAGGGTAAAGGCTTTTCTCCTCTAGCTAACAAATAGGTCCACGTGGGATCTGGACCCCATCTGAGGCATTTTTCCCTGGAGACCCAGTGACAAGGAGCACATCCTTGGTCCTTCTTGAAGCAGCCTGGGTTGTGCTGCTCACAACTGCAAGGCGAGCTGGCACTGCTGCCTCCTGTTTTCAAATAGCCAAGGTCAGAGAAGCTTCCTCCCACTTAGGAAATGTTACCATGTTAGCCTCTTACTAATCAGCATAAGCCCCAGGGGGCTTCATATGACGGCCTTCTAATGGATTTATTGTGTTTATTTGACCTTTCCAAGTGTGAACTCAGAAACGGGGCCCAGAGGAAACCGGGAAGCTTGCTTTTCTTAAGTTCTGCAAAAGTGATGAGTAAATTGGATTCTTGGATATGTTCTGCTGGTTCTCTCGCCCCTCCCCGCTTCAGCCAAAAGAGTCAATTAGGCTTAGGAGGAACCGGTCTTTCTGGGACAGATAGCTCCAGAGAGCGGTGTCTGTTCAGGAGGGAGCAATGGGCACTGTTCATTAGGACGTGCAGTGCCCCGGCACCATGATGTAGAGTAAGGATCGGCAACTTCAGAAGCGCTGACTGTGTTTCTACTTCTGGCTTCATGGGCAAGTGATGCCCTGTGTTAGCTAAATTTCAAAAAAAAAGTTAACGCCCAATCCATGAGTAAGAACAAGCTCAAGTGGCACATACATTATAGGCCAGAGCTGCAAATCTCAACCCAACAGGACCAGGAATCTCCTGAGTCCATCCTGAAGAGCAGGTGTGGAGAGTGGCAGCAACACCCAGCAAACCAAAGAGCGCATATCAGGGGACCAGTGTTTGGTTCCAAGCAGGACTGTGAGCCCCTGTTAGCAGGCTCTTGAGGAAATGGCAGCAGAGAGATCATGTGACTTCCCAGCTTACCTAGACTTAGTAAGGACAGACAGAGCTTTGGGGCTCCAGGACCTGAACTCTACAAGACACCACTCAATGACAAGGATATAAAATGTCCGCAACATCTGTTTTCTCACAAACCCAAACATCTTATTTCTTATTTTACTACAGAGAAGGTATGGCAGACATTAAGGGTTTATGAGCCAAAATATATTGGCAGGAAAAAAATTTGACAGAGAAAATTAAATATATATATATATATATATATATATATATATATATATATATGTATGTATGTTCTGATTAGGTAGTGGCAAAATCAGTTTCCAAAGTGGCCCACACTGAGACTCCTGTTGGTCTTGGTTAGTTATTGCCCAGGACCTGCAGCAGCTCTCCTGGATGAACCCTCCAGCATACCCCTGGCCTGACATGGTTCAAACTCTTGCTGGGTCCTATTGCCAGACCAGATCCAGTATCACAGCCCTGCTTGACCACTCCAGAGGACTGAGGGGCACAGAATCTGGCACCCCCAAACCCATGCAGGTCACTGACAGGATGCTCAGGAGAGTGGGCAGAGGGAGAACACATCTGTGCCCTGGAGACAGACAGGGACACCAGCTGTACCACAGACTCACTACAACAGTGAGGGCGCCAACAGCAGCCCGCTCCCGTAACATGGCTACAGTGGCAGGTGCTACTTTAATCCCTTAGGAATCAGCTCATCGACTCTTCACACGCCTCAGAATCTTCAATTACAGGTTAGGAAGGTTCTGTCCTGCCTCCACACCCAAGGAGCCTCTGGACGGGGGAGGAGTCCCTGGAGATGATCACCCAGGAGAAAGCCTTAGCCCAGTGGCCATGCCCTGTGATGTCCTGAAACATGGTTCTCCATCAGTGGAAAGGTTGGCGAGCGTCTTCTACCAAGGGGGCAAAAGCCTTTTGCTGTTGGCATTTTAAGAGAATCCAGAGCAGTGTAGCGTCTAAGGAGGAAACGGCTTTGTACGGGCGAGTCCTAGGTTCCCGCTGTAAAGGAACGGGCCTTTGGATCTGTCTTGCCAGCTCCGTGATGGGGGATATCAATGAAGGCATCGCTGAAGACTTGCAGGTGGGAAGAGCTCACTCTTTAGATTTAAGCAGGGCGAGGGCACAGCAATACTTATCCTTACAAAGCACTGTCTTTTCCAAAGGACCTTTACAAAAGCCCGTTTACTATAGGAGTAAACACTTCCAAACACTTGCTCAAGGACTAGTGAGGCCCCAAAGAACCCCCCCCTACCGGAGGATGGGACATGCAGCAAACGGGAAGAACTGCTGACTTGGGTTTGTACAGGCAGACTGAAACATTTCCACGCCGTTGTGCTTTGGCTGAAGTTCTTACAGCCCATGCTCCATCCTGACTCATCACCCCAGCCTAGGGCCCAAGGAGAACCATGTCTTGAGCATTCATGGACTCTATGGTCAGAAATTCTGACACAGCATTTTCTGTAATCTTCCCTTTGAAGAGGAGTTGTGTAAAGACTGAACTGAATAGCATATACAAAGTTCCAAACCAGCACACGGCAATATGTTGTATTGACTTCCTGGTCCCAGCCTCAGTTTCTCTAGGCATAGGAAAACATTTAGCTTGCCTTGATTTAATGAGTGATCTGTCTTGACTTACGAAATACTAGTGGGAAGGATTTTAAACACTCACAAAAAATGCTAATGTCTCTTCAATATAGTCAATCATGTAATCCCTCATTCCACTCTGGCTTTGATGGGCCATCTGGAGAGGTTGGTGGAGTCTGGAAATTTAACTGTGACCCTTGGATAGACAGTCTGAGAACTCAATTCCTGATAGATGTGTGACAGAGCAGAACAAATATTCCCAAAGGCTGGGTTGAAGAGGACCAGTGAATGATGTCAGGCTAGAAAGGCTGGAGGCCTATCGACAGCTGCTAGCAAAAAAAAAAAAAAAAAAGGGCGGGGGAGGTGTTTCCCCTTAAGGAGGAGGTTGAGATTGGAGAGGGAGTCTCTGTGATGAAAACGCCTGATACCATGGGAGCTAGCATTAAGACCCCATTTAGCAACACCGATTAAGGAGCTAGAAATAGCAGCTGGCTTGTCTCGAAGGCCGTAAGTAAAACATGCTTCTCTGCATTGCAGCTAGCCTTCAGCCTGCTTAATTGAAGCCCAGAATAAAATACCTGGAAGGCCTCTCTCTGACAGCAGACCCCTTGTTGTCATAGTGACCAGACATAGGGACCAAGGTGAGCTGAGGCTTGGTGCCGGGCTGCTGGGGAGGTGGGAGAAGAGGAAGAAGAAGAGTGGGGGTTAGGAAGGGAAAGGGAGCAGATGGTTGTTAACAAAACAACCTCCAAGGCTGCCTGAAATCACAATTCTACACTGAAGGTTGTTGTGACATCAGCCTATTGCTTGCAATGCTTACAAAAAAAAAAAAAAAAAAAAAAAAAATGGCAGCCTTACCTATCGCTTTTCCCCACTCATGGTTTGACACACTGTGATCAAGGAGTCAGGAAACAGACTTTCAGGGCCTTGAGTGGATGTGAGAGGCAGAGGTCTGAGTTTGAGTCCTAGCTCGGTCCTAGACTAGCTAGGTGACCTTGGCTCTGCACTACTACTGTGTAAGAGCTGTCCCTTCCAGTATAAAACAGAGGCTGAGGGACATTCCTGAGGTCCTGGTACATAGCCTGGGGCTCTGAATGGGAACAGTGCTGAACACTAGTGAAGGCAGAGATTCTCCCTCTGCTGAGTCATCCCCGAGATGTACCCTGCTGCCTGCGTCTGTGACAAATACCTGAGAGGAATATACAAAAATCCAATTGCTTCAGTGGTCTCTGGGGAAGTGGCAGAACACAGGAGAGGGCAGACTTACGATTGTCATGTTTTAAATTAAACCTTATGGATGCATTTAAAGAAGAAGAAGAAAAAAAAGAAATTAAAAAACACACCCAAGTTCAGATTCCCAGGTTTTGAGGAGTAGAGAGCCAGTTACATCAGGAGTTCAGCTTCCAGAACTTTCTCTGTGGTCTTGCTGAGCTCTCCCTCCCACTAAGAGCTCTTGCTCAGATCTCTGGCACTCTACAGTGTCTCTTTAAAGCCTCTAAGCCTTTGTAGGCCTTTGTAGGCCTTTGTGCCTCCGTACACTGTGACCCCTCCTCTGACATGCCTTTCATGGCTTTCTGGACCAAACAATCTCTTCAATGCCCTCTCCAGAATTCCTGTCGTGTTTCCCTCCACAATTCTCTCTCAGGGGCCCAAATGGTCATTCTCTCTCCACTGGAGTCCTTATCCTTTATTAATGTTCATTTCATCTGACCAATCATAAGTTGGTGGCTGCCCCAGTAAGCTGGGGACTCTTTGCGGCAGGGCCTCTGTATGAGTACTGGTGGCCTTTGCACAGAAAGCTGCTGTCTACAAGCCTCTGCACAGAGAGCACATTCGTTGTTCAGCTGCTTTTCTTGTTGATCACCCACCCAGACCCCAGGGCTCCTGCTCTCATCTCACCTCTGGCCTCATCAGCATGCCAGGCTAGTTGATTATTAACATCTGGGGCAAAGCATGGGGAAGAAGTGATTCTCCCCCCCCCCGCCCCCCACCAGAAATTAAACCCAGTAAATGCAAGCTTGTGGGTTTCTCACTAGTCTGTTGCCTGGTGCTAATTTATTCTGTAGAATGTCCATGGAAAGGTGGTAGGTCTTCACTTCAGCTGCCTCCCTGTTTGCTGCTCGTGGTAACTACCAAGCCTAGGTTCCTGGTTTCTATAATTTAATCAGTTGTATGACTCAACTTAAGACTCCAATCATTTGTAGTCCCCATCTTTAAGGACAAGGCCTTTGACCCAAAGTCTCTAAAAACCTAATCACCTAGACCCTGTGTAGGGATTTTTCTTTTTCCAGCAGTGGAAACTGGACTCAGGGCTCCTCCTGTGCTGGGCAAGTGCTCTATCGCGGAGCTACATCCCCAGACTTGTCTCTTAGTTTTTAGTTTGAGATGTGGTCCCACTGAGTTATGCAGGCCAGACTGGCGCGCTCTCTGCATCTCTGGCAGGTCTGATCCATGTGATCCTCTTGCCGTAGCCTCCTCACTAGCTGGGGTCACAGGCTTGATCCAGCAGCCTCCACTCTCTCTGAACTCTTCAACACTAATCATAGTGGAGTAAAGCAGTGAGAGGGGCCACTATGAACAAACACGAATCTTCACTTCCCATCAGGAGACCAAAAGAGGGAGTGGAAGGATGACCATGAGGTTCTAGGATGGGGTTCAGATGTTAGGCACTTCTAGGGGGGAACTCACAAGCCTGAGGAAATCCCTCCCTCCTAGGTCTCTAAGTGAGGACACCAGTGGGCTGTGTCTTCAATAACACTGCTCAAACTGACAGCCAGGAGAGCAGGAGGCAGGCTACAGAACACAGACATCCTCCTCTACCACTGAAGCCACCGTCTTGACACTGTCACACTCGACACAGTGAAACGGCACTGCCAAGGCCAGCCTAGATTTTCACCGTGGTTTACATAAAATGAAAACCATTTATAAACATCTATCCCGCTACCCCTTATGTTGATTACTGATGGCTTTCTGTGAGTTTTGCCCGCTGCTTCCTCACATCCTCTTTGGGTAAAACACCTGCAGACGCCTTCAAGGATGACTTGGGTTTGACTTCCTCCGATGAAGTACGGTAGCGTCTCTGCTCTGCCCTCTAGAGGTGGGCACACTCATGGTCTTTGTGTCTGTGTGTTTGAGACTAGAGTCTAAGGTCCAGGGACAACAGACATAATGGCTCAAGAAGGATGGGTCTGTCACCTGACAATTAGCTTCCTCTTCCCCTTTTATTCCAGCCTAGCCTCTGGACTATTGAATAGTGATCTGCTTAGGTGGCCTTTCCTTTCACTTGCTCTTCCAGTCCTGGGGCTAAAGGGGGTTGAAGTGATAGCCTCTGCTACTGTGGCCAGGGCACAACACTGACCGGAACTTTGGGCTCCGGCTTTCAAAGTGGAGTCTCTTCCATTGGCCCCAGGCTGATATCTAGCTGTCTTTGCTCCTATTTACGTCCCCTGTTATGCAAAAGCAATGCCACCAGGTGGCAGTGAGGAGTCACCTCGAGTGGTGTGTTATTCTAAGTGGACATGTTGGATTTGCTTTCATGCAAATGCATTTTGATTTTTAGCTCAAAGGGTAGTTAGAATCTATAACTATGACCAATTCGAGTATCCTTTTCGTAGCAAAGCTCTGAATTATAATTGGGATTTTATACATGGTCCTCTCATCTCTTCTTCACTAACCTTCCTCTCCTACTTCTGTGCTGGGGATTGAACTCAAGGCCCCAGGGCGATGCACATGCTAGGTAAGTGCTCTACCACCAAGCTGCATTCTCAGTCTCCACCCCATGGCCCTCTTTCTAACCCTGCCAATGAATGGCAAATACCAGCTCTGTGTCTGTAAAAAGTCACTCATCTCTGAGCTCAAAGCATAACTCTGCCACGATGGACCCCATGCACTCTGCTCAGGGCTTTCATGAGGCACACAGGAGGTGTTCAGTAAACCTCAGATGGATTAATGCAAATGGGTGCCTGGTGAAATACTCGATGTAACATAAGAAGTACCCAACAAATGACAGCTAAAGACAAAAAGAGCAGGAGATGAGGGGAGGCCAGAAATCACAGTGCATGGGTGGCTGCTCACAGACTCACCTCAGGAGACTAATCCTTTTCCATTGCAATGCAAAGCCTTTCCTGCCAGGCATTTTAATGCCAAAGCCCTTCTAGAATGCTCTCTGCAAAATGTTGTGGCAAACTTTGCAGGAGCATCCCCACCCGGTCCCCTGTGGACTTCTTAAAAGGTAAAAGGGCCTCGGCCTGTGGGAAAGCCAGCCTTGACAACATGACGCTAAAGTCTCAATTGCACCGGACGCCACCCTCCAGTCTCACTGCCTCTGTCTTGTCTCTGTTTTCCATCAGCTGGCTTGGACAGTAGTGTCCAGACAGGGGTGAAATCCTGAGTCTGTCCCTCCCCCTAGAGCCACAAGGCCTTGTCAGGGGCACAGAACTTCTGTAAGGGAGCACCGGTTCACTTCAGACCTCCTCAACTGTAGCAGTACAGATTATGTGACACTTTATTTTCCCCAGCTTGCATGCGCAGGGCTAGCACCTCATAAAGTGACGGGGAAATATGTGGCTGGCTTCGTCAACCAGGGCCACAAAGGCTCACTTGTGCTGGGCCAGCCATGCAGCCTGTGTAGGCTCCAAAGATACCCCACAAGCCTGCCCAGGTCTGGGCAGTGAGGTCCACAGACAGCATAGCCCGCCTGACACTGGCCACCTGCGTGCAGGCCACGGGACCTGGCAGCATTTCAACCTTGCCACGCCATCACCTCTAAGGGACCTGCAGATCCTCAGCTGCCAAAAGCAATAGCCACCAGGGCCATGCAGAGGGGATCCTTAGGCCGTGCCTAGGAGGCCTCAAAGAAGCTTCTGTGGCTAGTCAGAGGGAGCCACCCAGGAGCTGTCCACAGAGTGGCAGTGTCCGGGTCACCAGCTGGCTCCAGCAGACTCCCCTCATGGAATCCACTCACAAGTTCCCTCCTGCCAGACTCTTATATTCCTTCCCCTCACCCAGGAAGTAAGGGCTGTCTGGCCTTCCAGCCACTGCTCCTGTCTGGCATGGACCACTTTTCCCCTGGGACTATTTTTGCCTGCACAAGGGCCGCCCCTGTAATGCTGCACCCACAGAAACTGGTTCTATCCACAAGCTGACAGCCCCCACTGCCTGTACCCCTCATTCAGCAGCTAATCACTCCCTTCTGGGTGAAGCTTATTACTTAATGCCAAGATTATTTATTTCACCGACACCTCACTTACTTAAAGCTGCAGGAGAAAGAGCCCTTTCAACATCACTGGATTTTCCCAATCTGCTCTCATCTTAAGTGACCAGTGTATTTTTAGCTTGATCTCTTTGGGTGGGGATTTTCTAAAATGCCTGTGCCCTCGTCTTAAAACAAACCCTCTAAATAACTGAATCCATTTTGGATGGCTCAGCATATTAAAAGGGAAAAAGGTCACTTTTGGTACTGTGCCTTGCTCTGTGTGGCTTCTCCAGAAGGACCCTCCATGACTATTCTAAAAGGTCCTTGCTCTCTTCCTGGAGGCAGGCAGGCAGACTGTGGGGCAGCAGTGGGCTGGGTCCTCCTCTGGCTTCACTTTCTTCATGTTCTTGATGCTTCTATGCTGACTGGAGTGGGAGGCAGGTAACCACAAGTATCTACTTGAGCAACTTGTCTGTGAACTTCAGAGAGCTTCTGGGAAGACTTAACAGAGTGCAGAGTAGAAGCAAGCTCCTTCCAAGGCCCTGAGGAACTTTCCCAGCCACTCTAGCAGGCATGAGTAAGTAAATCTGTTCCTGTGGCCACACTTTCTTAGTTAGGGCTCCGCTGTGGCCACTCGTGCCTGATCTGAGTAGCTCAGGAATCTGTCCTGAGTGACTTGCTCCAGGGGCGTGGCTTCTCTCCAGCCCTCCACTGTGGCATCCTGCTTAGGATTAATTGCATTTTGGAAGGGCGGGCTGGACTAAGACCAGATGGGCTCAATGCATGCATGCCCTGGCACCACCTGCCAAGTGCTGTCTTCAGAAGATGCTCTTTGACACCTGTGGGGACTCTGAAGCCTTGCAGCAAAGAGTGGTGGTAATCTCTGATCATGGGAAGACAGAGATATCAAAGAGATTTACACACTGGACAGCTTGGGGACATTTCTGATTTGGCTTTTTGTTTTGTTTTTGTACACGACCACATCTGGTATAGGCTGAGTCGGAATCCTCCTTCCATGTCACAGTTGAAGCGTTAGACCAAGAGTGGGGCCAGGGGCATTGGGCCCAGATTGACAGGATACAGGGGCTTTGGGCAGGAGAGTCTGGGGAACCCTGGAGTCTAGCTGAGAGTCCTGTGGGCAGGGACAAGGATGAGTTATGCAATCCCACTCCTCCCCTAAAGTCTCCTCATTAAAAATTCTTCCAAGCTGAAGGCTTTACTTCTTGCATGCCCGCTTTGGCATTTGGGAAGCAATACTTATCTCCTCGGCCTTCGTTTCCCACCATGCTCCTGGGCTGCCACCCACTGCCACAGCCACAGCCTCCTCTCTTTCATCTTACCCCAGGGCCTTTGCCCAAGATCATCTTTCTACTGTGAATAACTTGTCTGTCCCCCTCCATTCAACAGACTCGTACTAGCTAAATCTTCCTCTGTGTCTCACAAGGTCCCCCAGGCTCCTGTCACACTCCTCTCCTGGACCACTATTTCTCTCACATGCTACTCACCATAGAAGTAACTATGTGATATTTTCTGCAATTGCTTGGACTATTTGTCCTCCCTGCTAGGTTTCTTCCTTGGGCTGGCATCCCTCTGTCTGTCCCATGCATCACCAAAGGTGCCAGCAGTGCCTGGCATGCAGCATACATTCAGTGATGTGTACTTTGTCAGGCAGTGACTGTGCTTTTCACTTGTCTGGGCCACTCCATCCTGTCACCTGTTCTCAAGCCTTGTCTGAACCCTAATCCCTTGGTCTTTCTACCCAGACACACCTTTTTGTATTAGCTACCTTCCTATTTCTGTGATAAAACACCATGACCAAGGCAACTTAAGGAAGAGAGGGTTTATTTGGGGCTTAAAGTCCCAGAGGGATAGGAACCCATCACCGTCACGGTGGGGAAGCTTGGCAGGAAGCAGGCATGGCAGTGGGAACAGTAAACTTAGAGCTCACAAATTAAAAAAAAAAAAAAAAATATATATATATATATATATATATATATATGTTTATTTTATGTATATGAGTGTTCTTGCTGCATGTACACCTGCATGCCAGAAGAAGGCATCAGATCCCATTATAGATAGGTGGTCATGAGCTACCAGGTGGGTGCTGGGAGTTGAACTCAGGAACTCTGCAAGAGCAGCCAGTGTCCTAAACCACCAGAGTTCACATCTTTTGTTTTGTTTTGCTTCTTTTCTTTTCTTTTCTTTTCTTTTCTTTTCTTTTCTTTTCTTTTCTTTCTTTTCTTTCCAAGAAAGTGTTTCTCTATATAGCCCTGGCTGTCCTAGAACTCACTCTGTGGACCAGGCTGGCCTTGAACTCAGAAATCCACCTGCCTCTGTCTCCCAAGTGCTAGGATTAAAGGCATGTGCCACCACTGCCCAGCAGAGCTCACATCTTGAACTGCAAGCAGGAAGTAGAGACACTGGGCAAAGCCCACCTCCAGCCTCCTAAGCCTCCATAAACAGAGCCACTAACTGAAGAACAAGTATTCAAATGCCTGAAACCATTCAAACTATTATACATTCCTTGCCCAACTCTTGCAGTCTGATGAAGAAATTGAACGAATCACGTGGAAGCAGGGAGAGTTAGAATGCCAGACCAGCCACACGAGAGCCCCAGGGGCTCCACAGCCTAGCCGACATGTCTGGAGGAGTATCTGTAGATCCCAGGGCTCAGGGGTGAACTGGCAAGCATCTTTCTAAGCATGAGGGAGACCATGAATTGTCTCCAGTGAGCCATGCAGACAGTGGACATGAGCAGTGAAGGGCCATGAGTGCACAGAACACACAAGGCACTATAGACACAGTTTAGGTTTAGCAAGAGGCCAGCTGCCTAGCTTTTTTAGAAAGGTGAAACTACTCATATGGTGGGAAGAGCTGACATGTCCATCACTTGGGAGAAATAGCAAGAGTCCTTAGCAGGGATCACCTCCTAAGGTTGCTGGCTTTGTGCTGGCAGTCTATACCTGTCCTGTTATTTGCACCTCAGGAGAACTATAGCAGGTGTGTGTGAGTTGTTATTCCCACTTTAGAACTGAGACAGGGGTCTGGGATGGCTGAGGAATTTGTCTGGGGTTCCAGAACTAACATGGCCCAGATAGACAGTTGGATTCTCAAGCCTCTGTCACAGCTAAGGAATGAATGAGGTCAGGCTGGTATCCCCAAATCTAAAAGTGCACTTGTTGCCATAGAAACTAGGAGGCCAGGTTCATGTCCTGCTATGCGTGTTTCTTGGATTTTTTTGGTCAGTTTTTCTCCGATCTCCCAGACTAAGGGTCTAGAGTGCTGAGGAGAAACAAGGAAGGGTGATCCCTTGGGCTACTCAGCCCTGGGAATTATAGAATATCAGGGGCAGCAAGTAGGGGATGTAGCCATCTCTGAAGGTCAAGAACTGGGCTATCAGGTTCACCTGCCCTTCCATATACTTCTGGGTAGTATTTCTCTGAGTCAGTGCCCTTAACCTATGGAAAGCCATTATAGGTATAGGTCTTTGAGAAAGGTACACTCCACCCCCTGCTTTGTTGCATAGCAGCTCTTGTGTAGAATCCTGACCACTTTATTGGGACTTCCTGTTGGGTTTATACCATGGTGTTCAGGAGCAGGCTACTATGTGGTACCCAGGATTCTCTCCCCTTATCTCCTAGGCACTAGCCACACCCAGGGTTATCAGATCCCAGAACTTGAGGGACTCAGTCCACAGACTCTCCTCCCTCTCCACCTACACTCCACCCTGGATCTCTATTACGGCCATCTTGCTCACCCACTTGACCCCTTTGCTTAGAGAGGTTACATATAAACCCCGCAGGCTGGTTTCCTGATGATGTCAAAAGAATGTCACAGGCTGGTGCACAGAAACATTAAACATTAAACAACAGAGATGTGTCGTTACAGCTCTGGAGGCCCAAAGGCTGAGGTCAAGGCATGGCCAGGGTCATGCGGCTTGTTGTTACAGCCATCTTCTGTGGCTGTGAGGGAGACTCTGCTGTGCCTAGTCCCTAGTTGGCTCACCAACTGTATGCGTTTAGTGTAGCTGGTGTATGCGACCTGCTAGTCTCTGGTCTCTGCCCTCATTACCATGTGTGTTTCCCTGTCTTCTAAGAACAGCAGTCATAGAAATTAAGGTCCTCCCAAGTGATCTCATCTTAATTCACTACAAACTAAAATGGCTTCAATTCTAAGTAAGGTCTTATTTATTTATTTATTTATTTATTTATTTATTTATCTATCTATCTATCTATTTATTGAATACTGGATGTTAGAGATTCAACATGTGAATGCAGGAAGGATTTCAATTAAACTCATAGCCCCTCTGCCTATGTGACGCAAGAACAGATGAGGGTTATGAGAGAGAAGTCATCCTGGCAGCATGTGGCTAGGTTCATGAGGTAGATACCTTTGATAAATCATGAAGGAAGGAGGGAGACTTGACTACAGCTTAGAGGTGGTCACAGGAACCACCGCAGGTGGTCAGTGCAGCTGCTGCCACAGATGGTGGCGTCTTGAGCCTGGACTACGGAAGACATTGCTGGGTTCATGTCTGACTGCTGTGTAGTTCACACCTGTCCCTCACAAAAGGAGACTCTTGGAAGGAGGCTGACTGAGGCGATGTGTTTTAGACCTCAGCTCAAGTAAAACCAAAGATCTAGACTTGAGCTGGTTCCGATGCCAGGCCTTGTTCTTAACTAAATCTAAGTTCATGATAAAACCCTGTTCCAATAGTACAAGCAAGTGAACATGGGTTATAAATTTCCTCTAGTGAGATGTTCCCCTGTCCTGAGCTTCTGCAGAGACTAACTGCCATCAGATGCTCTGAAGTGCATTCTTTAGAGTACAGAAAAATCTCTTCTGAAATATCAGGTAGCATTCAAATACTGACAATCTCAGAATAGTTCTCTGTCTTTGGCTTAGTATCTTTTACTTCTAGGGAAATTACTATGTGGAAATGAATTCAGTGCATGGAACAGGCATATGAAAAGCATTTGTGCAATGTTATTTCTAAAAGGGGAAGTTAGCAATGACCTCGGTGTACAAAGTACAGGTCACTGAAGTTACAGGACAACCAAATAGTGACCTATTATTTAGTCATCAAAACCCAATATGATTTCTACAAACATAACATTATCTAGTTCTGGTATCCAAGCAGTTAGGTAAGAGGAGGGAGACAAACTGTCATTACCTATAGACAATACAACAGTATGACTGGACCACCCTAGAGAACTCCAAAACAGCTTTACTGAGGGAGTGAGAACTCAGAGAGGCAGTTCATTACAGACTGGTAGGATCTGCTTCCTTCTGAGATAAATAAGACTTTAGGAAATATAACAGAAAGTAGAAATCCTTTTGCGACAAAAAACGCAAAGATGAACTACCTAGGGATGAATAGGACAAGAATTGCCTAAGACTCATAAGAGTAACAATGTAAACACACTGAAGGCTGTAACTGAGAGACTGAAAGAGGAGGTGTATTTCATGTTTGGATGGGCATGCTCAATGACTGCATACGTCAACTACCCCCCAGAATAATGTCTAAACACAGTGTGATTTCAGAATACCAACAGGACTGTTGGAGCCCTTAACCATAACTGATTAAAGTTTATCTGGAAAAGTAAACACAAAAGAAGGAACAGGAAACAATGCTCTGAGAAATGAGGTGGGCGTGGTCCTGCTAGCTCTTGAAACATATAATCATGGCATTACAATAATTAAAGCCATTTAGTACTGAGAGCTGGACAGGACTGGACAGACCCACCAATGAAACTTGGCCTTTCTACAGAAATTAGTAAATATCTATTGGCCGATGTGGGAGCTCGCATGAAAATAGCCCCCAGTGGGCTCATATATTTGAATGTTTGGTTCCCAGTTGGCAGACTATTCAGGAAGGGTTAGCATGTTGGCCTTGTTAGAGGAGGTGTGTCATTGGGCGTGAGGTTTGAGGTTTCAAAGCCCAGTCCAGACTCAGTCTGCTGTTTAGGAATCAGATATAAGCTCTCAGCTGCCTCTCCAGTGCCACGCCTGCCAGATATCATGCTTCCCACCATGACGATCATAGATTAGCCTTCTGAAACTATAAGCCAATCTTCAATTAAATGCATCTTTTTAAATGTTGCCTTGGTCATAGCGACTCTTCATAGCAATAGTAACTAAGACAGATGGTAAGAAAATGGCCTAATGAGAAAGAGTGGACCTGAGGCCAGCTCCCATGACCTGATATCTCTGGTATCTGCCCTGAGTCTGTTTTTGTTTATGTGTTATGAGGATTTCATAAGGGTCATGTATGTGACGCGCTCAGGAATGGAAGTTCACTGACAGTCTCTGTTAGCATCGGTGCAGTCACTAAGACCCTCAGTGCATGCTTGAAGCCATAATAGGATGGATACCATATTAGTCACTTTTCTTGTTGCTGCCGAGGAAGGAAGGTGTGTTTCTGTCTTGCAGTCTGAGGGTACAGTCTAACATGGTGAGAAGGTGTGGGACTTTAGCTGTGGTGGAAGGTATGCAAGGCAATTGGTCACATTGAGTTTGTAGTCATAGAGGCAGAGGAAGAGGTACGGGGGAAGGAAGTCAGAGGGGGAGATGGAAAGAGAGAGACAGAGAAACACGCAGAGAAACAGAAACAGAGGGAGAGACCGAGAGGGGGCAGGGGGAATGTTCCATTTGTTTTTTTAAACCTTTTCATTCAGTACAGGATCCCAGTCCATGGGATGATGTCACCTACATATTTTCTTCAGTTGAACCTCTCTGGGAACAATCTTACTCTAGATCAGACCAGTTTTGCTCATAGGTGATTCTAAATTTTATTGAGCTGTCAATTCAGATTAGCTACCACAGAGCCCAATGATTTAATGCCTCTTCCACCTCAACTGTCCAATGCACTGTGCTTCTAACTTGGGTCTGAGGTGAAGCAGCCATGCTCGCAGCAACTACTTTCTTCTCTCTCACAATCCTACAGATTCATTTATACACCTCAGCAACCCCGCCACATCATTTGTTTTTCTTCCCTTAGTAAGTTGAGCCTGTTCCCTCAAATGAACTACTTAACTACTTATTTCTTTAGGAAATTCGAACTGCTGGCATCATTTTCCTGCCATTTTGGAGCCACTATTCTGGAAAGTAAGCATTCCTTGAACATGCACTATGACATGTCACAGTAGATCCGATGATTTGACAGTTCCTGAGAGACTAGCAGGCAGGGAGGTACACAGCATGGAAATACCAGACAAAGGGCTACCTTGGGTCCTGGTTAGGCTAGAGTGGACTGTGAGAGATTTCATCATGCTACTGAGAATGGTATGCAATTTAAAGCTTATGAATAATTTATTTCTTGAATTTTGCATTAAACACTTAGGTACCATGGGTTGTTTTTCTGTTCTTCTTCTTCTTTTTTTTCTCATACAGTTATTTTAATTATTGAACATGGTAGAAGTTAGGGGTCTGGTTCTTCCTCCCATCACTGTACTCTCAGAAGTAAGACTCAGACTCAAAATACATTTACAAACATCTTGGTCCTATAGCTAGGCTCTTCTCTGACTAGAATCGTAACTTAAGATAGTACATTTATTTTAATCTACATTTTGCCATGTGGCTGGTAACCTATGCTCAGGTACCATGAATCTGTCTTGTCTTCTTACATCTGCTGGGTGGATCTTTCCATACCTGGCTCTATCCCAGAAATCTTTCTCTTCCCAGATGTCCCACCTTCCATTTCTTGCCTAAACCATAGGCCATAGGCTTTTTAATTGACAGGAGATGCATCCATACAGTACACAAGACATTCTCTCTACAGAACATGATCATTTTACCACTTCATTGGACGCTTACTGACCTGCTCTATGGTACTAGCCGTGTATCAGATGCTTGTCTGGTCCTTCCTCTCAGGTGCAGGAAACCTGCAGATCCCAGAACCTATCATCCTTCTTGTGTCAAGGGGAAGTCAATCTGTCTTTTATGGACAAACAGCAGAATCTACTGTTCCTCATGTAACAGGAGGAAGTCGATCTGTTTTCCACACCCAAAGTCAAAGAGGAGACAGGATAAGAACCTGGGGAGCCTGAGCCTTTGGTAAGAAACATGCCATCTATAGGAACATCATTCCTGAGGTTTCAGGGACATCAATGTGAGTCTAAGGTGGTAGTCTAGTCTAGTCTAGTCTAGTCTAGTCTAGTCTACAGTTCAGTTCCTTCTACCCCAAGCTTGTTAAGGAATAGAACAGTGAGAACAGAAACCTTTGCATGACAGGTCCCGGGGTCAGCAGAGGCCAAGGCTGATTGCAGTGATGGCCTCTGTAAGAATAGAAGGACACTGGCTCACACAGGAGCTGAGAGCTGGCATGGAAAGAGTCCTGCAGGTAGCCTGGCTTCTGTCCCACCATAGACATCAAGGGAGGTAGGAACAGAGAGAAATGGTATTTCAGGGTGACATTGGGAAGCCACTTAGAGAAGACAAAAGACTAAGTAAGCAAGGGAGAAGCAATCACAGAAAGATCAGTGGGATGCATTCATCTGACCAGGAGTCAGGGGAAAGTGCTGCCCACCTTAGCTATGAGCCACTCCAAGCCCTAGGTGACACTTTCCCAGGACCTTAGAACACAATGGGACCTGGGGGAGAACTGGTGGGTTCAAAGCCACAGAGAGAAAGTTGCAAAGTTAAAATGAATATACATTTAATATAATTATCTGTCCCCAAAGAGCTTAGGTTGGGCTGTTCGTTCAGCACAACGCCACATGACTGGATCCACTGAGCTCACACCCGCTGTGACTAGATTTATATATTGTAACATACTAATTATGCTGTCCCCAAACGTGTGACATGTGATGAAGTGTTGGTCTCTGTCTGGCCTCCGCCTTCATGCTCAGATGTAGTCTACATGTTTGTCCAATTTTCCCCATCTCCTAATGACATCAGTCAGAGAGATTAAGGCCCACCCAAGTGACCTCATCTTAACTCACCATATAACTACAATGACTTCATTTTTAAGTAAGGTCACTTTTTGAGATACTGGATACTAGGGCGTCCACATATGAATTCAGTGCAAGCTAGAATAGACAGAGAACACAGGAACATAGAATCAGAACCCCAGTGGTCTCTCAAATGACCCTAAATAAAATCTATTAGGGATTTCCAGGTCTTGACTCTGAGAGCAGGTTGGAGCAGTTCCCTGGACCCCAGATGTACACTAGTGTCACATCCTGGTCCCTCCCTCTGCATGGAAGAGTGGCTCTCTGCCCTTAGTTTGACTGTCCAGCCTCCATGTTCCTTGGACCTCTTAGAGACTCTCCCTTGCATTCCAGGTCCTAGCTGCTCTCAAGAAATTGGGAGAGGGCCCCCAGGCACTGTTCATCCACCACCACCAAGCAGCCTACCTGCCCAGGTTCTGTTCCAACTGGCAACAGAGAGCCAGCAGACACAGGAGCATCACAGGAGTTGATGGTATGTACTGTAGTGGAGCTGGGGGGGGCAGGGAGCAGGTGGGCAGACAGGCCCGTGTAAGGAGCCCCCCGGCCAGGCTCATATGGTATGCGTTTGTATTCATCGTAGCCATGGCAGTCCAGGCAGTGGTCCAAACAATACAGAGGACACAGCTGCTGAGGAGCTTATGGCCTCACATTTTCCCCCTCAGAGCAGCCCGGAAATCCCTTCCTGAACATGCCAGTGTGAAGACTCCCTCCCAGGGTGCAGCGCAGGTCTGATGGCTGGCATCCTCGTGACTAGCCCGTGCCCCGCAGTGGCCCTGGAAGGGTCTCTGCTTCATCCTTCAACAGGACTTATTCCTCCTTCTGCCATCACGCACCTCTGTCCTGGCTCTGGCCCAACCTGCCTAATTCCTTGCTCTGTCCCCCATCTGCCTCACACTCTTTCCCTGCCTCAAAGTCAAACAGAAGCCATGTAGAGTTCAACCTCCCAGGGGATGGAGTCCCATGCTAGCTGGCCAGGCCTCGGCTCCATACCATCCCCTCCCTGTGACTAAACACTTCCTTGTCTTCCTAAGCCAGAGCAAGACCCTTCAAAAACTCCGTATTTTCTATAGGACAACGGGGCCTTGTATGAAGGCAGAAAGACAGACAAGCCCAGGCAAGGACACTCTCAGGCTAAGCTCATGCAAAGAGTAAAAGGCCTGGGCTAGAAACCACTTAGAGTGATGCCCTGAGAGGTAGGAGCTGGGGGGTGTTTAGCCCTGATAGTGAACAAGGGCTGCTCACAGGAACAATCGGTGATAAGAGAAAAACCTGGAAATCCCTAGTCTGAGAAGTATGGCCACCGGCATCTAGAGTCTGGCCACTGGCCAAGGAGAGACAGCAAAGTCAGCATCAGGGACCCCAAGGATAAAAGGGCCTCAACTCGCCTGTATCCCAGCTTGGCAGGTAACTAGCTTCCTCCTGGAGTACAATCAAATGGTTGCTACTAAAAGCCTTTCCTTACAGCCCTTTGAGGGTAATTAAAAATCAAAAAGGCCTTGTAGCAAGCACAAGCTAAAACCTGTCCTCATCAAGGCCCTCTCAAAAATCGTCTTCCAGCAGCCGCCCGCTCACCAGCTGCCCTCTAAACGGGGATGACTCTAAGGAGATCGTGGGAGCCAGCACAGAGATGGACACAGCCAAGTTCATATTCAAGGATGCATTCATTCCCAGCTTCCCACATGCTTGCTCTGCTTACCTAGTGCTGGAACTCGCAGGGGCAGCTCAACAAGGCTCACAGTCAAGGCAGGGTAGTAACAGAATAGCGGAGGCCCATGGCAGGCAAGGAGGAAGAGGATACTGGCGTTGCCGGCCTCCCAGGGTGACCATGCCAACTGCTCCCAGGTGGTGAGGCTGTGGCAGGCACTGCCATGGAAGTACAGAGAACACATCCAGCTTCCAGCCAAGAGCTGGGCAAGCCAGGATGACAGGGGTCACTGTCAACTGCCTGCTAAGTTCTGCCTGTGTCTTTTACCGACACCCCAGGGTAGTAGTCCTGTTCATCTCTACTGCCTAGAGAAGAAACCAAGGTACAGAACAGGGCTATGACCACAAAGAGGAGCTATCAGGAGACAATCATTTGGCCCAGGTTCAGCAAGGCGTGTGGCTTGGGCTCTATGTGGCAGGGGAAATGGGCATATACTCTCCGTGTCAGTTGACAAGGATATCCTGGCTTCTGGTTTGTGCCTCTTCTTGTAAAGCTACACTTGGGTCTGAGGAGACACTGGCTCTGTCACTAAGGAAGATTTCCACATAGCGTGTTCTGACCAGTCCTTCTTGGCTGGTCACCTGTCCCTAATAACAGGTGTGAGAAAGAAAAGGCTACGGCAGCACTCAGACCGATTTCTCCGGGAAAGAATCTCTTCCACGTACGTGCTAATAACGTTAATACTGATGGCACTGGTGATATCCACTACTTACCAGGCTCTGTCACTTTCTTTACATGTGTCACTTCCAGTTTTCAAGCTGTACAAAAGAACCCAGTGTCACCCTGGCACACACATAGGGATGCAATAACTTGTACTGGGTCCCTGACCTGGGGAGAAGGGACACTGAGGTTTGAACACAGCTCCATCTTGTTCAAAACTAATGTTTAGCATCCTACAATCCCAGGTTTCACCTGACCCCAAGCTGCTAGCTCTGGCTTCCTCAAGAATTCCTGAGTTCACGGAACTTGATGTTTGGTGCTCCGTGGACTGAGCAGCTGTGCAGGGTGGAGCAGTCTGCAGCAGTCTGCAAGTCTGTGTTGGAAGAGGAAAGTGATGCAGAAGTCACAAGTGATGCACTGTCACCTTCTCCATGAGTCTCAGACTGGGTCCCTCAGCCACGGAGAATGATCCCGGCTCCTGTGCCGCGTATGGTCTCGCCATTGGGCATAACTGTAAGCAAAGCTCAAATCCACAAGTCTTCTCTCCCCACAACCAATCCTATGGCCCCAGGTCCATAGCAAATCCAGCATCCGCATCCAGCCATCTCCCTGGGTCTCTTGACTAGCCACCATGATTCTTGCTATATGAGTGCAGCCTCTGAGCTGGCCTCTCCACTTCTACAGTGATCTTGTACCACATAAGTTAAAGTCATTTCCTGCTCCCCACCCCTGGAAATTTAAAGCATATTATGTCATTTCGTATCCCCAAAGTCTGTGGAGACCTCGAACCCCACTCACAGACACTACACTTGACCTTCCTGTCTCTGTCTCTTGTTCCTCTCTGGTACCATACCTCATCTCCTCCACACCTAGACACGTGCCTCAGATCCTGTGCACGTGCAGCTTCTGCCATGACAGCCTTTTCCTGAGAAAACCTTATGGCTGTTTCCTCTCTTAGACTTGAGTTCTTTGCTCAATGTTACTTTCTCAGTGAGGCCTTCCTTAACCACTTACTTACACTGTCAGTTCCAGAAATCCCCAATACTCCATTCTCTGGACCTTTTACTTATCATTAGCTGAAGTTTTGTTGTGTGTTCACACCAACTGCTTATCTCTACCTTAGGACTGGTAGCTGTGGCTGGTTTGCTTGTTCCACCTGGTCCACACCCTCAGTGCCCATCCCTATACAGAAAGTACACAGCAAATATCTGCAGAGCGAGCAGGCATTAATGCTGTCTTAATTTACAGAGTTAATGCGGTACCTATCAAAATTGCAATGTTCCATTTTTACTGATTTAGGTAAAACAATTCAAGAATTCACATGGAACCCCAAGAGACCAGGGGTAGCCAGAACAATCCTAAGGAGTAAGAATGCTGCTATAGGTGTTACAATGCCTAACATCAAATTATACTGCAGAGCCATAGTGATAAAGACATCCTGGTACTGGCAGACAAGTAGATCAATGGGACACAATACAGGACCCAGACATAACATAGCGAACAAAGCTATACCCAGTTAACTGTTGAGAAAGGAGGCAAAAGCATACTGGAAAAAAAAGAGCTTATTCAACAATGGTGCTGGCAAAATGGCATTTCTACCTGCAGAAGAATGGAATTAGATCCATATATTTCACCTTGTGCAAAAGTCCATTCAAAATGGAAAAGATGTTAATTTGAAACTGTAAATACAGAAACATAGAAAACATAAGAGGTACCCTCCCAAGACACTGGGGGGCAGGCACGAACACCAGCAGCACAGCAACTAGCCCCGAGCAATCAACAGATGGAACACGTCAAGATAAAAAGTTTCTGCAAGGCAAAGGAAACTATCAGCATACAGATAACCCACAGGATGGGAGAAAATCTCTACCAGCTACACACCAGACAAGGGGTAAATAGCTAGAATTTACAAAGAGCTGCAGACATTAAACACCAAAGATATAAAACTGCCAATCAGCAAACGGACAAATGAACTAAATAGACAGTTTTCAAAAACAAAGAAACACAAATGGCCAATAACCGTTTTTTTACAAGTACTCAATATCCCTGGCCATCAGGGACGTGCAAATTAAAACTACTTGGAGATGCTTCAGTCAGACGGCTTTCATCAACAAATCTGATAACAAATGTTGGAGAGAATGTGGAGAGAAAGGAGCCCATGTTAGTGGGGGAATAAAAATGAATATAACCACTGTAGAAACCAGTTTGGAGATAAAAAAAAAATCGAAATAGAATTACGATATGTCCCAGCTATTTGACTCCTGGGCATCTACCCCGAGAACACTACACCCTACCACAGAGCTATTTGCCCCCATGCTTATTGCTGCTTTATTTATTAAAGCAAAGAATTGATGTGGAATTATGTGGAATGTAGCCAGCACTGCCTATAGAGAGGTAAACAAATGTACCCATGAGCACAGTACATGAACAAAGAGAACCAGGAACGCTAACTGTAAAGGGATGAGCAAAGACTGAGTGTGGATATTGGAAACCAGTGTGGAAAGGGACATAAAGTTAATTGTTTTGGTACGTGGTGTTTATTTGCAATTTTTTTTTTCAATACATAAGAAAGTTTGTAAAATTAAAAAAAAAAAGTGTAAAACCCAACCACACAATGGAACCAGATGACTAGATAGATGGTGGGGAGTAGAGCTGGGGGGGGGGTAATTCTAGAAGATACCCCCCTCACCCCCCCCCCAGCTCCCACCCCTGTGAGAGGCAGGGCAGCAGGGTAGAATGGAAATGCCTGGTTAGCTTCTTCAATTAGAAGCACTTGGCAGGGGGGACAGGTCCCTGGCCAGCATCACTCACTCCCGCAGGGCGCATGCTCTGACCAGCCTGTCACTCTGTAAGAAGCAAGAAGAGTAATCCCACCACAGGCCCTGAAGGGACTCCCCCAAGGTCACAGAGCTGATTAACAGTAGAGCTGTCAACGCCCACAGATTTTGGACTGATTCCCGTGAAATCCCTGAAAATTGGTTTTTCAAAGATAACAAGCTTTTGACAAATTCCCCCAGAAAATAAGGGAACACTTGGTCCAAATGCATCCACCCATCTGGCTGCTGACCCTGAGGCCACTGGCAGCCATCACCCGGCAGTCAAGATATCGACCATGAGACTTTACTATAGGGCCGGGGTGTTGGGGAGGTCGTGGCCTGGGTCACTGGCAAATTGCCTGGGTAGCATGTGTGTTCCATCCCTCCATCCCTAACACTGGGAAAGGGAAGGTGATACTGCTGTGGTCCAGGAAGTGGTAGGCAAAGGAGCCTCCAGACCTGCTCAGACTCACGTCCCACCCTAGACTCTGCTTTTTGGGGCTGCCTCATCCTCCTGCTAGCCCAGGCTCTTCCCTACTCTGCCCAACGTGGCAGGACGAACAGCATCACCACCTCTGCCCACCTCAGGCCTTCTCCCCTTTCTAAGGTCGGTGGTACCTGGGATCCCTCTGGACTGTTTTGCTGGGTATATGGGTTGGACCATGTCTGGAGGTTGGGGGTGATGTACTCTGTCCAGCCTTCATAAAGGGAGGAAAAACTTGATCAATGCTGGGATCAGATACTGACCTGTCAGAAGGGACAAGGACTCCTCAGGTTTCCTCCTTGAAGGTCTCCATCCAGCTGGACTAGCCTCAACCATGGGGTGGGAGGCTGAGGCTGTCAGAAAGACCTGTGCACCAGCCTCCCAAACTCCTCCTACAGAGAGTCTCAGTCAAGCTGTCGATGGGTGAGTCCAGCCCTATGTGTGCTCTGAATATCAAGCATGTGTATGGGGACGGCCTCTGAGCTGTTCCATGGGAAACTGCTCCACGGGGCCAATCTTAGCTGGGATTACATCAACGAGGATCTAGGAAGAAGGTAGCTTTGGGAAAGAACCTTCGGAAATAAAACCAAGTTGGGGAGACCAGGAAGGTAGGCAGGCAAGCAAAAAAAGCAGCGAATGAGTTGGCCCACAGTGGGCAGCGGGCCCTCCCTCAGAGTCCCTTTGAGCCCTGATATACTGATATAGAATGCCCCTCAGAGCTGCTGTACAAGGTCCCCTGTGTCCTGGGTTGGGGGAGCACAGAGTGTTAACTTCTACAAATCTAGGCTTCACCTTGTTGGCTAGGCACTGTCTGGGGGAGAAGAAGGGCACAGTGGGGCTGCAGCCATAGGGGGGAGGGCACAGAGAGCAGGCGGGGGACATTAGACTTCTTGTCATTATATTCCTTTGTACACATGGATTTGGAAAGCATTAAGAGGGCCTGGGAAGATGGCTCAGCCATTCAGTCTCTATATGTATGTGAACATTTGCGTGCATACACACACATACACATGGACATGTGCACTCGTGCGCGCGTGCGCGCGCGCGCACGCATGCACACACACACACACTAAAGGGGGATGGGGAAGCAGGAAAAAGCAGGAAAAGTCAACTTTCTTTTTGCTGCCAGGGACAACCTGGGCTAAACTGACGTCAAATAGACCTCTTTACTCAAGGTTTCGCCTTCTCCCGTGCCATGTCCTCTTTGGGTGAAACTATCCCATGGAAAATCCCAGCTGTAAGCCATTCGTACATTCTCAGTAGCGCAGACATTTTCAACATTGACTATGGTGTCTCTCTACATCACCACTTATTTTGATCTACATCTCGTTGTTTTTGTCGTCTTCAGACTTAAACGATAGCCCAAGCTAGCCTGGAACTTCGTGGTAATCCCACTGCCGCCATCGGAGTGTTGGAATTAACAGGTGTGGACTGCTACACCTGGGCCTGTTGTGTTGTTAATTTCTCATGGTGACTATGTTATAAATTAAATTCTGTCATGAGCTTGTCAGCCTGGGAAAGAACACAGGACACGCAGGGCCTGGTGTGATCCGCAGATGTACGAATTCATCAATTCTGGGACGCAGCACCCCATAAATAAGGGAGTTCCTAAATGGCCCAGTGACAGGATTTTCCATGATGTATGCTTTTGTGGTGCCTGTCACTCTGGGCTTTTTTGTGTCCTCTAATGACCGGATGACAGCTTTCCTGGAGGCCAGCACTAATAACAGGTCATATCAGTGTGAGAGGGGCCCCCCGGCCCCCACCTCCATCCATTTCCAAGAGAGGCCTCCGGGAGAGGTTTGGGTCTAGAAGGCCTGCAGAGGTGGGGCTCCACTGGGCCACTCCTGCCCCACAACAGAAAAAAGATTCAGCACCCCGCCCCACCCTCTTCTGTAGTTCTGGCTCTTTGTCAGCAGACAGCACAGCCTTAAATCTCAGCTCTGGGGTCACTTCCATTTTCCTGCTCACGGAGCAGAACCAAACTTTTGCTTCTAAAGAAAAAACCCATCATTCAGGGTTGTAAGTACAAAAGTGTCCTGCCCCACGACAGACACAGACACAGCCAGAGCCATCGCCCAGTCAGTCTAAGCAGGTGCTAGATAGACCGCCTGCCTCCAGACATCTCTTACATGGAAGAGAAGCAAACATCCAGTTTTGTTTAAACCTACGTATTAGTGGTTTGGATCACCAGCAGCCAGACTCAATATCCACCAGCGTTCTTCAAAACTCCCACCGTAGGACGTGGTTCCTGACTAGCTGATCCTGAACCCCACCAAGCTGCCTCTCCTGTGCCTGCGTTGAACCCCAACCCTCACCATGTGCTGTTCCTGCTGTCAGAATGCTGCATCTCCTTAGCCAACTCCAGCTTGTCCACCCAGGCCAGCTCCTGCAGATGCAATCAGTGGTCAGCCCTGTAATGCCCACACTAGAGAGAATGAGATAGAAGGACTGCTTAGAGTTCTAGGGTAGCCTGAACAGCCTGGGATACAGGTTTCCATCCTGTCACAAAACAAAATGAGATTCGGCCAGTCTCAGAAAAGCTGCCCTGGAGACAAAGGCTGTGATAGCTCTTCAGAGTTCCCATATGCTTTGGGTCTTCAGGTACCCCCAGCTCCATTCCTATGGTTATCCAATGAGAAGCTTTCTGTGGGAGTCCTAGTAACAAGGACACTACTGCCCAGCCCTCTCCAAGAGCCTGGCTGAAAGTAGAAAGTAAATGTTTATAGAAAGGATGAAGCATACATGAAGACACACAAAGTGACCAGGAGTGTGGGTGGCCAAGGAGGGCTTCCAGAAAGAGGAGGGTGGCCTGAACATGGACCTGCCTTGCAACGTTAGCCAGGCTGCTAACTATGGCATAGAAAGCACACCCTGCAGACCCTCAGGAGATCTTTGTATGACTTAATGAAGCATATCCACAATGCCTTGGAGAGCCTAAGAGTGGTCACAACCCCCAGTTACTATCAGTGATTGACAGGGCAGCTGCCTACAACAGCCCCAAGCCCAGGGCAAGGAGCGGGGGATGGTGGCAAGCACTGTGGGCTGCTGAACACAGCTTAAAGGATTGCCATCTGGTTTAGGTCAAAGGTCTCCAGGGACTGTTTTGATTTATAGGCTGGGGCAGCCACCTAGGCGGCATGAGGGGCATGTGGAGAGAGCCTGTAAAGAGGAGGGGGAGAGAAGGGACTGTGGGGTGGTGGGGGAGGGGAGATGGTAAGCTCTGTGCTGAGCAACCACCTGCTTCTGAGCCTGGCTTCTAGATGTTTTTCGATACAGAATATGGTAAAAGAAAGCATGGGATTAAAAAAGCAGAGAAGCATTTTGTGTCTGCTGTCTACCTGGGTGAGTACCGACCAGTGTTGCCACTGGAGATAAGCAAGCCACACAGCTTCTTATCAAGTGTCGACGCTTGGTTTTTTCCTCGGAATGGCTCAGCTTCTCAGCCACCATTACCGGTCCCCATGGCTGAGTTCTACAGCTTGCACTAGCAGAGTGTAGAACTAGTTGTATGCCTGGCCCAGACTTCCTACCCAGCTGTAGACTTCACTAAGCCTTGGCACTCATCCGAAAGGGACACTGGCTATGGCCTAGTCCCACAAGGAGACTGTCATCTCCCTATGTCAACTGCAAATGAGTTCCAGCAGCCGGACAGTTTGGACTGGGTCATGAAAGAGAATTTTAAACATTATGGTATCATCTCAGAGCCTCAAGGGAGGATGGTTTTGAACAGATGGAGAAATGGGGTGACAGCCAGGCAGGGAGTAGAGAAACAGCAAGCGTGGAGGCCAGACAGGAGGAGGTCTGAGAGGTCAAGCTCTTGTAAATGGAAAAAGGAGCTAGCGCAGTTGGTCCTGAGGCAGACCACTCAGAGTACCCATCTCCCTAGGTCTTCTTGGAGAAAGAGGCAGAGCTTAGGCAGTGGCCTCGGCCCCTAGCTACAGCCTTCTAGCCTTTAGCATGGACCCTGCTGGACATGTCCAGGAACCATGAGGACTGCCCCTAGTCTTCTGAGACGGGAGAGTAAAAAGCATGGAGACAGCAGAGGTCTTCATGGACCTCTAAGCCAGCCTTGGGAAGCCATGTACCTTTCAAGCACCCTGTATATGCAAAATAATGCAAATAGTCCATTGTCCAGAGAGGTCCAGAGCCCCAAGTCTAGCTCTGGATACACAGGTTGCTAAACCCAGCTTTAAAGCCAAATCTGGAGAAGTCCCCATTACCATTCTGAGGCCAAAGCAGGGACGGGTACTGTGGAAGACACTGGCTGAGGCAGACTCATGCCCAAAGCAGAGGATCAGAATCCAAATGTCACTTCTGATCCAAACTGAGCTAGCATCTCATACCCTGTGTTCTTGCCCGTGAAGTGGCATATTAGCATGCTGAACCTGGAGTCACAAGGGTACCGGTAGTCACTGACTGGTGACTCTAACTTACCTATATCATAAGTTTCCCTGGTAAGAGTCAAATTCTCTCTCTGTTTTGCCTGTCTGTGGCAGGGACTTCAGGAAAACCAGCTTTAGACCTGAGCAATAAACTCAGCCCAGGGCTGAGGTGTAGCCAGCGCTTCAACAAATCAAGAAGAAAGGCCACCTTCAACAAGGCCTGTCTCAGCCTTGGGAGGGCAACAGTGAAACCTGATTCCAGGCTGCTTTTCACCAAGACATCCCAGGGGGAAAATGCTGGCAAGGCCCAGCCCTGGCCTCTGGCCTCTGACCTCGATTTGTTTATACATGGAAGGGTTGGGGGGAATCAGAGCTGAGGTAAGCCAGGGGTTCAGAGAATGACATCCAGACCCGGCCAGATGCTCAAATGTGTCGCAGACAAGGAAAATGTTCAGCAAGTCTCAAGCATGAATCCGAGGCTGAAAGGCCACAGGGTCAGAGGGAGCGGAGATAGTCACCTTCCCCAGCAGCAGCCAGAGTGCCATCTGTGATGGAGGGACTGCATGGGCTGTGGGAGGCTGGGTGTTCAGGGCTGTGGGGACAAAGGAGGAATGTACTGTCGCCTTCTCCAAATACTTTTTGGCCCTACTGAAAAGTCAGGACAGATACCTTAAAGTCACAGAGGAGTGTGTATCTGTGTGTGTGTGTGTGTGTGTGTGTGTGTATGCGCGCGTGCACGCGCGTTTACACAAATGTATGATCACTGAATGAAGTATGGTACTGTGCGTGTGGCCTACTCATGTACACAGGACTCTTAAAACTTGTTTTACTTTATCCCCAGATCCCCAGGACCCATCATGCCTACTCTTCATGTCTTGCCTACCAGGAGTTTCAGTGAGTTTATGGATTTGAGGAAGTTACAGAGCTAGGTGCTGACAAACTCAGCCTGGCTTCTGGGCAGTGGTAGGGACATTGTAGCTGGGGCCTCTCTGCTCCAAGGCGCCTTGGAATTCCTGGCATTCCTCCTGTCCGCCTCCACCCCCCCACTCCCCAGGATGCTCTCTAAGGTTTCCTGTCCCGACAGAACAAGCTTCTTACTCCCAGCCTCCCTGACTGGCTCCTGAGCCCTGAACGAATTCATGAGTTCACTTCAAGTCCACACCGTGCCTAGTTGTCTCAAGGGGAACCATATCCTTGCTCTGTCCATGAGTCCCGTTGTCCCCCAGAGTCTTGAAAGCCTCAACTCCTGGGTGACAAGAATGGGCCAATTCTTCGTTGTCTAATATGGTGGCTACTGTCTATGCATGCTGGAGGACATCTGCATGTGAGCAGGACAGTCCAGGAACTGAAGATCTGCTTTATTTCACGGTGTGGTCACCTTGTCACAGCATGGACATGAAAACTATTTATTAAACAAGTCAAACGGTGCAGACCATCAACAGCAGAGATAACGGAATGGTAGAGACCCTTGAGATTATCTTGTCCAAATGTCTTTCCTGTGATGGGGAGACCAAGGCACACACAGAGACCATTTGCCCTAGCTAGAACCAGCTGTCCAGTCTCCTGGATCCCAGTCCAGGATGCTTCCTCAGGACCTCTCTCACTTCTCTTCAGATCCAGCACAGACTCAGGGGATGTCAAGTTAGTTCACCTCAAGAGCGCATTTTAACTTCCTTTCACACATCTGAACAATCCATTTTGGCTCGTTATCTTCAGCAGTCATGGAAGGTTGCCCGTGTCAGCCAAAAAGGAAATAGAAGCTTTCAATCCACCATACCACTCTGAGTAGTTTGAGGTGAAAGACACTCAGGTTATCTGTGGGACTCTCTCATCTTGGGAGACACAAAGTATAGGTAAAACATACCTAACAGAGTTTTGAACTGGCACCGCGTCCCCCGGAACTCTCCAAGAATATAAAGAATATAGAGGTGTCTGTGGGCCGGACCTCCAGATGGTTTCCAAGCAAGCCTAATGAACTCTGTTCAAACCAAGCTGAACCCTGAATCGGACTTGGGGCAGAAACGAGATGAGAGAACAATCAGCAGAGTTTGAGCTCTGCTCTGCGGCTCACAATAACCCAGACAGGTCTCTCGGCCACGGATTTCTCATCCAACTTGTGGGTAGAACAGAAAATAATAAGGACTCTGACCAAGGTGCCACTTCAACAGCTTTACCACAGGCCATTCTGTAGAATCAGGAGGCAAGTGCCGGTGGAAGAGAGAAGGGTGGCCCTGCTCTCAAATGAGGTTCAGGACACCCTTTCTTCACACAGCGGACTGGAAGGACTGACAGGCGGTACTGACCCTGAGTCTCATGTTGCCCCTTCACAGTGTGTCCAGTGCTATTGGTAAGAGGCTGACCCCCCACTGACTACTCTCCCTACAATCTTCACTGGCCTCCAAACCATCATCTCCCCGTCCCTCTCCCCAAGAAGTTCCCAGATAACAGCTGCCAGTCACCCCTTCTCGCTCTATTCTCTTAATCACACTTATCAATGTCCACACTGGTCATAAATATTTATTTCTTTATTTAGGCGCTGTTCAGTCAGTTTCTTGCTCAAACTGTCATCAAGTGCTGAACATACAACAGATAATGGAGAAAAGAGTCATGGAGTGGTCCGCTGATAAAAATGACAGGGACAAACACCATCCTAATCTTGAGGGCAGGCTGGACAGCAGTGGAAACCAGGCCTCCAGAGCTCACTGCAGTAGCCTGGCTCTGGCTTGTGTCTGTACAAACACCAGCACAGACTACGGGGCAGCAATGACTGCCCAGATCATGTCTTTGCACACATAGCAAGGAAGCAGCGGGAGGTGGGAGTGGTGGTGGTGGTGGGGCAGCTCACAACTAATGTAAATGTAGAATTCTTCATTCTTCACTAACTAGCAACCTTTCCAGCTTCCTCCCCAGAAGCATCTGTGTGGAGTGTGTGTGCGCATTCCTGTTTCCTGAAGGTGCTGTGGAAAGGGAGCATTTGCCCTCGATCTGGTCATGGCTGCTTTCCACACCACTGTCCCAGCTCTCAACTAGCTAGCCAGCCATTCATGCGATTAGCCCTTACTGAGACCCCACCAAGGGCCAGAAGCTGGGACACAGGGCAACGGGATGGCAAAGAGATACAGAGACCTGAGGGCCTGAGAATATCCCCCACTGACCTTCAGGGTACAGAAGAACACACACAAGAATGGGACTGTTTCTGGGGACCTGGCTTTGGACAGGGCTTCTACACACTGCCCATCAACCTAGAGGCCTTGAGGATGTTCTGAGGAGACATGGGTGGAGTATGGACACCTTTCCAAACAGTGGTACCCAACACTTCACTTAAGATGCACACACGCCTTCTCCCTTTGGCAAGGAAAACAGGTGAACTCTGCCAAGCATATCTTTGGTCTCAGAGCCAAGGAGAAACCTTTGCAAGCTACACCTTCACTTCTGCCTTGGACAACATTTCCCCAACCTGTTTCTAGAAACTCAGGATACCACTCCTTGCTCTGCTCTGTCCACACTCTCCCCAGCAGGGCATCCCAGATGGCTAGCTTCTAGCCAGTGCTGGGCTTCTGACACAAACTGCCTGGGAAGCTTGGAATGGCCGCTGGGGATTCCCAATTTAGCAGGTGATATATCATACAGTATTTCAGCTGCTCCAAGAGAAGTGGGTGCCAAGGGAGCAAATTGAGGATGCCCATATATTTCCACAGGTGACAGGCCAGCTGAGAGACCCTCCCAGAGGGAGACAATTGGAGGGCTACAGAGCCAGACCAAGAACTTAAGATCAAGGATGTCACCTTGGACATATTAAAGCTCTCAGTATACAAAAGAAGGGGCAGGGTAATGAGCAGTCAAGTGGCACCCGAAATGATGAGAAAAGACACCGGCAAGCTTGGTAATGGTTTTGGGGAATAGTTTGAGGCCAGTGTGTAGCCCGAGGCACAGATAGGATGGCAGAGCCCCTTCCAACCCTGTGCCCACCACCACCACCTGCAATTCTAATGTGATCTTACACTCACATCCCTCCTATGGCAAGTGGGCTCTTCTGGGTTCTAGATTTCCAAAGAAGCCTTAACATAAGCATCCCCCCTGACTCTCAGCACATGGGCTAAGTTTTGACTCTAGCCTTTCACTTCTGGAGCCAGCCACCCACACAGCCCTACTAGCAAGGCCCCAGCCTCAGGCAGAGAACTACCATCTACCTCACTAAACACCAGAAGCAAATATGCTTCTGCCCTGGGGTATCCCGCTGAAATAATGGAGGCAGGGCATCAACAAATGGAGATACTCAAAAGCACGCACTGGGTGCTGGAGAGGTGGCTTGGAGGTTAGAAGCATGTGTTGTTACTTTTGCAGAGGTCCTAGTACCCACATGGCAGCTCACAACCCTCTGTAACTTCAGTTCTAAGGGATCAGATGCACTCTTCTGAATCTTGTAGGCACTAGACTCGCAAATGATGCATCTGCATACACGCAGGCAAAACATGCACATAAAAATAATCTTTTTTTTTCTTAAAGTATGTCCTGAAAGGACTTTGAAACTCGGACAAAGGTAAGTCTTTGCTAGTACCTCTGTCCTCTACTGTAACCCAGTGGAGTTCTAGGCATGGTTAATGGAAGACAGGGGATCACGTGCTAGCCAGGTATGGTCTCAGGGGCCCGTGGTGGGGCAGCCCTTGCCTGTCAGGGCTCCCAGCAGGCAGGTCACAAAATAGGTCTCACAGTTCTATTTATAGAAGATGGCCTCTGAACAGGATGGACTGGGAAAGCCAGAGAAGCAGTATTTTCCAAGCTCACACTGCCTTGGCTTAATTTCATCCTAGGCAAATAAATCATTAAGGAGGCCCCGAGTCCCGGAAGATCTGACGAAGAAGGCCATTACATGGCACAGCCTTCCCCTGAATTATGGAAGCCTCAGACAGCAGCCTTATTAGTGTCTGGGCCAGACTGTAACTCACACTAACCACCCCCTTGCCTTAACCAAAGGACAAGACAGGACGAATCAGCTGGCTCCCTGGGAGGCAGATAAATGCTGCCGCCAGTCTTGCAGGCTGCAGCTCTCCCCACTTACTGACACAGCCCCTGTAAATATGCTTGTTCATTCATTGCTTTCTGTGCACCTCCTACTCAGAATGGTCGCCAGCGCCATGGGATGAGAACCGGTGCAGTGGGCTGGCCTGGGATTAAGACTACACAGGAACTATGGCAGTGCAGGTTACTAATGCCATCTTCATCGTTATCATAAAGCATATTATAGCAACGACCTAGTTGTCACCACAGAAAACTGGGCATGACCCTCGGTGATCTAGTTTGTGAATTACCGGGTAAGTACTAGGCAGCCTCTATGAGCTGGCTTTTCATCCTCCAGGTGAGGGTTTCTGGGCCACAGTATGATGGTGAGGACTCTTGCTCTTTTCCATACCTTCAACCATTGGCATCAGCCCAGAATTCGTCAGAAATGCAGAATCTTGGGCTTCCACATATGGGGTCACACATAAGCTGTACTGTGGAAGGATTCCCAGGACAAATGCCATCCCTACAGTCTCTCTCCTGGTGAGAGTTCTGAGAAACACAGCGGTCAGAAAAGCTATACCTATGTGGCCCACACAGTACACAGTAGAGTTCTTTCCCCTACTGATTGGACATTGGTTCCAGTATCCAAGTATCTGGTTTTAGCATCTGCAGAGGCTCTGGGCAGTGTCTCTGACTGTAAGAGTCACTAGGAATCCAGCAAGGATCTCTCTCTGTGTATTTGTGGTCGGAAGAGCAGGCAGGGAGAGATGCAGGTTGAATCCCTGTGCTAAAGGCCTTCCTCCCAAAGATTTCCTGGTCCTTCTAGTCCTCACCGACCTTGGAATTCCAACCTCCCATATCCATACCCTGCATGGTACACCGGTTTTCCAGTACAGAGCCATGAACCACATGAACACACTGCTGATTCAGTCTCTCATTTCTTGCCAGGAACATCTTCAAAGGCTTTGGAGCCTGGGCTTTGACTGTGGCTCTGCTGCTCACTGGTAAGCGACCTTGGCAAGTCTTCCTATTCTCTGGGTCATTCCATAACCGCCAGTACAATGAGGCTACCAATTTTGGCTACAGGATCCCACGTTTTCTCACCCCACTGTTTGGAGACACTATGCTTCCTCCCTTTTCCCCCACCAACGTCCAAGAGTAGCTGGGCTGTCCATTCATCACCTCCTCCTGATAGGTACGCACATGGGCCACAGTAGGAGTGGTGCCACTTGTCTGCATGTCCTTGGTACATGTTCACCAGGCAAGACACCACCAGGAGCTATACCTGCCAGAGAAACACTTGAACAAGACAGAGGGAAACCTCTGAAACAGCTCCTGGAGAAGGTTGAACACATACAACTCATCTGTGATAAAATCACAATGGCCTCTGAACTGCTGGTGCAATTTCTACCATATATCCTAAAACCTCCATAGTCCCTTGAGTGAAATCCCTCTGATCTCAGTGTGGACCAAACTTTATCAACAGCAATTGTCTACAGCGATCTTCCAATCCACGGAACACTAATAGGCTGAATTAGTAGTTTTGTGTCTACTATTGTGTGAGTCCCTACTGTATACCCGGAACTAGACAGGTCACTTTTAATACATCATTGATGGTTCCAACACCTCAGGGCAGAATAAATTTTTCTTTCTCAGATGAACAAACTGAGCTCAGAGTTAAAATGACTTCCTCAGGTGACAACTAGGTAGAGAGACCCCGACCCCAGGGTGCCAGGGGATCCTGAGGTCAGATCTACCTCCAGACCAATACTAGCCCAGAGTGACATTTAGAGAGACAGCACACCCTCCCACACCTGATTTCAGATACTGGCATCGACATGTCAAAGTCCTTGGTGACAGCACGGCTGTGTGGGACTGCTCATGACGATTAAACGTGGAAATTCCCTCAAAGCAGGGCTGTGGCAGCTCAGTAAGGCTCTTTTCTCAGTGGAAAAATCTGTTCCTTTTATACAGAATAAAAGGCAGGGGTCCAGTTTCTGAATGCCAGGGTCCTGAATGGGACTCGCTGGCCTATCACAGAGACTCCAGTTGGTCTGAATGTGGGGACAGATGTGCCAGGCAAAGCACACAATGAAAAGCAGGGACGGGTCATGCACAGGTCACACTGCAAGAGGGCGGGCAGTGATCACAGGCAGCTCCTTTGACTCTGGCCAACTGTGACTTTCACAGTCCCTGCTGCGAAAGAAAAAAGAAAAAACGATTCAGGCAGTGAGAGGCCAAAGCCCTCATGTGCGTTTATGTGCACCTACTATGTAGCCTGTGCATGGAGCCTACGAGAGCGGTGACTATGAAGACTAAGATGCAGGTCCCACTACAGAGCACCTACTGTGCGCTTTTCCACATGGGTGCTATTAGGAGGGTAGAAAGAAGGCTAGATTAAATAGAGTCTTCATTTCAGAATTAGCTCTTTGGCAGCAGCGCTGCCACAAAACATGCAAATCATGGCCTACTCTGTGCAGGCAAGGATGCCAGGTTCTTATGGTGCCAGTGTACATCCTATGTCCGGTCTGGCTGGACTGAACAGCTGCAGTTATCTCAGTGCAATAAGATGTCCACAGCCTTCTCAACTTTACAGCCACAGAACTCTACTATACTGCCAACTCGAAACCAAGTCACCCACAGTGCTCACTGGGTGCCTGAGATGAGCTCAGTGGAATGATGGGAAATGTGAAAGTGTGGTGGCAGCTCCCATGGGGACACCGCAGTGGGCCACCCATATGCCGGGCCAGGCTTCACATTTGTGTCACTAATACAGCCCTTGGCATGGTCTTCTAACTATCCCACAGCACAGATGGCAAAACCGAGGCTTTGAGAACCTCAAACAGTGGGAAGGGGGGAAATAAGTGAAATTTGAATGAAGATTAAAAGTTTATTCTTACAGGAAACTGCCCCGCTGTACAAAAATAGGGATCTGAATAATTAAATTATGAGACAACCATACTATGAAAATACATGCAACTGTTAATAAGAAATGAGCCCACTCTACCGTAACTGATACTTAAACAATTGCCAAGATCCATTAAGGTGGGGGAGGGAACCATGAAACAGAGCTCTGCCTACAGTGTGATCTAAAAATTCCCTGTCATAAATATTTCTGGAAGGATACACTAGAAACTGCTGATGGTGGCTGGTGGCAAGGATGAGAGGGGGCTGGGGACTGAAGAAGGCAGTGGGAGTGTTTCGATACACTACTGTGTGTATTGTTAACAGTGGTTAACCAACCTCTATCTTTACCTATTAAAAGGAACCATACATGCATTAATTCCTGACTTTTTCCACTTGTCACAAAGGTCTCCTTAGTCATCATCCCTGCCTGAATACTTCCCCATTACTTGAGTGAGCCAAAAGAGCAATCCCACTGAGTGGAGTCTGGGGTCTTCGTTGACGGTGCAAAGACAGGGTCTCTCTGGTTGGCAATGAGCTGGGATGACCAACTTATAGAGGACAGACATGGACCTTGTTGGAGGAGTCACATCCAGTCATTAAGGAAGTTGGGAGGACCTCACTGCCCACATAAGACTCGTGAGTGTTGAGCAGGAAGGTAGTAGGCTCGGCACAGAGCAGGAACACAATCTGACAAGGGGAGGGTGTCCTTGCAGTCATCCTGTGGAAAACCTCTCTGGCCCCCATCAATACCAGAAGCTCTGGCCAGCTGCCAGCCTCCTCTGCTGCACTGTTGCACCAATAAATACTTGTTGGCAGATCGATTAAACCATCTAGGAATGGCGTCTGGAAATATAGCTCCTTCTGCTTGGCACAGGTGGATGAGGCCTCGCAGCCAGCTGGTCCCAGGATAGCATACCTGAGCTCTTACTCTCCAGCCAAAAGTCAGTCCTGAGCACCAAGGGGCCCTCTGTGCAGAACACCACCGAACCAGCACAAACCAACCCCCCCCCCCCCCGTAAAACGCTCTTATGCTAGCAATCAGTCACCAGCATGAGGAAAGAGGAGCCTTCATGCTAGGAAGGAATTCCAGACAGTAGCTGGAGCACATCACCAGGCCAGTCTACCTGAAAGGTGAACGTCAGAATAGCTGGGGCACCTTCCATGCCACTGCCTGCTCAGTGTTGGAGCACCTGATTCCAGCAGTAGCAGCAGAAGACCCATCCTCTGCACCCAGCCTAGCTTTTAGCGCACTCTGAAGAGTTCTTTGAGGGTTGGGAAGGAAGCCATCGAAGGAGAGAGAAAGCACCACGCAGGATGGCAGGATCTCAGCTAAGTTCACCAGAGGGCCATACAGTCAGGTGGAGCCGACTCTCCTGAGCTGTCTCTCCCTGCCTTGTCTGCTAGGGCCCCTGAAAGCATCTCACACAACTTGCTTCAGCCTGCATCCAGGTTCCTCAGCTATGAACTGTGTGTGTGCTGTTGCTCTCTTCCTGAAGAGAATTTTGGTGATTAATTTTATAAAGGGCTTAGAAAAGAGCCCAGAAGAATGAGGTATTTCTAGCTGCTATTATTATTATTAATATACTTAAATACATATATATTTAAATTAAATAAATGTTTAGATATATATAATAGCTAGTATCATTGTTGTTATTATTAGGCTGGCTCTAGACAACTGAGACAGACAGCCTGGTCATGTGCCTGGCTTTAGCTGTATTTATCTCATCAGCTACAGCTCTTAGGCCTCCTGTAGGTCTTTGCAGTAAATTCCCACATGCTAGGCTGTATATTCCATGGTGTAACAAAAGAACAATTCTATTCATAAGGGGTACCAGGGCATCAAGCATTTGCAAGAGGAAATTGCATGGCCAGGACGCTCTTCATATCAGGACACATATCAAACATGTGCTTCAGCGTTCAGTGTGGTAAGACCTCGTAAGGCTTGCTTTTACAGTCATAACGAATCATAAATTGAAAAACAGTCATCTATGAACAACTTCCATTGCATGAAAGGAAAATGCTTTACAAAGGCCGTTCTTTTTTCTATCCGTGACCCTTATGACCCTCAGCTCAACTGGTTAATTGCAGCAAAGGGCTTTAAGTACTGGTGTCTGCTCAATACTGGTGTGCCTGACTACCCCAAGTTGAAGAGGGTACACTGAGGCTTTGAGGAAGGAGGTCTTTCAGGGAGGTGATCCCAAGGGGCAGGTTCTTTTATTCCCAATAATGCTTTCTGTCCAATTACCCCACCCCAGGCAGGTTACCATGTCCATAATCAACAGAGACTAAGAATTCTTTCAACCCACAGATCTTCACCTTTGGCCACCAATCTTACCCAGGGACTCTCTGGAGCCAAGCTATTTCCCTCCCTGGGATCCCCAGTGGAATTTGTCCCAGGCCACCCTCTATATATACCATACAGCCCTTTTCCAATCACCACCCAGACCCAAGGCTTCACCGTATGGCACTATGTCCTGCCTCTATGTCCTGTATGGTTATGTCCTACCACAGTCAGAGCTGGTTCCAAGTTGAGCTATCCCTCTGGGCCATCATACTTCTGCCTACCCTAAATGATGCCACTCTTGTCTGGAGAGCAGGCTAGCATTGGATCAGACTGACCCTGTCATCAAATAGGAGATGGCACAGGCTTGCATCAAGACATCTTAGTCCACTATCAGTCACGACTCTCTTCCACCTCCTGAATCCTGCTCCAGATTCTGCCAACCCCAGTCATTCCACTGGGGAGGAAGATGAAGCCATCAGAAGGACCCACCCACAAGGTCAAACACAATTACCTTTCCCACCCAGCCTCCTTCAGCAGTGCAGAAGATCCCTGATTCTTAACAGCCATGGGGACAGCATGATAAGGTCTTCGTTTTGTTGTTGAAAACCAAGCAGTTGGATTGGAGCAGATCAATAACCAAAAGGAAGTGTTCTTTCTTAGGCTTTTGCATCTCCCCAGATGTCAATGTCAGACATTTAGTCCCGGCTACCACGTTGATGTTAACATTCAAACTAAGAAAGGGAGCTGATGTCCCACTTTACAGATGTGGTGTGGATCTTAGGGAATTAGTGTGACTCTCTGGAGACACACATGTGCTGTGCCGGGGATGTACAGAGGTACGGGACACACACTCGTGAGCTTTGGGGCAAGCCCAAATGAATTCCAGCAGTAGACTTCCCGGCCGGACCGCAGTGCTCACTGATGCCTTTGTTTTGCTCGTCCTGAGGGCTTGCCTCACCATGTCTAAGAGGATTCCAGACATTTCCCACAAGGCACCATGATGATGGAATCACCCTGCTCAGGGCCGAGGAGTCATCTGCTCCAGGGTTTTAGAGTTAAACAGAGAATGGAGCACCATTCCACCATTAATGTGAGTCAAACAACCACAGAAACAAATACCTGTAAAAATGCCACCAATTATACCCCTGTTGGGAGCTCCAGCCATTTTTGTGTTTGCTTGCCACCCTTGAAAGCCATCAGGCCACATTTTGCTGAGGCAAACACAAATTTTACACAAGTCAAACCTTGCCTGCAGTTCTTTTTTCTGGAGTGTTACTCTTGGGCTCTCAGCGGAAGAGGAGAACATGGGAAAATGCTTGGTTTCAGACACAAGCAGACCTGGGTGGGGGGCGGGGGGGGGGCTTATGGTTCTGGAGCTCTATGCTTCCGGTTTTTTTTGTTTGTTTGTTTCTGTTTTCTCTCTCTCTCTCAAAAGAGAAAGGGGTCTGGAATCAGCCACACTGGCTGGCATTTATATCTCTCATTTAAAATGCACCCTGGAATTGGGTCGGTAGCCTCTCGGTTTTGGTAGGGTGTGTGGGAGGAACTCTGAAGATGGTGGCTGGTGGACAGGGACAGTAGTGACTTTTCTCACTGCTGTGACCAAACACCTGGTCACTCAAAAGGAATGTAATGGTTGGCTTAGGTTTGAGAAGGGATAGAAGGGATATTGTCCCCGTGACAAGGAAAGTATAATTAATAGCAGAAGTGGGAAGCAGCTGGTCACATGATATCTGCAGTCAGAAAGCAGAGAAATAGCTGCCATAAAGGAAAGCCAGGCTATCCAAAACTCAGGACTCATCCAGCCCATAATCCACTTCCCCCTACAAGGCTCTGCTTCCTGAAGGTTCTCTAACCTCCCATATCAGCCCCACCAGCTGGGGACCGAGTGTTCAAACATATGAGCCCCTGGTGGATGTTTCCCGTTCAAACCACAATAGGCGGTATACGTGCGGTATACGTGCGAGCAAGCTGAACATAGGGTTGAACTTGGGGCTCAGCCATGGGGCCATGCGTGCCTTTCCCGAAGGCTAGGGTTGCTCCTCCAGTAACACTTTGTTACTGTGACTTTTAAACTGCCTCAGAGGTTATGCATTTTAAATAAAGAAGGACTTCATGTTGCTGGGGGAAACCCAACAGCCCACTGAGGAGGAAGATTTCAACTACAGGCTTTTAGCAGCTGCTGGGACAGTTCACACAGTCTAGATTTCTGGTTCTCTGGAAAAACGGCAAAACTCCATCGCCCAGGGCTTCATTTCCATGTGGCTACAGTCAGCTAGAGTTGAGAAAGGAGGTAGTTTACCTCCTTTGACAGCTTCCGGAAGGAGTTGGGATTTGGGTGTTCAGACCTGCATACAGTAGGTGGCAATAAATGACAGTTGCTAACACTACTTACTTCTTGTTAGATAGCTGGTGTCCCACCCAGGAATGGGACACGGCGACACTCTCCAGCTGTGACCAGGTTGGGTCCTTTCATATATCTCTTCAGCTCTCATAGCCACTAGCGAGTGCACTTACTATTCTAAGCACACATATTATCCTACGTGACCCTCCTAAGTGCCCTGAGTTAGATTATGACCACCATGCCACTTGTAGATGAGAGAATTGAGGCCCAGCCCCCAAACTTCAAACCTTCAAAGAAGTCAGAATTTAAAACCACGCCCGGACCCCTGCTGTAAACTTCAGGATTCCCCAACTGTCAATTGTTTTACCTTCTCTGCTTCCCCTCTTCCCAACTCTCCCGGGACAGGAATCCTTTGCACCCCTTGCCATCTAGGCTAGGACACTTACGGTCAAGGCCATTGATGTATCGCATGGTGACTTCGCAGTGACCCCACACGGCACTCACCACCGGGTATAGTTTCTTGCCCTTGAGGCCACGGAAGGCCACGCCCAGGTACTGGCCGTCCACGATGAAGCTGAGCGTGCCCTCGTCCATGTCCAGTACGACCAATAAGGAATCTGGCAGAGCAAAGGCCTCATCTGGCCCCAGGAAGGCAGGGTATGCCACCCCAGGCCGGTTCTTGCCATCATGGTAGAGGCGGCTGCGACCCAGGTCCCAGCCCCACGACTCAGAGTCACTGCCCACCAGTGCGGTGTAACCCACAGAGTGCAAAGGGGCACGGGCCGTGGCCACGCCCACCACAGCGTGGGTGCCTCGCTGCCTAGCGGGCCAATGGATCTGCCATGCGTGCAGACCCCGGGCATGGCCCACTTTGCCACGGATGCCATCTGTGCTCTGGGCTACCGGGTGCCGGTGGAAGGTGAGGCGGTCGTCATCCTTGACGAAGACATTGAGAGAGCGATCCTCAGGGTTCCACGCGTGTCTCAGCTGTACAGCCAACCCTGCCGCAGGCATGTCCAGCAGCTGGTCTAACCGAGCCGGCCGCCCAGGTTCTAAGCCTCGGAGCTCTCTCTTGGCTGGTCGAAGCGCTGGCTCTCGCACCTCCACAGACTTGAGGCTCCCAGAGAGCTTCTGACCCATGGTTCACTATGGGGATGGGGCCACTGCTGGCCACTGCTACCTCGCAGAAGCCTCCACTCCTGGTATCCAGGGATGGACCCCGGGGCTGGGAACCAGACTTCCTGATGGTTGGCCTCCACAGCCTCGGCTGGGCTGTGGCAGGGGCTCAAGCTCCTAGAAGGAAGCAAAGGGCACAGGTTACGACAGAAGGATCAACAGCCAGCTACTCAGCCCTTCATTTATGCCCAGGCCTTGGTAGCGCCCTTTTGCAAGTATGGTAATTAATGTGCATAATAATTAATGATACTTCGGATCTCACACCGTTCAAGTATATGAGATATGGCAAACACTGTCCTAAATGATTAAGGTTTCCCCGTTCACCTAAATCTTACAGAGGCCAGTGATTAGCTAGTCTCACAGGTAATAAGTGACTGAGCCACAGTCAAACCAAGGTCTTCGGCTCTCAGTCTGTTCTTGGCACCAGAGTAACCCCTGGAAATCACTGTTAGAAAAAGAACTGACCCGCCTTCCCCCCCCCCCCCCAAAGTAGTGCTGAGGCATGATGCCCTATGCATTAGGGTGTGGCTTGTGGGTCTGGAGCTCCAGTTGTCTTGAGATTTAAAAAACAAAACAAAACAAAACAAAACAAACAAAAAAAAAAAAAAAAAACCAAAAAAACCCACTTAAAATGTAACCAGGTTTGGGAAACAAGACACAGAGCAAGTATCCATCAGGGTCACCCAGGGACAAAGATACCAATATCCTTTCCCGTGTTGCTGCCATGAGAAAACAAATGGCAAAGAAAGAGGAAAGGAGAACTGGCCATTCCAAACTGTGGAGCCAGATAGCACTGTTTCAAATCCCTCGTGACTTTAAGCCTCCCTTGGACTCCACTTTCCTCCTCTGTAAGATGGGATAAAAGAGCTCCCTCGGGATGGTATAAGAAACTCAAAGATGTTATGATAAAAACGCAGATCTAGGACGCTGGAGGCAGGTGTCCTCTTGGCGATGTTCTCCAGGCATTCCACAGGGAGTTATTTCCCTTGGCTACACCAGTGTTTTCCCTAGGTATATAAACATCACTGATAACATTTATCCCAGTGAACATCCCTTAATGCAGGATGACAGTTTTCCATGAGGTGGAGGAACTGGTCAATGGAAGCTCAGCTAGGCTCCAGGGAGCTTGGGGTGCTTAGATGGCCCTCGGTATGGGGAGAGAAGGTGGAGCTTTGCCTTGATTACCGGTGCTTGGCAGAGAACAGGTGTGTGCCTTCCTCCTCCCTAGCCTGAGAGTTGCCTGGCTCAGAACAACTTCCCCAAAACAAATGAGGAGACAGGATGCTGTCATGCTCTTTCCTGTCAATCCAGGACTTCCTGTTGGTGATGGCTAATCTTGTCAACTTAAGAAGCACCTATGAGACTAATACAGCTCACCTCTAGGTATATCTGCCAGGACAGAAAGGGAGAAACCTCCCTACTGTAGTGTGATGGTTTATATATGCTCGGCCCAGGAAGTGGCACTTTTAGGAGGTGTAGCCCTGTTGAAGTAGGTGTGGCCTTGTTGGAGTAGGTGCGTCACTGTGGGTGTGGGCTTTAAGACCCTCATCCTAGTTGCCTGGAAGTCAGTATTCTGCTAGCAGCCTTCAGATGAAGATGTAAAACTCTCAGCTCCTCCTGCAACATGCCTGCCTGGATGCCGCCATGTTCCCGCCTTGATGATAATGGACTGAACCTCTGAACCTGTAAGCCAGCCCCAATTAAATGTTGTTCTTATAAGAATTGATGCTCCTGGTGTCTGGTTCATAGCAGTAAAACCCTAACTAAGACGTGTAGGCATGTTCTCTTCCCCCCCCAGACCTTCCTGGAACCATCACGATGATGTAAGCTGCTATGCTGGACCATGCTCTCTTTGTCATGATGATCAGAAATCTCTGCAATTGCAAGGAAAATAACTCCTTTTTTTTTTGTTCAGGTCACTTTGCCAGGCATTTTGTCACAGCACAAAAGGCACAAACACAGGAACTGATACTGGGATGCAGCTGGTTCTATGACTAAACCTGCACACACAGTACAGAAGCCCATGGAACTAATTTGTAGGAAGAATTCAGAAAAGCTTGGAGAAGCTAGAGAAATTCTAGAACATTGTAAGCACCGCTTAATGGGTGACTCTGAGGAGAGCATGGGAGACTAAGATACTCACAGGAGTACCAACAAACAGTCCAGGCAGAATGTCTCATGGGAACTGAACCAAGGCTATTTGTGTTAATCTCTGAAAAAGAAGCTGTACACACTTTGTCTGTGTTCTGAGACTTCACAGAGGTTGAATTTAAAGGTGAAGAAAAAATTCATTTGGGGGAGGGCTTCTCAGGGCAGCCCAGTGTTCAGGCTGTGACTAACTTTGGATCTTTCAGCCCTATTTACAGTGAGTTCCGGAGGCAAAATACACAGTGGGATGAATCAAACCCTTCGAGTTTGTCCATAAAAGAGACTTCCAGAGGCCACCTCCTGTAGCCAGGCAGGGCCCCCAGTGGAAGGATAAGGATATCAATCCACCCACAAAACTTTTGTCCCAAAATTTGTCCTAAAAGAAATTCAGGGACAAAGAGGAGCAGAGACTGAAGGAATGGCCAACCAATAACCAGCCCAACTCGAGACTCATCTCATGGTCAAGCACCAGTCCCTGACATTATTAATCATACTCTGTTATGCTTGCAGACAGAAGCCTAGCATAACTGACCTCTGAGAGGCTCCATCCAGCAGCTGATTGAAACAGATGCAGATACTCATGGCCAGACATTGGATGGAGGTCAGAGGTTCTTATGGAAGAGTTGGGGAGAAGGAATGAAGGCCCTGAAGGGGATAGAACCCCACAGGAAGACCAACAGTGTCAACTAACCTAGACCCCTGGGATCTCCCAGAGACTGAACCACCAACCAAAGAGCATACACGGAACCAAGACACCCCCCCCCCCCAGCACATATGTAACAGAGGACTGCCTTGTCCTGCCTCAGTAGGAAAGAATGCACCTAATACTGTAGAGACCTGATGTGCCAGGATTGGAGGATGCCTGGGGGGTACCACTCTCTCAAGGTCAGAGGAGATGGGGGAAGGAACTCTGTGGGGGAGGACCTGGAAGGTGGGCAGCATTTGGGATGTTAATTAATTAATTAATTAATTAATGATAAAAAAAGAATCTTCAGTGGTTAATACTGATTGTCAACTTGACAAGATCTAGCTAGAACTGCCTAGGAGACCAAGCTTTGTTCACTCTGGAGAAGGAAGTCTCTGGGCTAGCCTGGGGTAAGAAGACTCACTCTAAAATGTGGGCAGTGCTATTTCATGAGCTGGGGCCCTGGACTTTCTAAAGAGGAGAAGGCGAGCTGGCTCCCACTCATCCCTCACAGTGGCTGCAGTGTGACCACCAGCCTCACAATCGTCCATTTGGCTTCTCCCCCACCCTCCACCAGATGAACAGTATCAAGCTGAAAGGAAGCCTTTCCTTCCTTAAGTTGCTTTTGTCAGGGTTGCCACGGCAATGAGAAAAGTAACCAATACAGACACCGTAACAGCATGGCCTCTAAAGAGATGAAGAGCAGTGGTTCTCTACCTTCCTAATGCTTCGACCTTTTAATACAGTTCTTCATGTTGTGGTGATGCCCAAAATCACCACATAAAAATTTTCTCATTGATACTGCATAACTATAATTTTGCTACTGCTATGGATCATAGTGTGAACATCTGATAGGCAGGATATCAGATCCGCCACTCCCGTGAAAGGGTCATTCAGCCACCACAGGGGTTGCAACTCGCAAGGTGAGAACCACCGGATTAAAGCCATCATAGAAGGACATCTGCAGAATGGGAGAGATGGCTCAAGAGCATCTTGGGAATTGACTCAAGAATATGAAGGTTTTCATTTATTTGAAAGACTCCGCCCCAAGAGGATAACACCAGGATACCCTGCCTGCATCAAGTACCTAGGAGATATTCCCTGCTTTCGACCATCAGGGCTCTCAGAGACTATTTCATCCATGGTCTAAGATGCTCTAGCTGTTGCTTAAGGAGGTGGCAAATACTAGCATTATCCAATATGCTTGTTTTGCTGGCATGCAGAATACAAGAACTATTGGATCATGGTGGCTTAAACCTAGATTACAAAGGAAGTCCTAGGTGGCTAGACAGCCCGTGACAGATGTGGTTTCCCTGCAGGCAAGGGATTCCTAGGAGAAGCCAAGTGATTCTTCCCAACAGGGTGATGTCTGAAACTGTGAAGTCGAAGTCAAAGATGGCAGGAAGGTGGAATATCTGCTGATGAAGACAGGAGGCATGAGCACCGACAGGCAACAGAGAGGCGAGGTGATCTGCAAGCGACAAGGTCATAGGATGAAGGATGCTGGGCCTTTCAGAGCTGACGCCTTGTGCCCCATGTTTTCCTTAAGAGATTTCAGTCTTGATTTGGTTCCATTTTTTTTCTATTTCCCCCACACCATCTGTTGAAGTGGGGGATGTTTAGTCTGTGTCATCTTATCTTCGAAGCATGTGACTCGTTTCAGATTTTGCCGAGGCTCCAGGCTGAAGGTGTGAATGGAGAGTCAGAGGATAATTTGGATTTGAACGGTGCTGCCACTATGGAGACTTTGGGGATACACAAGATGGACTAAATGTATTTTAAGACATTACAAGCGAGAACTGAGCCTTTTGGGCACCAGAGATGAAATGTTGAAGCTTGCAATATTAATTGATAAGAGGTGAACGTTTGGCAGTTAATTTCTTTTTCGGGTCTCTGGGTAGGTACAGGTATATATAATATATATATATATATATATATATATATATATATATATATATATATGCCAGAGGTCAACCTTGGCTATGTTCCTCGGATGCTGTCTGCCTCTCAGTGACCTGGAACTCACTGAATAGGCTAAGCTAGCTGACCAGCAAATCCCAGACATGCCTCATCTGTTCTCACTTCCCCAGGGCTGGCATTAGAGGTACAAACCATTGTGCCTGGCTTTTTCACATAGCTTCAGGGGATCAAGCTCAGGTCCGTATTTGTACAGCAAACACTTTGCCACCGAAACCATCTCCCCAGCCCCATGATAGTCTTGGGTGTCAACTTAATTGGACTGAAAAGGGCCTGGCAGGATAGTCAGGTTCAAGCGTCCCCTTTGTGTCTCTGACCTCCGGAGATCAGATCTGATCCGCCCTCCTCCAGCACCTCGCTGCTACAGTGAACTGAAACTCTGAGACTGTGAGCCAAAACAAATCCCTCTCTCCTTAGGTTGTTTTCTCAGGTGTTTTGTCAGACAGGAAAAGCCTACCAATACACCATCCTGACAGTAGCACACCCCAACCAAAGTCCAGAAGGCAAGGAAGGACCCCTGCTGCCACACAGCAAGGATACGGTTCCTTTTTTTCCCCCTTCCAGTCCTCAGCTCCCATGTTCTGCACTTTCTGTTGTCAAGACTCTGCTTTCAGCTGAAAAGTTCTGGGTGATGTTTGATCTGAGAGAATATTAGATCACAAATCCCCCCCCCCCACACACACACACACACACACTAGACAGTTTAAAGGTGGCAGAATAAAGTTGCTCGTGTTCTTATTTGAAAATCACCCAAAATCAAGGACCTAGAAATTCGAATGCTCTCTTCAGCAAAACCGGACACGTTTGTAACCCAAACCACAGCTTGGGGGGGAAGGGCAGGGGGAAGGGGGCGGGACAGGGGTGGGGTGGGGGGGAAGCTGCCAAACACAGCCAGAGGCAGCCCAGAGCAGTAAAGATCAAAGCCAGTCCAAAAACACCTTGAGAAGGCACCTAGCAGGTCAGGGCTTGGGGAAAGCCTGCAGAGCAGGCCAGCAGCTGGGATTCCTGAAGGAAGACTCCATTGGTCTAATTAAGAGCACTGGGCAGAGGATATGCAGTCTGGTGTCAGGACCTGCCTTTGGCTTCTCAGGAAATGGGAAGGCGGGATAACAGGAAAGCAAAACCAGCCTTCTTCACAGGCAGCAGAGTGTCCAGGAGGCCAGGAAGGAGGAGGGCATGGAGCCCAGAGAGAAGCCTACAGATACAACTCTGTTGACTGAAAAGAAACAACTGCTAAAAGAAATCACTGCCCGAGTCCCAGAACCTCCCTTCCGTGAGGCACAGAGCAAGCCTGTGCTCCTTGTGTAATGTCCAGCAGTCCCAGCACATACTGTCTGCAAAATCCTGATCCAAGGCTACACACCTCGTTTAGCAAGGAACCATCACTGGATACAGTTAAGGCGCTGCTGGAGGGCGGGAGGGATGGCTCAGCTAGTAAGGTGCTTGTCGCCAAGTCTGCAGACCTGAGTTTGATCCCAAGAGGCACAAGGTGGAAGGAGGGAACCAATTCCCAAGTTCTCTGACCTCTACACACACACACCCCAGCATACTCACACCCCTCCCCGACCCCACAAACACAAAATAAGTAAATGTCATTTAAAAGTTTTAAGATGCTATCAGAGAGACAAAGAAGAAGAAGAAGAAGAAGAAAAAGGCAAATCAAGAAAAGCTTCCATGTAAAACAGCTGCTGTAAAGCAGATAGAAGCCGTGATGGAATTGGTAAACAATCTTTGCAGTTACTCATTTTAGAAGGCAGACAGTCTAAACAAAAGATTAAATTCATTCTACATAGTTATTCTAAAGATAACTTCCACAACTAACAATAAAACACAAACCTTCTAAACTGTCAGAAGGAAGGCAGCAGAAAGTAAAACAGACCCTGTCCCTGAGGGGCTTTGTTTTAAGAAGTGATTGAAGCAAGAAGACATAACTGCGGGATAGTAAAACCAAGATGGAGGTAGTAGCCATAACAATGGACTCGTAAGCAAAGACTGAAAAAAAAAACGAGGAACAAGACAAAATCCCCAACTCCATACAACACATGAGAGCCATTCCAAAGTGAGCCAGGGCCAGGGACAGTGGAGGACAGACACACAGCAAAAGCTGTGTGTAAAATTCACACCCAACAGCCTTAGCATGGGGCAAGTGGATTTCAAAGCAGAAGTCCTACATGAAGCAAAGGAGACTACTTTGCAATAATAAAAAAACACTATCCACAGCTGAAGATCAAACGCATCAGATGGAGCCCATAATTCAGAGCGAAAGCTGGAGGGGCTGCAGGACAGGTGATTGTAATTCTCAACTTCCAGTTCACACGGGACCAGCTGACCAAATAGGATCCAGACAATGAAAAGGCAAAGTGAATGTAGCCAATGTGCTAGCTCTAACTGATGTGTGTACTGGGGACTGTGCCTCAACCCCTCAAAACGCCGCTGTTCTTTCTGGCGTTCATGGTACCACCAAGAACCTTTCCTGTATATGAGACTACAAATAAAGGCTCGGAGTGAATATAACACAGGATCTGGTTAATGGGGAAGGAGGTGGGGGGGGGGGAATCACTAAAATAGACATCACGAAATCTGATCACTGAGCTGTTTTTACATTTTCTTTAAACAAATCAGACTTGAAATGTTCTTAGACAGATGCCTGATATCTAGAAAGTAACTAAAGCCCATCTATTAAATCCGCGGGCTGAGAGGAAACCATAGGCAATGTGCTTACATTGACAATTTTTTTAAAGCATTTGCTCATTTATTTGGGGGTGACAGGCATGCACGCCAAGATGCACATGTAGGGATCAGAGGGCAACTTATGGGGATCAAGTCTCTCCTTCTACCACATGGGTCCTGGGATTGAACTCAGGTCATCAGGCATAGTGGCATGTACTTCTCCTTCCTGGGTGAGCCATCTCACTAGACCCCGTTCTGGTAAACTTCTTAAAATGAAAATTTATAAACTAAGCATAATTAGGCAGGAAAACAGCATAAGTAAGAGAAAATCCAAGCCCTGGTTGTTGTTTTGTGAAGAGGGTGACTAGCTGTCACAAAACTAAAAGTAAGCCAGTAACATATCTAACTAACCTAACTTAATCATACTCTGCTTTCTAGTAGCTTTTATGACCCACTATGCAAGCCGATCACAGTGGCCTTCTTATGCATAATGAAGTGGCACTTCCTCTGTGCTTCCTTCTTCCCTCGATATAGAAGCACATTCTAATCATAAGGATGACAGAGCAAATTCCAGTTGGGAGGTTGGGGGACCAGAAATACACAACCAGCACTCCTTCCAACTTTCAAGGTCACTAACAACAAGCAAAGGTCAAGAGGCCATGACAGTTCAAAGGAGCCCAAGGAGACATAAGGACCAAATAGAGCACGGGTTCCCTAGCTGAGATACAGGAACCAAAGGACTGTAGGCAAAAACATTTAAACAGCAGTGTAGCAATACTGGATGGTAATTGTCACAAATATGTAACGTTAGTGTAAGAGTTAACTGTAGAGGAGGGATATCTATGTGGGGGTCAATAAATGAGACCTTTCTATCTGTTGGTTTGGTCCTCTCCCCCACCCTCCCGATTTTTCTCTCCTTTCCTCCCATGCTGCAGATTGAACCCAGGGCCTCACGTATGCTATGTAAGTGCTGAATTAGTTTTTCTATACGTCTAAAATTATTCAAAACATAAAATTTGTGATTAAATCTTAAATCAGTTTCTCAATTTGAGAAAATACCACAAAGTGCATACTAACCAAACGTTACCACTAGCTTCGTGAACTCCTAATCTAATACATTTAGATTCATTTCATTTTTTATTATGGTCTGTAAAATATTAAAATATAGCCTGTAAGATTTCTTTTTAAAACCAGCCCGGACCTTTATTCAGATCAATTTACCTGATACTAATTAACATTTTCATGTATTATAAGATATACTTTAGATGAATGTCTTCAATGACCAATTTTTAAAATGAAAAATAAAACATATAAACCATTCAATCTAATTTTAAATTCAAGACATAGACGATATATTACAGAAAACAAGAAGCAGAGGTGGGAAGCTTGGTGTGGTGGCGCATGCCTTTAGTCCCAACACTGAGAAGGCTGAGGCCAGCCTGGCCTCCATAAGGAGTTCCATGACAGCCAGGAATATGTAGAGAGATCCTGTCTCAAAAGAGAGAAAGAGACAAAGAAGGTGTGGTGGGGAGAAACAAGTGAAAATGACAGCTAGGTGCAGGGGGTAGGGGGCAATAGGGGGGTGCAGGTTTGTTAACTCAGCAGGATTAAAGATTTGAGGCAAGGCAAGGCAAGGCTACAGAGAGAGAGACCCTGTTTCAATAAGAAAAAAAGGGTGGGGGCAGTTAACAAATTGGTCTTGCAAAAAACACTCATAAAAGAAGTTAGACATTGTTGATTTAATATGGGGAAATATCTGCCACACAAGTTATTAATAAATTAACGATGAGCAAGTGAATATGAAAAGACCAACCCCCAGATCAGAATGTGAAATGATATCAACAAATATATATGTTGGTTTGCATGCACGTGCACTCGCGTGCGTGCACGCACACACACACACACACAAACAAACAAATATTCATGCACACAAAGTGACCTGAAACCAGAAGCAGGTCTCAGAGACCAGAGGAGACCAGTGAGAGGTGGGGAGAAAGAATGGGAAAGGGTAGGAAGGAGGGGACTAGGAGAAACATACAATGGTACATGTATATGGAGATGTTCATGAAACATACTATTTTGAATTCTAACCACAAATAAATAAGCAAATAGAAAGAAATGTTCTCTGTAAAAGACACAATGGAGAAGAAACAACTTGTAACTGCAGTGGAATGCCTTTCCTTTCCTTCCTTTCTTTTCTTTTCTTCTTTTCTTTTTGTCTTTCAGATTAGTGAAGATCCAAAAGTTGAGTGGCTTTTTGTAGGAGATAAAGAAAAGCTGCCAGCCTTGTACATCATGGAACTGAATGGAACCGAACGCATTCTGATCAACTCTGTGGATGGTAAATTAACTCCATCTTTCAGAATGACAAATGTACTTCATCTAGCAATTCCACTCTCCCCACGTATTTGCCTACATCCTCAGTTGTGCATAGCATTTTCCATACTGTGCACACTCAGCACCGACTCAGTAGGAAAATGTTGAGGAATAGGAAAATAGGAGACAGATTAAAATAATGGTCAGCTTACCTGCTGTGGTTTGACTGTGAACTGTCCCCCATGGGTTGTGTGTATGTGTGTGAATGCTTGGTCCCCAGGTAGGAGCACTGTTTGGGAAGGCTGTGGAATCTTTAGAAGGAAGAACTCTTCGAAGGAAATGAGTCTATGGAGGGGTGGGTCTTGAGGTTTTACAACCCAATTCTACTTCCTATTGACTCTTTTCTGACTGCAGATGCCATGTGACCTGCTGGCTTCCTGTTCCTGCCGCCATGCCTTCTCCAGAGTGATGGACTGTATCCTTTTGGACTCTGGACCAAAATGAACTTTTCCTCCCTTTAGTTGCCACAGTGAAAAACAAAGAATAACTAACAAACACAGAACACTAGTAATGAGAAGTGAGACCATTGATAAATTGGGCCATGGGGTTCTTAGGCTTTTGGAATTTGTCCAAAGGAGAAATGTGGAAGAGTTTGGAACAGTGTGTAGTGAGAATTTTGGTTCCTTAAAAAAAACAGTTATGTTATGTGAACATGTTTTTTTGTTTTAATCCCAGGTGTAGGATATGGAGCTGCTTCAGATTGTCCTCAGACGCTAATTATGATTGTCCCGTGTTCTAGGAGGGGTGTGGTTTTTGCCAGCTCCAGATAGTTTATGTTTGGAATTCTGGGGACTCTTGGGAGGGTAAAAATATAAGAGCCCTAAGAGGGCCTGTGGCAGCGGCTGCTCTCCTGCAGCTGCTCTCCTGCTGCTGCTTTTGCTATTGCTAGATTGCTGGATTGCTGGTTGGAGATATCCTGACAACCGGCAGTTTGGATTTGTTCCAAGGAACCTGAACCACCCCCCCCCCATCAGTAGAAAGTAATCTAAAAAGATCTATGCCCCCCTTTCCTTGTAATCTTTCTTTCCTACCTAGTGTTGGGGGGTTGGAAGGGATTGGGGTGGAATAAGGGTTGGATGATAATACAAACCAATAAAGTAGCCCAAACAGTATGCCAACAACACTGGATTACAAAACCTTAACAAAGAACTTAACTCTGGTGGGAGTCTGGAAGACCAGAATCCTGAGAGAAATGTGGGCAATGGATGTCTCTGTTCACACGGTTTCAGGGCAGAACCCTGTAAGACTGGGTTAGAGGCCACAAGTGTGCTATTCTAGCAAAGAATATGGCTTCGCCCTGCCCCTGTCCTGAGAACTTGAGTGAGGCTGAATTGAAATGTAACAATCTAAGGTGTTTAACAGAGGAAATGCTGAGGAAAGGTAACAGCTGGGTTGTGGAACCATCACTACCAACCAGTCTTACCCAGGTCTGCAGTGAAAATTAGCAACAATGGGGCAGAAAGATTCTTTTAAAATGTGTAATTTGGCCAGAAAGTGAATGAGTATGTTGGTTTGAATCAGAATGGCTTCTATAGGCCCATATATTGGAATGCTTTGCTCCCAGCTGGTGGAATTGTTTAGGAAGGATTAGGAGGTGTGGCCTTGTTGGAGGGGGCGTGTCATTCGGGGAGGGCTTTGAGGTTTCAAAAGCCCATGCCATTCCCAGTCTCCCCCACCCTCTGCCTGCTGCTTATGGGTCAGAGGTAAGCTTTCATCTATGGCTCCAGTGCCATGCTTGCCTACTTGTTGCTATGCTCCCTGACATAATTAGCATGGACTCTAACCTGGAATGATGAGCCCCTAAATTAAATACTTTCTTTTATAAGTTGCTTTGGTCATGGTATTTGGTCAGTGCAATAGAAAAGAAACTAAGACAATGAATAAGTTTAAAGTTGCAGACCAGGCAGATACAGAAGGAGAGTCTCTAATTGTTTATGACTCCCCATGAGAGAGAAGTCTCCTGCTCTATACTCGGACACTAGGAAAGATCCATGCAGATGAGATACCACTCATCAAACACTCCAACTTTAATGGAAAGGAGAGAACCGGAACCAAGAAAGCATGTAAAGTAATTCCCTGATCCAAAGCAAGTTCCTAGAAAAGAAATTTCAGAACTAGCAACAAAATATTACAGAGGCCACTACAGCTGTGACCAAGGTAAACAGGCTATATCTCAAGTTGGAAGTATTATTTTATTTATAAGGTACTAGTTTTATAGGCATTAAAGATGATAGAGGCTTCCTCCATGGCTCTGGAAAGTCACTGAAAACAGGCAATGCATGGCAAAGTCAGAGTTCCCACACAAAAGCCCTGAGAGGCCACTGCTATGAAGCTTTGAGGGAACAAAAAAAAAATCTATGCTGCAATGGCGGGACCAGGAGGCTAGAGATGTCAAAACTATGGGACATGTACTGAGGAAAGCTTTATGTATAGAATAGATCTTGGAAGGCTGGGCTACCTAAGCTCTTTGGAGCCCAGATGATTTCATCTAGAGTCCCAGGTGCTGGATATGGAGATCCAGGCTCTGATGTTTTTCTTGTTCTTTCCTTGATATTTCTCTCTGTTGTCTCTGCTTCTTGCCTGCTGAGACAAAGTAACTGGCCCTTTTCCATTCCTGCAGCCTTTTTCCCACCAGGATACACTATGTCCTCTTGAACTATAATCTCGCCTAAACTTTTCCTCAAGTTTCTTCTTGTCAATTATTCTGTCAGAGCACTGAAAAAAAAACTACCTAATATACATTTTACAGAAAACTAGGAGGAAGAGAATGTATTGATAATGGAAGACTCAAGAGGCTGACAAAATCTAACAAGGAGCAGAGTGACCTGTGTGTTATGCTGCTATGATTGTGGAAGGAAGTGTTCAAGGAGGAAGGATGGGATAAAAGCTGGGTCCCCAAAGTAGCAAAAGTTGTCCCAGTACAGTTTTAGAAGACAACCTGGGTTTTGTCCTCTTGCTCTTCCTATTGATTGAGCCCTTAAGCCTCAACCATGTTGAAACCATGTTGGAACCATGCTGGAAAAAATACACAGATTTTTGTGTGTGAAGCACAGCGCCTGAATATGGGAAGCAACTGCTAAACCCAACATGGATCTAGGACACACCCGTGAGTCTATATAGACTGCCCAAGGGTGTAAGCTGGCAGGCAAGAACTGCAACCTGGCACTTTTACAATTCATTGGAAGATACCTTTGGCTCCTATCATGGTATCTAGGAAACAGAAGTGGTGATGGTGGTGTCCAGTCAAAGCTAAAGGATGGCAGAGCTGGTCCTGTCCTAAACTCAAAGGCTCATCCGCTTCTGATCTCTCTGCTTCTCCATCACTAACTTCAAATATCAGCACTAGGAAAGCCATTCCAGACCCAGCCACCGTAGCAGACAGAGGCTACTAGAGCTGCTGTGTCCAAGGCTGCCAGGCTATATCTCAACCTGGTAGATTAAGTGGGTCACAGAAGCTTGTTGCACGACCCCAGAGGGCCACTGAAACTAGGCAATGTGTAGAAGGATCAGAGTTCCCACCATGAGGCCCTGAGAAGCCACTAAATGAAGCCATGAAGGTAAAGCCTATGAATGCAGGAAAAAAAAAAAAAAAAAAACAACCAAACCCAGGATGTTAGAGATGCCAGTCTGCCTGCCAGCTTTCCCACAGGTACTGCAAGGCAGACCACATGCTCTTTCATTCAAAGGACACAGCTTCAGAGATCCAAAGTCACGTAACTAGTTAAGAAGCAGACCTGGAGTAGCTGGGTGAGCAATCCTGGACTCTGAACATCTTCCTCCAGGGCACTGTCACCACTCTGCGTGACTCCCCTCCCCCACACCTACTTATCCATTTTCACAGCAGGACAACTTTGCAGGTGCGGTAGTTTGGGGATTCCCTGGGGCAGCTTCTGACCAGCTCTTGATTGTCCCATGCTGGGGCATCCCAGCAGTCTCCCACCAAGCCTTTATCCCCGTAAGAGGCAGGCAGGGCTCCTGAAGGGTTTGGGATGTTCAGCATATGACAAGGTGGGCATATAAATAGACTGTCCCTTCACTGCTCCCCAGTGCCAGGTCTGTATGTGAAGTAGTGCTGAGCCATTGAAGAAAACCAGCATCGGTATTACAGGACACAAGCCAGGGGATCTAGGTTGGTCTGCTGGGCCCTGGGGGAGGACTTAACACCTGAGACTCAGCACTAAGGTGCCGTTGACTCCCAGCTAGCCTTTCCTGCCTTCACAGTGGGTGGAGTGGTTATCAGTAGCAGCCTCATCAGGCATCCAGGGAAGGACATCCCTTTGAGGTGTGTGTGTGTCTTCTGTCATTATGGTAGCATTCTGCTATGAAGTGATAATCTGCACCTGAATGCCCAGAGCTCACTGTGTGGAGGTGTTTGGAGGCAGGGTTCCTGGCTGGTGACTTCTACCTCCTTCAGGAAACCTGCCCTGGTCCCCTGAGGCTCTAGAGGCCTACTCCCAACTTCAGTACAACACCCCAAAGTAGTCAAGAGGGACATCTTTCTGGACCTGGTCACCAGCTCTTGGCTGAGGCCACCTACCCAGAAACAAAAACTCTACACTTCTGTGTCCCCCAGGGAGTACCACTTCCTGTCTTGGGGAATGCCCAGAGGGACTACACACAAGGCAAGCACACAGATAGGCTGTTGAAAGGAGGCACCCAGCTCAGAGAGAGAAACTCAGGCCCTTTCAGAGAATGGAGCAAGGAAAAAACCAAGACTTTGTGAGGCAGGGAGGACACAGACACACTGCATACCATACTCTCTCAGCCGCTGGCCATTGACTGTAACCTGCTGGTCTCTTCCACACAGTCTGCTCTGCACCTCCTGTACTTCATTTATTCATTCAACAAACGCTTAGGAAATGCCCAGTGCATGCACAGCAATATGTAGGTGAGAGATAGCTAAGGACACAGCAATGACACTACCAGCCTTAGTCCCTACCCCTCCCTCTAACTACCACATTTCTTCTCTGGTTTCTGCTGCAGCATGTGGCACTCGGCCAGGCACACAAGGATGCACAATAGAATCTAACTTCCAGATGGGAATAAACCCAATAGGCCACGTCACACTGAAGCCCAGAGAGCTCCAAATCCACTTCCCAAACCAAACCGAATGTTTATGCCATGCTCTGATGGCAATGCTGAATGACATTATCCTGGAGCATCCGCTTCATTCTGAGGCTTCAGTCATGACAGAACAGAAAAAAACCGGAAACTCAGATTGTTGATGGTCCTTCCCGGGAGGGACGACTCAGCAGGGCAAAGTGGCAGCATGAAGCAGTCTTGCCACAGTTTAAAAAGCCGCAGTGCTCTCTTTGCACTTAACACACTGTCCGCAGTCAAACAGTCTCAGAGGTCTGGCTTGCTGGCTAGGCTCAGCAGAGGAAGGGGTCTGTCTGCCACCGGCCTGATGACTGTAGGCATTTGGTGAGGCTGAGTGACTTGCTTTCCTTTCAGTGTGGCCTCAGGGTTTAGCCTTGCTGGGGTTAAGGACCGGGGCAAGTTTCATACCTTTTTTTTAAAATAGTGGTAATGATGCCCCCCTGGGGATGCACAGCAACAGGAAAAGAATGAAATCCAATTACTCCCCTCTAGGGAAGTGCACCACAGAGGGGTCAGAACTGATGATAGCTGTGAATGATGACAAGGACTGCAAACAGCAAGGGGTTTGACATTGGTGACCTTCCTTTAGGAGCTTGTAAGGTACTTTTATAAGAATACAAACCTGGCCAGAACATGCTTGTACTCACCTAAGGATTTGTTTGTTTGGGATTTTGTTTGTTTGTTTGTTTGTTTGTTTGTTATGGATTTTGGTTTTTCAAAACAGGGTTTGTTTTGTTTTGTTTTGTTTTGTTTTGTTTTTTTGCTGTAGCCCTGGCTCTCCTGGAAATCGGAGATCTGCTTGCCTCTGCCTTCCAAGTGCTGGGATCAAAGGTATGTGCCAGGTTCACGTTTAAGTTAAACTTGAACCCTCCCAGGATGCTCAACATAGCTTCCCCAGCCCACTACCCTCAGTGAAGCCCTTCTCTGTCTCTCCCATGGGCTGCCACTGTCCCTGCTCCCAGCCCCCCACCCTGCACACCTTCCCACATGTGTTATCTGTGTAATTCCACTCAGCTTGACCATCAAACACCTCCCCTGCCTGGCTCCCAACTCTCAGAGGCCTGTGCTTGTCCTCCCCACAGCACCTAGCATGAAGAGCCGGACTGGAACTCATCCAGAACCAGAGCTAAGCTTCCCTGGTTGAGTTCCCAGGACCTCATCCACAGGGTCTGGCATAGACAGAATGGTGGGTGAATGTCTTAGGAACTGCAGTGTGAATTCATGAGTAAACTACCATGCTATTTCTGGCTCTTCCAGATAGCTACCCCAGGGCTAATGAAACCTGCCTGGTCTGAAAGCCGGTGGACTGTTTGTAAGCTTTTCTTGCTGCAAACACTAAATTGGATGTATATTTTATTAAAAGATGATCACTCAGAATGAACCTACCAACAGTGAATAAACTATGGAACCCCCCCAGGGCTTTACTCACAGATGTCCATTAGATTTTCCCATAATGCACACAGGGAGGGAGCTCATGCTACAACTGGCTAGGTCGGCCTTTCTCTCCCAGCACTCATAAAAGCAGCCATCTGTCCAGCCCAGGTGGGGCCCGGACTCCTGCCTCCTGCCGGTCCCATCTTCCTAGAGCTCAATCAATGAGGCTTCCCCAGCCTTGCCTCCTCCTGGGGTTTCCATGGGAATCCTCCTCCCACACAGAGTCCAAGGCTCCTGGGATAAAAGCTCAGCTGTCAGCCAGCAAGAGCAGGAGCTGAGAGGGAGGAGGCTTGCTGGGTGGTAACCAGGCTGGCATGCTCTCCAAGGTCGTTTGAAAGAGACATCGGACAGATCCAGTGAGGCAGTGAGCAGTCCTGGTCAATGGTGTGGCTGCCCCAGGCGCCTGCGGCTCGCCTCCTTGTAGGACAACTGTCCTCAGCATTGGTTCAAGCTGAGACAAAGCATGGCAACACAATCTAAGGAGGGTACTGCCAGAGGGACCCGCTAAGAAAATGTCTATTAAAAGAACCCACTAGTCTGCATAGCCAACCTGTCTTTTATCTCGCAAGATGAGCGTAACTCACTGGACGTGATGTCTTGTTTGAAAACAGTTTTTCTGAAAGAAAAGCAGGACCATTCAAGCATTGTGGGTAATTCAGACAATTGCAATGGGGATAAATGAATACCTCTGGTAAACTTGAGGCATCTTTCTGGGTGTGTGTTGAATATTAGACTTGGAAAGAGGGTGGAGAAAGGAAGACGCAGGCAGGGGGAGGGGCCTCGCATGCGAGGGGGAGGGGCCTCACAGGTGGGATGTCTTTATGGGCTAGCGAACTGGGCCAACCAAGATCACTCATTTCTGGAAAGGGCAGAGATTGCAGTTCACCATAAACACAGTTCACCGGATCACAACCCAGATAGAGGCTGCTCGTGCTGCTCTGTGCTTGGGAAAGAGAGTGTCTACACCAACTTTCTTGCCGCCATCATTAGTACACCACCACAAGGCAATATCTTGAGCTCCGCCTCTTCCTCTTTGTGTATCCTTTCTTAAAACTTGCCCTTCCAGTCCTCTGAGGATGTCTCCAGCCTGGCCTGCTCTCCCTCACCTAGCCTCTGGCCACTCTAGATGCTCCTTAAATGCCTTTGTAGTGTTTTCTTTCCATCCTAAGCTTTTCACTGGGCACTTGTCAACCTTCTCAAAGCTGCAGCACATCTAGGGTCCACTAGAACTTGAGAATCATGCGTCCTGGACTGAGCTCAGCCGCTTCCACCCCGCATCACCCAGATTCCTCCCTATCTCTGGCTCCTGCTCAGTAACTTCTACTTCCTCTCAGTTTACACCTTAGCACGGTGGTTCTCAACCTGTGGGTCCTGACCTCTTTGGTGGTGGTGGGGTTCTAGTGACCCTTTCACAGGGATCTCATATAAGGAATCCTGCATATTAGATATTTACATTATGATACATCACAGTAGCAAAATGACAGTTACAGTTGGAAGTTACCATAACATGAGGAACTGTATTAAAGTTTCTAAAGCAGCATCTTGAAAGCCTGAGAACCACTGTCCTAATGCAGTCTCCTGGTGAGGGCCTGGGATTCTCTAACCCACCCACCTTGCCCCCAAAAGGCTAAATCCAGTCAAGCTGCCCGTCACCTGCTCACTCAAACGAGCACCCTTTGAGCTGACAACCAAGGGTGTCACAGTCAACCTCTCCTTGTAGTCTTTCTCCAACCAGTGATGTCAGCTCACCGCCTACCTATCCCAAGCTTCTGGGACCTGCTCATCTTCACTGCCCACTGACATTCTCTCACTACTCTGTGCCCACTACGCATGCATCCTCCCTCCATCTCTGCCCCATGATGTCATCCTAAAAGTCTAGTCCCACTGACATCTCCTGCATCCCCTGCTATTCCTAGAAGGCTAGCCAGTGTGCCCCGCTGATTGCCACTGTCTTCTAAACCAGTCCTGCACACACTACCCGTCTGCAGCAAGGTACTTGCCAGAGCCAGGTACTGCAATCCTGACACTTAGGAGGAGGGTCTGGAAGGTTAAGAGTTTGGGGCCAGCCTGGGCAACATTGTAAATTCTAGTCCAGCATAGGCTGCAAGGTAAGAGCCATCTCCAAAAAAAAAAAAAAAATGCTCGTTGGACAGAATAATTTGTGCTTTTACCATCAAGTAATTTTTTTTCCCCACAATTGAAGTATACGTTTGAAACGTGGATTAAGTTCCAAACTCAGTGTGGGAAGCAAGAATCCCATGCAATCAACACTCGACAAAGTTTATGACAGCTCAGCTGGGGTCCTTTCCAAAGGATGGGCCAAACTGGTGCTTTCTGCAACTTCAGAACAGATGCCTGTATCTGAGCAGCAGCAGGAAAGAAAGCCGGTCCCCTCATGTAGGGACCATGTTTTATTTAAATGTGCTGCTAGATTTTTAATTTTTTATTATTGATCTTTTTGCCAAGTATGAGTGATCATGTTCACACAAGTTAAGTGCAGACATTAAGTACTTTTTTTTTTTAAAATGATTACCAGGAAAGACTTCTAATGGACCTAGCTAGGTCCCTCTAACCTTCTGATTTTCCACATCCAGTTTCTTATTCTATCTAGGGAGCTCCTAGAGGTCTTTTGTTACTGGGCCAACAGAGGAGGGCCCTTTCAGGAGCACTGATGTGTGGCAGTGAGCCAGCCGGCTTAGAAAAAAATTAACAAACTGGAGCATGGTGTATTGCACTGGGCCTTTCTCTCAAAGGGTAAAGACCTTGCCTCAGGCCTGAGCCTTAGCCACCTCCTGGGACATGCTTCCATGAAGGATGACAAGGTTCCGATCCTGTGACCAACTGGGGGTAGGAGTGGGAGCCAGGAAAGGAACAAGCCTTGGAGTGCTGGAGCAAACCCAAGATCTAAGGCCAGGGTTTCAGGGGTGGGGAAGGGAAAAGTGACAGAAAAGAGGTAGTGTGAGTGGTAGCCAGGCCTAGAGGGCATACCCAGCCTTTACTCCTGGCAGTCTTGAGGGAGTTCCAGCTAGAAAGGAATTTGGTCTATTTACGTTTTTGAGGATAAATGCTTCTTGCTAGTGAGTGGTTATTACTATTTGCTGATCTGATGTCTGAAAAATGGAATCTTACGGCTTTAGCACACGTTTTTTCTTATTGAGTGAGGTAAGGCACATAGGTTTTCCTGTTATTTCTGTTTCACTCTGTGTGAATTGTCTATAGTCTTTGTCCTTCTGGGCTCTTCCTTGTCTGATTCTTTACACATCTTAGACGGAGGCTGGAGCTCAGGAGTGGAGCGTTTGTCTAGCATGCACAAAGCCCTGGGTTCTACTCCCAGCGCACACACACCCCAAATCTGTTCCGAACTGAAAGCTATTGAAGCCACTGCAGTAAGTAGCTTCTTTCCTGGGTCTGCTGTGCCTTTTGACTGCTTCTGGCAAGTTTTTTCCTTGCAGATTTTATTTCTATGTCACTGAATGCATCATTCTTTAAAATGGAAGAGAAATGAAAACTGAAGAGATATTTGCGTGGCATGGCTGGTGAGTCTAATTTTGTTTGCAGCTTGCCAAAAGTGGCTTTAAATTCTTTTTACCGGCCTTGCTGTGGAAATCTGAAACATGGATGCAGGGTGTGTATCTCAAAAACTTCGGCTCCCTGTAAAGGATGTTTATACCACACTTTTGACATTTTGTGGTTTAAACCCTCTGCAAAGAGGGTTTATCACCAGCACCAAACCAATTTATTGTATGGGTTGGTCGGTCGCTTTCCACAGGACAAGCTGGAAGAGTGAACTTTCTCCCCTTATCTGAGCCATCTCTTCTAGATCTAGATGACTAGCTCAACAACTGTTGGGGCAGATGAATGGAAGGGTAAGATAAGAGGCGTTTACACCCAAATCCTGGAGTAGGGGGAGGGAGAGGAGCCCCAAATCCTGGAGTGGTGGTGGGGTGGAGAGGATCAAGGAGAAGGGGAAGAAAGGGGGAGGGGAGAAGGCGGAGGGGAAGCACAGAAGAGCAGTGGACCGAAGAACCGCCCAAGGTCACACCGTGGGATGATGCTGAAAGCAGAATTCGAATCCAAGCCCGGGACTGCAGAACTGAAAGTTCTAAAGAGAGCCACACAATGTGCCCTCTTCTCTCTTCTTGACTCAGCAGCCCTCGCTTGGCCTCGGGGCGGTGGGAATCACACTTCCTGGGCCTCTCCAGCCAGGGGATTGGGGTCCCTTGTTTTTCCTGGCTCAACAGGAGTGTTCTTATTTGCCGCACTCCGGGCTTTGGCTTCCTCCCTGCTTCCCAGAGCCCCGAGCCATCTATTCTCTCCAAGTTTGTCTCGCAGCCAGGCTGGGGACCGTCCGCGAGCAGCTCCCGGACCGGGCAATCAGTCTTTCCCTGCCCCAGCGTCGGAGATGAACCATAACAATCACCACCAGCGCCTGCTGAGTGCTAGGCGCTTTACCCCCAGAGCTCCAAAAGCCACAGACGAGCAGACCCCCAGAAATTAGTCCTCGCCACACAGATGAGGCAGCTTTGGGAAATTGGATGATGTGCTTGGATTCACAAGGCTAATAACGCTAGTTAGTGTCTAAGTGCTTTCTGAATGCCAGTCGCACCACCCCAGCAGTTCCTCCAACACTCTAGTAAAAAAGGGTACAATTATCATCCCCATCTTACGGATGAGAAAACCGGGGTTGTGGCGCCTGGCCCAAGGTCACCCCAGAGAGTGACGGATGTACGACCGGAATATAGTCGCGAGTCTGGGTTCAATTTTTTTTGTGTGTTGTCTCCACTACACCGAGAGCAGCGGTTTCAAACCTACAGTGCCAGAAGCTGGCCTCAACACAACGCCCGAGGCTGGGCGCAAACCAAGCAGCTCGGATTGCCACAGTTCGCAGAGATATTCCCACGGACCGGGACCAGAGTCCCCAAGAGCACCGGGTATGACCGGTACTGGCGGGCGATCACCCCTTAAGCAGGAGCTGGAGAACACTTACCATAAAAGAGAGGACGAGCGCCTGCCTGGGAGGAATCCCCAGCGCTGGCAGGTCCGGGACTCCCGGGAGAGAGGTCTGCTGCCACTGCCGCCCACTCAGGGGCGCCCGAGCGACCCCGCGGATGCTGGTTGCTGCTTCTCCGCCAGCGGCGCGTCCTCGGCTTGTACCCGGCGGCAGCGCCCTCTCTCTCTGCAGGGTGCCCTGGAGTTACGGACGTTCTTGGAGAAGTTGATGCTCAGGAGAGGCGAGAGGCCGCGGAGGTCCGGTCCCGAGTGGTGAAGTGCCTGCTGATCTCAGCGGGACGCGGAAGCCCTTGCCCCCGTGGCCCTAATGCTTAGTGCCTGACCTGGAGAGCGATGAGTCCCGCGCTCAGGGCACACGGGCCGCGCCTCGGCCGCCCGTCCTCGGAGCACCCGGTTTCTTCCCCCAGAGCACAGAGCACACGCCGCGAGGGCTGCAGCGGTGGCCAGGACCCGGGCTGCTGTGCGCTCATTGCCTTCCCCAGGGGCTGGGCGCCTTTGTGCTCCGGGCGCGCCGACCGCCAGGGCCAGCTCTGGATGCTGCAGCCGCCGCCTCCCCCTCCTCCTCCACGGCCGCTCGCTCCCCGCCTTCCCGGCCGGCCCGGAGGCTGCAGCTGAAAGCCGATCCGGCTGAGCTCATCCCTGAAGGCCACTAATCCAATAGCCGCGGAAGGCGCGGCCGCCGGGAACGCCCCTTCCCCCACCATCCCGCGCCCCGGCCGTCCCAGCTCGGGCCGCTGCCGGCTCTGCCACCTTCTGGAGGCCACCAGCTGGCGGGAAAGGGAAGTGGAACCCGCGCCCGCGCCCCTGGGCCGAAGTGGCGCGGACGCCATTCACTCATCTGCCGGCTGGCTGGCCTAGACACTCGCTCACACACGCGCTCATTCATGCGCACGGGTCCTCCCCCATTCATTCAAGCGTGGCTAGAGAGCCACGGTGGGTGTCCCTGGGGGCGGGGATGAAGAGAGGAGACTCCACGGTCGCCAGATAGCTTTGGTGCCTGTATTCAAGACCAGCGGGAAACAGCGGGGAAACAGCGACTGGGAAAGAGAATGCTTTAATATACCCCCTTGCCTTAGGCACACACATGTCCACACTTTATTTCTGAGGCCAGACTCCAACTCATCTTTCTAAATCCAATTTCACGCGGCACCTGCTCCCTGGTGCTTTTCCCCGCCCACCTGAGGCCCGAGAGGAAGATTATTGATCAGAGGGCTACAGGCGCTGATGGTGGGCGGCTCCCTCATTAACCAGAATGTAGAGATAAGAGGGTGTGGCCAGAGCGAGGGATGCTCTGTACCTCTCCAAGCTGGCTTCCTTCCAGGCCAGGGCATCCTTCTTGCGATGCCAGCGTTGACATTAGGTCCATTCCATAGTCTTAACTGACCTTACGTCTCAGAAAGTGTCCATTTTTTTTCATGTACACAGAAGACAAGTACCTGCAATTCAACCCTGTGAGGAAAATATGTGGACCCAGGCTCGGGAGTTCTTCTTCCAGACTGGGGAGGGCAATTTGAGAATGTTTCCTTGTGGAAGTGTCTGCCTAAATGAGTTGCTAGATGCATAGACATCAGAGTCTCATGGTAGGGTACCTGTAACAGCCTGTGGTATAACTGGAGCCAAAAACAGGAGGTGATGAAACGGGAGTGGGTACTTAGGGTCTTGGAGAGCATCCAAAGGGCTTGGCTTTTCCCCAAGATCAGTTTGGCAGGCCTCTTGACCTTCACAGATTTGCTGTCCAAAAAGATAATCCAGAGGCAGAGTGGATAGATGGATGAATAATAGCACAAACCAGCTTGGAAGCTGTAAACAACACTTTGCCAATTAGGACAGCTCCGTGGTGTGGAAAGGGGTATCCTGAGCAAGTGTCATGAGCGTTCATGATTTTATTTGTGCTCCTTCATCTGTGTCTGTATGTCTGTCCCTCTGTACCTGTGTGTCTCTGCCCTTGGGACTGCACAGAATTGCTGCTGAAGGAACGTGACCCATGTACACATTTCCTTGTTCCACTGAAGTCCCCTCCTTCCCCAGGACATCTCTGGAGTCTGTGCTGAGACCGTGGCTGTGGCGCTGACAGAGCTGGACAGCATGAAATGAGAATCGAGGAAAACTCAGAGCAAAGGGGAACTTAAGACTTTCCAAGGACTGGAGAGATGACTCAGAGCACTTTCTGTTCAGCTGGGCATGGTGGTGCCTGCCTTTAACCCCAGCACTCAGGAGGCAGAAGCAGTCAGATCTCTGAGTTCGAGGCCAGCCTACTCTACAGAGTGAGTTCCAGGACAGCCAGGGCTACACAGAGAAACCCTGTCTCAAACAAACAAACAAAAAACAAACAAACAAACAAAGTACTTGCTGCTCTTGCAGAGGACCAGAGTTCAGTTCCCAGCCGTCACATGGTGGTTCGCAGCTATCCAGAATATCAGTTCCAGGGGATCAGTTGCCTTCCTCTGACTTCCATCAGCACCAGGCATGTACACGGCGCATATACATCCATGCAGGCAAAATACTCATACACTTACAATAAACCTGAAAAAAATACACCCAAGACTCTCCAGCTGATGGTTTTTCCACCTGGACCCTAATACAGTTGCCAACACTCATTTCTTCTTTCTGGAAGACTTCACAGTAGCTTAAGAACAAGGCGAGGAAGGGTCAGTGGCCACAATTTGAGAAACTACTCCCCCAAACACATACCCATGTGCCAGATAGTTTCTCTACACAGGCCTTCACAAATGTGACTTGCCTTAGGTATCAAGAAATGGGCATAACAGCACCCCCAAGAAACATTGAAGTTCCCCAAATCTTCCACCCCCTGAATAGCATAGATGTAGTGTGTCCCCAAGTTTGAAATGTGAACAAATATCCATTCATTCCAGATAGGGTGTCCATGGCAGACCAGAAAAATAATTGCACCCAAGTCTACTTTGGTGATCCATTAGTGTTACTGATAGAAGCAAGGGACGCACAAATTTATCACTAAAAAGGCCCATCTCAGTATGCATAGCAAGTTGAGCTCTGTGCACAGCTAGCAATCAGAAGAGTCTCCATGCCCTAGCTTTTACAAGCTTGAGAAGGAGCCTTGTGAATCTTGTAACTTTCATGAGCTTTCCGAGCCTTCTGAGTTTTATTAGCTCCCCAGTCTTAGTTAAAAAAAAAAAAAAAGTCTTAGCAAACCTCTCTCCTCCCTCTCTGAGAGAATATTTCAATTCAGAGGAAACAACCACACATGAAGAAGGAATTGCCACTTGAGGAGCAGCCTGGATAACCGGATCAAATATTCTTTAAACTGAAGTTCGAAGCCTATAAACTGGCCTCTGATAATCCCTGACCCTGGATTGCCACATTCTGTCTCCCTTCCTCTGAAGTGTAGGCTGGACTCGCTGTCTTGTTTTTCACAAATAGAACACAGTAGGACAAACAAGCTGTCCCACCTGTGATTGGAAAACGCCAGTGGCTCTGGGCACACATCATCTCTCTTGCTCCTTTGGCTTTTATCCCACCACAAAGGAAGCCAGGTATTGTGTTGTGGGGAAACTTGGTGGGGGACTGAGGCCTGCCACCATGGGCCTGAACTAGATAGCACATCCCTCCTTGGCTGAGCCTTCCCATCAGGCTGCAGTCCTTCTGATGTCTTGACTACACTCAAGACACCTGAATCAGAGGCACAAACCAAGCCACACTGATTCTTGAGTGTGGACATGCTAAGAAAATGATTGTGGTTTTAAGCTTCTGAATCTTCGGATTGTTGGCTAATCGGTGTAATATAACTAATACAAGATATTCTTAACTGCCAAGGAGTGGATCTAAAATAAGTCTTTGGTGAACTCAGTGTAGTTTCATTCCAAAGAATACACACTATTTTATGGACATAAGCTGCTGCTTGGCTATGGGTTTAAATCTCAGTTCAGACATGTTTGCTTTTAGCCTCCTCATTTGAAAAAACAGGTTGCTATTGCTATGAAGAGACACCATGACTAGAGCAACTCTTATGAAGGAAAGTAAAGTATTTAGCTAGAACTTGTTTACAGTTCAGTCCATTGTTGTCATGGCAGGAAACACGGCAACATGCAGGGAGACATGCTTCGGAGAGACAGCTGAGATCTTGACACCCAGATCAGTAGGCAGTGGGAAGTGAATAGCACACTAGACCTGGCTTGAGCATTTGAGACCTCAAAGCCTATCCCTTGATGATGTACTTCCTCCAACAAGGCCACACCTCCTAATAGTGCCACTCCCTATGAACCTATTGAGGTGATTTTGAATCAAACCACCACACTGGGAAAGAAGAGATGCTTCTGAGTGTGGTTCTATGTTGTAGCATATTACAGAATTGATATTCAGTAAGTCTTTCCCTTACGCTGCTTATCGGGACACCAAAATCTATAATTTCAGAATTTTGGAATTAGGAAGAGTCATGCCTGAGGTAGAAGGTCTATAAGATTGTGTCTAAAAATCTCTCTTTTAGGTTTTTCATCCATACATATTTACGTAGCACGATGTAATGAGTAGACCTAGGAGAACCATGAACTGGCTTCTCCAGCCTCTTCTGCTCTAGGTCTTGGTTTTCTGTCTTCTGCCCAGGTGTCAAGTGTCAAACCTTGGACTCTTTCTTGGTCTTGCAGAAGCACTCAACATTGTTTTCTTGGTCTTGCAGAAGCACTCGGTGTGGCTTTACAGCAGCTGAGGAAAATCTGTGAGTTCTGTAGCATTCTGGAGTGCAGAGCTTGCTGGAAGAAGGCTTGTGGCAGGGTAGGAGAAAGGGCATGTAGGGCTGCCTGTCTTCAACAGGAATAGACTGCCCAACTTGACCTACAGCATAGTATGACTCAGGGCAGGGGGCTTGACATTTAGATCGTGTTCTCCTCAGCTTGGGTGCCATCATCTCTACCAGATGTCTGGGTGGTCTTCAGGAAAAAAAAAATATCATGACACATCCTTCAAGGCTACTGCCATGACTCACTGGCTGGTCTGCCCATTCACCTCATTTTACCTCTTTCCATCTGGCCCTGGGACAGGACATAATCAGCCACAGAACCCCTGAAGTGTGGCCAGCTCTATCTCTCTCGAACACTGGGTTCAACACCTGCCGACTCGTTTCCCTGATGCTGACTTGCCCCAGGAGCCTCTAGCTTGCATTTCAGCTGGCAGGCACCAAATCTCCAGGAAGCTTTCTTTACCCCAGGCTTGACAGCTGTCCTCAGTGTGTGTCTTCTGTCATTCCAACCCTTGATGCTGCTTTTCCTGCCCCCACTCCAAGATAGGAACGCTTCAAGGGCAAAGTTGTCTTTTTCATCTTTATAACTTTTGTAACAAGCCTGAATTTTCTTGTTAATTTCACAAAATACAAAGGTCTATATTTTTTTTCTCAGTAGCCCTGGCTCTTCTTTGAAAACCCCACAGCACTTGGTTCTGACATCTTATTGGACCCCTGGGATTTGTCAGGTCACATTCTTGCACCCAGCAGTGGCTATCTTCTTAAACAAAACACAACACAACAAAACAACAAAACAGATCAATTGAAATACTTGTGAACATGTGTGTCATACAGTTAGGACAGTGAAGCTTCAGGACTGTCTGACTCACCCCAGTGTTTCTGACATTCCGATTAAAGCCTGGTACAAAGTAGATAGCCAAGGAGGTTTTAAGGATGAGTGATTAGACAAACAGGAAGCTAAAGACAGTGGATAGAAGAAAAAAAGGCAAGCTGCCTCATCTAGCTTCCCTCTTTCCTTGTTTCTTTCATATGTAAAGTACTGGATAATCAGATCTGGAGTAACCCTTGTCTTTAGTTCATGACATATCACCATCATCAGCTTATACTTTGTGTTAAGTACTTTGCCACTGTGACAAAACAGTGTTAAGGGAGAAAAAAACAAAAAACAAAAAACTTCCCCAATAAAAGTGTTACAGTTCTGAGGGGGAAGGCTTCCCCAGTGGAAGTGTTAACAGTTCCCAGGAGAAAGATATTCTGGCAGTTGGGAGTCAAGGAGTACCACAAAGTCACACCACACAACAAACCTCACACACAAGATTTATTGGGAGAAACACTGAGGTAGGCAGCCTCTGCTCAGGTGAGAGGCAGCAGGGAACTGAGCAGGAGACAAGCTTATGTAGGGTTTGTTGGAGGAAGAGTGTTCCCGGGTGGAGATTTCTTTGGTGGGAATTGGTGAGATTTCAGGCCAAACACAGGGATTGGTAGCGTTTAGAGCTCAGGGATTGGGAGATTTTTGTACTCAGGGATTGCTGAGGTTTGGGGGACTGGTGGATTTTCATTTGGCTCAGGGATTGGTTGGTTTTGGAAAGTCTTCAAACCCAGAAGTGGGCTTGGACCTTCTATTCTACAATTTCTAAGGCAACTTATAGAAAAAAGAGTGTGTGGGGCTTGCTTATAGTTTCAGAGGCTGAGTCCATGACCATCATGGTTGGGAACAAGGTAGTCAAGCCTGGTACTAGAGAGCTCTCATCAGTAAGCATGGTGTGGGGGAGAAAGAGGAAACTTGGACTGGTATAGGCTTTGAGAATCTCAGCCTCCAGCCCTAGTGACCACAACTCCCCCAACAAGGCCACACCTCCTAATGTAAGGGTCTGAAAATCATTAACGGAAGATCCCAGACTCAGATAGTATGCAAAAACAAAGAGCATTTATTCTGCAGAAACAACCAGCATTCGGGGGTCAACCATTCTTTGAAACAGCAACCCCAGACAAAGACACCCAGGCCTTCTTGTAGGAAACGGGGAACACTCTAGAAGGATTAGGTAATCTAAAACTTCATTGGTGAATGCTGGGGATCATAGGTGGTCAGTGGTCTCCATTCCTATGTCCTGAATGTTCAACCATGTGATGAAATAGGGCTGACCAGCACAAATGGCCCATTCTGAGACATTTCCCCATTTTTGTGGTTATCCCCAGGCTATTCTTTGGGAGAAGGTTTTATGATCTTGTTCTGGATTTTATGGTCTGTTCCTAAAGCTGGTGTCTTATAACTTAGTTTCTGGGACGTGTAGTCTATTCCTTAAGCTGGTGCCTTACAGCCTGTTTTGAAATCAGGTCTGGTCCTCAAAATGGAGACAAATGAAATTTGTATTACCCTTTCACTAATCTTTTCCAAACAAATTTCACCACCTAGAGACCAACATCCTAATATACAAACCTGCGAGGACTGTTCTCATTTAGGCCATCACAACCCTTATTTATTTATTATTTATAACTTAAATATTCATGAGCTCAATACACAGCACAAGATCTGGAGATTTCCCATCATGCTCTGCTCCTTTTTATCATTTATCCTTTTGCGATTTTGATGGTTATTGCTGATTGTCAATTAAAAGGCTCTAAATTTACCTAGAAGACACATCTGAGGGCATACCTGTGAGAGAGTCTCAAGATTAGACTGAATAAGGCTGGGAGACCCACTATAAATACAGGAAGCCCCATTTCATATGGTGCCTGCTAGCTCTTCTTCTTTCCTTTCTTTCTTTTTTTTTTTGTTTTGTTTTTTTGTTTTTTGTTTTTTGAGACAGGGTTTCTCTGTGTAGCCCTGGCTGTCCTGGAACTCACTTTGTAGACCAGGCTGGCCTCGAACTCAGAAATCCGCCTGTCTCTGTCTCCCAAGTGCTGGGATTAAAGGTGTGCGCCACCACCGCCCGGCTCCTAGCTTTTCTTTCTTGAGTCCATTCTCTATCAGGTAAAACAAGAAGGTTGCAATCCACAGTAGACAGCCAAAATGCATTGCAAAGAGAACAGCGCGTGCACGTGCACACACACTCACTCACACTCACACACACACACTCACACACAGAACACAGGATGGAGACCTAGGCTCAAGCACCATTTGTTGTCTCCCTTGTTTGCTCCTTTAGATTTTTTTTTAAAGTGAGCAGATCTGCACTGGCTCTCTTTTGTTCTCCTTGAACTGGGTCAGCAGTGCAGGATGCACTTTGTGGATGGAGTTACTTTAAATAACAGCAGAAACCGGACAGATAAGACAAGTGGGGGGGGGGCTTTTGGAATTATCATGAAGTTGGGGATGGGGGGAGCAAGGAAAAGAATGAGCCTTCCGAAAGAGGGTTTCTTTTAGATAATCAATCAAACAAACAAACAAACAGAAGTAAGCTACCTAGGATTCAATCCTTGACTGCTTTCCTTATCTATATACTTAAGAATTAACCATCTCTCCAGGCAGTGGTGGCGCACGCCTTTAAGCCCAGCACTTGGGAGACAGAGACAGGCGGATTTCTGAGTTCGAGGCCAGCCTGGTCTACAGAGTGAGTTCCAGGACAGCCAGGGCTACACAGAAACTCTGTCTCAAAAAACAAAACAAAACAAAACAAAACAGAATTAACCATCTCCATCTTCCCTGACACTGTGGTCCTGAACTGAGGAACTCAAGCTGAGGACCAGTTTGTATTGTTCTCTGCTTCCTGACTGCAGATACCTTAGGCTCTGTGGGGATGGACTTTAAACTGTGAGCCAAACAAGCCCTTCCTTCCTTCAGTTGCCCTTTGTCTTAGCAAGAAGAGTGACTCGGGCAGAAGGCCGGTGCTAGGAAGTGGGGTGGTGATTAAGTGATCACACATTTCTTTTCTTTTTTAAATTTACTTTTATGTATATGTATCCACCGTAGCAGTCTTCAGACACACCAGGAGAGGACATCAGATCCCATTGCAGATGGTTGTGAGCCACCATGTGGTTGCTGGGAATTGAACTCAGAACCTCTGGAAGAGCTGTCAGTGCCTTTAACTCCTGAGCTACCTCTCCAGCCCGATTACATGTTTCTTAAGCCTTGGGAACTTGTTTCCAGAAGGTACGTGAAAGAGTTTGGAACTTCGGGTTACAAAAATCTAGAATGCTTGTTGCGTGACAAAGCTTTTTTCCTGGAGAGATGCAACACACAAGTTACTGATGCCAGAGAGGAATCCCACAACACACCAAGGTACAATACAGATCCCATTGAAGTCCAGCTAGAGAAACAGTGAGTTTTGTTAGAGTTACTTAGAGGGATATGGGTGAAGAATTACAAGAGCAGAAATGACTGAAAGCCAGCTGCATCACCAAAAGTCCACCTCAGCTCAAAAACCTGAAAACCTGGAGCTCACAGCACAGCCTATAGGTAGCGTAATAGGCTGGAGAGTGTCCTTTCCAAGTGACTCAGTCTACCGCTTCTTCCAGGCAGCTGGTCTTCTCTCAGAGTCTTCTTTGCCCATTTTGCTCTTCTGTGCTTCTTCCTTGCAGCTGGGATTCATTCATCTGAATAGGAAGCTCAGATTTTATCACTTACTCTGTTGGGAAGGAGCCTAGTGAATGTGGTCAATTTGAGGGGTTTCCTGAAGGTATTGTTTACCTTTTGATTTAAGGGGCATTCCTGCAGGATGGAAAGTTCAGATCTCAGAGAAAGTATTGCTATAACAATGCTCTAAACAACGCTCACTACGTCCTTTAGGTGATAGTCTGGAAGACTACAGTGAAGAGAGAAAAGTTGAACAGGAGGTTTCTGAGGGGAACAAGGTATCTATCCAGAACTGGTCTAGAAGCCATTCGAGTTATATTTTACAAAGACTCTGGTTTCATTGCTGCCAGTGTCCTGAGATGTGACTGACAGTGAACCCAAGAGTGAAGGCCTGCTGTGTCTGACAGAGGAAGCTGCAAGGGAGGATGGCAGGCTTTCAGACTGGCAAGTGCTCACGGCTCTTATTTAGAGAAAACAGAAAGTTGAAAACTGTGAATGTCTAGTTTTAGGGACAGCAGAAAAGGTGTGTTGAGGACAAGACCCCACCCACTGAAGGCCCACACTTGGGAAAATACAAGATCATTTGAAAAAAAGAAGCTGAGAATGCCTTAGAAGGTTTCCTTACTAGAAAGTAAGCCCCGGCAGAAGACCACGGGCTGCTGCGCCTGTGGTCCACATTTCAAGCTACCAGAAGCACTGAGCAGTGTTGTTCAAGTGGTACTGGCTTTAGAAGGATGAAAGACTAGAAAAAAAATCATGGAAGCTTGCTCCCAAGTCCATTGAAGCTGGTTAAACCAGGCAATGTGTGGCAGGGTTGCAGTCCTTATGATGAGGCCCTGGGATGCCATATTGTGAAGCTGGTAAGGTAAAGCCTAGATTAATAATAGACACCCCCAATATATTGATGTCAGGACTGTGAAATCACCCCTAAGAAACTCAGCCAAGCTGAAAGACTAGAGCTAGTCAAGCCTGTTAAGCCTGTATGATTGCATCGGGAACCCTAGACACTGGACATAGAGCTAAGAGAGTTGGTGTTTTCCCTGCTTGGTTTCAGTCTTCTTATGGGATCTTCCCTTCCTTATTCCTCCATGCCGAAATGGGAATGTTGGTTGTGGTCCATTACATTACAAAATCTCCTAGTTAAAAAGAGATTGCCTTGAGGCAACCCAACGAGAGTTCATGAGGTCCAGAGGTGTCTGCATCTAAGAAGGACTTTGGAAATACCTAAGTTGGTCTGCTGTAAGAAAGACAGGTGGGGTTCATGGCAGAGGCACCCGAGTTCATCCATGAACGTGGTACAGGATGTATACCCAAATCTATATATGCACCAGAGCATACATGCATAGAGGCCTGGGGACACTGGGATGCGGTATGAGAGGTCAGAGAGAGTGGCACATGATATTCAGCTTAAAATTTATATGGCCTTCATTTTTCTCTTACATAACACGTAGGTGCTGATATCCACTACATGGAGTTGTGCGGATTAAAGGTGATGCATATAAATAACCGCTTGCCTGGTGTTTCGTCTTCAAGCAAGTGATCTTGTATCTTATCAAAAGCCAAGAAATTAAGATTCCAAATCCATAAAATGGAACTAATAGATGTTCCTTCTCTGTGACATTTGTCACTTTTGCCCACAGAGCAGCTGAACTACTGGGGCGGTTTGAATAGGAATGACCCTCATAGACTCATGCTTGACCCAGAGGGAATGGTACTATTAAGGAGTGTGACTTTGTTGGAGGAAATGTGTCACTGTGGAGGTGGGTTTTGAGGTCTCCTATGCTCAAGCTCTGCCCAGAATAGCACATAGTCTCCTGTTGCCTGCAGATCAAGATGTAGATAGAATTCTCAGCTACCTCTCCAGTACCGTGTCTGCCTGCATGCCACCATGTTTCCACCATGGCAATAATGGAATAGACCTCTGAGAGTGTAAGCCAGCCATGATTAAATGTTTTCCTTTATACAAGTTGACACAGTCATGGTGTCTCTTCACAGCAATAGATACCCTAACTATGTCAGCTAACCTAACTATGGCTTGTAGGATTCCTTGCTGCTACCACACTGGCCAGCCTTCCTGACAGTTTGACCAGCCAGCACTTCCCTCTTGGGTCTTTCAAGCTGGAACTAGCTAATCTAAGAAGCCAGGATTTGAATGAACCCATTCTGATGGAATGGCAGTCTTGGCAATGGCCACTCCCATTAGCAGCGATGTCTGCCTTCCATGCCCAGGGGTCAGGGCTCTTTAACAGGTTGGTCTGATGAGTGTTGTTAGCTGTAGTTCTTTGCTTGAATGGCTGTTCCTTCCCCCCCCTCACTCCCCCCCCCGTCATTTGTCCCTCCAACCTTCTCAAACAGTCCATGATTTTCCCAATTTCCTTTCTTTCTGAGTCTGCTCACCGCAGAGTGAATCACACTGATTGAGTTTTGAATGCGGAACGAGTCTTCCAATCCCTGCTTTTAAATTCCACATAGCTGCGATGTATTCACCCCTTTCTTGCCCCCGCCTTTTTGGGAGACTTTTCATGCTGCATTGACATCATTTTTGTCTTCCCCTCTCAGCCCCCCCCCTTCAACTTCCCCTTCAATTTTTCCTCTGCTCCCTCCACTCCCCCTCAAATTCATGACATCTCCTTCTGGGCTATTACTGTACATTTATGTGTATATACATACAATTACGGCGTACACTTACTGTGCTCTTGGGTTTAGTCTCTGTGCTCATGAGGTTTTATGTGTTGGTTTAAACAGTACTTTTCTGGTAACGTCTTGTCCAGAGATAGTACCAATCCAATCTGATTTTAAAGAATAAGTATTTCTTTTTTTTTCTTTGATTTTTCTGGGAACGTTTGCATAGAATTGATGTTATTGGCTCCTTAAATGCTCTGCAGGCTGAATGAGCATGGTGGCACACGCCTTGAACTCTGGCACTCAAGGAGGCCAAGGCCTGCACCTCTCTATGAATGAGTTCAAGAGGCCAGCCTGGTCTGTACATCCAGTTCTAGGTCATCATGACTACATAATGAGACTATGGCCAAAAAAAAAAGGAAAATGTTTCATAGAATTTACTAGTGAAATAATTTGACCTTGGGATTGAGAGGCCAAATATTTTAAGTTCAGACTCCATTTTAGAGAACCTGATCTAAGTTTGAACTCAGGTAAACTAATGGGATGGTACCTAGCATTAGTTTCCAAGTTGCCCCCCAACAAAACCTAGGCTAATCCTCAACAAGACCAGTGTCTCCAGTTTATTCCCCCAACAAACCCGCACCCCCAGGTTACAAGCCCATGCCCTGCCTAACGACCACCAATACAGAGGGGAACAGAAATTAAATTCTGATACAACTCCCGGCACCAGCCAATTATGTTAAAGGCCACAGTAGCTTTCCAGTTAAATGCTTGTACATGTATCCCCTGCTTGCTGCTTACTATAAAGCCTTGTCCTGATAGATATTTGGGGATTCCCACCTCCAAAACCATTCTGTGTGATGACAGTATATTGGAAGGGCCCTAAGCTAGCTTAAATAGAATAAAGACCCTGTTGTGAGTTGCATCAGATCAGTTCCTGTCTGTTTTTTTGGGGGGATCACTTCTCTTCCCTGGCACTACAGGGTCTTCTTTCTTTTAAAATAGAAAGTAATTATTTTTTTAAAGATATATAGCCATTCCAGATATATGTTCTCCATTTGTTTAGGGGCAAACTGTGGTCATTTATACTTTTCGAGAAATTGTCCCATTTCATGTAATCGTAAAAAAAATATATATATTAACATCAAGCCAGGCTTAAGATTCCCTTATTATCTTATTAAGTCCATGCAGTATCAGTAGCAATGTCATTTCTTTCATTTCTGGTTTTGGTAATTTGGCCCCCTCCTCAAGTTGGTACTGTCTTCTCCTCTTTCTCCCTGTCTGTATCCCTTCTCTTCCTCATCCCCAGCCCTCCTCCTCCAGATCCTCTTCTTTCTCCTCAGCCCTCCTCCTCAGTCCTTTCTCCTCTTCTCCCCCACCTCCAGTCTCATTAAAAACTCATCAGTTTTATTGACCTTTTCAAAGAATCAGTTTTTTGCTACGATGTGTTTTCTATTTTCCTGGTTTCTATTTCATTAACTTTGAAGCAAAGATCACTGACTTGAGACTATTTTTCTTGTCTAATATGGGCACTTAGCTAGACATATTTCCCTTTAAGTATGATGTTAGCTGCATCCCACAAATTTTATGTTGTGTTTTCATTTTTCTTGCACTGAAAATATTCTGATATTAACAAATGTATCCTTTGGCTCCTTGTTACTTAGAGTTGGGTTGTTTGGGGAGATTTTCTAGATATCACTGTGACCTCTTTTCTAATTTAACTTTGTTGTAGTCAGAAGACTTTCTGCATGGGACAAGAATCGTTCTGAATTTAATTTTTGGCTCAGAATGTAGTTGTCCCTTGTTGTAGTTGTAGTTCAGGTGCACCTGAAAAGATAGTGTCTTCTGCTGTTTGCTTTGGCAATGGGTTGTGGTCCAGCCCTTCAGAGTCCCACTGTCAAGCTGCTCTTCCATTACTGAGAGATGCTGAAGTCTGAGACTATATATTTGTCCCTGTCAAGCCGGGCAGTGGTGGTGCACGCCTTTAATCCCAGCACTTGGGAGGCAGAGGCAGGCAGATTTCTGAGTTCGAGGCCAGCCTGGTCTACAGAGTGAGTTCCAGGACAGCCAGGGCTACACAGAGAAACCCTGTCTTGAAAAACCAAAAAACAACAAACAAACAAAACAAAACAAAAGATTTGTCCCTGTCTCCAGGCAGCAGTCTTAGGGGGATACACTCTTGGTTTGTTATGTTCTGTCTTAGGATTTTATTGCTGCAATGAGACACTATGACCATGGCAACTCTTTATAAAGGAAAACATTTCACTGGGGCTGGCTTACAGTTTCAGAGGTGTCTTAGTTAGGGTTTTACTGCTGTGAACAGATACCATGACCAAGTCTTATAAAGGATATTTAATTGGGCTGACTTACAGGTTCAGAAGTTCAGTCTATCATCATTAAGCTGGTATCACTAGGCAGGCATAGTGCAGGAGGAGCTGAGAGATCTACATCTTCACCTGAAGGCGGCTAGCGGAAGACTGACTTCCAGGCAACTACGATGAGGGTCTTAAAGCCCACACACCTACTCCAACAGGCCACACCCTCTAACAGGCCACTCCCTGGGCCGAGCATATACAAACCACTACAAGAGCTTAATTCATTACCATTATAGTGGGAAGCAGCCACATGCAGGCAGACTTGATGCTAGAGAGGGAACTGAGAGTTCTACCTCTGGATCTGCAGGCAACAGGAAGAGGGAGTGAGCTACTAAGCCTGGCTTGAGTTTCTGAGATCTCAAAGCTCACCCCTAGTGACACACTTCCTCCAACAATGCTATACCTATTTCAACAAGGCCACACCTCCTAATAGTGCCCTATGGGCCTTTGGGGACCATTTTATTCAAGCCCCCACACGTGCCCTTAAAATATGTCCCTTTTCTGCCGGATATTATTTTTCACTCTGAAGTCTACTCAGTTTAATACTAATATATCCACTCTAGGTTTTTTTGAAATTAGATTAACATGGCATATCTTTTCCAATATGTTGGCTGTGGGTTTAAATGGATTCTTATACTTAACATAAATTTACTTTAATAGCTTATAGATATGACTTGTTTTTACTGTTTCGTAATATCTGTTTTGTCAAGGGTATTTAAATGATTACAGTTAAGGAGGTTATCAATTATGGGGCTTAATGTCCCATCTTGCTATCTGATTAGTGTCTATACAAAAGTTATTTATAATTTTTTCTTTCCTGACTCCCTTTATCATTTTTTGAGACAGTTTCATGTAGTCCAGGATGGCCTTAAACTTTCTACTTGGCTGAGGATGGCCCGTCTCCTGCTTTCAGCTCGTCCTAAGTGTTGATATAGGCATGCATCACCATGATTGGCATTTAATTTCTTAAATATTCTATTTATCTTTATGAGTGTTTTTGCCTGAATGTGTGTCTGTGCACTATATTTGTGCCTAGTTCCCAAGTTCCGAAGATGGCGTTGAATTCCCTGGAACTGCAGTTACAGACAGCTGTGAGCTGCCACGTGGGTGCTGGGGATAAACCATGATGTTCCAAAGCAACAAATGCTCTTCACGGCAGACACACCTCTCCTGGCCTGACCCCAGCTGCCTTTAATATTGTCTTCATCATTGGTCACTCACAGTGACTTTAATGTGTCTCGTGTATGGGCAGTGTGTCTCATGTATGTGTTTCTTATTCTTGGGTTTCATTGAGCATTTTGGCTGTCTGTGAAAACAGTGTTTATTTCAATGGGAATTTTCCTCCTTTTCTTTCTCTCCCTCTTCTTCCTCATCCTCTTTTTTAGACAGGGTTCTATTGTGGCTCTGGCTGTTCTGGAACTCACTATGTAGATCAGGCTGGCTTCCAACTCACAAAGATCTGCCTGACCCTCCTGCCTGTGCCTCTGCCTGTGCCTCTGCCTGTGCCTCTGCCTCTGCCTCTGCCTCCTCTGCCTCTGCCTCTGCCTCCTCTGCCTCTGCCTCTGCCTCTGCCCCAGCCCCCGCCCCCGCCCCCCCCCCCCCCCCCCCCCCCCCCCCCCCCCCCCCCCCCCCCGCCCCTGCCTGCCTCTGCCGGGATTAAAAGTGTGTGCCACCATGCTTGGCTCCCATGGTAATTTTTGTGGTGGACATTATTTATTTTTTGAAATTTTCTGCCTATTCTATTAACTTCAAAGAACTCTGTTTATCCTCATAGGCTGCCCAAAGTTGCCCACAGCTGTTAATCTGTCCGTTTTCATCCTTTTTCCATGAGTACTTACTTCATTTCCCATTGCTTCTGTTTGTGTCTCCGAGTTCACATCTTCCTTCTGCAAGTCCAATCTGTCATTAACCCTGACTACTGTATTTTCCATCTCATGGTCTTGGCTCAAAACAACTTAGGTCATCATTACATCTATTATTTCTTTATTTAGTATGTTTTCAGTTTCCCCTCCAGTTTCTTGAGTGTCTGGTGTATAGTCACAGTAGTTTACAGTAGTATATCGTCATGTTGTTGTTGTTTCATTGTCTGCTACTTTCCATGTCATTTGGGAATCAGCACCAAGTGATTGCATTTTCTCTTCATTTGGGGATATGTATACCCTACTTCTTTGCATACTTAGTAATCTTTTTTCCCACTGAGAAGATTTCTTGATTATTCATTTCACCCAAGACCCATCTCATTGGTAAGAACTTTTCTGTCTTTAGTCCTATTTGAGTTCCAGATTGATTTTCTGAAGTTTTTGGTCATTACTCTTCAGGCCTTTGGTACTGCTGGTCTGTACTCAGCTGACTCCTCCTGGAGGCCCCTTGTAAATCCCCTGGTCCTCTGAGTGGCTTTTTCCTTCCTGGTATTTTCCTTTGCAAATGAAATCACTTTAGCCTCCTTGCTCTCTGTTCCGTCTTCTCAAGTGAAGGACATAGCTGAACTGCATCTGGCTTCCCCTCTGACTGGAAGATGCTCTCTGCACAGCGGGTTGTGTCAGTGTAGGAGTCACCATGGTTGTTTTGCATCTCAGAGATCTGTCTCACAACTAATTGTCTAATAGCTCAAGGACTATGGCTTCATGTATTTTACTGGCTTTCCAGTTTTTTTTTTTTTTCCTATAGTGGGGGCACATCCAAATTCTACTATTCCATTTTGGTTGGAGGCAGAAGCCTTTGTTTTGGACTTCCTTTTGCACCACATAGCCTGAGTAACTTTCGGTTGATTACCATGGAGAGGACTGGCTAAAACACAGCTTCCATGACTAATGTGAAGAGAGCAAATAACAGAACATCCGTAGAAAGCTTGGGGCTGTCCCAATACTGGGCAAACGTTTGATGAATGTTGGTGGTGTGTTAGACAGCTTTTGCCGTGGTAACAGACAACCTCCACATCTCAGGGCTTACATAACAAACATTCCTAGTTGCTGCATCCGCCAGCCTACTGGTCTGCCGAACTCTGCAAACCTCTGTGTCGTTTGCCCCGAGTGCCAAGATTTCTCATTCTAGGATTCAAGCTGAGAGTAGCATCGTCCAAGATACACTGTTCTTGTGGTACGAGACAGGGCGTGGAGCCAAATAAGCCGTGAAAATTCACTTAATGTTTTTGCCCTGATGTGGCATTTGTTGTATCTTTTCATATGTCACTGCCCAAAGCAGGTTACATGTAGTCAAGCAGATCTGTGAGAATCTGCTGTACTTGACCAAGAGAGAGTTCTGGCAGAAAAAGGATGTACACACAAAGGAGATGAGACTTGGGTGAGTAGTATCATCTTGCACAGCTAATGATCGCCATTGACAGATGCCTCTACAAGTATTTCCCTACACATTCCTGGAAATAGCAGTTCTTCATTGTGAGTATCGGGGCAGACATAGCTGTATGCCTGGGCTTTCCTTAATCCCAAGCATGTGTCAGCCCTGTACCTGGTCTATTGTTGCCCAGGGGCCTCTGTGGACCTAAGCATCAGTGAGAAGATGATTCACCTTTAATGGGCTGAAAGGCCACCCAAACAGGTGAGCAATAGGAACACCGATTGAGGAAGTCAGCGTCTGTGGTGTCAGCATGGTCTGAGCATGGCGAAAAGACAGAGCTACGTTATTCGGGTTTCACTGTGACACTTTCATCCTGAATGCCTGAGGCTTTACTCCTTATCATGGGCATAGGGAAAGGGCTTGCAGCCAAGGCTCTTGTGCTGCGCCTGAGAAAATCAGCTCATCTCAGGAGAGTGCCACGCATGCCCTTTGTCGCCCTGTAATCCCTCCACCTCCTCCAGTGTGAGTGGCTCTGCTCTCCACTAAATTCTAAGAACCCCACACTAAATTCTAAGAACCTTGTTTTGGATGGCATTTCATTTGGCAGCGAATTATAGGCTGTCTTGTAATAGGTCTCCTGTTATATTATTTAACTGCCGTGTGGCTTGATGATGAAGAGACTCAGATTTTCCAAAGTGCTTGCTCTGTGCCAGGTCTCTAACACGAGTAGCAATTTAGAACTCATGATGGCAGGGGTACCAACTGCCTAGGCTTGGAGAGAGACGCTAAGTGGTTGTTTAAGGCCGCAGGATAGTAAACGGCAGCGCTGGAATTCAACACAATTTTGTTGGCTTGGCATTGTGATCGAGGGCATTTTTAGTTCTTGGAAAGCAAGAACCAAAGATTCTTATCCTTTTTAAAAATATCACTCATAGAACCCAGTAAGGAGACTGCAAACTGGGTAAGTATCTAAAAAAACACTTTATTCATTTTTCTTTATGACGAGAGAAGCAGGCGGTTCGATGTTCCTTGAGCCCTAAAGAGTATGCTAAGCATGAGGTTGGGGGAATGCATAGTTCTTCTTGGCTCCTGTTCTCTGCTGATGTGATGCTCAGCTGGCTGATGGGATAGCAGACTGAGGTCACCATGGGGTGAAGAAGTCATGGGCAGACAGGGTTTGGTTGGGAAATCCATGAAGTCACAGGGGGAGACGGGAGTCACACAAATGGTGCCTGTGGGCTTGGCTTGCACCATCCATTGTCCCCTCGAAAGCATGTTTTATCTTCGGGAGTCAGCGTCTTACTCACATCACGGAGAATAAGGAAATGAATTTGGATTTCAGTTCAGATATAGCTGACTCTAAAAGGCTTGGCTGCAGCTGACCTATGCTGGATGGTGCTGCCTTGATGAGAAGACGCTAGGCCACACCAGCAGTGAGGAAGGCTTGAGTTGAGAACAAGGGGAAGTAATAACAGGGAATGTGTTCCACCTGCACACCAAAAGCCACCCACACTACGCTATCTTATCTATTGCTATCCGTGACCTCTTTTTGCTCACTATTACCTGTAAGGCAGTCAAACATTTTGTCTATTTCATTGAATTATCTTTTATGCCCTTGACATTATCATTCATTCTCTCTAAAAACAAAACAAGGTGGTCTAAGGTAAAACCCGGAGTTACAGTGCCATCTCTTAAAGGGATCTGCGAATGTGTGTCAGTTAAAGAAGCACACGATGTATTGGCCAAAACCACTCATTAGTGGTAGATTTGGAGTAATCATTTGAGCAAGAGCCTAGACGGGTTCATGTGGTCTTTCCTGGAGTCACAGTGGCTCGTGTGGGGCTCTGAGAAATGAAACTCTGTCCACAGCCACACATCTAGTATTCAAAGACTGTACATTTGAAACACGTTATCTATGAAACTGGAACGGGTGAGTTTACAAGATTCGGAAAGGACTTAACTGGTTTCATGTCTGAGGTTGGCTCTCCTGGGCCAGATATTTCCCCTGCACCTTAGAAGGCTCTTCTCTCTGTCTTCTCCCTGTCTTCTCTCTTCTTCCTCAAGTGTCCTCCAAATACTATCCAGTGTGACGTGGCAAGTACTCTTGGCTATCGACTGAAAAACCTCCCCCCATCTCTTCTCTTAATAGAACAATGTTCAATAGCGAGGCCCTATTCACTATCAGGAGATGCTTCCTGATAGGTGTTAGCCATGCCTGACCACATCTCCCTTCACCAGTGATTGATCTAGGAGCAGACAAATGGCCAGTGTAATTGGTCAATGCAGTTGAAGAATGTTTCTCCTGGGGCCTCCTAAGGAAGATTTTTCTCTCATGATAGACTGGGGAGAGGAAAACACTTATTCATGCTGTTTCCCTCCAGTGTGAGACTTTTCTTTGCAACAGTATGATTGAAGTCACAGACCTTTTTCAACTGTGAAAGACAAGGCTGGGAGACTTGGAGATGCCAATTTAGTCCCTCATCGTGTTGGGGCAAAGTCAACTATGGCTATGCTGCCTCCACACATGCTCAGAACTTCTCATGGCACTAAGGACAATGTCAAGGCACATCAATGTCCTTCAACTTTATGGAGTTTAGACACTGGGAGGGAGAGTCAGACAATCAGCATACATAAGGGGGAATCGTGAGGGGGTGGCAGGCATTATAAGGACAGAGAAAAGTGAGGGAGACCGAAAATACCAGAGCATCCTGCAGAAGGCAACACTGGAACAAAATCCTAAATGCGATATCAGCGTGAGCTGCTTGGCAGCTGGAGTGGGGGATGGGGTCCCTGGTGGCTAAGGGGAGACCTTGCTTTGGGAGTAGCAGTGTGTTTGTTAGGAGCCCCGCATGGCTGACGCTTCCACTGAAATGCTGACCTACCCAGCAAGGCTGAAGCAAAGTCCTGATGCTACTGCAGTTGATGTTTGTGTTATTGTGAGTTCTTATAACACAAGAAGCAATTCCACAGCGTTTCTGTCACAGCCGTTATCAGGAGACTGGTCTGCTGTGTGCTGTCTAAAGGTTCCTAATCAGAGCCATGATCAAAACACAAACAAGCAAAAAACATCCTTGACTGGCTTCCCATTGACTAAAATACAAACTTCCTGACTGGACATAAAGATCCTTCATGAATGGATGAATTCCCAGCCTGATTTAATGTGTTTCAATGTTCTCAAGTCCCAAGTAGAGAGACTGTTCTGCCCATATACTTACAGAACTTGGCTATAAAGAAAGCTTGGTGTGTTTATTTTTAATAGGACCTTCATACATGTTTATAGTGGTAATACCTATGTAAGTAACATCCATCCAGCTATACATATATAATACATACATGTTAAATTATAAGATAGTAACCTTCTGTGTCAAATACCCATATATTTTTTGATACAGGGACTTATTGTATAGCCATAGGAGGCTTGGAATTCACTATGTAACCCAGGCTAGCCTCAAACTTGTAGTAGGTCTTTTACCCCAGCCTCCCCAGTGCTGGCATTACAGAGATATCCTATAATACCCAGCTTCAAATACGTTCTTTAAAAAAAAAATACCAGGAACATTCTAGAGTGTCCACACAGAATCCTCAGGATGTCTAATTCTCACTCAGGTTTTCTTAGGCCTCCACCTTAGACATCTGCTTGCAGGGAAGTGAGCAGAGCCTGCCATATACTTGAATACTGGAGACTTTGGCAGCCTCCACAACTGCTGGTTTACAGACAAGAATCCAAATATTTAAAGAATGTTTTACACGAACAAATTGCAAACTCCAGGGAGGAAAAGAAACTGTAAGAAGGCACACCTATGAGTGCTACCACCAAACACTGTGGGGGAAGACTGGTCATTCCACTCTTCCGGAATTAAATCTCAAGTTATTATGAACCATCTTAACGAAGAGCCACGGTATGTGCAGTTTCTTCACTGATGTGTGTGTGTGTGTGTGTGTGTGTGTGTGTGTCTGAGAGAGACAGATAGAGAGAGCGAGAGAGAGAGAGAGTTAACTTTTCTACTTGAAAAAAAACCCTGATGTATTTCACCCTCTCAGTATTCACAATTAGCTGCTATGATTGTGCTGCCTGGAGCCGTTAAGACTAAAAAGAATTCCACACATCAGCTAAATGCTGTCGGCACCCACTGGCACGTGTACATGTGAACTAAAATCTCTAGATCTGGATGGCCACAAATGCCACTATGGTCCTCTGCTCTGCCTCTTAGGTCCCTCTGTTCATGCTTGGAAACACGCATGTCCCTCTTGGTTTTGTTACTTTGCTTGCCTGCGGGTGCCTGTGCCTGCACCTGCTGACCGTGTACGGCCGAAGAAGCTGCCTGCAGTACTTTCTGCTTTTACACTGTCTTACCAAATGTGTGCTCATCTTAGTGGCTCAGGATCCTGTAAAGCATGTGGAATAGCTGCATCACATACGTGGAACCAGGCTGCCTTGAGCCACACCCATCCTAAATAACAGTTTGAAACATGGAGTCCTCTGTAGGAAAGCTCTTATGCAAAACTTCAACGGGAGTGGGAATCTTTCCACTACTCTTTTCTCCGTTTGTTTCTTTCATTGCATCCTGACCATGTTCTTAGCAAGGTAAGCTGGTTCTAATAAAGCCCAGGCTAATGATTTTATGTCGTCTCAGCCACTCTGCTCAGAACCAGGCTGTGCACTGATGCTGGCGTATCCAGCAGCAACCATGAGGTATTCATCTTCTCTGTACCATACACATTGTCTAGTCTTGTTGTCTATGCACTCTTTGGCCAAAGCAAAGTCTATAAGGAATAGCTTACTACAGAGATTCCCCAGTGCTGTCAGGCTTGCTGTCTCTGGGCATCAAGTTCTCTGTATCCATATATTCATTTCTACTCATCAGTGAACCTAATTCCAGTTTCTGTTGTGAATCTTTCTGAGCAAAAATTGAAGAAGTCTTTAAGGGTGGTTTCTAGAAGATCCATGACCAACTCATGAAGACTTTTTTTTTCCTATCCATTTCATGGTCTTTCCATACCATACTTAAGGAATCTTATAAGACTGGTAAGCAGCTGTCATGGAGGTTGCAAAGAGATTTAACTGTGAATGGACAAGACAACCAAACCAACAGTGCGGCGTGGAAGCATGGATCGCAATGTTTCTGGATTTGTCCAGCAGAAGGGCCCCAAGCAATTGATGCCCTGGTGGTGATGAACACTTGCTAGTGCATAACTCCTGGTTTCTAAAAGCCATTCTTCTCTACTCTGAGGAACCAGGGATTTCAGAAGTGGCTGACCCCCAAGGATGGGGGATGGGGACAAGACTGACACAAGATAAGCACAGAGCATCAGTGTTGTTATGAAAGATTAGCAACATGCACGGCACAAGCCAAGGGGACCCCTAAAGCCACTGAGCACCGAAATACATCAAATGATGGATCGAAGCCAATAGGCTCATTAGGAATTCACATGTAAGGGGTGGAGATATGGCTCAGTGTTAAGGAAGTATACTGCGCTTATGGAGGAGCCAAATTTAGTACCCAGCACCTATGTCAGGCAGCTCACAACTGCCTGTAACTTCTGCTCCAGGGGATCAAACATCTCTGATCTCTGCTGCCACTTCACTGACATGCACATAACTTCCACTCCACATATGTATTATTCAAAAGTAATAAAATGAATAGTTAAAAGAATTCATATCTACACAAATACACACACAGAGGCCAGCCCTTTCTTACTGTAGAACGCCGGCTAATAAGTGCGTGGTATTAGTGAAACAATACTTTGTTATCATCATAGTTGCAGATCCAAGGGAACTGGGCATGGTGATGCTCCCTGCAACTATGGCTTGGCTCCTGAGATGTGGGCTCCACATTTAAAGCTTAGGCCACATCACATCCTGGATGGAACCATCTATAACTTCTGATTTATTCTTGACTTCTTCTAGGGTGCCACGAAGGAAATTTTAAATTAGACCCAAAAAGTATGGAAAACTCTATAAGGCTGAAACCAAAGAAATTGGGGGGACATATTTGTAAGTCCACATGATGGGGGACTGTTCTCTTTACCACATCGAAAGACCTCATCAGTCAATAAAATGATCAACATCTAGTAATAAATTCCACACACAATGGAGAAACATGGTCAGTAACAGAGAAGTGTAAGCAAAACATTTGCCTACAATATGGGCATATGTTAAAACCTTGAGGATGTGCACCACAATGATTATCTATAGAGTCCAACCATTTCCTACACAGTTGGTATCAAGGCTAAGACCCTTCTGAGACCCAGGCTTTTTACTTTTGGAAATGAGCTTCTATATGGTATAAAACATATATATCTATATCTATTCATATTAAGTATAATTTTTGCTGATATTGAAATATTGAAGGCGTTTTTTTTTCCAGTTTCACTCTTAGAGATGGTTACCAGTAATTCTCATGACAGGCTGTTTAATTTATTATAAGCTATTTAATTTATAATAGACCACTTGATTTCTGATGAGCGACTGCTGAGCAGTCACATATACTTGTAAATTCTTACACAATGAACGAAATATAACCTACGAATTGTTTCTTAATATATTTTCTATGACTAATAACATTAAAGTGACACAGTGTAGAGACACTTAATTAAACATCTGTTGATCTCAAATGCTTGGTTTGAATGGAAAGCTAATCCTGTTCAGTGACTGAGTATGCTCACGGACTCCTGATAGCCAACTGCCCCTGAAGAGTCACTGATGAAAAGGTCATGCATAAGCAGGACTCGGAGGACAGTGGGGCAATGCCGATCAAAGTTGTAAATGTTGACATTTCTCACCAGGAAATTCCACCGAAATGAATTTATCCTATGTGTGTACTCACACATGTGCTCAAACACATCTTTATAAGAGTGTTCATCATCCCATTGTGGATTGTAATGACAAAAAAATAAAGAAAACATTGATAACCCCTTAATAGGAAATGGGATATGGTGATCATGGCAATCCCTGTATTGGAGAGCTGGGTGTCATGTAGAAAATGTGGTGTCTCTGTAACCATGGTGATGTGAAAGTCAGCATGTATATCAAATGCGAGAGACGAGACACCACGTGTGGAATCCCAAACCTCTTTCCCACACAGGACAGTTTCATTTTATTTTAAAAAGCAGCTACACGCTTTTTTTCCCCACTTGCTCGTGTTTGTGAAATAGTTCTACAGTTATACACGGGAAACCTCAATAGCAGTTGTCTCTGTGGGATGAAATAGGGACCAGAGAGGAGAGGCCAATGAGTGCTCTTTGAATTATCCTCACAATAATTTAACCAAGAATCATGAGGCAAAGGAAGATGAAGTAGTGGAGGGGGTTAGAGAAGATGGCTTGCAGTTAAGAGCAATGGCGGTTCTTGCACAGGGCCCAAGCTAGGTTCCCAGCACCCATGTCAGCTGTCTCATGACTCTAGATCCAGGAGCTCTGACATCCTTTCCTAGCTTTCAAGGGCAAATCCTTCATATAGACATAAATGAAAATAAATACAAGCTTTAAAAATACAGCAGGCAAATAACAAGTATTGTAAAATCATAGTACCTATATTAGAGACAGTGCGGAGATAAAAAAAAAAAGGGTGATTTAATAATTATAAAGGGGGAATTAACCAGTTAGGCATTTTAGTAGTCAATATGCATGTGTTTAATGGCATGGCTTTAAAAACTATGGAGCAAAACTATGAATGAAGAGAAAATGTCAACACTTTTAAGAACACAATCCAAGACTTAAGCACCACCTATTATTATTATCATTATCGTTATCGTTATTGTTATCGTCACCATCATCGTCATTGTCATCATCAAAGTGCATGTTATGAAACAGTCTCTGATGATGTATGGTCCTGGAGGAGCAAGACCAGGGGGTTGGTGATCTGGGTCAGAACCAGGAAGCTTATAAAATGATTAGGAGAAAAAAAATGACTTCAAGTCTGGAATATAACTTCTGAGGAAAAAAAGAAAACAATAACAACACTATCTCATCCACATTGTCAGCAATGTTGATCTGGCAATAGCTGTAATACGGCCTACAGAATACATGTTTTTTTTCTTTTTAATTTTTTTTACATTTGTTTATTTACTGTGGTGTGCCACAATGCACATGCGCACATGTGCACTCTGGGGATTGGCTTTAGGTCATAGGGTTAGCAGCAGCTGCCTTTACCCATGGGGCAATGTCCAGTGCATGCTTTTTCAAGTCTACAGAGTATGTTTACCAGGACAGAATACACAATGAGCCATATAGTAAATTTAAATACGTCAAAATCACACCGATCAACCTACTAACACTTAATTCTGAAGAGCAGAATATACACTCTTCCTAAACGGACATGGAAAAATGAAAGTAGGCCATACACTGAGTCACGAGACTAATCCAACCAGTCTTGTGTAAAAGATGCTACAGGATACAAAGTCAAATCATGTGAGAGAGAGATAGACAAAATTAAACCAGAAATCACGAACTGAAGGATGCCTGGGGCGTGTACTGTTTGGAAATTATGCTACAAACCTCTGAATAACTCATGAATTAAAGAGACAGTCTTTTAAAAAATGGAATGATAAGAAAAGTAACATAGTGTGTGGAGAGATAGCTCAGTAGTTAAGATACCAGGGCAATGATAAACTCAACTGCAAGCCAAAAATAAATATAAGAAATAGAATATTACAAATTAGTGAACATAGAAACAAAAATAAGCATGTAAGCCAATTAAACACTGGGTTTTTTGTTTTTGTTTTACAGAGAAATAAAATTGTTTAAATTCTGGCCAAAGAAAAATTTACTCTCATTAACAAAAGAATAAATGTTAATTAATAAGACCTATATGCATTATAACAATAATAGCAGAAAACTTCTTATCCCACTGTTAAATTCTGATCATGAAATTTTGTGATTTTTCTTTCCTACAAGAACAGAGGGCTATTGACCCGATAAGGCACCCACAACAGACACGTGAAACAGCCCCAGTCTTGCATAGTGGTCCAGTGAGCTTCTTGGGGTTTCATACAGGACTACATCGAGGGGCTATTTACAGGACGCAAGGTTAACAGTAACTGCATCAGGGAAAGCGCCACCCAGCTTGGTTGATGACGTTCAGAGGACACATGCCTCCTGCTCCCTGCACAACTGAACCCAGCTTCTCTCCGCAGCAATTGTAACATATGCAACTTGTGAAGCTTGTAACTTCTGTTAGCTTCTGAGGCTTGTAAGTTTTGTTATCTTGCTGAACCTCCTGAGTCTTCCTCTGGGAGAAAATGTCTAATTTGAGGAAAACAGTTATGCAACACCCCTACAAGACTCATATGTTGAAAGCTTGGCCCCCACTTGTAGCGCTATTAAGGAAGCTGTTGGAATTTTTAGAAGGTAGAGCCCAACTGGAGGAAACAGCTTCGGAGGCACTGCCTTGGGGACCATATCTTGCTCTGGGTCTGTCTGTCTGTCTGTCTGTCTGTCTGTCTGTGTTTAGCTGCTATGAGACTCTATTCTACCATAGCCTTCTACCAATATAAAAGATCCCACAATCCCCACGGACCAAAAACAATGGAGACAGAAAACCAGGGCTGAAAGCTTTAAAACTGTGAGCCAAAATAAATCTTCCCTCCTTCCAAGTGTTCTCAGTGGTGAGAAGTTAACACGTGACCCTGTGCCATCTTTATGAACAGCTTTGTGCATTTGTTAATGCAGAAGAAATGGGAAAATGCCTTGAAAGATACCAATGAGCACAACTCGGTCAGTAGGAAGCAGACATCCTGAGAAACTGTCTGGAAAAAAAATTTTAATTCCGAGTTAAAAATATTTTCACAAAAGGTTTCCAGTCCCAGATGGTTGTACTTGTGTTTTCTACTAAGCCTTTATGGAGAAAATAGTGCCTTGTCTACATAGACTCCTCCAGAAAACAGAAAAGGAAAGAAGGTCTCTCAATTCACTCTGAAAGGTCGAGGCGAGATAGGAAAAGAAAAACAGACTCTTGTGAACACAGATGTAAATATCCCTTTTAAAATTAGCAAATTAGGGGCTGGAGGGATGGCCCAGCAGTTTCAAGCACCTGTCGCTCCTGTAGAGGATGCGGGTTGTGTTCCCAGCACCCACAGGAGGCACTCGGTCATCTGTAACTCCAGCTCCAGGAGGTCTGACACTCTCTTCTAGCCTCCGTGGGCAGCAGGCACTCACGTGGCTCACAGACATACATGCAGGCTAAGCATTCATGTATATAAAATGAAAATAATCTTTTTAATCAGCAAACTTTTAATTTAAAAGTGAATCTAAAAAAAATAGTAATACAATAAGACCAAAGATTTATGCCAAGAGCTGGGCGTTGTGGCTCGGGCCTCTAATCTCAGCACCTGGGAGGTAGAGGCAGGTAGCTCTCTAAGTCAGAAGCCAGCTAGGGATACATAGTGAGACACTATCTCAGGAAAAACAAGCAACAAAAGATTTATGCCAGAAATGAAAAATGAGGTCAACATCAAGATTCAGAAATCAACCAATCTAATTTAGAATACCAACGCAGTAAAAAAAGAACTCCTGATTATCAAGGAAAAAACATTTAATAAAATTCATTCCCACTTAGGATTTTTAAAAACCTCTCAGAAAAAAAAACAAAAATAAAAATTAACAAAACAAAACAAAAACAAAAATAAAAGTTAACAAAAGCCGGGCGGTGGTGGCGCACGCCTTTAATCCCAGCACTTGGGAGGCAGAGGCAGGAGGATTTCTGAGTTCGAGGCCAGCCTGGTCTACAGAGTGAGTTCCAGGACAGTCAGGGCTACACAGAGAAACCCTGTCTCGAAAAACCAAAAGAAAAAGTTAACAAAAGCAAAATTCTCTACCTGATAAATGACACCTTCTAAGATGTTATAAATCCACTCACAATATTGATGAGGAACTGAAGGATCCTTCCAGAGAATCGGAATGCTTGGCACACCCATTCAGTACCACACTAGAGATACTCAAAAGTGCAATCAGACTGTGTATGTGTGTGCATATGTGTATGTGTGCATGTGTGTGTGTATGTATATGTATGTATGTGCATGCATATGTTTGTGTGTATGTATATGTATGTATGTGTGTGCATGTATGTTGTGTGTATGTGTATATGTTTATGTGTATGTATGTGTACGAATGTATATGTTTGTGTGCATATATGTGTATGTAGTGTGTGTTTGTGTGTATGTGCATATGTATTTGTGTGTATGTATGTGTATGTGTTTGTGTCTATGTGTGTACATATGTATTTGTATGTATGTATGTGCATATATTTGTATCTATGTGTATGTATATGTGTGTCTGTTTGTATATGTGCATGTATATGTTTGTGTGTATGTAATTGTGTGTGTATATATGTGTGTGTATGTATGTATATCTTTGTGCAAATGTATGTATGCATAGGTGTGTGTCTGTGTTTGTGTGTATATGTATGTGCATGTATATGTTTGTGTATATGTGTATATATGTGTGTATATGTGTATATATGTGGGTGTATGTGTATATATGTTTGTGTGCATGTATATGTGTGTATGTGTGTGTGCCTGTCTCCAGGGTTCCAGTCATTCCTCTCTTACCTCTTCGCCTTCATTTCCTGCTCTCACTGTGACCTGGTTTTCTCTTCTTGGAGCCCTCTCAGTTGGCCTACTGCTCTCTGGCCAGAGCTGTCCCATACTTCCCTTCTTCACCAAGGAGATCCCTGAGCCACGCCCAGCACAGGAGGGGAAAGAGAAGCATTTACATGGGGAATACCAGTGATTATCCATATCGAAGCCTCTCACTTAAGGCTTCAGATCACCTTGACGGACAAAATGAATGGAAGGCCCACTTTCCAGGGAAGAAGACTAAAGCCCATGCCTGCCACACTAGATCACATAGCCCATCCACGAGCAAGCAATGCCAGCACCCCACCACGCTGCACATCTGTCAGGAGACTGGTACCTGCTGAGGTGAGCAGAGGCTCTGGAACCAGACAGACCTGGGCCTGAGTCGGCATCTCCCACCTGCCACCTGTGGGGTTGTGGGCAATTCTCTGGCCTTCTCTGGATTCCCATTTCCTGTACTTTGCTGTGGATGAAGCTGTCTGCTTCACAAGGCTCTCAATGACAATCAGATGTAGGAAGTCTGCAGCGATCTTCTACAAAGCGCTCATTTGATTTCTTTCTTGGTGAAGGCAAATTTGCTTAATGATATTTGTGTCTTTCTTCACTCATTTGGACGTGAAACAGTAAAGCCTGAGTGTTCAAATTCATATACGAATATAAATACACACACACAAAAACTACCACTTCCAGTATTTAAAACCATCCTTTCCCCTCATTTGTTTCTACTTTCTTTTCTCCCCTCATCCTCCTTGTCCCTGTACATAACCACACACCCCATTCCACAAGTTCTCCCTGTATAGAGAGCCTAATCCTGGCCAAGGAACTTCCTTAATGAACACCCCTAATCACAATGTATACTTGATGCCCAGCAAAGAGCATCCAGCCGGAGATGGAATGATGCGAAGCTTGAATCCACACACACATATGACTCTGTCTGGTCAGTCCCCACACATGGTCAGAACCACCCTGTGAGCAAACATTACCAAGGCCTGAGCTCAATAGCAAGGGAGGGCGAGTCCAGGCCACTGAGGCAAACCCCGTTCTCCTTTATTCCCACATCTCTCTCCATGTGGGCCCATCTGGGCTTGGTTCCAAGTGTGTCAGGGGCATCTCTGTCTATACACTAAAGGCGTGGAATCAGCCATAGGCCTGAAGACAGCGGTAGGCCTAACACGCATGCCTACTAGCACAAAGTCTTCGGTCTCTGTGGAAAAACACTAGAACAGATGACTAGAAGCTATTGTAAACAAACAGATAGTTGCCAGACTCTAGACCTTGTAGATAGGCGACTTTGGGTAGATAGTACCAACTTAGATTAGGACAAGTGAATCATAGGTGGAGTCATAGTGGCCTGTCCCCTGAACCTTCACCCAGCTGACACACTGTTCTGGAAGATATCTGTACTCCCCCTGAATACCTACACCCCTGCATCATCCCCTTCCCCACATCCTGCCTTTTTGTGTATATAACCCCTGTGTGAAAAAGTAAAAATTGAGATCCGGTCAGCCTATAGACAGGTGGCCATTCTTTGCGTCTTTGCCTGCTTACCCCCCCCTCCCCCGCCCTCTTAGGTCATCTCCAGGACCTCTGTTTAATGTCCTGCTGGACAGGACACAAGTGAGAGAGGCCACAGGCATATACGAAGCCCAAGCATCCTGGACATTGTTTTGAAGGAGGCCCTGCGTAGCCCCCAAGGCTGGCAGAGGTGGAGCAGGCTAAGCTCATGTGGCAGCTGACCTTGGCTCGCCAGACAGATGGTGAACAAAACATACACACACAAAGGAGGCGAGTCATATAGCTCAATTCCCACAGGGAGCCCTGCCTTGCTGCCCTCAATGGCACATGGTATCCTGGAAGCAATGGTACACAGAAGGGAGGGGAAATGGCCATTTGTGGAAAAATTCAATTTCTTCATTTAAATGCCATAGCCAAATCTACTCCCACCTCCACCTGTTTATAGATATGGAAACTGGCTTACAAAAATGCTTAACACACTCAGGATTGAAACCAGGAGGTTTGCTTCCCAAACGCTACCTGCTTCATCTACTTCACCAGATTATTTCTAGATGGTGAATGTTAAGCTCGTGGCTTCTTGCATATATTGTAGATCCAAAGAAAGGCATAATGCAAAAAGTTTCTTGCCCTGTGGTATCAAACGTGGGGACCAGTGAAGCCAGATGCCAAACTACTTGACTAAACCCAGTCACACCATAGTAGAAAATTTTTAAAAATTTTATTTATTTTATGTATGTGAGTACACTGTCATTCTCAGAGGAGAGCATCAGATCTCATTACAGATGGTTGTGAGCCACCATGTGGTTGCTGGGAATTGAACTCAGGTCCTTTGGAAGAGCAATCAGTGCTCTTAAGCCCTGAAATATTTTTTTACACGCTTAAAAAAAATTGTTTTTAAAGCGTTTTGTCCGAGCGCACTTGGGTTGAAGTACAGCCAGCCCTCCAGGTCTATTGGATGAATTCTACAAACACCTTATGGTGGCCTACTCAATTTCTGTGTAGCAGCCTCCTAGTTTTATTGATATGATTATTATTATCAATTCTAGGGCTACCTGACACCAGTGTGGGAAGAAAATGGTGATGTACCATGACTGTTATAACGCACACATATGCAGGCTTTAGGCTAAGGTCCGTGTCCACCAAAAGGAAGGGACATAAGCCCACCAGAGAGAATGGAGGAGCAGCTCTCTTTGTCCCAGGTTTGAGTGACAGGAACTTGATCTCACCGAGACCTCAGGTAGGCTCTTCATTTACAGATGAGGAAGTGGAAGACAGGCCATGGTGGTGAGATGATAGAGGGGCACCATGTGTCTTCTTTGTCAAGGATCAAGTCCCTCCCCCTTCCGTAGCAATAGTGCGCTGTCGCCTGCCCCACTCAGCCTGCTGTGGTTTAGGGGAAGCTGCGGAGCTCCAGGGGTGGATGACTGACCAAGCTGCCCCTCACAGCATTCAATTCCTGGATCACAGAGATAAGACTCAGAGATACGATCAGCCAATGAAAAGGAGATTCTGGGACTGATCATACTGGGAGAGGGGAGCCCCCTCTTGATTAGAACAGAAAAAAAAAAAAAAAAAAAAAAAAAAAAAAGACAGAAGGGTAGTGGACTTCCAGAGGTCAGGCTCCTGATGAGTAGCCTCAGAGAGTAGGGCTGAGAGATCAGTGCGTCAGCCATCCAGTTTGGGGTAAACTCGTCAGCTCTATTTTTCTACTGTTTTTTCGTTATTTTCCTGAGCCTCCTTCTGTTCTTTGTAACCTCAAGTCAGGTGAGAGAACTAATCGTAATTCCTCAGTCATGGCCCTTGGTCATTAGGACCAGGGAGGCTTTGGAGGGGCTGAGCACAGGTGTACACACAGGCAGCTTTCCATTCCCCTGGTAGGAGGTTGTGCCCGTAGCTTCCGGATGCTCTTCCATTATAACTTCCGGATGCGCTTCCATAGTTCCTCCAGTCTCCTCTCACGGGTTGTTTCTGCTGGGGCATTTTAAAGTGACATCACATCATTGCACCTCCAACAAAGCCTTTAAAAAAAAAAAAAAAATCAACGAGATTGGCTTAACAATGTCAGGTGACCGGCCAGTGTGAACAGGGGAACCGCTACATGGTCCTATCTCTGGATGAAGAGCTGCAGGTGAGAGCAAGAAGCGGTTCCCTCCAGGGGTGTCTCCCACACTGGGGTTGTCCAATCCCAAGTTGCCACCCCTGGACACACGGATGTGAGCAATGTTAAATGTATGCGGTAGGTTGTAGATTCATATAATTGTAATAAAGAAGATAACGTGAATTTGGAATTTGAAGGGAGAGGGCATGCAAAGGAATTCAGGGGGTCTAGATGCCTTGTCACTCGTGTGAAGGTCTCAATAAAATAGTAGAACTTTTTTTTTTTTTTTTGGTTTTTCGAGACAGGGTTTCTCTGTGTAGTCCTGGCTGTCCTAGAACTCACTCTGTAGACCAGGCTGGCCTTGAACTCAGAAATCTACCTGCCTCTGCCTCCCAAGTGCTGGGATTAAAGGTGTGCGCCACCACTGCCTGGCCTCTCTTTGTCTTAAGTGTCTTTCTGCTGTTGCCTTTTCTAAATCATAATCTTCCATCTCTTGCATATGGCTTAGCTGTCTTTGGCACCTCCCACAATCATCTGAATCTGCATCCACACTCTCTACTACATCACACCCCACCCCATCTGCAGACTTAAGGAACAGACCCATTTCACCTGCAGATGCTCCAGCGCCCAGGACCTGAAGGACTGTCCCCACACTGTTTGTTGATACGCTCTTTCACACCCGTAAAGTAGAGGGATGACGGAGTGAGCGTGGGCTGTGAAGGGGAGGCTCTGTTTTCACCAGGTTAAAGTGCTTTTTTTGGAGGACTGTTTCCCCAGGCTGCTGGGTAATTTCTGTGACCTCTCACCTAAAAGCATGTGATGCCAGGGCACTGTGCTTTTCCAGTAATAAGACTGACCAAAGCTCAAGGCTCCGATCCTCTGGATTTATCCATCACTGGAAGACCTCGCCATTCACATCCTTGCTTCAGACCATCAGTGGCTGTGGCTCAGATCCAGGATGGCGGTAGGACTTGGACAAGGGGAACCAGAGAGTTCGGATTCAACCATTCATTAGCTATGATGATCCTAGAAAAGTAAAATGACCATCAGTTGTCTGATTACTTTGGAATATAGTCTACCTGGTAAAAAGTCAGAATAAATATTTCTACTTGATTCTTTCATTTACCTTTTCTCAGGACAATGACCTTTCAACATTAAACGAGAAAACCAGAGTAAGCACTCACTGTCATTTACAGCGTGTTAACACTGGAGGCCAGGGGAGACAGCTCGGTAAGTAAAATGCTTCCCGAACAACATGAGGACCTAAGTTCAAGTCTTCAGTGCCCATGTAAATAGTCATAGTCATTAGTGTGTGCCTGTAATCTCCGTGTCAGGGAGGCAGACGGGGCATCTCTGCACTTGTGGGCAAACAATCTAGCTGAATCAGCTAACTCCAGGTTTTTAGTGAAAGATCTTACCTCAAAAAATAAGATGGAGTTCTTTATAAGTTTTGGATATTAGTCCTCTGTCAGATTCAGGTCCTTTCCCAATCTTGGGGCTCTCAGAGACTGAACCACTAACTAAAGAGCATACACAGGCTGGACCTAGGTCTCCCCACACATGTGTAATAGACGTGCATCTTGGTCTTCATGTGGGCCCTGAACAACTGGAGAGGGGCTATCCCAAAAGCTGCTGACTGTATGTGGGATATGTTCTTCTAGCTGGGCTGCCTTGTCTGGCCTCAGTGGAAGAGGATGTACCTAGCCTCCCAATGACTTGATGTGCCAAAGTAGGGGGATACCCAGCTCAGAGAAGAAGGGGAGGGGAGATGGGGGAAGGATTATGGGAGGGAGTGACTGGGAGGTGAGCAGTGAGCAGGATGTGCAGTGAATACATAAAAGACAAATAATAATAAAGAAAAAAAGAGAAAAATAGGGTGGAAAGCAACGGAGGAAGACTCTGGACACTGGGGATGCTGGCTTCTGGCCTCTATATACACATGTATGCACCCATACATATACTGCACACAAAGCAAGCTAAAAATAAAGTGTTTGAAAACCATATGTTCCCATATATTTTGACCATTATTATTTTTGATGCAGAAGCCACTTTGTCTGTGGCCATCAGAAGTGTTGGCCTTCTAGTTGGGCTTTATGTTCCACCTATTGACTCTTGTTTTCTGTGCTCTCTGGATGTGAGCTATCTCAAACGTATCTTGTATCCAGAAGGTTCTGCCCTGGACTGGGAATCAGCCATGTTTCCCAGGAGCCCTGGTTTCTCTGGATGTAAACGGTGGTCGAGGGAGAGAAGTCCCTTTAAAAAGCATGCGGTGCGGACGGGAAGGGGACAAGAAGCTCACAGGATCCCCCACTCAGAGCTTTACTTGTATACGGGAGGCAAATGCTGTAAAGGACTAGACTATGTTCAAGAGTTTGGCCTCTGGCTGCCCCTGCCGGAAAATATCGCGGAGAAGAGCCCAGAAAAACCAAACCCAGCTGTCTCCGCATCCTTCCCGCAGAGTTGGGGGCCAAGAGCTGACAGGTGTGAGGCGGGTGTTTTCCTTGAGACTTGCTTCCTCTGCTCACTGAACTGTGTGTGGAACGGTGCGCTGGGCTTCCTTCTTACGGAGGGCCCAGCACAGCTTATTGTTAAGTGTGTGACGGGGCAGGAGGAGGCGAATCTACTCAGGGCTTTGGCAGGGTTCTTAAAGTTCATGGTGACTCCAGAGGGTAGGTTCTATTTATGTCTTTCGTGTACAGATAAGGAAAGGATAGCACAGAAGCTGTCACTTGGCTCAGGTCAGGACACAGTGGGTGGAGGGGCCACAATTAGATGGGATGTCTCTTGAATGGCACAAGCTTTGTTCTTTGAAAGGTCATCAGCTCTGTGTCCATCCAGGGAGGGAGGTATTTTTCCGTTATCGACACTCTGAGCAGGTCACTGAGATCACTAAATGTCACACCAATGTTCTTTCTTCCTGTTTTAATCACGCCTGATTTCATCCCATAGAACAATGCACTTCAGCTGCAAGATGGCTTTTCCCCGCCTCCCTCAACAGTAGGTGGGGCAAAGGGACGAACAGCAGCTGTTGGATGGGGCTTCTGGGTAAGCTCCTTAGCAAGGGACAGACAGCTGCAAGGTACCCCATTGCCCTCCTGCCATGCCTAGCTTCCTGCCCAGCCTGTGCTTGTGATGACCTGCTGGCCAGTGTCATCTTGGATCTAGCCTTAAAATGGAAGCTTGACATTAAAGATAAGGAAACAGAGGCATAGAAGGAACCTGGGTCCCCCGGTAACTGCCAGAACTGCCGTGCCAGCTGCAATCACTTTTCCTTGGATTTCATTTATGAGAAAGAGAAACAGATCTCTGTCTTGTTTAAACCACTTATTAGAGTACTTTGCTGCAGGGAGATAAGCATCGGAAGCAGGGCCGGAGACACTTCTCGGCAGACGGATTGCTTTCTAGCTTGCACTAAGCTCTGGTTTGACCCCAACACCACATAAAGCAGGCATGGTGATGCACATATGTAATCTAAGAGCTTCGGAAGTGGATGGAGGAAGTTCAGAAGTTCAAGGTCATCCTGGGCTACATAGAGAGTTTGAGGCCAGCCTGGGAAGTCTGTCTGGGCTGGGGGTGGGTGGAGAAAAGGAAAAAAAAAATCAGAAGCAGTAGAGAATCTAGAACTTCCGAGGTTTTTAGCCTTCCTGACAAAACCTTCCCTTTCATGAAAAATATTTTGTGGGGTCCTCTTTAATCATCTTGGAATAAAATTACACACAGTATCCCCAAATCCACACTCAGATGCCCCTCAACTTAAAATGGGGTTATATCCTGATAAACCCACTGTGAAAATAAAATTTGAAAGCAGCGTTGAAACAATAACAAAATTCATGGTCAGCAAAGACCACCAACAATTTGTTAATTTTAGTCATAATAAAATATTAAGTCCCTGCAGGGGCAGGGTGACCAAAAATAAAGGCATGCAAGGGCGTGCCCAGACTAGTCCAAACAAGCCCAAGTGAGTAATGGGCTATCTGGTGTTTACCTCTCTCTCTCCCTCCCTTTCTGGAAGGTCCTAGGTTCTGTAAGTTCTGCCAGTTCTGCAAGTTGCTGATGTTTGAAATATCCAGTCATGTGTAGCCTCTCAAAAGTGCAACCAATCATATGTAACCGCGCCAAATTTTCCCGCTCTCCCCAACCCCTACCCATAAATATCCCAAGTTTCCTGGGTTTCAGGTCGGAATCTCTATCTCCTGCGTGAGATATGTTCCGGCCCGAGGGCCCTCATCATTAAACCTCCTCTGCAATTGCATCAAGATGGTTTCTTGTGTGTCTTTGGGTTCGTGCAGGTCCGGATTTGGGTGAGGGTCCCCATTTGGGGGTCTTTCACCACCATACAAAGAAAATTCAGTAAGTAGAAAATGCATTTAACACACCCAGTGTTGTGGACATCAGCACCCCCCAGCACACAGCAGAGCTCTTCACTCTCATGATGGGTGGCTGGCTGTGGGCTTGGCTCCCTGCTGCCCCCTGCTCTGGCCCAGCACACTATCACAGCACTTACTACCTAGCCACGGAAAGAACCCAAAATGCAAACTCTGCAGTGCTGTTTCTATTGAAAAGGAGTGGCTTTTACACCATTGTCAGAAACCCCAAGTCTTATCGGGAGTGGTGGTACATGTCTTAGCACCTAGGGGACTGAGCCGAGAGGACCACAGATTGAAGACGTTGTGGCCTACATAGTCAATTTGAGATCAACTAAACTACATATTGAGTTCTAGACCAAACCATGTTACACAGTAAGACCGTGTCTCAAAACTAACAAAATCATAGGTCGTGATATTTTTAAGTCAAGGTACATCTGTAATACTATAATTGTACCATATGAGAGAAATAGAAAAGAGTTGTTGGTAGTAATGTAATGTCCAAAATTGACCTATAGGCCCCATCTGCCTAAGGACTAGGTAACTTTCTGGAATGCTGGGAGTTGTAGTTATCGGAAAATAACAAAGCCTCATGGGAAAGCAGGGTGTCCTATAGGTTTGTCTTTATAAACCCTTGTAGCACATGTCTCAGGCCATCCAGCTGGGAAATTTCAGAGAATGGTCCTGATCAAAGTCCATCTCTTGATCAGTATTTAATATTTAATAAAGCTTGCTTCAAATTTGGCCCAAAATTGTGGAATTGGTTTTTCTCTGAAGAATATAAGGATTAAGTAATATGTACTTCAGTATGTGAATGTTTGGGTTCAACTGGACCAGCCACCAGAGTGTGGCAGTCAGATGCCAAGACTCAAGCAAACTCACCCCATGTAGGGCTCGTCCATTTCAGGAGTGAGTTATCTTCCATTCAGATACAGAGCTAGTGTTGCTGTAGGTTTTGTGACTTTCTGAAATGGTAAATGTACCTCAGTAAACTTTCCATCTAATAAGACCAACTGCAGTGATTTATGCTACAGATACATCTTTAGAAAACACATCACAGATTAGAAACTCACAGAAATATTTTCCATTTATACTGAGAACAGAGTTATCCATCGACGTGGATTCTGGCGGGACACTGAGAACTCATGCTAGGTATGAGGCAGGTCAGCACTGCCTCGTCCTTGATGAGTGTCCCTGGTGGATGGAAGCTTTCTGAGGTCATACATCTCTGAAGCATGCAGAACAAGCTCACAACAGGAAGTGTGCCTTCTCCTCATGCCTTGTGACCTGGCTCCCAGCAGTGACTTTAGGATTCGCCATCTCTGCATCCCCATTTGTCAGAGGAGGAAGGGGACACTGGAAGCTTGCTGGTGCTTGAACAGTTGTGTTTTGAGCTGCTTAACCAGTTAAACCCCAGATCTCTGAAAGATCTCTCACAGAATAAAGACCATAATCATTAACTCGACGTCTGTTTTATCCCGAGACATACAGCAAATGCTAGCCACAGCTAGTCAGTGCTAATCAATACCCATTTCTTTTCCTCATGAGATTCATCAATTAGTATTCTCATAAGACTTCATCAATCAATAATGTCAGATGGGGGGCTGGAGAGATGCCTCAGTGATTAAGAGCATCGACTGGTCTTCCAGAGGTCCTGAGTTCAATTCCCAGCAATCACATGGTGGCTCACAACCATCTGTAATGCCCTCTTCTGTTGTGTCTGAAGACAGCTTCAGTGTACTTATATACATAAAATAAATCTTTTTTTAAAAAAAGATAATGTCAAATCACAATCTAAGGAGGCTTTGCTGAGGAAAAAATGCCTGGCTTTTTGGCATATGTATACCAGCAACTGCTCAGCCTGAGACATGGGTCAGAGCTGTAGGCTCCTTACTTAGTCACATGGGCAGCTCTTATTTCAGGGCCCCAGGAGCACAGGCTTGAGCGGAAGCAGTATGCACAGCAACTGTGCTGTTCCAATCAGACCTCTGACTAACTATCCTCTTCCTTCCTTCCTTCCTTCCTTCCTTTTCAAGACAGGGTTTCTCTGTGTAGCCCTGGCTGTCCTGGCCTTGACACTCAGAGATCCACCTGCCTCTGCCTCCTGAGTGCTGGAGAATTCAAGGTGTGCACCACCACTTGTAGCTCATCCTTATCTTTCAACATGGCCGGGCCATGCAGAGCTTTTGACAGGCGAACTTATTATACATTGAGGTTTTGTTCCCCTTGTCCATAGATACCAAATAAATATGCAATTAACTGACTTAAATGGTTTTGCATTATTTTCATATATATACATATGTATGTATGTATGTATATATGTACATATGTATATATGTATGTGTATATATGTATATTTCATTTTCCAATCAAGAAAAATGCTTTCTTTACCCATTATTCCCTTTCCAAAGCTGAAAGCTGGTTGTATTTTGTTTCTCAAACCAAGAATGTCTGAGATCCGAAGAAGTTCCTCTGAGCACAGAAAGATTGTTGGGGTTGAAGGAAGCTACATCGTGTGCTGTCCTCCACTTGGGGCTGTGAAGGATGCTGGTCTGGCCTCCCTCTGTGCATCAAGCCTTTGCATAGCGCTTACCAAGTTTTATGCTCCAAGCAGCCCCCTGCTCTCACCATCTAGTTTTATAGTCGGGAAAACAGAAAATAACCTCCTCAAGTTTCCAGAGTAGGTGACAGACATTGAGTTTGAAGAAAACCCGTTGGACCTGGGAAATCATGTGATCCAAGACCAATGGGTTGCTGGTTGTTTGAATGTCTTTGTCCCCTTCCACATTTCCCATGGGGACACAGAGTGCACTGCCTCGTTGAGTATAGTAATGTGCTGGGCGCCATGGGCCGGACTTCCTGTCCTTGGTATCTGTCTCATTTCCTAAGTATAGAACTCCAGGAGCACATTGTAAATCCAGACTCTTCCTCAAGACCTGTCCAAAATGGCGCACTGGCTAGAGCTGGCTATCTCCAGGGTATAGTATGAGCACAGTTCAGTGGTCTTTCACCGTATGCACCTCAGAGTTCTGAACAAAGTGCCAGCCAGCTCTACGTGGACAGCTCTAATCAGCAGATACTTGATGATCCTAAAAAAAGGGGGTCAACAAGAAAATAATGACTGAATTCTATGCTTCCCTGGGCTGTGACCACAGTCTCAGGGAGTGCTGGATAAGGGAGGGCCTGGGATGGCTACTGAAGGCCTGGGCTCTTCTCTTCTGTCCCACCTGCTTTCAACTGAAACCCCCAGGGACCGAAGAGAAAATTGCACCAATAAACACAATATTACTTCAAATCCTTGGTTTCCTGAGTGACATGGCACAGAATTCAGCTAATGCTGCTCAAGTCTGTGTGAAACCCCATCCCAGGAAAGAGGGAGATGAAGCGGGTAGTTGTCTGAGTTGAAATTAGATAAGACTTAAATTGCTTTCAAAGATACAGTGTCGATGTTTCGTAGACCCCTTTTCTGAGAGATGGGAAATCTGGGAATACTTGGCTGCTACTTCCAACACTACAATCTCATTCTAGCTAAATTAGAACATTCATTCATAAACTAGTGAATACACGACACAAATCTGGATATATTCAACCGGGCTAATAGTGTGGGGTCTTGCTCGTTGGTTCGTTTTGTGACTCAGGGTCTCACACTGAAGAGAAGGCCAACCTGAAACTCAGTATGCACCCCCTGGATGCCCTCAGACGTGTGACAATCTTTTATAAGTGTTGGGGTTACAGGCATTAGTTACCACACACACCACCCTAATAAAATGATGCTACTGGGTAAATGCCTAGTGGTAAAAATTTTTATTCAAACTACATTTAATTGGCCTTTACTACAGAAGACTATAAGATAATCCCTTATTTCCTTTGTGTTTCGGTGACTACAACTTTTCAGACTTCTGAGATCAATGCATGATGCTGTCCCCAGGTTCTGCAGGCTCCTGGTTCCTGATCCTGAGGGCAGGAAGAATCTACTACAAGACCAAATAGCAGCTCCAAACCCGGCAGAAGGTGCTGGCCTTGAGAGTGAATGGCACCTTTCTCAGGTCAGGTCCTAAAGCGTTTTCACCTAGGAACAAGGTGAGGCATTGGGGTGGATGGCTTTCTCTGAATAATTTTTCATCAAATTTAAAAACCATGATGCCCTGGCAACCATTTTCTAATTGCTTCAGGAATTACCAGCTCTTTAAATACCTTCCGAGCCAGGCGGTGGTGGCGCATGCCTTTAATCCCAGCACTTGGGAGGCAGAGGCAGGCGGATTTCTGAATTCGAGGCCAGGCTGGTCTACAGAGTGAGTTCCAGGACAGCCAGGGCTACACAGAGAAACCCTGTCTCGAAAAACCAAAAAATAAATAAATAAATAAATAGATAGATAGATAGATAGATAGATAGATAAATAGATAGATACCTTCCTATAGTACCATCGAGTTGTCTGGAGGACAAAGCCCCTCCCACAAAAGCCTGGCAACCTGACTTTGATTCTTGGGGACCACAGTAGAAAGAACTGAAAGTCGTCGTCTGACCTTCACACATGCGTGCCGTGGCACATATGCTCATGCACACACCATATGCATGTAGATACACACATATAAATAATAAGTAAAATCAGAAATTAAAAATACCCTGTAACAACACGATACCGTTCCTGAGGTAACTCTTCCCTCCGGAACATCAAGGAAAGCATACGGACAAACTAAGACCCTAAGTGTGGGTCATTCTACATAAGAGCTCGTCTGTGCTCTAGAAAATATCAATGTCAGGCCGGGCAGTGGTGGCGCACACCTTTAATCCCAGCACTTGGGAGGCAGAGGCAGGCGGATTTCTGAGTTCGAGGCCAGCCTGGTCTACAGAGTGAGTTCCAGGACAGCCAGGGCCATACAGAGAAACCCTGTCTCGAAAAACCAAATTTTATATATATCAATGTCTCAAATGGAAGGCTGAAAGGGATCTCAAAGAAGGGTAAAAAGATGTGATGGCTATACGGGATTGTGAATGGGTCCTTTCTCAACAGGCACAGTTGAGAATGTGTTCAACATGATAGCTAGCCTGATACTGGTTTTCCTGCACTTGATCATTATTACATTGTGATTGAATGAAACAATGTGCTGGGCTGGAGAGATGGCTCAGCGGTTAAGAGCACTGATTGCTCTTCCAGAGATTCTGAGTTCAGTTCCCAGCAACCACATGGTGGCTCACAACCATGTGTAATAAGATCTGATGCCCTCTTCTGGTGTGTCTGAAGACAGCAACAGTGTACTCATATAAATAAAATAAATACTTTTTAAAAAATAAAAGAACGTGCTGATTCTTATTAAATGCTCAAAACCAAAACAAACCAAGGTGGGGGCTATTTAGAAGGAAAATCTGAGTAAAAATATGTAAGTGACCTGCACACTGTGCTGATTTAATCTCATCCTTGTCCATCTTACAAATGAAAGAGACTCAGACTATGGTTATTCGGTTTGGCTTTGACAATTACTGGGAGGTCATCCCCTAACCTACATCTCTAACTGCTGGCCTGGCTTTGTCCCCAGCACTATACTCCATACACAGGCTCATGGTCCATCTCCTCTCCTGGCTGCTTCCTCCTCTCTCCCTGTCCTTTCTTTTCTCTCCTCTCTCTGCAACTCCAACCAGGTAACTTCAAACCCACCTACCTCTAATTTCACCACCACCCCCCCCCCATTAATTGGCTGTAGCCATTTTTATTTAACCAATAGTTGTAAATTAAGAAACAAGGTTTGCACAACAAAAGCTGGTAACTGTGAGAATTCACTCCTAGGCACTAGACCTTTGGGGAAGAGGCCAAATCTTTTAAATTCAGACTCCATTTTAGAGAACCAGCTAGGTTTACCCCCCAATAAAATGAGCATCTCCAGGTTATTTCTACAACAAACCTGCACCCCAGGTTATAAACCCACCCCCTGCCTGAGGACCAACAATGCAGAGGGAAACAGAAGTGAAGTTTATGATGACTCAGCACCAGCCAACTATGCTAAAGGCCACAGTAGCTTTCCAATTAGATGCTTGCACACTTACCCCCCACTTGCTGCTTACTATAAAGCCTTGCCCTGGTAGATATTAGGGCTCTCCACCACCAAAACTGTCCTGTGTGACGGCAGTGCGTTGGAGGGGCCCCAAGCTAGCTTGAATAGAATAAAGACCCTGGGCCGGGCAGTGGTGGCACATGCCTTTAATCCCAGCACTTGGGAGGCAGAGGCAGGCGGATTTCTGAGTTCGAGGCCAGCCTGGTCTACAGAGTGAGTTCCAGGACAGCCAGGGCAACACAGAGAAATCCTGTCTCAACAAAACAAAACAAAACAAAAACAAAAACAAAACAAAACAAAAGACCCTGGTGTGAGTTGCATCAGATAGATTCCTGTCTGTTTTTTGGGGGGATCACTTCTCCTCCCTGGCACTACAGGGTCTTCTTTCTTTTAAAATAGAAAGTAATTATTTTAAAAAGATATATAGCCATTCCAGCTATCCATTTGTTTAGAAGCAAACTGTGGTCATTTATACTTTTTCAAGAAATTGTCCCGTTTCATGTAATTGTTATATATATATATATATATATATATATATATATATATATATATATATATATATATATATATAAAGAAGCCAGGCTTAGGATTCCCTTATTATCTTATTAAGTCCATGCATAGCAATGTCATTTCTCTCTCTCATTTCTGGTTTTGGTAATTTGGCCCCCCTCCTCAAGTTGGTACTGTCTTCTCCTTTTCCCCCTCTTCCCTCCCTCCCACCGCACTTGCTGCTTACTATAAAGTCTTGACCCAGTAGACATTCAAGGCTCCTCATCACCAAAGCTGTGTGCCAGCATGTGCTGAGGGGCCCAAGCTAGCTTGAATAAAAAGGCCCTACTGTGATTGCATTGGATTGGCTCCTTTTTGGGGGTGGGGTGGGGGGAGGATTGCTAACTGGCACTACATGGGTACAGAATTTAGCGTTACACTACACAGTAACAGACCAAACCTCAACAGCACTCTGTGTAGTTACTTTGACAAATGCTGTCATTTGGATCTTTAGTGACTCCTTATGTTAAGGGTTTTGTTTTTCAGCTTTAGTGCTATTGAGAGGTGCTGGAGCCTTTAAGAGACGAAGCCCTCTGGGAAGTAAGGTCACTGGATATGTCCTTTTTTTTGTTTTTCTGTTGCTGTACTAAATCACTCGGACCTTGGGCCAACCTGAAGCAGAAAGGGCTTATTTAGTCTACAGCATATGGCCCATCATGGAGGGAAGTCAGAGCAGGCACTGAAGCAGAGAGCATGGAGAAACACTGTTTACTGGCTCACTTCCCCTGGCTTGTTCATCTAGCTTGCTTACACAATTCAGAACTACCTGCTCAGGGGTGAATCTGCCCACAAAGGCCTGAGATTCCCCTCTATCCCTTAGCAATCAAGAAAATGCCCTTCAGACGTGCCCACAGGCTAATCTAATAAAAACATTTCCTCAACAGAGATTTCCTTTTCCTGGGTATGTCAAGTTGACAACCAAAATTAGCTATCATAGGGTGTGTCCTTGTTGGGGGACACTGGGATCCTGTCCTGCACCCCACCCCTACTCATGATTCTAGCTGCAATGAAGTCAGGGGCTTTATTTCTTACCGGTGTGCACTTGCCAGATATTCTGTCTTGCCATTGGCCCCAAAGCCATGGAACCAATCGATTGCTCACTGAAGACTCCAAAACCATGAACCAAAAAATACACCTTGCTTGATATAAAGCGATTTTTCTCAGGTCACTGCAATACAAAGTTGTACAATGCAACAAACTACCACCAACCTAGTGGCTTTAAGGAACCCAGAGTTACTATCTTCTTGTCATGAAAGCCAAAGGTCTGAGATGGGCCCCACTAGGCTGCATTCCTTTCTGAAAACTCCAGTGGTTTTTTTGTTGTTGTTTTTTGTTTTTTCTTCCCTTTTTCAGCTTCCAGAATTTGCTTGAATTCTTTGGCTTACAGCCTCCTTCATCTAAGCCCCCCCCCCCCCCCAAAAAAAAAGGTAAGCACTGGCTGAATCTTTCTCATAATACCTCTCTGGTTTTGATTTCTCTCTCTCTCTTTCTTCTCAATTACAAAGACACTTTTGATTGGATTGGGCTTGTCTTAATAGCCCAGGATAGCCCTCTTTAGCTTAAGGTCTGCTGATGAGGAGACTTAATCCCTCCTTGCCATATATACATGTCCTGACATTAGGATGTGGACATTTTCAAGGACTCTCAGCTAACACACGAGTGTGTGCTGTGTGCATGCACACACACAGTGTAAATGTATCAAGATGTTAACAAATGAGTTAATAAATGAAGGACATAGATTAAAAACTTCTGTAGATTTGTTTTTTTTTTTTTTTTTTTTTCAGGATGAAACATTTGGAAAAAGGAAACATCTCCCAATGATGGATATTTCAAACAAGCACAAATATACAATCCATTATCTGAAATTCAGAAGTTCTTAGAAGTGACCGCCCCTCCCCCATTCTTTATAACCCCCACACTACCAGGAACTTTAGAGCCCTTTACTCCTTTGTCATGGCAACACATTTCACCGCAGAATGCCCCCAGCCTTTCTCTTGGTTCACACTGTTTCCCTTCCCCCACCCCCACCCCAGCTCATGTGCTGGGTGGGACCTGGGCCAGGCACCTACATGTAAACAGGGAGAAAGCCCTGTTCACCAGATCCGTTAGCCAACCTGCCCCAGGAGACAGGTAGGGTGTGGTCAGTGGATGGGGAAAGGTGAGCTGGAGAGAACGGCTCTCCCAAAATGCTACACACCAGGCTGTTTCTATGGGCATCATGGTAAAGTTTTTAGGGGTTTAGAGCTTCCCTGAGCTTAAAAAAAAAAAAAAAAAGAAATTCAAGGACAAACTACTGGGGGTCCAGAACCTTCAACCCAGAAATACTGGGATGAGACCTGGCAGTTCTTACAGAAAAGTGTGTTGGCAGATCCTTCCTCAGTTCCTTCCATCATCTCCAGGCAGATGCAGTGCCACAAGGGAGAGTCCTGGAGATGGCGGACCCAGGCTCCTGGTCCCTAGAAACTAAGCGGTGAGTGAATATCCTATTATTTAATATCTGAGTGAAGTCTGGGAGTAATTTGTTATATGGTGACAGAACAGAAAAATATTTTCTCCTGCCCCAGATGACTATCATCAAGAATTTGTTTACCATTCTCTTGGCCATCATTTATCATATTGACGGGCACCTGCTTGCCTAGATACTTGGTTGTGTTCTCCGGGTTTGATCTTTCAGCCCTGGCTTGCTTTTCTGTTTACCGTTATGATTTACTTTTTGTATTCAAAATCAGGCTCCTGGACAGAGTCAGGCTGCTCTTGGAGTTCATTCATTTTCCCTCATGTGAATTTCTCCATTCTCCTGTTCTTGGACAGAGAGAGTGTTTTCAGTGTTTTGCTATGGCAACCAGGCTGCTATGAACATTCTTGTGTGACTCCTGGAACATCTGAGCTATGTTTTCTCTAGGGTCTGTGTCTAGGAGCGAACTGTCCAGCTTATATGCTATTAGCATCAACTGTCGAATGCATACTTTTCCCAGTGTTGAGACAGTCTGACTTTAGGCAATTCCAGCACCTAAGACTTTCCTTGTCCCTCATCCATTTGATATGGTCTGATTTGTTAGTTTTTGCATTTTTGAAAGATTTAAAATCACATTTCACTGTAATTTAACCTGCTGTTTCCTAATTGCTAAGATGCCCCCCCCCAAACACACATTTATTACGGTATATTAGGTTTTATTCTCCTGTAAAATGCCCGCGTACGACCTTTGTCCAGAATTTTATTGGGTTGCCTTTAACGGACTGATTCATAGAAGTTTTTATGCATTCAGATTCTATCCCTTGACAGTTGTATACACTGCAAATATTTCCAGGCTTTGGATTAGATTTTCTTTTTTGTGAAGTATTTTGAGGAAAAGACATTCTAAAATTTAATGTAGACTAACTTACCAGTCATTTCCTGTCTGGCGTGCACTTTACTTTCCTCTGCTAGGTTGCAGGGACTTTTCTCCCATGATTTTTCAGTTGTAAAAGGTTAGCCTGTCACATTTAACCCACCTGAAGGGGGGTTCGAGGACTTGAGGCATGTACCAATCAGCGATGACTATCCAGTTTACTATCTTCTCATGTGGATAACCACAGAGTCAGTGCCATTTTGTTGGATGCTCCATGCAGGTTTATGCTATTTCTGATCCAATGAAGTTTCTTTTTGCTTTCTTCTCCTTTTCTTTGTCAATTGTTTTGTTATGTAGTCCAGGCTGGCTTCAATCTCTGAACCTCCTGCCAGGCCTTCCAAGCACTGCGACAGCAGGCGTTCACCACCACACCCATCTTCCAGTCAAGATTCTGCGTTAAGCATTGGGAGTCTGCTCTTGGCTCTGCCTTCAGCTCCATTGTTTTTTATTTTTATTTTTTTTTCCCTATATCTCTGTATTCAATCCACATGGTCTTTAATTATCCCAAACTTTGTAGCTACAATGTCACCCTCTCCTCACCTCTGGACAAGCATTCAAGCTGTTTGGGCCTTTTGTTCTACTGTATTTTGAATTTTTATGTATGCAAGGCTGTATGTACTCTCATATGCCTGAGTGCATGTGGAGGCCAGAGGTCAATCTCAGGGGTTCTTCCTCCAGAGACTTACACCCTTTTGAGACAGGGTCTCTCTCTCACTGAGACCTAGGGCTTGGTGATGCCCAGGGATCCATCCCCCGAATGCTGGGGAAATATTTTAAAGCCAAGGAAAATGGCCCCTGTCTGTCTCCAATTTGCTAAGTAATTGTAAACAAACACCAGGTTCTGCTGAATCCTTTTCCGAAAGGATGATGTTTTTTCTTGGTTAAACTTCTAGTGTAGTAAATTTACACTAACACCTTATTTAACAATAAATAAACCTGGGATTTTTGGGATTAATCCAATTTTGTCATGACTTACTATATTTTTTACAAAATACCATAAATAGAGCTGGTGAGACGGCTTCGTGCTTAAGTGTGCTGCAGCTCTTGCTGAGGTCCGAATTTTGGTTCCCAGCATCCACTTCAAACAGTACACAACTGCCTCTAATTCCAGGTCTAGGGGATCTGACTCTCTCCTCTGACTTCTGCCAAGTAGCTGCATACATGAACACACATGTATAACAAATACTTTTTTTTAATGTCATGAGTTTGAGGCATAGTAGATCAGATTTGTAATCCTAGCGTTCAGGACACAGGGGCAGGTAGCTATTAAGCTTGAGTCCAGCCTGGTCTACATAAATAGTTCCAGACCAGACTGAGTTACAGAGATCCTGTCTCAAAAGAAACCAAAAAGACTTTTTAAAAAGCCAGGCGCACCCTCAGTTTGCCACAAGTCCGGGAGTGAGAGTGGCCTGCAGCTTTTCGTATCACTTTCACTGAGGTGTAACTAATCAGAAAGAAGATCGTGCAGAGGATGGCCTGTTTGCTACCCTCTGAGAGAATATGTAAATCTGGAGTGATCTGATCCTTGTGCAGCTATAGAACAGATGGCTAAAACCTTCAGGGATACTTGTATGTGCTGACAGGTATTGATAGTTTTGGTGATTCTTATAATTTGCAATTTTATTAACATTTCCATGATTATACAATTAAGATGAGCTGCATTTTGCTCAATTCCTTTTCTTTGTAACAGAAATCCAAAAATCTATTGATTGAAGCAGGTTTTATTTTTCTTGTACACCAGAGGTGGGTTCTCCAGAGGGCTGTGGTATCTCCACTATGCTCCTGGCAACCAGATTCCTTTCTTTCCACTCAGTCCCATAGCATTTGCTTCTGACTCCCTTGTCACTGGTGGTTGGCTTCAAGCATGATGGTCTCATTCCAGGCAAGATGAAGTAAAGGGAACAAGACGCAGAGTTGAAACAGGCATGTTGGTCTTTATCTGTTGTCAAAACTGTGGAGACGAGCAAACTGAGTATATAAATATCATGCATCTGAAAAGTGCAAATGCATGGACTTGGACAGCTACTACCAAGCTCTTCAACTGCTCTAGCCAAGGCTCAGTGATTAGCAGCTGAAAAGCAAGAATGACAACCAGAGAGATGAGTAGCAGCACGAAAAACGATCAGCTTCAAAGACTAAACACATAACCAAGATGTGTCTGGTGTGTCCAGGTAGGGGTGTGATTGGGAACAGGACCCTAGAGAGGGTCATCTAGGTGTGATGCCTCTGGAAAATGTAAATTCCTACCCTAGTGCTCAAAATAGGTACCGGAGCAAAGTAATCTACTTCACAGAGATGGAGGCATCCCTGGGTCCAACAGCATGGATCTGTCAGATCTGATCTAGCTATTGCTGCCACCTAGTGGCCGTCTTCTTTTAATGGAGGCCAAAATCTAAGTGCTAAGCATTCCTTGAGGCCCGGAAACTATTGAGAAGCTGGATACACACACACACACGCACACGCACACGCACACGCACACGCACACGCACATAAACTTACATTTGAGAAGGTGTTCAGGAATGTGTTCTAAAGGAACTAGACTTGAATTTCATGTGTGTTTGATTCTTCCTGCCTGCCTCACAAGTACCACCATTTGTGAACTAAGAATGTAGTCTGCATGTCAAACTGCCGCCACTTCCAAGGGAAAAAAAAGTGTGAGAATTGGACCTATGACCACAGGCCTCTTGTATCATGCAGTGCACCACACCTAAGCTTCTGGCCTTAAAGGTCTTTGCAATGGCGAGTGAATGTACATCTGAAGACTTAGCACACAAGTAACACTCAAAAGTAGCATATACACAACTAAACATGAAAGATGATGTGGTTCTTCTGCAGGTCTGGTGACAGTAACACATGGTCTAAGGGGTTGAGTCACTCAGGGATTTGCAACTTTTAGGCTCTGCAAATGTAGAGGCCCAGGTCTCCAAAGACAGAAGCATTTCTGCAAACATAAGTACCTATTTAAATTATAAGATATATTTGCCACAATGGCTTTTTATGTCTAGAGGCAAGAAGAGCCACCAGTTTAGTCAATGGACTTGACTGTCATCATTCAGTGAAAAATTGGAACTTGTTTCCTGAAAACAGGTTGGGATATGATGGTATCTCAAAGACCCACTTGTGGTTCTGGCCCACTTTCAATGGTAACTGGACAGATACAGGAAACTCATGTTCTAAAAGGGGTACAGTAACCAGATACCAGTCCTTTCAAAGATGGAGGTTTGGGTTTTACTCAGTATAGAGTCACTGAAACCTACATTAAAAACTAAGGGGAATCTAGACTGTGGCTCTGAGACCACCCGAGGTGTTTGGGGCTGGAACTTATCCCAGCAGTTGTCATCCTAACACCTCTGCAGGAAGAGCCACGCTGGGGTCTGGGGCTGCCTCTGAAACACAAAGGATGCAGCAGTCTGTGATGATCAGATGTGATGATCGGAGATATGCTGTCTTGACTCATTTTAGAGACTTCCGGATTTTCTCTGAGCAGTTATAGCTTTTGCTTGCTGCCCACCCTTCGGGCATCTGCACTTCTTACCAGATGCCGGGATGCTTCTGGTGACACTGACTGGAGTCTTTCTTACTCTTTTTATCTATTTAAAAGGTGTAGCTGTTGGTGTCACAGATGTTTCTCATTTTCTAACGACAGCTTTATCACTTTTGTTTCCTTTTTTTCTATTTAGGGATTAGCTTGATCAAAATTTTCCTAGTTTCAGGTAGCAGCCTACAGCAATGACTGCGTGATCTCCTTAGTGTTAACGGTTCAGGTTGTTTTGAAACTTTTGACATTGTTTACTTCAAAATTGTTTTCTTGACAAATGTCATAACTTCTTTGATGCATGTTACTTAGAAATAATGCTGTTTGATTTCAGTGTATTGGTGAGGCTATTCCAGGTATCTTTCTGTATTCCTTTCTAAAGTTTCTTAAACATTTATTCTTCCTGCCACCCAACACATGGTCCACCTTGAATATATCTTATTGTCTAGAGTGTCCTATAAATGTCAACTAGATCAAGTTGGTTGAATGTTGCTTATAACAAGTATGTATTTAGTGATTTGTGTGTGTGTGTGTCAAGATGGTGTTGATACATTCAACCTTTTAGATTTCTTGTAGACATTTTCTTTTTAGGTAAGTTTTGATGTGTATGCACATTTGCTTACATGTATGTGTGTACACTACATGTATGTCTGTTGCCTGCGAAGGCCAGAACAGGGCACTGGAATCCCTGCAATTGGAGTCACAGACTGTTTTTGGTTTTGTTTTTTGTTTTTTTTGAGACAAGGTTTCTCTGTGTAGTCCTGGAATTTATACTGTAGAGCAGGCTGGCCTCAAATTCAGAGATCCTCTGCCTCCCAAATGCTGGGATTAAAGACATGCACTACCATGGTTCTCTACAAGGGTGTAGTCAAGTGCTTTTAACTGCTGAGCCATCTCTCCAGGCTGACATTTGTATTTGACGGGCTTATTTACAGAGATATCTTGACATCCCCAGGACCTACACTGTGGTCTATGCCACCACAGGACAACACACACCTGGTCACAGGGGAAGTTTGGTATCCATGGGCTAAAGCTCTCCCTTGGCCTGCAAGGAAGCATTAACCACCTGTATTGCAGAAGTTTTATGTGGGTGCCACTCTGGAAAACTCACAGTAACTCACAAAAGCAAACAAATGAGTACAGACAGAAATGGGTCTACTGTCCCACTGCTTTATTTACTTTCTCCTCTTCTACTTGGTTGTTATGTACACCCAAATAAATGTAATAACTTTTAAAAGAGAGAAACCATAGGGCATGTACAAACTCATGGCTACTACATCCCACCACACAGGATGATGAATCAGTAACTGAAACCAGAAAGGAAATTAAAAAAAAAAAAAAAAAAAAAAAAAAAAAAACTCCTAGAGAAAAAGAAAAACATGGAAAATTAATGAAGGTGGTCCTAAGAGGGCAGTTTGTAGCTATCAGTGTCTACAGTAAGAAGTTAAAGACATCGCAGATACAACTTAGGGCCTTGGGAAAATAAAAATAAGCCAAACCCCAAATCAGTATGTGGGAAAAAAATATTGACATCAGGGCAGAAAACAAAAAAATAGAAACAGCAATGGAAAGTACTAGGAATCAATGAAACAAAATTTGATTATTTAAACAGCTGAACACAGCTGTTAAACCCTCAGCTAGTCTAACAAAACAGATAGGAATTATTAAGGAAGGAAGAAAGGAAGGAAGGAAGGAAGGAAGGAAGGAAGGAAGGAAGGAAGGAAGAAAGAAACCCGTTGGTAGTGCCCCACTCTGGAAGCAGAGGTAGGTGAGTTTAAGGCCAGCCTGGTCTACAAAGTGAGTTCCAGGACAGCTATGGTTATACACACAGAGAAGTCCTGTCTCGGAAAAGCAAAATAAATAAACAAATTAAGTAAATAAGTAAACAGATGAAAAGGGAGCCCTCATGGTCATGTGCTCATGATCTACCTCCTCCTTCTCTCTCTTGGTCTCGCCTAAGACCCCCAAAAGCCTGGGGATCTGAAGCCCCACTTACCTCTCTTCTACCTAGCTACAGGCTGTAGGCATCTTTATTCAACCAGTAGTTTTAAATTAAGGAGCAAGGTTTGCACAATGAAACCTGGCATCTGTGAGAATTCACTCACCTTGAGGCAACCAGACCGTGGGATACGGAATTAAGTATTCGATACATAACAGCAGACCACGTAAACCTCCACACTAAGGCTGAGAAAGCATAAATCCAAATTCCTTTCCTTGACATTTAGTAAAACACAGACACATCCCGACCCCTTAACAAGAGACATGAAGTGAATCGTAGCAATCTCCGAGCCATACAACAGGACAGATCTGACCTGGCTTCTATGCCTTTAAGAACATGTACACTCGGGAAACTTAAAACCTGACAACCGTGAAGTAGGTAGAACTTGGAGCACGATCAGTTAAAACAGCTCCTATTTAATGTGTATGTGTGTGGGCGGTAAGTGCCATGGTCTGCACAGGGAAATGGAAGGATAACTGGAGGAGTTGGTTTTCCTCCCACCATGTGAATCCCACTCCGGCGGCCAGACACGGCAGCAAGCACCTCCACCTGCTTAGCCACCTTGCCTGCCCACTACCATTGTTTTTAACCCACATCCCCTACTATGTATGGATTCACCTGGTTATTCTAAAAGCTCTTTGGTTTAAAACATTAACGTTCTTGAAATCTATTAGAACAAACAAACAAACAAAGTCAAAATGTCACTACCTAGAGTACATCAACTTAATAATCTAACCAGACTCTTACTGTTCAGTGTTGTATGAATCTGATTTGTTTTGATAGATGAAAAGCACTGGACTTAAACATCAATAGATTTATAAGAACACACACCAACAGACAAAAGTTATGAAAGACTTGCACTATCTGACCTTTGACACCCGCAGGTATTATCAGGTTTAACAGGCAGAAAGTTTTCTGCATGAACTCAGCAGCACAGTGTAGCCTGTTCTACACGCAGCACGGTGCCAGTACATGATTATGTCTTCACCATTACAAAATAGTAAGATACATATTTTAAAAAACAAATTTTCAAAAGCACGTTTTAATTTTTTGAATTTTAATTCAAGTACAAGTCAGCTAGTTAACATACACAGAACATAAATGCATGTAATTCGGAGCCATGTACAAATACGCAACAACAGTAACACTCACATGAATGGGCAAAACGCAGCAGCTCTTTTACAGCTGACCTCACTGTGAGTGATTGGTATAACTTAATTCACATCCGCTGGGGTACATTCAGAAAGCTGAGCATAACTGATCAGAACCAGTCCTTTAGTTTCTAAAATGGACAGCACAGAAGTCCAGGTACAATTAAGGAGAGACAAAGTTAGAGGGGAGAGGTACATGGGGGGCAGAAAGCACTCTTTATTTTATATAGTAAAATTCTGTCCCATTTACCCACACATACTGATTTTCTCAGGAATGTTGAAAGTCACAGTAGAGGAGGCTAAAGAGCTGTGTCAGCCCCATGGGGTCCCTAGCTATCACACTGACAGTCAGCCCCACGGGGTCCCTAGCTATCACACTGGCGGTCTGAAAGAAGAGCATGTGAACTGAGAAGTCCTCAGAGAAAGGGGGAGACTGATTTCTACACTAAGTTCTTTACACTGAAATCATTAGTTCATGGTGATTTTTAAAAGCCAAACATGTTTATTAGACTTTAGTAAATGAACATTTATTCTGAATACCCCAAACTGTGCTCACCCTGACAAGGCTACTGCAAGCAGACATCAGCTTTATGACACAAAGGGCCAGGCTGTGTGACCTAACAATGCTGTCATGGTATCAGAATTACAAGCTAGCTTGAGCCTCTCTAGTGAATTAGGTTGGTTCTACACAGTTGTACAATGAGAACTGGAGCAGAGTTCATGAGCGTGGAGGAGCAGGCCTGTGATGCTGGCACTTAGTAGGCAAAGGCAGGACAATCAAGAGTCAAGGCAACAAGAGCCCCTGTCACCACAAAAATAAAACAAACAAAAGTTTAAGAAAAAGCCAAAGCAAAGCAGTGACAGGGGTCTGGTGGTAGACCGCTCCGTGGAAACTACAGCACTGCGTGGTGCCCCACTGCGCTGGGTGATTCACTGACTGGACCATCCACACTAAGCACTTGAGCCACAGCAGTGGCTGCTGTGTGAGGGTTGCTTCTAGCAGCTATTGCTTCAGCCCGGCTGAGTAAGTTCAATTTTCTGAGAAGACTGCAAAGGACACAAGGTCCACCCTAGCTCTTTAAGACATTTAAAAAAAGATTATATGATTGAAAACAAGTTTTAAAAAAATCCAATGCTCTTAGTATGCACATTTTTAAACATTACAATTAAAATCTTCAAAGAAATACTTCATAGACAAACTATATATAACATACATATGATTTTCTCTTTTTGGATTATCTCTGTCATAAAGTAAACCATGGTAGACAATGCTCAGGGAAAAAAACAAAACAGACCTCCCTGCTCCTTTCCTGTGGTTGCTTTACAAGTAAACACTAAGACTCTAAAACACGCTTTCCTGCAGATCACATGCTAACTTCAAAAGCTGAGTACAATGCACTAGAGGTTAATGAAGTTTTACTTGCAAAATACAGAGTACTACATGTTCATCCCTGAAGGACACTTATCGTGATTTGCTACACCACCACAAGCTGTTCCTTGGCTGCTGGTTTTCATGTCATTTTTCATCATCAGAGATCTGTGTAACACAGGAGATCACGTCCTACATTCAACATAATTAAGTGTTATGGATCTTCACAGAGCAAATGGCGCTGTATTAGGCAGTATCAATGGCACCTGAAGAGGCAAACACTATAGCCTGAGACCTTCTCTACAGATTTAAGTTAAATCCCCAGGTAGGTATTTATTTTTTGGTATGTTCCATGTAATAGATGTCAAAGCTGCAATAATTCCAAAGGTAACAATCTAAACTTGCCTTTGGTCTCCAAATAGACTGGAATATTTTTCATTCCAACTGAGCACCTCAAAAACATCCAGTTACTGATTCCAAGGAAGTCAAGGTGAGAAATTTAAGAAGGTATTAAACTTCATTGGTGACAACAGAGAAAGCTTTCAATGGCATGCGGCTTTTCCATTATAATGTGGCATTATACAGCACACTTAAAATACTGTAAGATATCCAAAACATACCTAAAATCCAGAAAAATATTATGAACACTGCTTCTGCCTAATACATAACAATGTTAAAGAAATTAATATGAATTCTCTCCTAATTCTTACCCCCTCAAAAGGCCACAAAGTGCATTTACAAAGTCATTCTGAAGAGAAAGCCATTGCACAAAATGTAAAGTTACGGTACACTGATGAGTACCACAGTAGAGTTTAATTGTAGAAGTTTTATATGCCAGTATAGCAACATCCATAGGAAAATCTATAGTACTGCAGCAAACACCTTTACAATGGCTATATATATTAAAGTATTCAAAGATGGTGCTGACTCAACAGCAAAATTTAAAAACTATATCTTGTTAAACAACGAACTAAAACTAGCCCAACTCTATGAGAGAGCATTTAGGGAACTAGGAAGAACATTTGTCCAATGTAGCACACTCATAAGGGGCTCTCTGCCAACTAAGATTCGCTGTATCTGATAGCTGAGAGTGTCTTTTTGTAATATTTATATTGTCCTAAATATTAGCATCACTTCAAGGAGCCTATAGAGCAAGACTGAAAATTACCATTTCCTCTACCAACAAAGAATAACTTACACAGATGTGGAAATAAATTCAAAGGTTAAAATTCTTAATGTGAAAGAAGGAGAAAAATTCAAGTCGTTAGCTTTCTACTTTTAAAGTAAATAGTATGTAGGTATGAGACTGTGATAATCATATTATGAATCAAATTACATCCACTCCTGAATCACATAATTGGAGATGGTATAAGGATGCTCTCTCTGTCACTGAGTCAGTATCCACTAGCTTATTTTATAGTCCCAAACCATTTGACTATGTGCGTTTGATATGTTAAAGTCCACATTATGATGGATAGCTTTTACCTGTGACCAAAATGTTGAAAATGTGAAGTACTTAGATACTGTTTCACCGGCTGTCAAAACACAGTGATTATGGGTGTCAAATAACTTAAAACATTGTAACAGGCAGGCCCTCCTGGGGAACTGGTATTGAGGATCTACTTGTTATTTTACAGTATTGAAGGAGAAGTTCAAGTTACTCGTGTGTAATAGTCACTACTATCTTTGGAAAATTACAGTACAGTATTTAGGAATGATTTTGTTTAAATGACCAAAAATGTTCATGGAATTAACACTATATTCTGAATGTGTCATAAACCAGTGAAACAAAACTGGAGCTGGTGAACAACAGTAGAGAAAATGGCAATTTTGAGAAAGGAATGCTTTTCAAAGCATTCTCTAAGAGGCGCCCAGGGTTTCTTCACTGAAAGATGAATGTGGTGTGGTACCGTACTTCCTAAAACCAAACTTCCACTCAGCCATGTAGTTACATGTTTCCCAACTACTGTCTTCTGTCCACCATGCTGGCCTCAAGATTCCATGGTCCACTGTGATCTTTTGGTCTTCCTGCTCTGTAGCATGGTAGCCCCTGCTGCTATCCATTGAGGAGGTAGACCACCAGTTCGTAGGTGGCCATCATAATGGCTGTGTTTGGAATCTGTCTCACCAGATGAGTTGTTAGACCACGGTAAAGAGACCCATAGCCTTCTTCTTGAACAATCAAAGACAATGTCTGAAAAAAAGATCTGTATTTTGTCCCTTCTTCACGTAGTCTTGTTCTTACAACTTCTGTTTAGGAAAAAAAGAAAATCATTTTACTGCAACGTTACTGCTATCTTTTACCCTCCTCCTACAGAGCACAGAGATGATCTGTCACTATAAACTCATGACAGTGATTCAACGGATAGCTTACTGAAACCAATCGACTTGTATAAACACCAAACTAATACAGTCACATATACTAAGTAAGATATAAGAGTATAAAATAAACACAGCCTAATGAACAAATAATATTCATAAATATAGTAAAGACAAATGTAGGATCTATTAGAGGCAATTTTTTGGTGGGCACGTTTAATGTGCCAATATAAAATAATATAAAATTGCTTGGGTCCTTGTAATTTAAAGACTTTAAATCTGGCATCCATTTCTGACATACCCTTGGGCAAATTACAATTTTTAACATTTCTTCTTGTTTTCCATTTAAAAATGATGGCATAACTAGACTTAAAACTATTAAGAACAACATCTTCTTATATGGCAATTGAGTCTTGTATGGCCCAAAGGGCATGCACTCACTCCTCTGGCCCAGCTACTCTCTCACCGTGTGGATACGCTATGGTTGTGGCACAGGTTTTTGAGGTGGCAGCAGCTAGCATCATTCTCACAAAATCCGATGCTTCTTTCACAGACTCCTCATCAGTTTCCATCATAGAAGCAGTCTTACATTCCAGTAGTTTTTGCTTTATACTTTCATAAATAACAAAATGGATAACTGTCTCTGATATGCCGGCATATGAGGCAGACATGCCCCTATAAAATCCTCTCAGTCCATCTGTCTGATATACTTTACGAACACATTCAAAAGCACCCATTTGCTTTTCCCCACGATTCCTGCAAGAAATAAGCAAAAAATTATTGACATTAAGCACTACAAGATTTTTTTTTTTTTTTTTTTGAGACAGGGTTTCTCTGTATAGCCCTGGCTGTCCTGAAACTCACTCTGTTGACCAGGCTGGCCTCAAACTCAGAAATCTGCCCGCCTCTGCCTCCCAATAGCTGGGATTAAAGGCGTGTGCCACTACCGCCTGGCCGCATTACAAGATTTTTATTGAAGTTAACAAAATATGTATTTTTAAATATGGCATTCTACTGAACAATGGTCTTTTGTAAAAGCCCTAAAAATTTCAAAATACATATTTGCTAGATTTACCTTCTCTTAAATGTCTTATTAGATGAATATCTTGTTATTGTCTCACCAAAACCAGACAATATACTCCACTGATTGTTCAGCTTTCTATATTCCTCAAAGGGATTCAGTGGAGAAAATAAATATTCAGTCAACTCTTTTAAGGAACTCTAGCCATGCTCAAGTGTTGACCCAAGGAAGACTCAAAAAGTATCAAACCCCAAACTCTTACACTGACCATTCTGGTTCTAAGGAGGCTAATTTTCCTTTGCTAAATGCAAACAATGAAACAAATGAAACAATGAAACAATGAGGGTCAGCATTGTCAGCACTGTGGTGTGCATTATAATCTCAGCACTCTGGGAAGCAGAGGCCAGTGGATCTTTTATGAGTTTGAGGCCAGCCTAGCTCACGCAGTGAGTTCCAGGCCAGTCTGAGCTACATAAGTAAGACTATCTCAAAAAACGGAACTAACCTCGTCCCCCAAAGCCAAGGGAAGGGTAAAATATGATACTGCACCTTAAAGTAAGGATTATAGTTAGGTTTCTTTCAATTTCACAAAGGTCCATCTGAAAAGTTACCAGATAAATGTTAAGCCAGACTCCCTTGTAAGTAATGACTCCCTGGCAAGTAATGACTCAGTTCCTACATTTACAAAGTGATTACTCAGTGCCTTTCCAAATATAATCTCTTTTAGTGCCACTTAAGGGTACTGTAGCTGTTTTTAAAGAATACAGAATCTACTCTTTCATATGTGTGTGTATATATATATATATATACACAAACTTTTTGTAAACATACTGTAATTGTGATAATATAATTTCACATTTTTGAAACCATGGGCTGTATTATCTGGATTACTTTTAGATCTTTGGCTTTTAGAAATAAACTTTGTAAAGCTACAACATTCAAGATTTCATTTAAAGAACTATTTAAAGAACCTTAGGGTCAAAAATGTACAATAGCTGACCACTACAGTAGCTAAACAAATGGCTCCCAAAGGCTTATGGTGTTTGAATGTTTGGTCCTCAGTGAGGGGAACTTTAAAAGAGTAGGAGGTGTGGTCTTGTTAGAGCAGGTGTGTAGGAGGAAGTTCTGAGGCTTCACAAGCCCATTTCAGGCCCAGTTGGTCTCTCTATGGATCAGGATGTAAAGCTCCCAGCTACAGCACCATGCCTGTCTGCTTCCTACCATGACGATCATGGACTAACTCTAAACCCTCTAAAACTGTAAGGAAGACTTCAATTAAATGCTTTCTTTTATAAGAGTTGCCTTGGTCATGGTATCTCTTCACTGCAACAGAATAGTGACCAGGAACTAGGTTACTACCGTGACAGACTTGACCATTCTAGCTGTTGAGAACAGGGGAGCTCTAGAAAGGTGACTGAATGGTTTAAGCCAAGCTTAGGCAATCCTTGTAAGAGCATGCAATATCGTAGTGCTGAGGGTGATGTAGACATTGGGGATATAATATCAGTGGGACTAGAGACCATTGTTGTGATATTTTGGCAAAGAATATGGCTGCCTTTTTCCCTTCACCTAAAAATGTGACTGGGCTAAATTAAAGTGTTTTGGATCAGTATGACTGGTAAAGGAGGTTTCAAGATAGCTGTGACATGTGGGTATAAGTGATCATTTTATGCAGAAAGGGGGCAAGTTGGACAAAGAGAAATACAGATAATACAGTTGAAGAAAAAGTGCACCAGGAAATGTAATGTTGGAATCAAGTTCTTTTTTTCTTTTATTATTTTTATTTATTTACATTTCAAATGTTATCCCCTTTCCCAGTTTCCTCTCCACAACTCTCCATCTCATCCCCCTCCCCCCACTGCTATGAGGGTGCTCACCCGCCCAATCACTCTTGTCTCACTGCCCTAGTATTTCCCTCTGAGGGGTCACTGAGCCTCCACAGGACAGTGGTCTCTCCTCCCATTGATGCCAAGTAAGGCCATCTTCTGCTATGTATACAGCTGGAGCCATGGGTCGCTCCACGTGTACTCTTTGGTTGGTGGTTTAGTCCCTGGGAGCTCTGGTTGGTTGATATTGTTGTTCTTCCTATGGGGTTGCAAATCACTTCGGCTCCTTCAGTCCTTCCCCTAAACTCCTCCATTGGGGTTCACATGCTCAGAAGATGGCTGGCTGCGATCATCTGCATCTGAATTAGTCAGGTGCTGGTAGAACCTCTCAGGGGACAGTTATATCAGGCAGAACAAAATTCTTAGTTCAAAGAGATTAAAAAGTTTAGTTGGGTGGTGGCGATGGTGGCAGAGCATAAATGCCTTTAATTCTAGCACTCAGAAGAAGAGGCAGGTAGGCATCTGAGTTCAAGGCCAGCTTGGTTCACAGAGCAAGCTCCAGCCAGGACTAGACAGAGAAACCCTATTTCCTGGTAGTAGGAAGGCTCAGTGGTTAAGGATATTGGTGGTTCTTCCCAGCACACGCATGGTGGCTCATACCCTCACTGACTCCTGGTGAATCTTTTGCTTGACATAGCTTTGTTGAATCAAACTTTTTTTTTTTTGGTAAAACTGAAGTCAGTGGTAACTGAAGAATGTCTACAGCACAGGAATGCTGCTTCTCAGCTCAGGACTTTTTGTACATAGGTCACTGGATTGAGCAATGGTCCTTTCTCTAGACTAGCTACCAGGTAATTTACTTAGCTGTTGGGAGGCCCTTACAAGTAGCCATACAGGTAATAATCACTACTTTGGCTTGGTTAACCTATCATCCCCCAATAAAAAGCACATTAAACTCCAACATACAAGCAGTTTTCTTATTTAGACTGTCTCATTATCAACTATTATATAGCTTTTGCTTTTGGTGGGAGATCCACATTTCAAATGAGACAGAAGCACCAGCAAATACTCAACAGCTGGCTTTCAGTGCCAGAAAGTGCTATGCAGAATGCTGGGGAAGAAGTTTCAACTACAGATTTACTGGCTGTGGACTCAATATGCAACAATACTGACTGGCTTAAGCAAGATGAACTTACTGGTGTAATACTGGCAGGTCTATTTCAGGGGATGCCTGTCTGCTTTCTGACTGGATCAGACAGAGGCTTGCTCCAGAGGAAAGGTTTCATATTTGGTTCTGAAAACTGGTCAAACCCCCATAACTAAGTCAGGAAGCAGTTGCTAAATGGGCATGATAGGCCTGTCAGACTGCCTTCTAAGTAACCATGCTCATGCCACAGAAGGATGCTGCTGCCAGCTAAGAGAAGCTGTGAAGGTGAGCTGTGACTACAGACTGTCAAAAGGACAAAGAATTAACTGATGCATGTTCAGCTATAAATGGGATGTCTGCATAACCCCTTCCAAGACTCAGCAAATACTGTTGGAGGAAGGGGTGGAAAGAATGTAGAGACAGAGGGATGACACAGAATACTGATTTCTAGTCATGACATGAAGAAGGTACTTAACTCGTGGCAGCCGTGATGACCTGCACAGGATCTCTACAAGACTGGCCAGCCAACACTGAGGGCGGGGCAGGGGAATCATAGAATGCCATTTTCTCCTGAGGATTCAGGTACAGTTAAAGGTTGGTGGGGGACAGAATCTCTTCAGCGGTGTAGCTATTTTAAGGGGCCCACCTTTTGTAAACAAACTCTTACCCATGGCTCCTGGAAATAATCCTAAACAAACTCACAGCAGCACACACACAAGTGACAAAAGGAGAAATGGAGCTAGTATCACTGAGAATGGAACAGGAGAGAGAACGTGCGTACATGTGTTAGAAATGCATCCTGTCCATGTGTGGAAATGTAATGTCATCTTGTTTTTGTATATAAAATCAGCAGCCAAAAAAGGATAAATGAGAAAAGACAACCCGGCCCCGAGGAATTACAAATACAAATTTATACATAAAAAATTTAGCTAAATCCATGTTAGCTTATTGTTTTAAGAATAAAAACTCCCTTTTTTTTTTTAAAGGCTGGTGAGATGGCTCAGCAGTAACACTAGCTGCTCTTCCTGAGTTCAATTCCCAGCAACCACACAGTGGCTCATGACCATCTATAAAGGGGTATGATGCCTCTCCTGGTGTAAGCGTAACACTCGGAAGACTGAGGCAGTAAGATCACCATGCATTTGAGGGCAGTCTGTGCTCCTCCTGGGCTACAAAAGACCCTGTCTCAGAGCCCAACCCAACCAAAGCAAACAAACAAACGCATACCTTGCATCAAGCTGTAACCGAGTCTTTATAAGCCAAATGGGGTTTGTTGCAGTGATTGCAGTAAAACCTAAACAAATATATTTAAAATGATGTCAGTAGACAAAAACCACATTATTCACATTAAGGATTACATTATATGATCTATAACAAAGAAAATGTCTACAAATGTTAAAACTACTAACTAATGTAAGCTTTACAGTTCTCATTTTATGTCCAGGTAACCATGAACACCTGTTCACAATTCTGGCCTTCCTAGATGATTTTTTCGGGAGCAGACTCTGACTTCACCTCAAGTGTTCTTCTAACCTACATGAAAACAGGGTGTTCTCTACTCTATAATCCAAGTTCATAGACATGCATTCTCAAACAGTTGCCTGGGGGTGAATCCTATTACCTGCCACACGACATTTAAAGGAATCCTACATAAATGGCACTATATACTACTATTTTGTTCTGTGGACCAGAAGTTTGGCCCAGCATTTTTTTATAAATAAATATTAGCACAGAGATAAGATTTCTGTTACAGTTAACTAGTGGGGCTATTTATTACCCAATTAAACAAATAAAAACTGTTAGAAGTTTGTCCAAAAACTTACAAACAGTGAAGAAAGTCAGTAGGGTAGAAGGCAGCTCTCGGTCGCTAACATTCACCTAGTAACTAGCACTGCAGAGCAGCAGTCACCAGGGTGGGCTGGCTCAGTTTTAGAGTAACTTAGGATCGCTGGAGTAGTGTGATTCTGGAACTATGCATTAGCTTTTATTTTTAGGAAAACAGCATATAAAATGCTATCTTAATGACAATTTATAAACATGTTTTATTTATGTAAGAGTATTTTGCTTTCCAAAATAAGATCAGTAACACAAGCTTCACGGAATTACATTTATTCAACTGGCCTTCAAGTTCACTGAAGGCTCACATAGAAATAAGGAACCTAGTTATTTTAACACCTTCTATAACATACTATTATGTCAAGCAGGTTGCTTTTAGAAAGACATACTCTACTCAGCACATTTAATATGAGAAAAATGCTGTGATGTATTTAATCCTACTATTAAAGTTATTAGAGCCAATCACAAACTTTGCTTGTCCATTAAAGCTGCTACATTAAGTGAAATGATTTAACTCAACTATTCTTTCTCCTTCTACAGTATCAGATATTTAACTTTCTTAAATGTGACTTCTTTTATGCCCTGTTTTAACACTGTAGAAATAGCCACATCTCACACAAAGGGGTGCCCCAATTAACCCTATTTAGCAAGATAACTTTTTAATAATATTTAGACTAGTATATAGTTTCTGCTTTTTTGTAACTGTTTGTAATACTACATAAAGAGGAGTGAGACCAGTAACTTTGGCATTAGCAGGTAATAACAACCAATTTAAAATATGGAACAAATTGTCAAAGAATATCCTTTTAATAAGAGGTTCTTCTCATGAATTTATTCTTGGTGAAAGAAAAACATGACTATTAGACTAGTTTAAATATTTGTCTTACATGCTTCATCTGAGAATGAGTGCACACTGTTATTTTCTTCTTTTGAATCTCATTTTTTCTAAGTGAGCAAGTTAAACTCAACAACTTAAAATTATACATTTTCAGACATAATACAGGTCACAACAACCAACTAAATGACTCCTTGTTGTTGGGGACTGAAACCAGGGCTTCACAGCTGCTACACAAGTGGTCTAATTACAAAGCCACACCCTAACCCCAATTCTTATTTACTAAACAAGAACTGTATCACCGGAATATTTATATTAGCTAGGTGTCTAAACAGTAAGATTAAGAGTTTCTAACTTAAAAGGAGCAGCATAAATCCACACCACTCTTCATGACTTTAATTATTCCTAGGAAAAGTAACCTGCCTTCTTATAAACATTTAAAAGGCATAAAGTACAATTCCTTCTTTTGAGCTAAAAATGAAGCTATTCAATTAAAAACTTTCATTCAACTTACTTTTTTGAAAAGACTGCCACCAATTTTAAATTTAAAGTAAAACATTTATTTAGTTCAAGTTTATGTCCTTAATCGCTTTCCAAGTCACAAAATCCCTCACTTTAAGGTTGGAGCACCACATATAAAAAATACTTTAAATTATTACTCAGAGTACAAAAATTTTAATACTCAAATAATAACCTTAATAGACTTTAAATAAACAATGTCAGAAAGCAAACAGGGAATTCTCACTTAACTAAAATTCATTTCAAGATATAATATGTAATAGGCCAACATTAAAATTTAGGTGAGAGAATGTTATCTTGTAACTGGCACTGCTGTAAGCTCTGCTTACTATGACTGCTCTAGTACCACCTAAGTACAGACAACTAGCTAATCAGCAAATTACTTACTGGCTTGGATAAAGAATCTAGACATTTATCTACAGTTTTAGCTGTTGGTCCTTAAAAATGAATGAATAAATAAATAAATAAATAAAGCTAACTGAGCCAGAGCTATACAGAGAAACCCTGTCTCACCCCCCCCCCAAAAGGTTAAATAACAAAACAGACATTATTAGGCTAATTAAATCTGGAAAAATATAACCTATTAACCCAAGAAAGAAAACAAATGGAATAAAAGAAAATTTTACTACTAACAAAATTATGTGGTAATGAAGTTTGTGGTTAGCCAAAACTAAACATGTTTTCTTGCTACATTTACGACAAGCACACACAGATGTTGGGCATGGTGATCCTGAACTTTAAAAACTGTTTATCAGTTTTTAATTCTACACTTTAGTTTTTGTTACATTTAAGTAAGAGACTAATGTATTCAGAACACCCAATATTAAAACTGGAAAGTACAGTGAGGAATCCACTTGTAGATTAAAAATGTATATTGTTCCAGAATCAGTTAAAGCAAAGTGCCAACAGAGGCACTTAGGAGTATCAGTGTTTGAGACACTTTAGAAAACTTTAAATGTAAGTTTAAGTTGTACATCAAATAAAACTCTACTTGCTAAAATAAGTCAATTAAAAACACGAACAAATCCCAGTAAGTCAACTAAAAACATGAACAAATCCCACCTATAGAAACTCACTGAGAATGCTTAAATGAGTGATACCTGCAGTATTGCATTTCAGTACTTATTTCAATTAGGCTCTGAAAGTACAAAGCATATACGTACGACCTCCTAAGACTAACGTATTCAAACTATTTTAAAATTTAAAACTACATGAAAACAGCTAAGACATTATTCACTATAGCCTGCATTTCTTAGAAAGTAGAGACACCAGTCTTTAAAAAAAAAAAAAAAAAAAAAAAGAGCAGTAACCAAGTATCAATAAATGAGAGTGGAAAGCACTGTACTAGACTTCTAAACGTTAGCTAAGCAAAGACAAAAGACAACTACTATTATTTAACAGCTGTAGGACAGCACATTGAAACTACAAATTCTCTAACATATTAATATATACTTTTGTCAGTCTGTGGAGGTCAAGGCTATTACAGCCAAGCTGAAGACCTCAAGTTTACATGTTAACTGAAAAGCAGACCATTCTTGCTTCTAGAAGGATAACAAAGGGACCATAGTTAAATCTTTGTGATCACGCTACAATGCACACATTGCAATCCACGTCCCGCCTTCTACTCATCTACAGCTACTATAAAATCCCAGGGTGTGTTTCTTATACTAGAGGCTGCAAGAGATGCTCAGTTCAGTACTCACGAGGTTTAAGTTAGTCCATATTTCTACAGGAAGTGACCTGCGGATGGGGAGCATGAGATGACACGATCTCACTCTTTTCTCGGGAGAAATGTACAGTAAATGCCTAAAATAGACACAGGCTTTTCTGTATCATAACAACAAGCAGTGACCTCATCAGACACATGTGTACAAATTGAATCTCACTGAAGGATTTAAGAAATATTTACTGTGAGATTTTCTTTTAATTTTTAAGTTAAGAGAATATCAGAATGTGCCTTGTGTTTATAATAAAAGTACACAGAGTACTGACAATCCCGCCATCTTCAGCAGATTCAGAGTCCAAATACTTACCTAAAAGACGATCAATTTTGTCTTAAAGAAAAAAATGCTAACCTTGTCAAGGGAGAATCTAAAAAAAAAAAAAAGAACAAGAAGGGATTCTATGTCCCATTTCCTATCACTATTAGCTACCATGAAGAGTGGCAAACACTTTTATTTGTTCTTTAATAATCAGATTATCTAGTGATTAAAATAAGCAAACAAACAGAAACACACAGAGCCCCAAAAGAATATTAAAGTCTGGAACTTTGCGTAACTAACAAAGTACACATTGCTAACAGTAGTACCTGTCACCTGTGACTCTAGCAGTAATACTGCCCATCCAATACTTATGGAATATTTTGGATTATTTTGTATTAATTCTTGTGTTCTACAAAACAGAAAACAGGAAAAATATTCACAAATAAGCATACAAAGCAGCTGTCCAACCGTCATCTGGCTGAATACTGTAAGGTAAACTTTATATTGAAGGAGTAAAAAAAACACCTAACCTTACATTTAAGTCATGAAGTTAAAAATCACAAAAAAAAAAATGCCTTGAAAAAAAATGCATTCTTAAAAACAAAAATAAACAATATATTCTGTAAGCAAATACTATTCACTAGATATACTGACAACACTAAATGGTTATATTTATTGATATACTAGAAATGTCACTATATAAACAATAATAAAACTATATAAACAATAATAGAAACTCATTTCCTTTATACTTATGTTACATGTAAAAAGTATGTGTTTGTCAGGTAAACTTTTAAAAATTAGGAATTACTGTAAAGAAAGAAGAAATTTAATACAATTTTTTGGCATACCAAGAGGTGCCAGGGTGCACTTGGAAGGTTACTCAAGATTATTTCAACAAAACAAGACACAAACCAGATCCCTCGATAGCTATAGGAAACAGTGTCAGCAGCTGTACATAAGGGGGAAAGGTGGGTAAAACACAGAAACAATCAGCACTGCTTGGATAAAATATCTTTGTAATTGGAAAATGTTTCAGTAAAACAAAAACAATTAGTCCATTTTAGGTGTGGCCACTTAAAATACTGCCAAAAAAAGAAGATCCTCGTTAACTAAGTTCTAATGTTTAAATTCCATGTTTTAGTTGATTTGGATACTATATAAAATGAAACCGAAGAGAGAGGTGGTGTGTGCTGATTGGTATGGCAAAATTGCCAAGGTAATATGGCTGAGTCTTTTAATGCATTTTTGCTACTAAGGTAACAAGGTTAGCATTTTTTTTTAAACAGGCAGTTTAAAAACTTTTTTACATGACTTATCTTTAAGTAGTTTGTACCTCTAAATCATTCTTCAATGTCCAAAAATATGACCCTAAAGAAAACCCAGAACAATCTGGTGCAGATTATTTTAAGAATAAATGGGGGAAAAGACTACCTTAGTCAATCTGTACGGGACCATTGTGTCACCAGCCATGTAGCTACACATAAAAAACTGCAAAGCTAAATGGTAATACTAACAAACAGTGCAAAGAAATGTAGAGGGCATAATTTTCAGGACAATGTAACTGTAAACAAATGAAAAAATATTTTCAAACTACATAGTAAATACACAGGGTAATAATGTCTGCATATGCATGCTTATCAATTTACCAAAATTCAATGTGGAAACAGTATTAATGAAGATGCTATACATTTGAGGAAAGAATTAAAATTGTAAATTTTACTTAATTACTTTGCAATAAAAAACCGGCAATAAATTTTGTTGATATATCCTAGTAAAGTAAGTATCTGGTAAGATACTTGGACCCTTTAACATTGCAATATTAAATCTATAATAAACACTGTCAACTTTAAAACGACTGTTTATCTGTTAATTTTTTATAGTAACATCAACATTTCTTTTTAATTTTTTAAGAGTTAGATATAAATAACCCCACTGCTCCAAACCACAAATGCTAAAATCTAGAAATATATTATTGACCTAATGTAATAGTTGCTGGGTTTATAACTAATTGGCCCAACTTTTACCAGTATTCAGTCAAATATATAAGAGGAAGACATCCATAATTAACATCTATAAATAGTATAATTAAAAAATTCTAGTTTGTAACTAGGTAAGTAATATTACACTAAAAACTAATTCTCAAAACCCAATCTATCCAGATCAATCCAGTTATTCCATGGATAATGTCATAAAAACTCCCAGAAATGACCTGACTTATTCAAGATCTTTAAGCTGACAAATCAGAGGATATAGTATCTTGACTTTAAATACTGTCCCTTCCAGCTTCACAATGTCAATCAGCCAACAATTGTAAAATATAGAGCCTTGAAAACAATTTGTAGAGTATATACAAGTATATACTAGATTTATTATATGGCCAAGTTATCAATATTTCACAAATCAGTATTTCAAACATACACTTAGTTGGTTAAATATGTGGTTCAAATTAAACTATTCTAAATAGAAAATGATTAGCAGTTTAAGGCACTCCTTAAGCACACAATGGGAAGCCAATTTATTGATCAACAGCTAATAAAAGCAGCTATTGTTTTATAAAATTACAGGACAATTTGGAAATGAGGTAGATTAATTCTCAGAAAACTGGGAGACATTTCTATTAAGAACTAAAATTCAAGGCTTTGTCTAACATGCATGGCAGCAAATGACTCCAGAATCAGATTGGCAAGCCAATCTTTACCACTCAATCTTAGAAGAAGACAGAGACCTGTGAGGGCTGTTTTGTTTAAGAATCATATCATCATGACATTAAGTTCCTGGAAACATTTCTACACAAGCATGTATACATAAGCCAGTGTCTAAAGTTCAGGTCCAGGATGCAGTCCAGATTGTGAGGAATGATATATTCTTAATGGTACACCAACTACAGTAACTGGGTCATAATAAGCCTCACAAAATGCAGCATCTGAGCATAGGACACAATGTATACAGACAGCACCAAGTATTGGTGGCATGTTCCAGACAGGAAGTCACTGACAGAAACTGAGGAGAGCAAGTGGCAGCTTTAACTCCAGTGGAGGTACGGCTAGACTCTTAAAAGCACAAATGCATCAAATATTAACCAATATGCAGCAAAATGAATGTATTATCTGCAGTCTGTCACTTAAACCCTTAAATACAAAGATTTAACTGATAACAGGTTTTATGTATAGCAAATGTTTTATTCAAATGAACAAAAACCACTCTGCACACTTTAATTATTAAGAAGCACACTAACCATCTTAATTTGATATGAAGTCATCATTAACTTTTCCAGATTTAGAGGAGTTTTTACTATTAAATATTCATACCTGCCATTGCAGCTGAAATCATGTGTACTTGGGTAGAATCGGGATCAAAAACACCATTCAACTTTTCCTTGCAGTTTGAATAAGCAGCAAAATATATTGCTCTAAAAATTAAAAAAAAAACAAAACGTAGTTTATAGTAAAATATAAATCTTCATAATTTTAGAATAGAGAAGTAAAATAGAATAAGTCTCAGTCATAATCAACATAACATGTTTACCCATTCCCACAAAGCATGTTTAGTAAAAAAAAAAAAAAAACTCAAAGGCATAGTTCCTAGCAACCATTCTCAGATCACCTAAGCCATGCTCAATACTGACAACCACTTAACAACTACAAGAAGCAAAAAGAATTTGTGTAGCATCCTGACAACAGGAGACTCTGCAGTGGAGCTGTGGTGGTTGTACTTCAGAGTGCTAACTCAGAAGCCAGTGCACTCAACCCAAGTTAGGTGAAGATCATTTCAGAGGTAGAGCTGATCTAGTCAGTCTAATCTGGTGAAATGAGATTATGTATATTCTACACTGTAAGAATACACAGAATATTTATATATTCCACTTTGTTGGTACTGGAGATCCCACCCAAGTTTCTATCCCCTTTACATATCTTGGGCACAATATTCTTAAGACAAAACAATGTTAACGAATGTGTTCAGGCCCATCAGGTCAAGTTGTGTTTTGCAACATGTAAATACTCCATTAAATTTAGAGTTCTTTTAGCCTTTGAAGTACTGAATTATTGCTTGTTGAACCAAATATTATATTATCCCTCAACAATCCTGATTTACAAATCAGTAACGAAATAGACCAATAACTAATAATGGAGTTTTATTACTGCATCTTTTCCATCTGATGTGTATGAGTATTCTGCTTCTATGTAAGTAAGTGCACCAGGTACATGCAGAATCATGGACACCAGAAGAGAGTATTAAATGCTCTGGAGTTACAGATGGCTATGAAACTTCACAAGGGTAACGGGAACAGAACTCAGGTCCTCTGCAAGAGCATCAAATACTCTTAACTTGTATATCACATGAATATATACAAGATATATTATTAAAAATATCATAGATCATGGATCTTCAAGATAAGTTATAGTGTTTCCTATGATTCATTTATGTAAATAATGAATATGCACAAGTCCTTACTCATGACAGCTCAGGAAAATTACTAGAATGAAGTACACTTAACTTTATTTTTTTATTTCTAGTATTTAAGACCTTTATTAACGGGTGCTTGCAGTTTCTTGACTTTTTTTGAAAAATATCAAATTGTAAACTCTATTACAAATTAAAAATGAAGTTTCTAAAGATCTCAACTTGACCAGCTATGAAACAATTTAAAAACCATTAAAGGTGTATTTAGAAAAACCAGGCTTTTTTTTTTTCTTAAAAAAAATACCACTTAACTGTTTATAATGGTGGCTATCTAGAAGGAAAATAATGAACGTGTAGAAAATACAACCAGTAAGGCAATATATTTAAAGTGGATATGCCACCTTTTTCACCCTTCATTTTTATGATGTAAAATATAGATTGTCTTCTTTTTAAATATTTAAAAGGATGCTCTTGCAGAGGACTTCAGTTGGGTTCCCAGCACTCATGCTGGGTGGCACACAACTACCTGTAACTTCAGTTCCAAGGGATCTGATACCCTCTTCTGGACTCCATGGGAACCTGTACAGGTGTATGCACATACACGTGTGCGTACACATGTACACACACAGACACACAGACACACAACATTTTCAAAAACTCTTTAAATTTTATTTCATTATCACTGTGTGTGCACGTTCTTGTGTGTATGTGGAGACCAGAGAATAACTTTAGGAGTGCATTCTTTACATCCACTGTTGGTTCTAAGTGCTGGACTCAAGTCACCAGGCTTGTAGGTAATTTCCTTCCACTACACACTGAGCCATCTCACTACCACCACACACTCACCCAGCATTTCTCCTCATCTGTAGCTAAGCCCTAGCTTTAAATCCAAGATAATGTTGCTCAGCCTCAATTACAGGTGTGGGCAACCGAATTCAACTCTGAATACTTCTTAAAATGAAAGTGAAATATAGTAAGTAACAGGATGTGAGCAAGGTATGTAGTTTGAAGGTCAGAACTAAGTGTCCATGTTCATCCTAAATAAGAACTTTTCTGAACAGCATTTTACCATGGAAGAATCCAGCTGCAGGAGACCTGATCTCCCCTTCTGACCAGGCACACATGGTGTACATACATTTGTGCAGGAAGAACATTCATACATAATAAATTTATTTTTTAAAAATGCTTATTTATAGTCAGGTAAACCTCTGTAATTTTAGTACTTAGGTATATTAGGCAGGAACATGGTAAATTTGAGGTTAGCAGGATTACCCAGTAAGACTGTGTCAAAATAAAAACAAAAGACATCCCTCCTCCATACACATACACCAAACCCTTTATTTTCTTTGAAGATATTTTGTGTTGTTTTTTGAAATTTAAGAGTTACCACAGTCAGAACTATTTTATTTCACACTTTACTTTCCAAATATGAGCACCCACAGTTTAAAGCAAACACTACACTGTCTCCTTACAACATGAAACATTTGTGTACACAGTACAATGAACTTCTGTCGGCTCCAGAACCAAGGTTTTCTTTGGCGACTCAACTATCGAACCTCCCACAAATACCGAAATGTACGTGTTTCTGCAATGATTATATTCAATACCTTAAAAAAAAGACAGCCAGAATCTTATTAGCCTCCCCCCTTTGTTTTTACCTGGAGGGAGCCACCCCCACCAAATTGGGGCCTAATCCTCTAAACAACGAGCGAGGGCCCTCTTTTTCCAGGATAACCCTGAAAAGAGAAAAGCAAATTATTAGAAAGAAATGTTCTTCTATCACCCTTTACTAATATCCTAGAGCAAAGCCAATTTCTCATTTATAATGTATCTTTCAGGTCCATTTCATTACTTACAAAAACATCTTTTGCAGGAGGCGGGGCACAGGAAAAAGTACTGTAGAATCAAGCAATATGCTAACGATAACAAAATGGTGTATTCTCTTCTAAAATAGCTAGCAAGATGCCCCAGTGGGTAAAGGCACTTGCCATGCAGCCTAAGGATCTGACTTGGATTCCTGAAACTCACCTAAAGGTGGAAAGAAAACTGATTTCACACAGCCTCTGTTCTCTACATGTATACTGTGGCATGTATGTACCCATATACACATGCACAAAATTTTTAAAAATTATAGTTTTAACCAAGAGTGCAGACTCATGCCTGTAATTCTAACACCTGGGAGGCTGAGATAAGAGGACCATCCTAAGTTTGAGGTTAACCTGGACTTCAGAGTGAGTTTCAAGTCAAGCTGAAACTGTATATCATAATAACAAAAGTTATTAAGTATATAGTGATATTGACTTGTTCTCTTTCTCTTCCCTCCTCCCTCCCTCTGCTTTTACTTCATCATAAGAACTTTCAATATCTCTCTAAATTTGTTTGCTTGTTTGTTTTTAAATATAGATGTCTCAGTTTTTTATTGTTGTATTGAAACAAGGCTCCATTATGTAACAATGGCTGAGCCGAGTTCTGAGGACCAGATTCAGACTCATCTGTAGAAGGTACACTCTCCACCAATGAACCACAGCCCAGTCCTTGAAGTCTTCCATCTTGGAAAATACCCTCAAGTTCAGCAGTATCATGTAACCAACTGTTTCAGGAAGATGCTGCTGAAAAATCTATCACCCTAATGCCCTAAGGGTTACTAGAATGCTTGGTGAGTTTCAGTCACTATTTACTATACTGAGAACTTAATGTACAGACAGCTTATAACTAGATGAAAAGATAGAAAAAAACCATACAGCCCTTCACACTGAAAATTTTGCTGTGTAGTTGTGAAAAAGAGCATATTAAGACAAATAATTTAATAGGTAATAATAAGAAATATTGTACAAGACATTTATCTCTAGAATTAAAAAGGGACAGAGAAGCCGGGCGGTGGTGGCGCACGCCTTTAATCCCAGCACTTGGGAGGCAAGGGCAGGCAGATTTCTGAGTTTGAGGCCAGCCTGGTCTACAGAGTGAGTTCCAGGACAGCCAGGACTACACAGAGAAACCCTGTCTCGATCCCCCCCCCCCCCAAAAAAAAAGGGGACAGAGAGTCTAAATCATAAAAGGCTTTCTGAGATTAAGTAGTTAATGAAGTTACAGAGGTGAGAAGGATATTTTACTTAGAAGCCAGATAAGGTGCCTGCTAGTTTACATTTAGGAGGCTGAAATAGCTCAGGCCAGTCTAATTAGACTGACTTAGACAAACAAACATAAAGCAAGACAGGCAGACCAACTGCTTCTCTGAGTATCTATATACTCAAGAAGGACCTATTAAAAGGCAGATGAATGTAATATTTAAAAGTATGAGCTGAGGGGCAAGACTTTTCTTTATGAAGTCCACGGTGTTAACTGTGAGAAAAAAGTAACTTTTCACTGATCCAATTTTACCATAAAAAAACTAAACAGTATAGTGGTATTGGGTTTGGTTCTTTGGTGATTAATTTATAAAGAGATTAAAGGAGAGAATGAAAAACTTAAGAAAATGGTGGTGGTGCATGCCTTTAATCCCATTACTGGGTAGGCAAAAGCAGGTGAATCTTCTGTGAGTCTGAAGTCAGCCTGGTCTACATGGAACAGTACCAGGTCAGCCAGTGTTACATAATGAAACCTTGTCTCAAGACAACAACAAAAACCCAGAGAAATCTATACTTAAAAACAAACAAATCTAGAGAGATATTCAAAGTTCTTATGATGAAATAAAAGCAAAATCATTGAAAATCAGAACAAACTCTATCTCAGGGGTCTAAGGGAGAATTTTAAGGAAACCTAATCAACAGCAGTATCAGAATTGAGATGCACAGGTACACTTCCTGGAACTGGGGGATGGCTTAGTGGTTAAGAGCCACTGGCTGCTCTTCCTGAGTTCAATTCCCAACACCCACACGGTGTTGGCTCACAGCCATCTATAACCTTAGTTCCCGAGGAACTTGATGTCCTCTTCTGGTATGCACATATTTAGACAAAACACCCATATACATAAAATACATGAATAAGTAAAAAAAGATACATCTCCTACATCAATCAATACTTTTCTGAAATTGTGACATTTGAATTTAATTCAGAATTGCTGAATTTTATTCTACCTTTCATGTTCTTGGGTAACCGAGCTGAACAAGTGTGATGCAACTTAGTAGCAAATGTAAACACCCTGGATGGCTCATCTACTCCACAAAACACACACTACGGAGCGAAATCCAAACAGATGCAAGTCATGTGAGCTGATAAGGCAGACACAGTCACTGGTTCTAATACGAATCTAAAGACACAGAAACTGATCTGAGTAAGTTTTTTATTGTTTTGGTTTTTTTTGAGATGGGGTTTCTCTGTGTAGCCCTGGCTGTCCTGGAACTTACTCTGAAGACCAGGCTGGCCTCATACTCAGAGATCTGCTTACCTCCATCTTCCAAGTGCTGGGATTAAAGGCGTGTGTCACCACAGCCAGTCCTGAAAGTGAACTAAGTCTAGTAATATAAACATGCTAATTTTCTCCAAATCACCAGAAAATGACCACACACAGATATTTGAAAACTGGCATAACTGTTTCAAGCTGCAGCTGTTTAGGTTATATGCTCTATATTTTGTAAATGAAAACAGACTGCCAGCAATTAGACGCAGGTAGTTGTGCACATATGTGAACATTACATACACAATAATAGTACAACACTACCTTAATTTCAAAAGTAAATAGAATAGCTATCTGGGCATGGCGGCACAGAGGCAGGCCTGTTTTAGATTCTGAATTCTAGACTAGTGAGGACTACATAATAAGACCTTGCCTGAAAACAAATCAAACAAAAATTTAATCAATTCAAAACAAAATATCAATGATACCTTTAGAAAAGAAACCCACTGGATAATGTAGAAAAATATACTAAATATATATAATTTGGAAATACTCCATTTTACACAATCTAAATTGTGTAAAATGTATATTACTCCTTCATGGCCTATCACCACTAATAAGTATGATTTATAATTATAGTCTGACTTTTGAGTTTTCTAAAGAACCTTTTCAAATATGGAAGATAAAAACGAAGCATGTGGAAATCACTAAAATCACAGCATCAAAAACAAAATCCATGAATTTTCACTCTTACTTTAGACAATGAAGAGGTCCAGGGGACACTACTCGGTTGACACTGGCTCCAGCCATGGTGTTCAGCTGAACTTCAGAAATATATAGTGTCACAGAAGATGACTGCAGCCGTGTTTTGACAACTTCCAGTGGACATGTCAGAATAGCTCCCACTGTACCACCACATCTACAAAACAAAACAAAACAAAACCCCAGTAAGTCCAGAATGTAGGCATCTAATCAGCCAATGAGAATATACACTCCAACCTAGTGCTCCAACCCAACATAACTAAAACTGAAAATCTCGAAGACTAATTCTTTTGAAAGTTTCACTTACTTGACTGCAAACAAAAACACTAAAAAAGAACTGAGGGAACTATAGAACACTGTCATGTTGTAAATGGTGGCCCTAGTACCCACATATCAGAATAAAATATGGAAAAAATGGGCTTAGTAATTTATACAGAAAGTACAATTAGGTATAGGAAGATTTCCAATAATGGCTTTTACCAAAAATGACTGACAAACTGAATGAAGGCTATAAGGGTGCTCCTTGCCCATGGGCAACTCATAGCTCTGTTGGAATCTACAGTGTGTGAATTATATCTCATCTTTCAAATTTCTAATCCTTTAAAAATCCCAGAACTAATTCTAAGCAATAGGACAAAGATAAATTACTTATAAATAATCATACTTATTTCTAATTAATTTTAAGTACTCCCACACTCAAAGGAATGTACAAAACATACAGTTTTACAGTCATTATCAGTTATGTCCATGTATGCAGAACAGGCAGAGTTAGTGAAAAAAAATAAACAACAAAATCATTTTATAAAGGCTGATCATCAGAATAACAAAATACTCTTAGGAAAACGTATTATTTAAACCAGCTAAGGAAAAAAGAATTTAAGTAATAATCTAAGCAATTATTCTCTAAATACAAGCGTAGGACATTTGCATATGTAGTCTCAGATCTCACGAGGCTGAGAGAAAGCTGGAGATAACACAGTGGGTAAGAGCACTTGGTGTACAAGCATGAGGACGGAGTAGAACCCCCAGTACCCATGTATAGCTAGACAAGGCCATACAGTGCATGCCTATAACCCTAGAACTGACCAGCCTGGACACAGAATAAGATACTGTCTCAAAAAAAACATAAAAAATTGAAAATTCCAGTCACAACAGAAAAATGGAAACAATTTTTCCTTAGAGCACTAAAAGCTACCCAGTGAGATTCTGAGAATAACAACTCATTAGAGATTTACTTATTGCAGTGAAACAGGAGCTAATGGAATCCAAGGTTAATACAGAAAATGGGCATTAGAAAAAGGAAGAGGGCTGGAGAGACAGCTCAGCAGTTAAGAGCACTGACTGTTCTTCCAGAGGTCCTGAGTTCAATTACCAGCAACAACATGGTGGCTCACAATCATGTCTAAGAGGATTTGATGCTCTCTTCTGGTCTGTCTGAAGAGAGCAACAGTGTACTCACATACATAAAAATAAATAGCTGGGCAGTGGTGGTGCACGCCTTTAATCCCAGCACTTGGGAGGCAGAGGCAGGCGGATTTCTGAGTTCAAGGCCAGCCTGGTCTACAGAGTGAGTTCCAGGATAGCCAGGGTTATAAAGAGAAACCCTGTCTTAAAAAACAAGACAAAAAAAATTAACGTGAAAAGCTGTATCATACTAAAATTTAAAACTTGCACTCTTTAACAGAAACTGTTAAGAAAATGGAAAGACAGCCAAGGCTAATTTGCAAATCGTATGCCTGATAAAGTGCTGCTACTCAGACTCTTTACAAGATAAAGGACAACCCTTTAACAAGATATTTAGCAGAATTTACAAATGATAGGTGTATTCAAACAAGCACTGAACATTTTCAGTCATCGCCATCTGGGATATAATGGGATACCCAGCTATTTATGGCTAAAATTAAAAAGGCCAACACTTTCCACAGGCAGAGATACATGTAAACTGTAACCTCACACCTAGGTTCTGACTAGACAGTGAAAGACAGAAAAGCTGAAATGCCTGTTTAAAAATGTTTATAGCAGCTTAATCTGTAGTGGCCAAAAACTGAAAAACCACACAAATGTCAGAATCAACCAAGGACCGCTGAACTGTACATCTATAATTGAATACTATTAAAAATAAAATAATAAAAAACAACAACCTAGGATGAAACCTGTCACACTTGGCTTAATTATGAGATTTTTCACTTTTATGATATTCTAGAAAATGCAAAACTAGAAAGGTAGAAACGAGATTTGTGGTCACCAAGGGAAAGTAATTTGGAAAGACTGCCTGCAAGAGGTTTGAAAGAATTCTTGGGATAAAACTTAATGAACTCTGAACTTGAGTGAGTGACACACGTGTCTGACAGGAAGCTGAGGAGAACTGTAGAGAGCAAAGGGACTAAAGAAAGTAGAGCAGTGTAAGCTGGGGTTAGCTATGAAAGGTCAAGCCAGCCAAATCCTGAAATAAATGGGGTAGATGATCTCCAGACCCCATTCTTACTGACAAGCTATTGGTAGTCGACAGCTGCTAGAGTAAGAATTACTTTCTAAAATTTGAGTGCTGTGGCTACTGGTACAATTTCCACGATCCAGTGGATAGCCCAACACCCAGGCACAGCAAGACAGCCCTAACTAGATATAGTGGGTATATGTACATGTGTGTGTGTGTGTGTGTGTGTGTGTATGTGCATGTGTACGTGTGCGTGTGTCCATCCGCACGCGTATACACATGTATGAAATTAGGGGACTGTACTGAGAGGAATATGGGGGTGTTGGAGGGAGGGTTATAGGAGTAGATATATTTCACTGCATAGGTGTGAAACTCTTAGGAACGCAGATCTTGAAAAGGCTGTGCTGATTAGGTTTCTGTCAATTTGATACTAACTAGAGTTATATGGGAAGACAGAACCTTTATGGGAAAAGGCTCTCAACAGCTTGGCCTCTGTGCATGACTGTCAGAGGCATTTTCTTAATAACGACTGAGGTGGGAGGGTCTACCCCACTGTGGGTGGCACCACCCCTGAGCAGATGGCTTTGGGTTAAGAAAGCAAAATCAGCAGCCTATGGAGAGTAAGCAATATAAACAGTGTTCCATGTCCTCTGTTTGAGTTCTCACCTTCCTTCAGGTTTTTGCCCTACCTGAGTTCCTTCCTTGGCTTCCCTCAGTGATCTAATGTAATTAGGATTTGCTAAGTGAAACAAACCCTTTCCTTCCCAAGTTGATTTTGGTTGTGTATTTATCATAAAACAGAAAGCAAACTAGGACAAAAGCCAAATGAGCTGAATGCATTTCCACTATGCAAAAACATTTAATATGTTTATGTCCACAAGTAATATGCCCAACAAGAATCTTCCCAGAAGCAGAAAGTATAGCAGGTATTTGTGACAGAAACTTTACTTTCCAAAGGGAATACAGCTGGGATAAGGCTTCTTGAGTGTTTATCTAGCACGAACTGAGCCCTAAGTTCCCAGCACCCACGCATGGACCCACATATCCACACTCCTGGGCAGGAGTCAATTCCCTGATGAGCTCAAAAACCTGAGTTCAAGTTTAAGAAAATGCACCGGATGCAGATGCACTATCACAATCTTTTCAACTGAAGACAAGAAAGACTTTGTTAGCCAGAGAGAACACAAAAAAGAGAAAACATCAGATTGCCAGACTGAGTACCCAGCATCACTGGGTAAAAAGGTATTTTATTTTTATGGCATCATAACTGCACAAGAGTAAAGCACTGTGCTACAATGCACTTTATGCCTACATGAACATGAACACCACTACATATATGAAATCTGCAGTGTCAGCTCATTTACGGATGTATGATGTGGATGGCATAATCATCCTAAGCTAAGCAAATGACTAGTTAACGGAAAGGCCTGAGAGCCATGGCACAGTAACAGTTCTAGCTCTTGGGAGGCAGAGGCAGAATCAGAAGCTCAAGGTTATTCTCAGCTACACAGTGAGTTCAAGCAAGTCTAGACTAGCCCTATCTCAAAACAAAAACCAAACCCAAATACTATGCAATATTTTAGCCTTACTCCAGTTCTCCAGTTTCATATCAATAAATAAATTTTTAAGGCAATATTTTAAACTTTTTAGAAATGTTCTTTTGCATAACCAACATAATTATATTTTTAAAAATTAGCGAGATGAAACAGGATCACAAGCTCAAGGCTTGCCTAGGCTAGGGTGTTCCAAGACAAGCCACATCAACTTAGTGAGATCCTGTCTCATGATACAAAGAGGGCATGAGGCTCTCAGTTCACTTTGCAGAATCAAGATGGGGAAGTTTCTGAAATCAAAACTAGCTGAAAAGCCTCTAACTTCCCATGCAGGAAGTTCTAGTTTCTAGGTTAAAAAATCACCAGGAAGGTGAAAAGAGTTCAAAAGCGTTTCTGGCAACTATCAGAAAAACAAGTAAAAGAAAAAGACCCAGCCAGACATGGCCTCAATTTTGGAGAAGCAAAGGCAAGTGGACCTGAGGCTAGTGGGCCTGGTCTACATAGCAAATTCCAGGCTAGCCATGAGTATATAGCAGATTTTGTCTCAAAGAGCAAAAGACACAAAGAAAATGACAAACTAGAAAGAAAAATTAACTACCTTAAGTCTCACTGGCTGTAGACAGGCTTCTCAGCAGCCTACTCCAAGTGTATTACTGTAGGCCCCAGGATCGCCTGCCTCCTCACAGTGCTTTTCTCCTCTGACCCAGTGGTTTGGCCCTGAGTCAGAGTGACTGTAGTGTGGTAGCCAATTAGTCTGCTAATGTGAGGATCTTACTATTTAAAAGTCAGAATTCAAAGTTATTTCTGTAAATCACTCATTTGCTCCATGTTTTCTTCACTGGAGAGATTCCATGTTCTCAATTCCATGGAGAGAATAGCAAAGTTTGAGACCAAAGAACATTAAAAAAAATCATTATAGTATCAAAGATCTCTAGATTATGAATCTTACTGAACTATAAATGGCATAATACCATTAGTATATCCAAAGTAACGTCAATTATTTCTTCTTAGTCAAAGTACCTGGATCAATGTACATTTTAAAAGTTTATAGACAGTGGGCAAGGGCTGGAGCAATGGCTCCATGAGCACCCGTTGCTATTCCAGAGAATAGAAGTTCAATTCCCAGCATCTACATGGAGCTTCACAATAGTATGTAACAGCAGCTCCAGAGAAGCCAACGCTCTTCAAGTGTGCTCAAAATGCATACAGAACACAGATATATGGGCAGATAAAACATCACTCTCTCTCTCTCACACACACACACACACTCTTACTTATAGGCCACTGTTGGGTAGAGTGGTACACATCTGTAAGTTAGCACTCTTGAGGATAAGGCAAGTGGACCCAGAAAGGGAAGAAATAAAGAGAGGGAAGGGAAGAAAGGGAAAGAAAAAGAAAGGAAGGCCAAGGAGGAAAAGGAACCAGAAGAGTAAAATAGGCAAGATCACTTAGAGAAGTAAGACAATCATATATTCTATGCATTAACCTATAGACTATTTAAACCTTGTTTAATTCAACAGCTTTATTTTTCTGTCGTCGTCCCCCCCCCCTTTGGTTTTTCAAGACAAGGTTTCTCTGTGTAGCCCTGGCTGTCCTGGAACTCACTCTGTAGACCAGGCTGGCCTTAAACTCAGAAATCCACCTGCCTCTGCCTCCCAAGTGCTGGGATTAAGGGCATGTGCCACCACTGCCTGGCAACTCAACAGCTTTATAAGACAATTAGAACTCTTCTACTTTTTTTTTTTGGGGGGGGGGTTCGAGACAGGGTTTCTCTGTGTAGCCCTGGCTATCCTGGAACTCACTTTGTAGACCAGGCTGGCCTCGATCCGCCTGCCTCTGCCTCCCAAGTGCTAGGATTAAAGGCGTGCGCCACCACCGCCCGGCTAGAACTCTTCTACTTTTATGTTTGAGAAGTTGCTTCTATTTGCTTATGTACATAAGAGAACATTTCTGGCATGCCAGTGGTCAGCTACTTTAGTACCTGACTACTTTTTACCAACCTCTTGAGTAAGCGGCAGAGTTGAGCAAGTCAAGCTCAGTGTAACCAGGAGACTGTTTAAAAGCACAGAAAAAAAACAAAACAAAACAAAACAAAAAAAAAAACAAAACAAAACAAAAAAAACCTCTGCAAATAGACCTTATAAGAAAGCAGTGTGCCCACTGAGGGCTTCAAAGCGCTTTCCCACACAAGCTTACCATGGTGCATAAGGACTAAGCAGAGAGTGAGGGGATGAGAAAGCAAAGGAAAACTTTTCACTGAATAGCAGCAGTACCAATCAGATCAATCTCAACCATCCTGCTAAGAACCATGAACCTGCCAGGTGCACAGATACAACAACAGTTGTTATAGTTTCAAACTACTGAAAAACTAGAACCAGTTCTGGTGTTTATAGAAAACTTTTACTAAATAAACTGGGGTGTGGGCACAGGAACCGAAGAATATTCAATTGTTGAAAGAAAGGGCAACATGCAAGAAGAGATTCCAAGACTGACTGTCAGATAGACAGACATATGCTGCCTTCCTTCTGAGGCTCTGAGTATGCTCGGGCCAGGACACTTGTTAGACAGGCAAAACCTTTTCTGAGTAGGTGTGCAATACTGAGTTGTGTGCATATCTTTAAAGGTGCTTAGGAATCCATCTTTCTTCTCTTTACACAAACCTATTTTCTCAAACACAGTTTACTTTGTACAAGTAGAATGAACAGGCTGACCCATTTTTCTGTCTTCAAGTAATACACCATCTCACAAAACCCACTAAAAATCAGTTCACAAAATGGTTAGCCAATCTTGGGGGAGGGGGTGTTGTTTATGAAAGCCTATGGTCCATCTCAAAATTCTGTCAACCTCATTAAGGAATTCTTACCCCCAACTGTTTCTTTTGCACCTCATTTGTTAACCAATATTACAAACCCAGCATTGTCTCCAAAACTGTTGTATTTAAGTCAAGAAATATTTATTTTTTTTGAAATGGATAGAAACATCAGTAACATGCAGTAACAGATTACCATGAAAAAACTAGATTTTAAAGAAGGGGGTATTTACTGTATGTGTAGAATTTCTGGTATAGTAAAACTTAATAGGGTGTTCTTACTTTGAATGCTAGAGCAAAATGAAGACTAATAATATCCAAAAATGTCGATCAACTGATAAACACAGCCGTGTAGAAGGAAACTATCACATAGATCAAGATACAATTGTAGAGTACCAGACTAAGGACTAAAAAATCCACTGTGGAAACAAAATATGCAGAAGAAATATGATACATTTGGAAAAAGTAAATTTCCTCCATAAAGTGTAACTTAAATCTATTTGCTTCCCTTTGCATCGAATTTGAAAGAAGTCCATCAGTTTTTTTATCTCTTTCCTGTTCCAATCACATTTCTAACCCCTTGTCCTGTAAACACCCAATCAAAATCAATAAACCAGCTCAGGTCCAATGGCTAAGGGCTCGAAGCATAATTTATAGATAGATAGTAACACTAGAAGGATCAGCATTTCTTCCTTGCCACAGTATACGTGCCTTGGATTTCACAACACACTTTTTGATTCTTCTTTGTTTCCCCTTCTCTTTTTTCGAAGAGGATCTCATGTAGACCAGGCTGGCCTGGAAACCTAACTACCTCTGCCTCCTCCCTGAGTGCTGGGATCAAAGATCTCATTATGTAGATCAGGCTGGCCTGGAAGCCTGCCTGCCCCTGTCTCCTCCCTGAGTGCTGGGATCAAAGGCAGGCACTACTTCACCCTGCTGGCTCTTCTGCTCTGATAATTCTTCGTGTTCTAATGTTTTGGTTTTTTAAATTTTTATTTTATTTTTTTACTTATTCACTTTTCGTCCCACTCACTGTCCCCCTCCTGGTCACCCCCTCCCACAATCCTTCCCCCATCCTCCTCCCCACTCCTCTGAGCAGCTGGGGCCCCTTGGGTATCATCCCACCTGGCCCTTCCTTTCCCACTGAGGCCAGACAAGGCCTCAGCTAGAAGAATATATCCTACTTACAGGCACCAGCTTTTGGGATAGCCCCGCTGTCTGTTCTAAGCTTTTACTGGAGATTTGAACTTAAGTCTCCATGCTTAGGCAGCAGCACTTCCCTGAATGAACCATCTACCAGACCCTTTCATGGACATTTTTAAGTGAAACTGGCAGAAACCCAAAAACTCTGCTTCTAGATGAAAAACAGTGAGACTATCAACAGCTGCCTTTACACAGCTTTGCCTTTAGACTACCAGTACAAATGTCAACAGATTTGTGAAAGACAAACAATATCATACTATTTTTATAAACATGGTCTTAGAATTTAAAACCACCCCAAGGGTTCTTGGGAATTCTAAAGAGTCTGAGCCCCAAATCCATCCCCCTACACTAATCCACTACAGGGAAACAGTTTAAGAATATTGTTTTAATAGTTTAAGAATTCTCTTGGTTTTCCAATCCATTAGAATGAAATTCTCACAGGGGTATGTCTTAACGTTTAAAATATCGCCCCCACCATTCATAGGTTCAAATCCAACTACCTAAGGTAACAGTAGCTGGGCTCTGGGGATGTGACTAGATATTGAGGGCAGAGACTCTTATCTGGGATTAGTATCATAAGAGTGCTGCTCGCTAGCCTTTCCTACCACTTGAAGACAGAGTGGGGATGTAGTCTGAAGAAGTAGACCCTTGCCAGGCAGGCATGCAATTTGCCATCACCACCACCTGGACTCTAGAACTGGAATAAATAAATGTTAACTTTTTAGATGCCACCTGATTTATGGTGTTTTGCTATAGCAGCCCAAAAGGTCTAAGTAAGATGCAGGATGAACTGGAGACATAACTCAATGGGTAAGAGCACTTACCGGGCAGGTCGTGGTAGCCAATGCCTTTAATCCCAGCACCCAGGAGGCAGAGGCAGGCAGATCTCTGAGTTCTAGGCTAGCTTGGTCTACATATTGAGTTCCAGGACAGCCACAGCTATATAGAAAGACCCTGTCTTGAAGAAAAGAAGAAGGAAAAAAGGAAGGGAGGAAGAGGTAAAGAGGAAGAAGAGGAAAAAGAGGAGGAAACGGAAGAGAAAGGAGGAGGAGGAGAAAGTAGCACTTACTGGTGTAGCAGAGGACCAGTGATCAGTTCCAGGATTGGCCTGCTCAGGTTCTTGCAAACATGTGGTACACACACACACACACACACACACACACATACAGATACACACATGTATATACCCACATACACAAATATATTTTTTGTTAATTTTAAGGTTTATTTTACTTGATGTATACAAATGTTTTATCATGTGTGCCTGTTGGATCTACTAGAACTGGGTTTTTGGACAATTGTGAACATCTGAAGGACAGTGAAAACTAAACTTTATTTACATTCTTTTTCTTTTGCAGGCTTCTATGACTTGTCTCTGTAAATTAATTAACCCAACCAATGACCTTACAAATTCTGAGTATTAACTCTGGCAAAAGCATAATGAGATCAAAGGGTGACTTAAAAAAAGCACGAGTTAAGCACATGGGTATGTCATTCAGACCCAGGTCCAGTACTAGTCTGTTTCAAATGTTCCTATTTAACAATACAGCCCCTAGTAAAAATCTTTCAGGGATCCGGATGAGCCCACCCTAGTATACACCATTTTAGTTATCAAGAAAGGAACTCAAAAGCTCCCATGTTAAGAAAACCCTTGCCTAAGAATAAATTCCACTATGAAAGGTTATTCTTGTTTCTTTTAAGGTATATTGAGCATAATCCAAAGAATAGCTGTACGTAAGGCAGCCCAGGCATAGAGCCTACAAAGACACTCCTCTTCTGTAGTAGAGTTTTACAACTAGTGTATATAATCCTATCACGATAAACAAGCCTAGCAATTATGAAAAACACACTCAATTATTGACAAAATAAACAATTTTGATAATATAACTTGGACATGTTCAATAAGAACATTTCCAACATAACCTGCCTTTTATCTCTGTATGTTCAGTACATACAACACTGCCAGAATATTACAAAGAACAGAATTTATGTACTGTAGAACCGTCAAAGACTTCTACAATTACTTATTCCTCATTTTACATGAATGAAAATGTTTGACTTTAGAGACTGTTTTGGCATCTGTATTTTCTTCTATATTTTAATTAAATGGCCTTTGCTATAACACCTGTTTCTATAGTGTGTATGTATATATGCAACCACTATATACGAATATGAGACCGAGATGAAATGGGAAGGAAGGGAATTCACAACACACATATCTTGCCCCATTTAACATTCTACTACTGTGCATGTACTAGACTTCTTGGGAAGTGGAAGAAATGAACTGGTATTTTTGGATCCCATAATAATTCTCCATTCCAGCCCTCAACAAAAACAAAAAGCCTACATAGGATGGCCTAAATTTGCAAGTATTTATAAACACAAAGTGATGATCCTAGTACAACTGGAAAATGAACACATTCAGACTAACATATCATACACAAACATGTGCTTTAAAAAAACTTACACACACACACACACACACACACACACACACACACACACACACACACGAAGCCTGAACAAATAACAACAAAGGAGCCACAGAAGGGCTCTAGTCTTAAGAGTCTTGTCCATTTCTTAACTCAAAATCCCAACCTGAACTACAGCGATGGTCTTCTAACTTTCAGGTGTTTCCAGAAGATCTAATTACAACTCGAAATTCAGCTACTACAAGACAATAATACATCCTTACTTTCTCCTCTTCCATCCGCACACACTCAGGGAGAGAGGGAGAGACAGACTGACTAATAAAATGTTCTAAGAGCCTGAGGATGGAGCCCTGGGGTGGAGAACTGGATTAGCATGTGCAAAGTACAGGAGACATTAAATTAGCCCTTTACTGGCAGTAAACATTTCAGAAACACAAAAAAGCAAACTGGATCTCATAAAACTAGTAGTTGTTTTAATGCCAGAATAGTGGACGGTTCAAAATTGGTGGATCATAAATGTTGAATGAAATGTGTGCCAACTATGTAAAGTACTGTCATTATTGGCAATAATGTCCTCACACATTAACTCAAAGCAAACAACCATTCAAAGAATGCGTATGTACATATTCCGTAAAGTGGCTGATGCAAAAATCAAACCTCGGAACTTGAAAATACTACTTTATTCTGTTACATAGGTTAAAAAGTTAATTCACCACAGCTATTTTTTTTGTGATAATTTTGTAGTCTTGCAAGTAAAAGTCTTAGCGTTGTTCTAATTTCTCTAACTAATTGGGAAGGAACATATCGAATGGAGGAACAACTTGGCTCAGCAAAATGGCTGTAGCATTCAAGCTGGGGGGTGGAGGGGAATCAGCAAACCAGACTTCAGGCCCCATACTAATCCTGTATACATATATAATTAAATATTCATCTAATATATGACTTCTCTCAACCCATCCCTACCGCTTCTCCAAAGCAGGGAGTGCTCGGAGGGCTGCCTTTCCCCTTATTTAAAAAAAAAAAAAAAAAAAGATTTCGAAGTCACTGCCCTTTTTGCACCATCTCCTGCAAACGGTGGCAGGCGAGGGAAAAAAAATATTTTTCCGAAGCTGGAAATAACCTCCGGGCACCGCGGGCGAGAGCACTGCGACGCCTTCTCCGCCGGCTACGACGCGGGCCAGCAGCAAACGCGCAGCGGCAGCCGGAAACAAGGTCGCCCGCGAACGTGGGCAACGTGAGGCCCAGTCGTGCGGGGCGGGGAGGCCGAACCTGCTCCCATTTTATCTCCAGGCCGAGCCTCCTCCGTGAGGCCGCGGTCCGTGTGCCTCCGCGGTCGCGCAGTACAGACGAGCTAGGCCGCGACTCACTCCCTGCCCCCGCCCAGGCCCGGTGTGGCCTTCGTAGGCCCGCAGCCTCCACCCCGCGCGCCCCAGCGACCTACCCCCCGGCAAACAGATGCACCAGCGTGTCCCTCTGGCTCATTCTCTCTTCTGCATGTCCTCCGGGAGCACAGGCGGGACGCGGAGCAGCAGGCCGCCACGGCCAGCGGCTAGGGCCAGGAAAGGGGGACGCCGGGGGAGTGGGTGGAGCTGCCGCTGCGGAAGGCCGCCCGCGAACCCACCCTGCGGGGTTCCTGCTCCTGCTCGCTCGGCCGGACTGCGCAGCGCGAGTCGTGAGGCGCCGGAGGTCCCTACATAAACAGAAGCTCCTATTGGGTTAGGCCTCGTGACGTCACGAGATTCGCACGCCTCTTTCACGTGATCGCCGAGGGGGCTTCTCAATGAAGGGCCGCGGGGCAGGACGGGAGTGCTTGCTGGAGTGTAGTGGCTCGGCTTGCACTCGCGCCGCACCTGATCCGCTAATCCGGAAGGCTGCCCAGCCCTCGCCATTTACCTGCGCTGGCCGGCTGGAACAGTCTAGGAGAAAACCCCAGCAGCCCAGGCCCACAGCAAATTTGTGGGTTTAGAACCGAGCCTTTCTGCTTCCCGGTGCTTGCCTTGGAAACCACTGAAATGCTTGGAAAACCTTGTGCGAAGATACTCGCATGCACTCTCACAAACAGCACAGTATTAAACACGAGCATTAAACATTAGTGTTAAATTGAGATCTGCAGGGGAGTGGCGAGATCAATCACATATATATGCCACGAAGGTGATGCAGGCTCACTGTGAGACTAACCCTGGATGGTCTGGGGCTTGCTCTCCAACTCACAAGGACCTGCATACCTTACACGCCCAAGTGATGGAATTAAAGGCGGTCCACACTCTGTGGAACATTCCTGAGATGGAATGCAGACAGAATTCCTGACAGGAATAAGGTAGAGTCACATGAGAGAAAAGTGTTAAGTAAAGGGCAAGTAGATTAAAACGTGAAGGTTTACTACAGGAATAAACTAGCTACTTATTTTACTGATCAACACGTTTCTTATGTTTCTTCTATGTATATGTAGGGCTAGGGAAAGTGTTTTCTTTAAACAATGACCATTATTTCAAATTTTTGTTAACTGGTTATTATTTGCAAGGTACAGATGAACCGTCAAAAATAATATAATAGATACCAATATGCTAATCACACAGAAGGAACAGGAATACATTTCATTATTTCTTTCTCTCCACCCCTGCCCCCCTTACAACTGCCTTTCCATTTGCAGGGCCCCTGTCACCCTTTCCAGCCCACAAGAAAATTTCCAGAGCCACATTCTTATGGGCACCACTTGACAAAGTCTAACTGCCTTAGCACTTTCATGTTTGACCGGCACCTAAATTCCTACAAAATGTACAGACTGCAAATGTTTATGCCACAGTAGAGAACTGGGTGTGTAGATTATTTAAAGCATCTCAGCAGCGCCGAGTAAGTGTCAGTGATAATGTGTTCCTTATTTGATTATTTATTATTATTGGGGGAGGGGCACGTGCAGTCAAAGTACTTTGCCCAGGGCTTACCCAATTCATCCTGGAAGAGCTGGGATTGAATCCAGTAGAATCTGACTTCAGAACTTTATTTGTTGAAATATGAACTGTCTATTAGAGCCGGGCGGTGATGGCGCACGCCTTTGATCCCAGCACTTGGGAGGCAGAGGCAGATGAATTTCTGAGTTAGAAACCAGCCTGATCTACAGAGTTCCAGGACAGCCAGGGCTACACAGAGAAACCCTGTCTCGAAAAACAAAAACAAAACAAAACAACAATAACAACAAAACCTGTCTATTAGAGCAGAGAAGGATAAAAAGAGGCAAAACTAGAAGATCAGACCCAAAAAGTGACGACAACCCTAGCAGATTCCAGCAAGACATCCAACGGATATTTTTATATGGCAGTTCTGTTGAGACACAACTCCCATAGCATATGATTCTTTAAAATGTGTGGTTTGGTGGGTTTTAGTATATTTTCCTGGTTGTGCAGCCCCTCCCCCCCATTTCCGGAATCCTTCCTCACCCCCAGTGCAGCCACGTGTTTCTTAGGAGTCACTCCCATTCGCCTCTCCTCCCTTCAAACCGCTGATCTATTTTCTTTCCCTCTGGTTTTGCCTATGCTGCACATTCCTTATAAATAAATACATATTTTTTAAACTTATGTGTGGCCTTTGGTGTGAGGAATTTTTCACTACTAGTGTCTTCAAAATTCGCTCGAATTTCGCGGCAGGATGGGTGCTTCGGTACCTTTCATGGCTGACACTCCTTGCTTGACTGAATATGGTCCATATTGTTTCTACCCTGAGGCTGTCACCAACGCTGCTGTTGTGAATAAGTTCTATGGACATGTTTGGTACAATAACAGTTATTCCTGGATCAGTGACAAGTCAGTGTTGCTGGTTCCTTTTCTGTCTCTCTGGGAGGCCACTGTAGCTGCAGACCGGGCACATTCTGCTAATTCAGGCACCATCCGCTGGGGCACCGCTGGGGTACCGCTGGGGCACCGATGCTGAAGTCCGTTAGGACTCAGACTTTAGCAAACCGCCAAGCCTGCTGGGTCCAAAGCACTGTCATAACCTTCCTTATCTCTCTGGATAGGACACTGCTTCTTTCCACCAGCCCCGTTTGCCCTTTCTTCAAGCTTTTTCGAGCTTTCCTGAAGGTTGGTATTAGGGCCAGGTGAATGGAACCAATGAAGCTTCCCACAAAACAGTTTACCCACCCCCTTCCCAATTTTTACTGAAAGATCCCCGCAAGGCGACCCTCACTCAAGTCCGGACCTGCACGCACCCAAGGACACATGAGAGACCTTCTTGATGCAATTGTAGAGGAGGTTTAATGGGGGCCCTCGGGTCGGAACATATCTCACGCAGGAGATAGAGGATCCGACCCAGAACCCAGGAAACTTGGGATATTTATGGATAGGGGTTGGGGAGAGCGGGAAAATTTGGTGCGGTTACATATGATTGGATATTTCAAACATCAGCAACTTGCAGAAGCGGCTACGTGTGAGCTGGCAGGGTGACTAGTTACTTTTGACCATGAAACCTTGGACTTCTCGAAAAGGGGGAGAGAAAAGTAAACACCAGATAGCCCACTACTCACTTGGGCTTGTTTGGACTTGTCTGGTCACATCCTTGCATGCCTTTTCATTTTTGGTCACCCTGCCCCTGGAGGGACTTAATATTTTATTATGACTATATTTAACAAATTGTTGGTGGTCTTTGCTGACCATGAATTTTTGTTATTGTTACAATGCTGCTTTCAAATTTTGTTCTCACATTACCAAGAGGGCTTCTGGGAGATACAATCTCTTAGTGACTAAGGGATCAAAGTGATCTTCCCTGTCAAGATAGTTGGTCCCAATCAGATGAGTACCTCAAAAACAGAGGCCTCAACTTCCTGACTAACAATGGTTTCTAATTTCAATTGCTAAAGAGTTGAAGAAAGTTCTTAGGAGCTATGGGGGGTAGGGTGCAGTAGAGCATTGTCAGGTCGAAGTATTTTGGTTTTCTGTTAATCTCTATGTTTCTTCTCTGTTTTTCTGTTATTTTTATTTCTTGTAGGTTTAGAAATCCTTAAAAGCTTCAGCCCTTGGGTTTTAAATGTTTTAAGCAGTTTTAAATGTTTGGTGGGGTTTTGTTGTATAAGGTTGTATTGTTGTGGTAAAACACCATGACCAAAAGCAACTTAAGGAGGAAGGGGTTTATTTCAGCTTCGAGTTCCAAATGGTGGAGAGGCCTAGCTGTTGGCATGGTGCCTGAGCAGGAAGCTGGGGACTCACATCCTCAGTGGTGTCCTTGGAAGCAGGCAGCCAACTAGAACTGGCCCAGGTCTTCTTAGGTTAAAGCCTGCTTCCAATGATGTATTTTCTCTAGTAAGGCTCTCCAAACAGTGCCACCAACTGAGGACCAAAGTATCCAAATCTCTGAAACTATGGGGGACATTCTCATTCAAACCATCACAAAGGTTAAGCAGGTGGTTTTTTTATGTGCCTTTTCATTGCTTTTCTCTCCTCTTCCTCCTTCTCTTCTTCCTCCTCTTTTTCCTCCTCCTCCTCTTCTTCCTCCTTCTCCCTCCTCTTTTTCCTCCTCCTTCTCTTCTTCCTCCTCCTCTTTTTCCTCCTCCTCCTCCTCTTCTTCCTCCTCTTCTTCTCTCCCGCTCCCCTTAGAGTCTCATGCATCCTGGCTGGTCTTCAACTTACTACATATCTGAGGGTGACCCTGAACTTCTGCTCCTCCTGATTCCATCTCCCAAGTGCTGGGAATATAGATGTGTGCCTCCATGTCAGCTTTTTATGTAGTCCTGTGGTTTGAAATATGGTTGCTGATGGAGCCCAGGACTTCATGCATGCCAGGCAAGCACTCTACCAAGTGAGCGACGTCCCAGGCCCTTTTAGCAGTAAGTTCAAATGCAGAAGGGTTTAAAGAAAAGAATTAAAATCTTGTCAGTGTCTTTTCCCCAAATCCTACTTTTCAGTGGAAACCATGGTCAGTAGCTGGGTGACTGTCCCTTCGGATACTTTGCGCCACAATGATGATAATCTCAAAGCACTTCATATTTATACAGCACTTTGTATAGCCAGACCTTGATTGCTTTTTTGAGTTACAATTGACATGTAATAAACCATACATGTTATGCAATATAGTTTGGTGATTTGTATATGTATACACCAGAAGCACCGCTGTTATATCCACCAACGCCTATCCACCCCACCCTCAAATCTCCTGCCCATTATAGCTTTCCAGTTTTGCAATTAACTTTTGTTTAAAGCATGTATTTATTTTATGTATACAAGCACATTTTAGCTGTCTTCAGACACACCAGAAGAGAGCTTCAAATCCCATTACAGATGATTGTGAGCCACCATGTGGTTGCTGGGAATTGAACTCAGGACCTCTGGAAGAGCAATCAGTGCTCTTAAATGCTGAGCCATCTCTCCAGCCCTCTAGTTTTGTTTAACCCTTTTAGGCAACCACTATAAATTCACTAACATTTATCTAGAATTTAATCTAAATAAAACCACAAAACGCATACCTAAATACATATATACCACATATGCATACATGTGTTATCTTTTTTTTTATTGAACATAATTATTCTTAGACTAATTCATATAGTAGCAAGAGTCAATAGCTCATTTCTTGTCTTGCAGCAGCCATTTAAATTGCATGTAATATTCAGTTATTACAAATAGAGTTGTTATGAATATTCATGTAAGTGCCTGTGTATAGATACATGCTTTTGTTCCTTTTATGTTCCAGGCAGTGTTGCAAATACTTAGGAAATATTTAAATTAATCCTCTTTACAAGCATTGTAAGGAAGTCCCATTTCACAGACAGGAAGTTGAGATATGGAAGAGTTAACGGGATTTATCAAGCTGAACCAACTTGCAAGTGATGAGCTGGGCTGGAAATGGAAGAAGTCTGGTTCCAAAGTCTGTTCTCCCATCCTTTCGTCCATACTGATAGCTCACTAGCCTTGCCCTCCCCCAACATGCTAAGAATATAGGCTGAAGGGCCCCCACATTGAGAATATTAGCCGAAGGTCCTACAAAAAATTGAACAATTTTGGAAAGAGTCACCAGAAGATAAGGTCTAGAGAAGACAAAATATGCACTTATATCTGAGCCCCAGATGGATTATCCCAGGCCAGTAACTTCCTCCTGCAGTTTAATCTCCCCTTGGGTGCCTTCTCATCAGCAGTTCTGAGACACTTAAACTCAGAGATGTTTACAGACCTAACTACTTACACTGGTGATAAGCATTCAGAGGCAGTACCGGAGGTAGATAAGATACTTGTTGCAAAGGCGAATTTTTTTTTTCCTATAGTGAAACAACTGTTTTCTCAGGGAAATACTGTGTCTCACGGCCCCAAAGCAAGTCCAGGATTCCCGGAAAACCCTCAACGTTTAATTTTTTATTTTAAAAACTCTTTTTTGATACAATCTATTTTGATCATATCCTCTTCTCTCCCCCAGCTCCTCCCAGATCCTAGCCACCTCCCTGTCCACACAACTTCATTTTCTCCCTCCACAAAACAAAAGACAATCAAAACAAACAAAATGTCAGCAAGACAAAACCTATGAAAACAATATGAAACAAAAAGCCCACAAAAAGACAAAACCAACCAAATGAACAAAGAAACAAACAAAAAACATGGAGTCTCTTTGTGTTGACCAACTACTCCTGGGTGTGGGGCCCACCCAGAAGTGTGCACGTCCTTGGTAAAAAAAAAAAAAAAAAATTGTCTCTTTTCCAGCAGGCATCTTTTGCAAACAGCTTCTTGGTTAGGGATTGAACTTCCTGCCTACCTTCCCTTCTCAGTGTTGAGACAACCACAAGCACAACCTGCTGGTCACGACCTCTTCGGTGTAAAATGACCCTTTTACAGGGGTCCCCTAAGACCACTGGAAAACACAAATATTTATGTTACAATTCATAGCAATAGCAAAATTACAGTTATGAAGTAGCAATGAAAATAATTTTATGGTTGGGGCTCACTAGAACATGAGGGTCATTAAAGGGTCACAGCATTAGGAATGTTGAGAGCCACTTTAGGGCCTAAAGGATCTCCTGCACTCCAGGCAGAGTCTTCCTTGCCTCTATTACGAAGAAGCAGCTGTTTCCCCTTGTAGTCTGGTTCAATCACCCTCCTAACACTGTTATTCTCTCCTTAGCTAACAGGACGCCAGAAGCCCTAAGTGGCCAGAGGGAGGTCTGAACTTTCAGTTCAGTAGAATATTTGTTGTGTCTCCAGGCAAAATTGCTCCACTGCCTGGAACCACATTTTTTTTTTTTTTTTTTTTTTTTTTTTTTTTTCCGAGACAGGGTTTCTCTGTGTAGCCCTGGCTGTCCAGGAACTCACTCTGTAGACCAGGCCGGTCTCGAACTCAGAAATCCGCCTGCCTCTGCCTCCCAAGTGCTGGGATTAAAGTCGTGCACCACCATCGCCTGGCTGGGAACCACATCTTTTAAGCCAATAGAATTTAAGGTCATGGGAACAGGAAGGAAAAATGTTCCAAATGGGTGATTGCGGGTGATGATGAGTGAAACCACTTCCAGCCCTTGACTGCTGTACTCCCTGAATCCTGGCTGAGGGAGAAGCTATACCACATACTGGATGCTGATTTAAAATATATACTGCCTTCTTTTGAGAACCCTCACTCAGTCCTCCTTGTTACTGATTGGCCCTTGGTCTTCCAAAGGCCATTTCAGGGGCTATAGAGATGGCCAGTGGTTAAGAGAACTGGCCACTCTTCTGATAGATCTGGATTCAAGGCCGGGCGGTGGTGGCGCATGCCTTTAATCCCAGCACTTGGGAGGCAGAGGCAGGCGGATTTCTGAGTTCGAGGCCAGCCTGGTCTACAGAGTGAGTTCCAGGACAGCCAGAACTACACAGAGAAACCTTGTCTCAAAAAACAAAAAAAAACAAAACAAAACAAAAAAAACAAACAAACAAACAAAAAAAGATCTGGATTCAATTCTCAGCACCCACCTGGTGGTTCACTGTAACTCCAGGTGCAAATGATCTTACACCCCCTGACTCACACATGTGGCATGTGTGTGACATTACATACATAAATGAAAAAAAAAATAAAATAAAAAAAGGAAGGACATGATTGCTTCTAGGTATGGTGGAAGAGAATGTTTATAGCAGATAAAAAGAAAAGCATAGCCAGAGGTAGGGGCGTCTAGGAGAGTCCAGAGTGAAGATAACCCTGAGCTGGCCCTTGTGAGGAGATGGAGGAGGGGAGAGGAGAGAGCCAAGGAGAAGCTGACAACCCAAAGGAGTTGGCTGGGCCAAAAGATTGGCCTAACTAAAATGGCTGAGTTATATAGGGGCCAGAGGAGCTGGGGGGTGGGGGGCGGGTAGTGAGGGAAAAAACCCCAGCCCAATACCTGGGCTGGAGAGTTCAGGTTAGGGGACAGGGTATGCCAGCCAGGAGGGCCCAGTAACAAGTAGGGGCTGAAAAATCCAGGAAGACCCTGGCAGCCAGCATCTGCTTTGTTATGTTCATAGGCACCTCAGTTAGCAGTTTGTCCCAGGTTTGAAACCTAATAATCCATAAAAAAATTTTTGTGTTGCCAGGCAGTTTGGTAAGTAATCATGTGCAAAGAAGAAACAACAAGAATAAGATATTCTGACAGCAAAGATCAAACTTGCCCTAAGGAACTTGATGTCCCTAATCACCAGGAAGTAGCCTAATTATAATGTTACCCCCTTTCCTCTCTATCCTTGTTTTCTCTCCTATTTAATGTTATCAGGTGGAAAGGCTGGGAAAAGGGGTGGAGAAGGGTGGACGAAAAAGGGACCAACAAAGTACCAAAGACATCTATAGCTTGGTTGGTCAGATAATACCCAGCTCATGATGGACAACTCAAGTCACATGATAAGTTGGTGGCCAGCTGTCAAACACTCAGTTTCCACTCAATAGTCCCTTAAAGGAGAATAGTTGTTGGCAGATAATGGTAGAGCCTTGTTCCAAAATCCCAAGAGTTTCCTTCGTGATTCATATATAGGAGCCTGACAAAAGCTCCATATCTACCACTGACACCTCAAAAACCATTGGGTTTGATGTATCATACAGTCCCAGTGGTAGATTAGCCTGGACCTGTTGAAGGGCTCTTCTTTTCCTGTTCTAGGACCTACCCGAAGCTAGGAGCTTTCTGAGTCACTTGATATATGTGTCAGATTAACATACCTAAGTGAGAAATATATTGTTTCCAGAATCCAAATAGACCCACTAATGTGCTTCATTCTTAGTGGTGGGAGGTCATTAGATTTATTTTCTATTTTCTGATGTGCATATGTATCCCCAAGTCCAAAATGGTTTCTGCTTTATACTCACAATGTCATGAGTATAGTGAACCACTGTGATGTTTTGTGGAACAGACAGATGACCATGTTCCCTTTCACTTAAATTATGACACAAAGCTGGAGAGTTAATATGCCCTTGAGGTAAAACTGTAAAAGTATACTGCTGGCCTTGCCCGCTAAAAGCAAATTACTTCTGGTAGTCCAGGGGACAGTTACAGAGAAAAAGGCATTTGTTAGATCAATATCTGCATATACCAGAAGATGGGTTAATCTGCTCAAGTGAGGATACACATCTGGTACAGCAGCTGCAATCAGAGTCACAACTTGATTGCAATTTTTAGAGTCAATTGTCATTCTCCATTATCTCTTGCCTTCTTCACTGGCCGGGTCGGAGAGTTAAAGGGAGATGTGGTAAGAACCAAAATCTCTGCATCTTTTAAGTCTCAATAGTGGTGCTAATTTCTGCAATGTATCCAGGGATGTGGTATTTGCTTTTAATTCACTATTTTACCTAATAGAGGTAACTTACATGGCTTCCATTTGGCATTTCCAACCCTCCTTCTACAGGTCAGGGAACCATTGTGGAAACTGCCAAACTCTAAGTATATGTATTCCAACTACACATTCTGAACTGGAGAATGAACCACAGAATGAGTTCAGGGACCTATACTGGACTCACTGTGAGTCAGACTTTAATCCAAAATACATTAATCACCTGATCTCCATAAGCCCCACTTCAAGTGAAGGGCAACAGTGATTCTTGAGTCTCCAACAGATCCCAGAAAGTCTGATTATTTCCTTCCTCTCAGTGCACAGTTTCCTTTGTAAAGGGCCTTAGTTCCCTTTGAAGAAGGATGGGGAAAAGAGTAACAGTACAACATTTAAGTATTTTTCAAGGTCCTTCTTCAGGAGGACCTGAACATATCTCTTTATTCAAAAGGTTCTGGGTCTGAAAACTGGCTCAAGTCTAGAAACTGGTCCATGAGCTGAGATTCCCTTGTGTTATGATCCAATGTAGACTCCCTTCCATTTGTTTGAGCATCTTTCTTCTTAAACAGATGGAACAAACATGTAGCATTCTTGGAAACACCATGACTGATTAGCCAGTACCAAAGGTTCCCATGAGTCACTCCTCCGTAAAATTTACTTTGCCTGTGCTGACCATTATTTGTCATAATGACCATTATGGACATTGTTTATGTTTCCCATTATGGTAATTATGCTTACCTTGCCTTTGAGGATTCAGTGCTGCCATCTGGCCCCTGCTGCTCTGCCGCCCGATTGAACCCATCTCAATCCATCCAACTGAGCAACAGCACCTCCATCCAACCTCAGGTCTGGCACAAGGAAAGGGGCGACAACAGAGTTCTTCTAGTGTGCTCTCACCATTTGGGGTCTTATAAAATTAGTGAGGAGCATGTCTTTTGGGCCTTTACAATGTAATACAGGATTAGGTTTTACACTCTAGCATCTGAACTCCCCTGAGCCTTAAACCCCCGCCTCCCCCATCAACACTAAGCCAAGGGATATGAGCCATCTCCTGCTTCTTTTCAGAAGGCCACCTTTGAGCAATGTTTCAGCCAAACCAGTCAAGCTTTTGACACCTTGTCTTAACTGTCCAGGCTTCCATGTTGTATTAGTCAGGGTTCTCTAGAGTCACAGAACTTATGGATAGTCTCTAGATAGTAAGGGAATTTGTTATGATGACTTACAGTCTGTGATCCAACTAACCCAACAATGGTCAGTCGTGGATGGGAAGTCCAAGGATCTAGTAGTTGCTCAGTCCCACGAGGCTAGTAGATTTCAACAGACGTGCTGGCAAGTAAATGCAGGCAGGTGAAGAAAAGAATCTTCCTTTGTCCAATGTCCTTATGGAGGCCTCCAGCAGAAGGTGTGGCCCAGATTAAAGGTGTGTATGTACCACTTCGCCTAGATCTGGGATGTGTTTTGTCCCAGGCTGACCTTGAATTTAGAGATCTCCTTGTCTTAGTCTCCTGGGATTCGTAGCCACTATGCCTCAAGATCTCCATGCCAAGGACCAGGTCAGAAACTTGTGTCTCCCAGCCTCAAGATCTGGATCACAGGTGAGCCTTCCAATTCTGGATTGAAGTTCATTCCAGATACAGTCAAGTTGAAAACCAGGAATAGCCACTACACATATTAAATCTAGAATCTCCACTCAGTGGGCCCATATCAACAACCTCAGCCTGATCCAGTTTTGTGTTCCTTTCACTGTTATTCCACACTCTTAAAATCCATTCCCATGAATATTCCCCAGTCTTCGGCCTGAATGAATTGGAAGACTCGTTAAACTCATTTGTTAACAGACCTCTTCATGGACTGACACTTTTTATCTCCTCGCTAGGAGCCTGAAGTTTGGTTATACATTTAGAGGCAACTTTTGAAAGGCCCTGAGGGACATCAGGATTGTCATGCCTGGCATCTCCTTCAGGGAAAGTCACTGGTTATTCAGCAAACAATGAAGGATTAATCTCCTCAGGCAAAGAAAGAGAGGGAGATACTGCAGAGGGTAGTGGTACATCTTCTGCTAAGGGAGGGGAAACTACTTCCTCAGGTTAACCCTTAAGAATTCTAAGGCATTGGTACTCAACCTGTAGGTCTTGACCCCCAAAGGAGTCATAGATCAAATACCTTGCATAGCAGATATTTACACTAGGATTCCTGACAGTAGCAGCACTATAGATATAAAGTAGCAATGAAATAATTTTAGGGTTTCAGTCACCACAACATGAGGAACTGAACTGAAGCATTAGGAAGGTTGAGAACCACTGCTCTACGGCTTCAAAGTTCTAAGCCCAACCTCCCACACATCTTCATCTCAAGTTACAAGATTCCTTTTCTTACCATCAGTGCCCTTACTTAAACCACCAACACACAAGCCTGGGGCTGGCGTTTTCGTTATAATTCAGCCAATTTTACAGTGAGGGTTTCTATTTGATTTCCCGCAATTTGAACTCTATGGCTGGCTACTGTTGAGAAGATGCTCTTCCAGGGCAAGCTTAGAAACCCTTAGACTGTCCATGCTCCTCTGGAGCCAGCCAATTGTATCACGGGGTTAATTCTTCTTCCTTGTTACTGTATCCTGAGATGCCAGAAGCCGGTCAGTTTTATCAGGAATCTCATTCTTTGTTTTGTATCCAGATATGTGAAAAGCAACCCAAGAGCATCGCTTTCTTTTCCACACATTGCCTAAAACAATGCATAGTTAGGTGCAGCCGTACACACCTTCGATCCCAGCACTCCGGAGGCATAGGCAGGCAGACCTCAAAGGCAGAGTATGAGGCCAGACAGAATACACGGAAGGCAAAAAAAAAAAAAAAAAAAAAGTGGGACTGGAGAGATGGGTGAGCGGTTAAGAGCACTGACTGCTCTTCCAGAGGTCCCGAGTTCAATTCCCAGCAACCACATGGTGGCTCACAACCATCTGTAATGGAATCTGATGCTCTCTTCTAGTATGTCTGAGGACAACTACAGTGTACTCCTATACATAAAATAAATATATTGTTCTTACAAAAAGAAATTAGAAAAAGTTTTATGTATACAGTCACTAAATTTCTTGCTCCTCTCAATAGGTAAATCAGCTAATCAAATTAATTTATCTCAGTAAGTTCTTCAAATAGTTCACACTATTGATTGTTCATGTAGTCCAAGAGCTTCTGGGAGAGGCTTCAGGAATTGTAGATGCTGGCAACTTGGAAAGCCTGTTCCAAATACTTAAAACAATTCGTGTGGTCCTCTAGAACCCCTCCTGGTTTAACAATCTGGATTAACCAGGTTCTCTAGAAGAACAGAACTGATCTATACATATTAAAAATAGATTTATCTGAGTAGTGTACAAGCTGTGGTCCCGCTAGTTCAGCAGTGGCTATTTCCCGATAGAAAGGCCAAGAATCAGGTAGTTGTTCCGACCACAAGGGTGGGTGTCTCAGCTGGTCTTCAGTCTATGCTGAAATTCCAAAGAAGTAGGTTCTAGCACCAGTGAGGGAATTCCTCAGCAGCAGGGAAGAGAAACTTTCCAACACCGGAGAGGGAAAACCGGAAAAAGCAAAAGGCTTCTTTCTTTCAAATCATTTATATGGGCTACAACTAGAAGATATGGCTCAAATTTAGGGTGAGGCTTCTGATCTCAAATGACCCAGATTTAGGGTAGACCTTCTAGTCCGAAATGACCCAGATGTAGAGTGTGTTTTCCCATATCAAATAATCTGATAACAACAACAACAACAACAAAAAACCCAAACACCTCTTACCCTCTTACTCTCTGGCCTCTAGCTTCTCTATCCCCTCCACCCCCTTCTCTTCCTCTCTCTCCACGTGGTCATGGCCCGTGGTGGCCCACGCTTTTAATCCCAGCGTTTGGGAGGCAGAGGCAGGCGGATTTCTGAGTTTGAGGCCAGCCTGGTCTACAGAATGAGTTCCAGGACAGCCAGGGCTACACAGAGAACCCCTGTTTAGAAAAAAACAAAACCAAAACAAACAAAAAACCCAAAGCAAGCAAACAAACAAACAAACAACAAACCAACCCAGTTGATTCTACATGTAATGAAAGTGACATCTAGGATTAACCATTCCATGTACTCGCCACATTCAGTGTCTCCAAACAAACAAAATCAATGTAATTAAATAGTCCAGATCAAACAGAGTGAGGAAAGTATTTGAATGACTCTAAAAAAAAAAAGTTTAAAAAAATTGATCGCATGTGGGGCAAGTGGACCATACCATACCACCGGACAAAAGAACTGGTAAGGTTGAGTGAGCCCAAACCCTGTGAAACACAGATTGAATAGGCCCCAGTAGGCGTGGGCCCTGCTCCCTGCCAAAACCTGTTCTGGAACACTTAGCCACGACACCTCATTGACAGGACTTTAACAGTCAGTCATATGGGAGAAACACCTGAAGTCCTTCCCCATACTAATACAGGATCCTTACCGCCTCAAATGGAGCCAATGAAGCCTACCTGCATCCCACTCTATTCCTCGATGTTTATAAAGTCCCTGTCCACATGGAATAAAGTGCACAGGTTATTTCACCAAGAATCGTCTGAGAGTGGCTGTTTTACTGAACTGTAACACTTTGGGGAAGAGTTTTCTTTCCCGAAGCATTCATTGCTGGACCTTAGACCTGCCTGGCAGCCTGGGCTCACGACCCTGCTTGCACCTGCTCTCGCCCACTGCTGGCTTGTCGCTGCAGTTGGCATTGGCTCTGGTAGCGGACCAGACCTGAGACCTTGGCTACCTGCCCTGCAACTGCCTTCTCTTCTGAGAGCAGTAACGCTTTGGTGGTTTCTGGCAGGATCAGAGATCCAGGGAACCCCCGCGGAGGACGACAACAGCAAGCTCATGAAAATACATTTAATGTATCAATCACCAAGGCAATAGAGATCAAAATCAAAATGAGGTACTACATCTACCCATAGGATGACTGGATAAACAGACAAAAATACCAAATAGCAAGGTCTGGCCAGGTGTAGAGAAGTTGGAACTCTTGCTTCCTATTGGAAGGAATGCAAAATGTTGCCGCTGCCGCGGCAGCGAGGGACTTCACGGAGCGTCCCCAAAAACTTAAGTAGAATTTCCATAGCCTCTGGCAGTCTCACTCCTGGGCATACACCCCAAGACATGAGAGCAGGCACTTGAAGAGATGATTGGATGCTCACAACAGCATCATCCAGTACAGCTGAAGGGGTTTCTCTAGCAACAAGTACACTAATGGATGAACCACATATGACATATGCACGCAGAGGAATGTTACTCATCTTTAAAGGGAAGGGAAACTTGCAACGCAAACTGCAGCGTGGAGATTTTAAGTGAAATCAGCCCGACGTAAAAAGGTAGATGTTTTATGCTTCATGAAGTACCTAGGATAGTCAAGCCACTGAAAAAGAAAGTAGGAAAATGTTTGCCAAGGGTAAGGGAAGAAAGGGGACAGGAACGGAGAGCTCTCGCTTGATGGGAACAGAACTTCAGTTTAAGATACTGGCAAAGTTCTAGGCATTGATAGTGATGATGGCCACACAATAATGTGAAAGTACGGTAGTGTCTCTCGCTCTCTGTCGCTCTGTCTCTCTCTCTCTCTCTCTCTCGCTCTCTCTCTCTCAGTGTGTGTGTGTGTGTGTGATGTTGCTGGATATCAAACCCATGGCTTGAGTTCTTGAATTTTTCAGATAGAGTCTTACTATATATATTAGGTTCCCCTTGAACTTGCTTTGTGCATCCTAGGCTGGCCTAAAACTAAAACCCCCCATTCCTTACCTTTCAGAGTGCTGGGTTTGCAGGCGTACACCAGCACACCTAGCTCATGACTGTGCTTAACGCCAATAAATTTTATGTTCCATAGTGGTTGATGTATAAAATTTTATGTTGTAGATTTTTTTTTTAAACCACAGTAAAAGTGTGGAGGCAGTTCACATGGTCATAAAGTAAATATATGCTACTAGGAAAGTTACAAGGAAAAACAAATCAGAGCCTCCCAATCTTCCTGGCTCTTCAATTTTTTTACTCTATGAGTGACTAAAAGATTTAGTTTTTAGCTTTTAGTTCCATGTCACTTCTTCTTTTTCTTAAAAAAAAAAAAAATTAAGAAGAGAAAAGAAAGGTAAGTTCACAGAGACAGAGACATAATAGATGCTCCTGGGAGAGAACGGTTATAGGAAGTTTAATCTTTAATGAGGACAAAGCTGAGTTTGGGATAACGGGAAAATCTGAAAATGGTGATGATGAGCAGTGATGAGCCTGATGGTGCTGAGTTACACTGGGAAGGCTCAAGGTGGAAGCCAGGCTTGGGGTGGGGGTGGGGGGACCTGGAATCCCAGCTGCTCAATGTTTTACATTATAAGGATTCAGGTTCAGTAGATAGATATGGTTAGACAGATCTCAGGGGAATCTGATCCTTCCTAAGGCCAGCCATTCAAGAGCAGGGGAAGCTGGAATAGGAGACACAACAGAACTGCAAAACAGAGGCAATATCTCGTATTTAGAGACTTTATACAGTAGTTCTCAACTTGTGGGTTGTGACCCCTTGGGGGGGGTCACATATCAGATATCCTGTATATCAGATATTTACATTACAATTCGTAAGAGTAACAACATTACAGTTATGAAGTAGTAATAAAATAATTTTATGGTTGGGGGTCACCACAACATGAGGAACTGTATTAAAGGCTAGCAGCGTTAGGAAGGTCGAGAGCCACTGCCTTAGAGGGTAGGAGTCTCTGAGCTTGGAGAGAGAGGTTACTGATTTTAGAGGGGAAAGCCTCTAAGCTTAACAGGTTAGTGGGGGTCATACATAAGATAGAAAGCTGTAACTGAGGAAGCAAATCCTTATGGGGCTGTTACATGGTAGGTGTTCTGTAATTTAGGGAGAGCGCTGTATGATATGGCTAATGCCCTGTACCAGGAGTAGCCTCAGTAATCTAGTTTTTTTAGCATATGTGTGTGCATGGTGGGGGTGATGTCCAGGTATGGTGGCACTCACCTTTAATCTCAGCACTGGAGAGACAGAGGCAGGAAGATTTCTGTGAGTTTGAGACTAGCCTGGCCTACATGGTGAGTTCCAGGCCAATGAGAGTTAAACAGTGAGATTGTCTCAATGCATGCATGCATACATGTTGGGCCGTGGAAGGGTATCCTGGTTCTTGGGTTGTGGGTGTTCAGCCGCTCCCCCTGGACCCAGGCTCCTGAACCCAGGTCTAATCTCCATTTAACCTGCACCCTTCAGTCATGTAGGGCACAGATAGAGGGTGTGATTAACAGGTCTCTACCTCCAGAGATTAAAATATTAATGAGTTATCTAAAGGCCAGGGGGCGTGGCTAATTAAGTTATTCCCTCCTCTCTTTCCCCTCCCTATAAAAGCCAGGCACCCCTGGCTTTTGGGGGGGTGGGGAGTGTGAACCATCTACACCTATTCACCAGGACATGAACGATAAAAGCTTTGGAAAACTCCTGGACTCCACGTGTCTCCTGGGCCTGCCGCCAGGTTCCCAGCCTTTGGAACCCTGAACCTTCCTGATGCAGTGACTGTGTGAATGTGGGACCCTCTGACAGCAGTGTGGGAAGCCCGCCCGGGACCCTGCCACCAGCCCTTGCAACTTTGTCCCTGCCACCGGACTACCCCGAGAGTTTTTTCCCCACACATACATACGTGCATGCATACACACATACATATATACATACATATGGGCTGGAGAGATAGCTAAGTGGCTAAGAGCAACTGCCCATTCTTCCAGAGGACCTGGATCTGGTTCTCACCACCTATGAATGGCATACAACACCTATTATTCCAGATCCAGAGACCCTCTTCTGGTCTCCTCAGGCACCGCATGCTCGCAATACACATAATGTCTATGTAGGGGAGAACTCATCAGGTAAAGTTGTCACCAAACCTGACAACCTGAGTTTGATCCCTGAATCTCAAATAGTGGAAGGAGAGAACTAAATCCCTGTAATGTGTGTTCACCCCGTCTTAGTTAGGGGTTTCTATCACTGTAATGAAATACCATGAGCAAAAGCAAGTTGTTGGGTGGGGGAGGTTTTTTTTGTTTTGTTTTTTGTTTCTTGGGTTTTTTTTTTGTTTGTTTGTTTGTTTGTTTGTTTGTTTTGAGACAGGGTTTCTCTGTGTAGCTCTGGCTGTCCTGGAACTCACTCTGTAGACCAGGCTGGCCTCCAACTCAGAAATCTGCCTGCCTCTGCCTCCCAAGTGCTGGGATTAAAGGCGTGCGCCACCACCGCCCAGCGGGAGGTTTTTTTTCTTACACTTTCATATCATAGTTCATCATTGCAGGAAGTCAGGACAGGAACTCAAACGGGACAGAAACTTGGAGGCAGGAGCTGATGCAGAGGCCATGGACAGATGTTGTTTGCTTGATTGCTCCTTATGGCATGCTCAGCCTGCCTTCTTACAGAACCCAGTATCACCAGCCCTGGGGATAGCACCACCCACAATGGGCTGGGTCCTCCCCTATCCAGCCCTTTAGCTGGACCTTTTGTAGGCATTATCACAATTGACATATGGCTCTAGCTTGTCTTGTGTTGATATAAAGCTAGCCAGGACACCCCCCAGTAATAAAGTAAAATACAATAAAAGAAGGAGGCTAGCAGAGATGGCTGAGTAGTTTAAGGATGTTTATTATTCTATCAGAGAATCTAGTTCAGATTACAGAACCTACATTGGAAGTTCACCAACACCTGTAAGTCTAGCTCCAAGGGCTCTGATGTCTACTTCTGATATTCTCAGGCACCCATTCCCCAATACACAAAGTAAGAAAATAAATATTTTTTAAAAATGATCTTATAGGATAGGGAATGGAGGGGGGTAAGGCCTGTCTTAGTTAGGGTTTCCATTGTTGTGAACAGATATCATGACCATGGCAACTCTTATAAAAGCAAACATTAAATTGGGACAGGTTTATAGGTTCAGAGTTCAGTCAATTATTATTAAGGCAGGAAGTATGACAGCATCCAGGCAGGCAATGTACTGGAGGAGCTGAGAATTCTATATCTTGATCAGAAGGCAGGTAGAAGAAGTTTGTCTTCCAGGCAGCTAGGAGGAGAGTCTCAAAGCCCACCCCCACAGTGACATACTTTTTCCAACAAGGCCACACCTACTCCAACAAGGCCACACAACCTAATAGTGTCACTCCCTGGGCCAAACACATTTAAACCACTACACAGTCAAGGGGTTTATGAGGATCTATTGCTATTCTAGGTACCTCTTGACGAAGTTGGGTAGTTAATGTCAAACCCTCTTCCTTTATCCTATACCAGTTGGTCAGATGGATATCCTTGAGTCAGAGATTGATATCTGTATTCATGCATCAGGAGGATATGAGACACGAGTCCATGTGACATCCTAGCTAGAGGTTTGAGGTTTCCCAGGAGGCCACAGCAGTAAGTGGAGTCAGCTGAAGAGTGACTTTCTTCTTCTGCTTCTTTTTAAAAATTATTTTATATACATTTCAGACATACCAGAAGAGGGCATCAGATCCTATTTCAGATGGTTGTGAGCCACCATATGGTTGCTGGGAACTGAACACAGGACCTCTGGAAGAGTAGTCAGTGCTCATAACCATTGCGCAAGAGTGACTTTCTTAAGTTTTGCACCACATGTGTGTGGGCTTGGCGGAGGTGGCATGGAGTGGAATTAATGCACACATGTAATCCAAACTATTTAGAAGGATCACCGAGCCAAGGAGTAGAAGGCAACCTAACAAAAACCCTTTCACTTTTTTTTTTTCAGTTTAGGTTCCAGTACAACATTCTAAATTTCAAATTTGTTCTAAAATTACATTGTTTTTTTCTCTCCTTTTAGCCACATAATATGGTTTTAAATTTTTATTTTTATTTACTTGTTTATTATTTATTTATTCACTTTACACCCCTCCTTCCCTTTCAGGCCCACCCTTACACCCCCTCTCCCATCCCTCCCCTCTTTTCTCATCAGAGAAGGGGAGACACCCCCCTCCCATGGGTACCAACCAGCCTTGACACTACTAATGATACTCTGCTATGTTTGCAGACAGGAGCCTAGCACAACCATCTTCTGAGAGGCTTCATCCAGCAGCTGATGGAAACAGATGCAGAGACCCACAGCCAAACATTATACGGAGCACAAGAAGTCCTTTGGAAGAACTGGGGGAAAGACTGAGGGAACCAGAGAGGTCAAGGACACCACAAGAAGACCTACAGAGTCTTCACATCATAGGTTTTAAAAATGATGATTATTTCCAAGTTGGAACTAGAGATGTCCTGAGATGGATTTCGGGTGATCAAGTCCTTTACTGATGAGAGCTACTCACAACAGGGGATGCTGGGATAAAAGATTGAACAGTAACTCTACCATATTTACTAATAATACCAGTTTATAGTGTTTTTATTGATCTATTAATTCCAAACATTTTCTATTTTCACTTGCCCCCCCCCCCCCCGTGTGTGTGTGTTGTACCCTCAGAGGCCACAAGAGGACATCAAATCCCCTAGACCTGGAGTTACAAAGTGTTGTGAGTTACCTGATGTGGGGCGCTGGGAACTTCAGCCCTCTAGAATAGCAGCAAATATGCCACCTCTCTACCCCATCCAATGTCATTTTCTGGCTTTACTTACTTTTAAAAATTATTTTATTTAATGTATAGGGATGATGTACCTGCATGTATGTGCACCATGTGTGTGCCTGATGTCCTCAGAGGCCAGAAGAGGGATCTTGAACACTTGGAACTGGAGTTACAGATGTTTGTCAGCCACCATGTAGGTGCTGGGAATCAAGTTTGGGTCCTCCAGAAGACCAAGAAGGGCTCCTAAAACCGGAAACCCTCCTCTTTTTCCAGTTTGATACTGTTTGAGATGTTTTATAGAAAGGGGATTGTTCTGTCTTTTGGCAATCTTTCATGTGTTTTTGCTTTTATTTCATTTTTCTCAGTTTTTCCCATCAGTAATGTAGAGATTCTTGTCTCTTAGCCAATGAGAAATGCAAACCAGGTTCCTGTGTGAGGGCTTCTTTTTCTCCCTGTATCCCTCTCACTTCCCCTACCTCACCCCCTCCATTTCTGGTTATAGTCAATGTTGATTGAACTCTCATTTCAGTCCTCTACTTGCCTATTTCTCTGATTTATACTTTCAAAACATTTAGAAACGTTATCTTTATTCCTCATTTTATGAAGTTCTGTGACACAGTACCACAATGCTTGTAATAAGTTCTCTCTACTCTCTGTGGCTAGGTCCAGTGTGGCTAGGACCTTCTTTCTGAGGAAGTGAAATGCTGGGAAACTGTTGACAATCTTTAACTGTTTCTCATTACTGGCTTGTCTTTTAGTTTCCAAAGTCAAAATTATGTTTAATATTTTCTTTCCCCTACAGTAACTGGCCCAATATCAGCCTTGAGTCAGTGGCCATAGTCAAGGGCTATTGCTTAGAGGCCTGGCTTCGGTTTTGGCAGTGGTACAGTGAGAAGAAGCATGGACAGATTCTTGGTAAACACTTCTTGGTGAGGAGTGTGATGGCAACTGCATCTCACAGGAGGCTGCTTCCCTCTAGGAATGGGTTTTATAAAATGGGTTCTCATCTTCTTTAGCCTTTATCCCAGGTTACCAACTCTTAGTAGGCTTAATAGTTGGGCAAACAGGTAGGTGATAGAGAACTGTCTTGTACTTGGGGTTAACATCAAAGATTGTTGCCTTTTTACCTCGGCTAAAATGGAAAATCTTGTAAATGAGGCAAAGCTGGATAGAGTCCTCAGAAAGCTCTTTCATCATTAATAACCTCATGGCACAGTTCATAGTAAACTGTCTTGAAATCTCCTCTGCCATCACCATCAACCCAGAACTCTTCAGTTTATCCCTAGGCAGGTGTTTGAACAAGGGCAGAAAGCAGCCACTTTCTTCACTAAACTATCACAAGAATAATCTGTAGGTTATTTATTAATATTTTTCTCCTCTGAAACCTCTTGAGCTGGGCCATCAGTTATAGTCTACATTGTTCTCAGCACCACTGTCTTTCCTGTTCCTACTAGTCTGGTGCATTAAGCCCCACTTAAGGTCTTCAACTGTTTTTTCTTATCCAAAGTCTGAAATTCCACATTCCACCAAGAAGTACGGTTAGGTCTGTCTTAGCCATACCCCACTCCTGGTACTAGCTTCTGTCTTAGTCAATGTCCTAGTGCTGTAAAGAGACCATGGCAACTCTTATAAATAAAAACATTTAATTAAGGCTGTGTCTTAGTCAGTGTTTTATTGCTATAAGGAACACTGTGACCAAAAAGCAAGTTGGAGAGGAAAGGGTTTATTTGGCTTACACTTCCATATCACAATATTGATTGGGAAGAAGTCAGGACAGAACTCAAGCAGGGCTGGAACCTGGAGGCAGAACCTGATGCAGAGACCATGGAAGCTGCTGCTTACTGACTTGCTTCCCCCTGGCTTGCTCAGCCTGCCTTCTTATAGAACCCAGGACACCAGCCCAGGGATGGCACCACTGACAATGGACTGGGCTTTCCCCCATTAATCACTAACTGAGAAAATGCCCTACAGCTGGATCTCATGAAGGCATCTCCTTAACTAAGGCCTCTTTCTCTGTGATGACTCTAGTTTGTGTCAGGTTGACACACAAAACCAGCCAGTATAGGTTGGCTTATAGTTCAGAGATTTAGTCCATTATCATAGTGGGGAGTATCCAGGCATGCAGGCAGACATGGCACTAGAGAATACCTGAGAATTTTACATTGAGATCAGCAGGACCAGAGACACTAGATCTGTCTCCAGCATTTGAAACCTCAAAGCCCACCCTCCAGTACATCACTCTCCAGTGACATACTTCTTCTAAAAAGGTTGTACTTCCTATTAGTGCTAATCCCCATGAGCCTATGGGAGCCATTTTTATTCAAACCACCACATACACCATGTTAACAGTAGTTAGAGCTGTTTTGGCTAGGTTAAAATGGAATAGACTTCATAGCAAAGAATATCACTAGGCTATTTCTGAAAGAAAATCATTTCATTGTGGTTCAATCCCATTAGCAAAAACTAGTAGGGCTAAAGAGTAGAAATAGACAAATTTAGAATTAGAGTCAAATACCAAGTAAACAGAAATAGGTGAGCACGTATGAGCTTTGAACAACACTGTTAATAAATGCACTGCCACCGCCGCCACCAGGATCAATTGAGTAGATTAATTGGGTTCTGCTACAATCAATCACTTATTCCAAGATTTATAGACTACCTCTCAACAGCATGCCTTTTATTTGTTGTGTTGTTGTGTTGTTGTGTTGTTGTTGTAAATCCCTTTAGTTGACTTTGTGTGTAGGGCAGGGGGAGTAAATGCCCAGGGCCATAGCAGGCTTTTCGAGGTCAGTGGAATTAGCTGCAAGGCTCAGTTCTTTCTTTTCATCACGTGAGTTCTGGGAATTGAGCTGACATTTGCCAGGTCTACTGTCGATTTGAAGGCAGGATCTCCTGTTACCCAGGCTGCTTTGGAACTTTATAGCCGAGGTTGGCCTTGAGCTCCTTCTGCCTCTACCTGCCAAGTGCTGAGACTACAGGTGTGTTCCAAAATACCTAGAAGATTTTGGTCTTTACACATGGAACGTTTACCATGAGGAAAACATGGACGATTGGCCATACAGATCGTGGCAGAGTTACAGAACACATCTCAAAAAAAAAAAAAAAAAAAAAAAAAAAAAAAAAAAAAAAAGTAAGGGAACAGATTGTGTTCTCTAGGCACAATGAAAATGGAAAAAACAGTTCTTTTAGCTGAACTATACAATTGTTTGATTGTTTCAGGCTCTAGAGAATCTACGGCTAACATAATTTGTTTCCTATAAATCGTCTGCATGACGCTGCTTTGATGCAGATTATGTCAGCAGCACGAAGTTCCCAGGTATGGGCACGTAAGGAGTGGGTGGCTGAAGAAGTCAGAAAGTAGCCAAACTGTGAATGTGGTTTGAGAAAACTTCAGAATCCACTTGGGTCAAAGGTTGAAACAAAACTTGTGTACACAAATATGCAATGAAATTCATTTAGTTAATTTTTTATCAATAAATCTATGAGTTGTACTTTCTCCCCTACTTATAAGGCAGAAGAATGAGTGGGAAGGAGAGAAGAAAGTTCAAGCTCCTGGCTCTGACACTCAGTCTCTCACGTGGAAGTGCCTGCTTGCCTCTCCTTCCCACCCTCCCACCCTTCCTGTAAATAGAGGTTACTCCAGGTCATTGGCACCTGGGGGTGGGGGGGCTCTGCCTGCTGTTGCAGTTGTTTCACTCTGGGTCTGCAGACACTCCTCTGGAACACCCCCTCCCCTCTGGGCCTGCGCAGTTCTCCTCTGACCTCCAGACTGTTCCATTTGAAGCCTTGCTTTGGCACCCTCTGAGTGCCAGGATTCTTAGCACATCGCAAGCAGCACGCTTCTCCAGGTTTGCAGCGTCTCATATCTGTAGCCCCTTACATACTTGTCAATGCAGATGGTCAATACATATTTTCCACTTGCCCTCTCTGTACTAGGCTCTACCTTAGCCCAGGTAACACATTTAGGCAGCCATCTCTTGGATTCTAGTGGGAAACCATCAATGTGCTGGTCACCAGACAAGACACAGTACTGTTAAGAAAACAAGCAAAAGAAGGGTCGGGACTGGATGGCCTGTCTGCAGATGTGCCAGTTGTGCTGGGAATTGGGAACACAATGGAAGCAACCATGTGAAGATGTGGTTGGGGGCTATAGTAGTTTAGTAGGGCTTCCAAGACAAATCGCCAGACTTAGGGGCTTCCACACAGAACTCCGATCCAAATGTCAACAGGTTTAGTTTTTCTCTGAGGTCTCCCCTTGGCTTGCAGACGGCTGCCTTCTGACTGTGAGGTCATGTAGTTGTTCCAAGTGTGTCTGTGTCACGATCTCATCTGAATAAAGAAGCAAATCAACTTGTGTTAGATCCCACAAGAATAACCTGATGTTTCCCTCCACTGCCTCTGTAAAGGCTGTTTTTGCAAAAGTAGTCACATTCCTGTGGGGATTAGAAGTTAGGACTTCCGCTGGGTGCTGGGCACTGGGCTGGGCGGTGGTGGTGCTCGCCTTTAATCCCAGCACTTGGGAGGCCGAGGCAGGTGGATTTCTGAGTTCGAGGCCAGCCTGGTCTACAGAGTGAGTTCCAGGATAGCCAGGGCTACACAGAGAAACCCTGTCTCGAAAAAACTAAAACAAACAAACAAACAAAAACAAAAAAACCCCAAACAAACAGAAAAAGAAGTCAGGACTTCAACATGTGAACTTTTTTTTGTTTGGATAGAGGGTATAATTCACATTCAGAGGTCCAGTACATGATCTGAGCATAGAAAGTATAACGGCCTGAGAAAGTGTAAGGAGCAGATACTGCCTGACAGTGGGAGAAGAAGAGGAATCAGGAGGCCAAGATGGGCCAGCTCTTGCAGGCCTGTAGGTCCCTGCAAGGATTTTAAGTGGTGTGCAAAACAACTGGAGGCTTTAAGTTGGGTGGTATGAGGGCCTCGCTTTCACTTTCCAAAAATCATTCTGGTACCATGGGAGTTGGATAGAAGGAGGACAAGAAGGGAATAGGAGATCCGTCAGGAGATACAGCCAGTGGCAACTTGGACAGTGATCTCTGTTGAATGATGGGAGGGTCAGGAATGAGAGGAGAGTGGATGGAAGAAGGAAGAAAATACATGGCATGTCTTACACAAATATTGTTTAACCTAAATTGACTCATCACCATAGAGATGCTAGCTTCATGACTAAGGCAAGGACACTTTGGTGCTTATTAGATGGTTTGAGTATACTTAACTTCCATTAATCAAGCCTATACAATCATAGGAATGTGCCACATGCTTACTGTACATAAGATACTTTGTATCACTATGACCATCTCAGAAGGGAGCAGAGTGATGCCACCATCACTGGAAAGATGAGAAGTTGTGAGTACCTATAACTTCAGCCAGTAACAGGTCAGAGCTCTGTGCTATCCTCCTGCCCCAGGTATTACCACTTCGGGCTACAGGGCATATTAAGATGGAGTTGCTAAAAGGAATCATTTTTGTATTAATAATACAATGCATTATTAATAATAGAGTGTATTAGGGGCTGAAGAGATGGCTCAGCAGTTAAGAGCACTGGTTGTTCTTCCAGAGGTCCTGAGTTCAATTCTCAGCAACTACATGGTGGCTCACGTATATCAAATCTCCATGGCCGGCCAAGGTGGGAGGAGCAAGGTATCCCAGAAAAGGATGAGAAATGCAGCAGGCAAAGTCAAGCTTTTCCCACTCAGACTCAGACAGCTCAGGAGGCCCCACCTAACCTCCCTAACCTCCGGAGATGGTTGGCTGTAGGGTGAGGCTGTTTTTTTTCTATCCCTGACTGGATTTCTGCAGGCCAGCAGGAGTGTAAGCATTGGACCAAACACAGGGAGTCCTTATTTCTCTTGACCCATGGCACACACTGTCACAGGGAACCACAGTGCAGAAACAGTTTTAAGAGGAAGAGAAGAGGACCAGTAGGCGGGAGGGAGTGGCCAGTCCATCAGGCAGGTAGCCAGTGATTCAGGAAAGTGGTGCAATCGTCCCTAGAGGATCACTGACTTCACAGGATCCCCTTTGATGGATGAGAAAGAATATCTTTGTCTGAGAGACATGATACTGTTCCTGCCCTTAGGGAACGGCCAGCTTGAGGAGAAAGAGGAGTACCCAGTACTCCCAGCTTAGTGATCCCTGTTCTCAGGGATGCCCCAGTTACCCTTGAGAAAGTTCTAGCCCAGTGTGGTTCCACAGCAGTTTAATAGACACTTGAGGATATGGTGAGCTTGTGCATGGAAATAACTTGGGAACCTTGCCAGGTCTGAAGATTCTTAGGCACCCTTTATTTCAAGAGACTACAGGGTAAAGGCTTTGGGCCAAATGCACATGAGAATTTAGTTTTTAAAAGTACTTTAGGTCAGCAGGGGAAATGTGAATTTCTTTTTTTAAACATGTTTTTATTAGATTTGTTTAATTTTATGTGTATGAGTGTTTGACTGAGTGTATGGAGATATATATATATATATATATATATATATATATATATATATATATATCTTGTATATGTTAATGATGGTTATGAACCACCAGGTGGCTGTTGGGAATTGAACCCATGTCATCTGCAAGAACAGCACATATTCTTAACTGCTGAGCTATCTCTCCAGACCAAGATGAATTTAGATATCTCACCTTCAAACTTATGGTATAGTCCCTTATCACTTATTGATTGTACATATATTTTGAAGAAATTGCCTTTAGGGTAATTTGATGGTTGTACAAGATACGTAGAATACATTTAAACACAGTAAGATAGCTATTGTGCCACTGGTATATACAATGATAGGGGCTCACCACCACCACCACCACCACCACCACCACCACCACCACCACCACCACCACCACCACCACCATATGCACAGTCCATTGTTGGCTGAAATGCTTTCACGTGATGAACAATTGAACTTGGTTTCCCTACTTAACTCTTTTGAATCTAAATGGATGGACCAAAACTTTAAATATGGAAGTCAAATTAAGAGAATTGAAAGGCAAGTCAAAGAACACAAGAAAATATTTGCAAACTATTGTCATATACAAACTGTGTTGTGGCTTAGATCTAGAATACTTCTCTTCCCCCGACCTCACCTCACCCCCTGCACCATAAGCTCTTGTGTTTGAATTCTTGGTCCCAGATATTCTGGTGATAATGTTTGAGGAGGCTGTGGAGTCTTGCCAGAGGAAGTGTGCCACTGTGGGCAGCCCTTGAAGTTTTTTACAGCCCGGCTGAACTTGCCATGTGCTTCCTGGCTGTTGATGAAATGTGATCAGCTGCCCTCTGTTCCAGCTGCCACGCCTTTCCACAAGGATGGACTGTATTTCTTTGAGCTGTAATTCATTAACCAAATTAATGCCTCTTCCCTTAAGTTGTTTCCTGTCAGGAATTTGGCCCCAGCAACAAAAAAATACAAGACTGTTTATTATCTAAGATATTTTAGTTCAGATACAAAGGTTATCTTCAAAAGGCCCATATGTTGAAGGCTTGGGCCCCACTGATAGATTTTTTTTTTTTAATTGTTGTTTTTTCTATGACAGGGTCTTACTATGAATCCCTGGCTAGTTTGGAACTCACTATGTAACCTAGACTGGACTCAAATTCAGAATCTTCTTGTTTCAGAGTCTCCAGTGCTGGGGGTACAGGTATGACCCATCATAAATGGCTTGGATCCATTTGAGAGTTTATTGAACTATGAGATCTCTAACCTAATCAGTGGATGGGTCCACTGATGGGCTCATGACTTGATAGCACTATCAGGAGTGAGTGGAACTAGTAGGTAGGGAAGGTTGGAGGAAGTAGGTTATGGGATATGTCTTTGAGAGCTGTATCTTGTGCTGGCTCCTTCATCTTTCTCCTCTCCTCCCATTTTCCCCTTCACTCATCTTCTTTTTTCTCTCTCCTCCATTCCCTCCTCCTCCTCTTTCTTGTCTCCCCCCACCTCCCTGTTTCCTAACTACCTTAAGGTGAATACCTTTCCCATCACATGCTCCTAACCTTATAATAGTCTGCCAACTTCATGCCTAAAGCCATAGATCCAGGTGACCTTAGACCAAAACCCCTGAAATGAAGATTCATAATCAATTCTTCGTCCTTTACACTGATTCTTTCTGGGTATTTTTCCATGAATACCCAGCCATGAAACACTAACACAAAAGTGAATGAAGAACTCTTAAAACTCAACAATAAAAAAAAATATCTATTCAACTCATTCTAAAAAAGTGAGTGTAAGACATGAGACCAGAGAAGATACACAGATGGAAGTTAGGCACATAAACAGATATTCTAGAAAAGACGAAACTCGGCAGGCAGTAAGAAGAACAGTTGCCGGTGGTCACGGGTTAGAAAAGGGTAAACAGGCAGAATACAGGATGTGTGCCTACTCTATATGATGCGACAATGAGAGACATGTGACATCATCCAAGTCCACAGACTATGGAACCTCTTGAGTGAACGTCAGTGTCAACTTTGAACACTGGTCCACGACAATGTGTTGGCTTGTTTTAACAAATGTGGTGTAGGAAGTGGATAGTGGCATAGGCTGCATGTATGTAGGTGGTATGTGTGACCTTTGTGCTTTTTATTGTCCTGACTTAAAAACATCTATTAAAAATTAACCCACAAGAAAACAAAACTATAAAGCCAAGAAGAATTATTAATTAAAAAAAAAAAACTTAGTTAATTCCAACAAGTGGGTAGATGAATAAATTATGGCTTATCCAGGAAGTGAAATTGTACTCAACAATAAAAACAGAATGAAGGAAACCTGGGCATGTTGGCACGGGCTTGTAATCCTAGCTCTTCAGGAGACTGAAGCAGAAACATTGACACTTCAAGGCCAGTCTGGGCTACTGTGAGTTCAAGGCCTGCTGGAGGAACTTAGTGAGAAGTGGGTGAGCTGGTGATGGCCGTAGCTCAGGTAGAGCAATTTCATACAGCTCATACAATTTGGTATCCCAAAATTCACTGAAGGGTATCCTTGAAGTGGCTATATTTTATTATATATGATTTATATAAAATTTGGTTAAAAATTAGATAATAAAAGTTTACAATAAAACTTGAAAGATTTTAAGATGGGCATAGGTGGCGCATGCCTTTAATCCCAGCACTTGGGAGGCAGAGGCAGGCGGATTTCTGAGTTCGAGGCCAGCCTGGTCTACAGAATGAGTTCTAGGACAGCCAAGACTATACAGAGAAACCCTGTCTAGAAAAGAAAAAAAGAAAGAAGGAAAGGAAGGAAGAAAGGAAGGAAGAAAAGAAGAAAGAAAGAAAAAAAGAAAGAAAGAAAGAAAAAAGAAAGAGAGAAAAAAGAAAGAGAGAAAGAAAGAGAGAGAGAGAGAGAAAGAAAGAAAGAAAGAAAGAAAGAAAGAAAGAAAGAAAGGTAGGTAGGTTTTTCCTCTTTGGGAAAAAACCATCTGCAAAGTAGAAAACGAACAAGCTAGAAAAAAGATTTGCATTTGCAGCTTGGCTTGTTTCCTAAATAATCTTCTTGGGATAAGGCACTAGAACAAAGCTACCTTGTGTTATGATCTAAGCGACTGATGTCAGTCACACCATTCGTCAGATCTCACTTGGGATGTTTGCTGGGGTCTGGGATATGCGGAGGCTGATGCTGACTGAGGTGGAGGGGAGTGAGAGGATGAGGACAGGAGGAGCTGTCTTTTTATAAGAGAATATAGCCCAAGTGCATGAGGAGGATTTGGGGCTCGTGGCAATTGTGGAAATGTGTCGCCTCCTGGCAGCTAGTGATGACATATGTCCTAGGATGATGCCGCCCTTAGGTCCCTAGGTCTCCAGGTCCCTGACAGCAGGCTGGTTGAGATTCCTGGTTGCTAACTTGACTTAGCTGGAGCCTGGGAGGGCAATAGGGCCCTTCAGTTCCGATGACAGAGAACAGTAGTGGGAGCTAGGGTTGGGTTAATCATGGACAATGTGGCTTCCTGGAGAATGTGGTTGGCAATCACAGAGTCTGTTTTATTTGCATAATCCCTCACCAGGGACAGAAAGACACAACCACATTAAACTTCGGCTTCTTTCTTCCTTTTTGATGGGGTCTTATCTTGTAGCATAGGCTGGCCCCTCACTCACAATCCTTTTGTCTTAGCCTCCTCAGTGGCTGGGATTATAGGTACGTGCTAATATAATAATAACATCTGGCTCTCACTACTATTGAAGACTACTGTTGTATCTCCAATGTAGTCATTGCTGCTGCTGCAGCTGCTACTGGTGAGCACACAAGCCTGGGTTTAGGGTGTGTGCACCTATCGAGACCGAATAGGGAAACTCTGGAATGGGAGAGGATTTTAGTTTCTTTTTTTCTCCTTCTGGGTCTTAATCAAGATGAAGAAAAACATCTTTTTCTTTTGAGTTGGATTCCCTAAGTCAAATCACAGAGAGAAAAGAGATGGAAAACTCCACTGTGCTGGGTGTCCTCCTCCCCCCACCTTAGTCTGATGGTTTCTAGAAACCTAGTTTCTGATTAACCAGAGCCTAGTCCCAGATTAGACTTGATGACTCGACATATCACACATGTTAGCCCAGGCTCCTTCTCTCATGGCAACTCTTTCTGCTTTCTAAATAAAGATAGCTTAGCTTTTAGTATCAAGGTCAATTGGTTAGAATAACATGCAGGTCTGGTAGGATGCTGAATCCTGTCCAGAGCTGGTGTCATAGTGTCAGGGTAACCTGTGGTCCTCAGCTCACTTGCCACTATGTTTCATCTCTGAGGGCAGAAAGCCTGGTGGCCTTGATTCTGGCTTCTCTCTCTCTCTCTCTCTCTCTCTCTCTCTCTCTCTCTCTCTCTCTCTCTCTCTCTGTTTTTCGAGACAGAGTTTCTCTGTATAGCTTTGGCTATCCTGGAACTCTGAAGACCAGGTTGGCCTCGAACTCAGAAATCCACCTGCCTCTGCCTCCCAAGTGCTGGGATTAAAGGCGTGTGCCACCACTGCTCGGCTGATTCTGGCTTCTCTTAGGGGGAGTTTCTTGTCCCTGTAACCCAAAGATTCTCCTCTAGTTCTCGGGGTCAGGCAGTTTCTTTGCAGCTGCTTCCTTTTGTTGTGGGGTATCCACCACAGAAGACTGCTCCAACGTGGGTGTAAGCCAATGGAAAGTCTTTATTAGCCAGCCAGTGATTACACTGGGTGTTTAGGATCCAAATATAGCCCCAAGCCTTTCTCAGGGTGAGCTTTTAAGCATAAAAACTATGTCCTGGGTTGACATACTTCAGTTAACAAGAATAGTTAGCAGAATTCTGTAGGTGCAGAACCACAGAAGCCAGAAGGCAAGGTCAGTACATCTAGAGACTTTCTCAGTACTATGGACTTTGATGGATTAAGTCTTTGTTTCAGTTCTGGCCAATGGTACTCTCTACGTCTTGAGTTTTATAGCCTGAATGGTACTTCCTGATAGATTATTTCTCCGAGGGTGAAATGAGCCAATTCAAGCCATATTAGATTCTATCAAAGGCAGGTTTATTGGGAAGCTGCTCTCAGATGAGTTCACAGGACCCAAGGATTGAGGCCAGGGAAGTTGCCAAGGGGCGAGAGGGGTTGGGGGAGGGGAAAGGGAAAGAAAGAAAGGTCAAGAGGGGTTGGGGGAGGGGAAAGAGAAAGAAAGAAAGGGCGAGAGCACAGAGAGAGAAGAAAATGAGAAGAGAGCAAAGCGTCTGGATTATATAGGGAGGAGCCTCTGGGGGAAGGGTAGGCCAGCCCCTGGGCTGGAAAATTCAAGGTTGGAGGCAGGGTATGTCAGGTAGGGATGCTGGGAGAATCTGGAGGCCAGGCTTGCTTTGATATGTAAAACATGCACCTCAGTCCCTTCTTCCAGGGTCCAGAAACCAAACACTTCAATCATGGAGTCAGTTGTGTTAAGATGTGGAGGTCTACTTAGGTCTGGAGCCTTGTTACACCTTCCTCAGAGCTATTAATGGACCTGAGCTACTGGAGTCATTGAGCTACTTGGAAGTCTTTCTTAACTTTCTAGGTAGCTGTGACGTGACAAGCACTTAGCTAGGTGTTGGGGTGAGGCCTCCCCTATTCTGTGCAGTGGACAGCAGACACAAGCAGGCCCTAAGGTGTCCTACTGTGAAAAGGGAGATGAGTGGGGTGTGGCGGTATGGAAGGAGACACAGGATTGTTATTAGCATTTTAGGACAAAGCCTAGGGCTACCTATCTTCAGTATGCCAATTAAAGAGACAAGTAACAGTAGAGAAAGAAGAGCGATCAAAGAGTTCAGTGACTCCAAGCTCATATTCAGGGTTGTAACATGAGGTTGAGGTTCAAAGAAAGGGCAAAAGACATGCACACCTACATTGTTCTGGTAAAAGTGTGGTCTCAGCCATCACTAATCTACCATTGTTGGGGCTCTAGTCTCTAGTCGAAGATGGTGGCAACTTGTCAGAAGTGTGTGACATCTCTTCCAAACCAGAGGCAATCATTTTGGTGCCAGAGAGCTGGCTCAGTAGGTAAAGCTCTTGCTAGCAAGCTGAAAGAACGAACCGAGTTCGTTCCCTGGAACTCATATGGAGGAAGGAGAGACAGATTCTCACAAGTTATCCTCTGACCTCTACACATGTGCAGTGGCACATATATGCACACACAAGCACACACCCAATAAATGAATGTAAGAAAAAATTTAACTTATTTTTTCAAGTTAGCCATTCCCTCCTCTCCTTCCCAGTGAGTGAGGTCTTTGTCTTAGTCTCACGCCCTTTGTTTTTTGTTTATAGAAGTCCTTACATTTCACTTCTTTCCTTGGATGATTTGGGACCTATGCAGAACAAACGAATGGCCAGCTAGTCTCCAACTCAGTTAACAAACTGTAACTACCTTTCTTATGTAAGCCTAGGTTGAACCAGGAGCTCTTGAATCATACAACTTCAAAACATCAAGAGACAACAAACACTGCTCTTTCTTCCACTCAGAGAGGGCGCATCTGATGTGTTGGGAAGGATGCCTGGTTAGACTGCTGACGAACCCGGTTCTACCACTGGCCAAGGTCCTTCACTTCTCTGAGCTTTGGTTTCCTTATCTGTAAAATGAGTTGTACTGAAGATTAAACAAGGCAATCCATGCAGAGTCTGGCGTTTTTCCTACTGATTGCCTTGGCTTCAACACTATCAGTATCATCTGATTTCAAGGTCCAACTTAATATCATGTGAGTGTGTGTGTATGTGTGTGTGCATGTGTGTGTATGTGTGTGTATGTGTGTGTGTATGTATGTATGTATGTATGTATGTGTTTGTGTATGTGTAGGTCAGAGATGATATTGGGTATTGTTTTCTAGCACTCTCCTTTTTGAAGCAGGGTCTCTTATTGAATTGTAGCTCATTTGGTTCAGCTAGATGGTTGGCCAGTGAGTCCCAGGCATCCACCTGTTTCTACCTGACACAGCATTAGGGTGACATGCACTCACTATAGTGCCTGGCTTCTTATGTAGGTGCTGGGGATCAGAGCTCAGGTCCTTACGACATCTCCCTATCTCCTCTCTTTTTGAAATTCATTCTGTTTGATGAAGAAATAGCCTGTGGAGCCAACAAGTCACAACTTAGGATTTCTTGGCCATTGCCTTGTGTTCCTGTCGTGCCTCTCTTCACAGTCAGATTTTAATTCATTGTCTTTTTACTAAAATATCTCTAACAAAGCTCAGTATGAGGCAGGGCTACAGGAGTCAATAATGAGTTAGTTTTTTTCATAGTGATGGGTATTCTGGGAGTAGATTTCTTGTTCTGAGTTCAGAAAATTCTTGGGGAAGCCAAGAAAGGGAAGAGAAGAACAAGAACTGCATTAGAGTCAACCATACACTTCTCTGCATAAAGTTTTATATTTTACTTGCTTTGATGTTGTTGGGATTTCTAACTAACTGTAACAATCCTCATTGCAGCAAACAGCAGAAAATGATTATTAAACCAGATTGGATTTTTGTTTCTCTTTAAGACCATAGGAATGGATCTTATTTCTGTGAAACAAAATAAGCTCTTGCCCTTCAAAATTCTGCTTAAAATATACCAGTCTAATATTAATCTGAAAATATAAACAGTTCTTCCTACAAGACAGCAATGTTATTATTAAAAAAAACCCAACCCAACCAACCCAACCCAAAGCGGTAAGTGTTCATTGCTTTGCCACAGTTGACAACATGTTTATCAGTGTGGAGACATTTTCTAATACGGGAAGAATGGTTTTGTTAAAGCATCAGCATTGTGGAATCCAGTGGCTGGCTACAAGTGCTATTTTTAGGGACTTTGTGACCTGTATAAACGTGTTGACAGCTCCAGCGTCTAGTTACCAAATGTGAATAAAACTAATCCTCATTTAAAAACTGCACTCATTATAAAGTAAGTTGACCTCCAAGGCTGGGTGTTTGAAGACTTGTTCCTTATATAGTACCTGGCAGTGCAAGCTGGAAAGGTGTCCATTCCATTCCGTACTACGTGTCCTGTCAGAAGCCCTTGGAAGGATCCTGTGGAAACATTCTGGCATGGACCTTAGCCCTAGGTCACTTTGTGTGTTATTGATGAGACCTAGGAAGGGGCTATTCTCATGAAAAATTCTTTAGCCCTAAATTAAAAATGTGCAAGAGTTCTGTTGATCACGTCCAAGAGTCGGTAGGTAGGTCCTAGGGTAAAGAAACTTCACCTGGACTCAAGTTAACTCAAGAAACTTGTTGTCTCGGGAAGAGACTAGCATTGGCCACTCATTGGGCAATGAGCTGAGCAACCAGTGATGGTGAGGAAACTTTGGTTCCTGAAGTGAGCTTGGACTAAGGGATCAGGATGGATGGTAAAGGAAGACATAGTTAGAACTGATGTCTCTCCAGGAGCATGACAGAGCCGATAGCTGGTGGATTTTGAGGAGCGATATCATTGCAAGTTAACAACTTTATCTATGATCTCGTTAATTTTTCCTCAAGCTGTCCACGGCAGAGCACGGTGGCCTTAGGGATGCACAAAAAGAGAGGAGCACATGCCAGCACCCAAGTTATACCTCTTTCTTTTTTTTTAATTTTAATTTTTGTTTTAGATTATGTGTCTGAGTATTTTGCCTGCATTTATGTCTATGTACTGAGTTTGTCTCTAGTTCTGCAGAGGGCATCAGATTTCCTGGAACTGAAGTGATGAATGGTTGTGAGCCACCATGTGGTTGCTGGGAATTGAACTCAGGACCTGTAGAAGATCAGTCGGTGCTCTTAACCCCTGAGCCATCTCTCCAGCCCATACCTCTTTCTTGAAAGAAGAATCCAAACAGTCAGAAGGCAATCTTACTGTCCCTTTGGGCCTTTAAGACTCCTACTGTGAAGCCCTGAGTTCGCCCAAAAGACTCTAGGGTCCGTCTGGCGTGCCCTGGATATCACTTTGCAAGTGACAAACAGCAAGGAATGTGACTTGTGCAGTTTCCTTCTTTCTCAGTAAGTGTCTGGGGGTAAACTGAGGCTCTGTTTGCCTTGGACAATTGCAAAGATTCCTGGACGATAGTTTTAGTTAATGCCAGGTTCCGTTTGATCATCCCCACAGGAGGTCCAGCACAGAGCCTGGTCTTCAGAGAAGCCCCTTGCTGACTTGCCTTGGGGGTGGGGGAGATGTCAGGTGTGTGTGTCTGCTGTCAGAGCCTCAGCGGGAGGAGCAGAGGTGGAGTTTAGTGTTAGCCGTAGTGAGGTGTTCACATAGAGCTTCTCTGAGGGACACTAGATAATCTCACCGAGGAAGACGGAAAGGCTTAAGTCACAGTCAGGTAGAGCGTGCAAAGCTGTGGTTGTCAAAATCCACAAAGATGCTGATGGAGATGAGTCTACCTTTACCCAGGGCAGGGCTATGGGAGCCACTGGGAGAAGTCAGTGGCACATTGTTTGCAGACAACTTACCACAAATAAAGGTCAGTGTGGTCTCTATCACCTTCTGGAGAGTTCCTTCTAAAGCATCACTAATAGAGGGCGCCTCTCTGTTGGCTAGGTGCTCCTTGACAGGTTGTCATCTCTGTTCTGTGTGGTTCACCTCCGGTATGGGAAATTAGTATTTCTGTAGACATGCTTCTACCAGGTACGGGGCCTCTGCTCATCTGAGGTGCTTGAACCAAAATGAGATATGGCGGCTTTAGGATAATGAAAAGAGTGGCTTCTAAGGCAGGTTGTCCCTTGGGGTCAGTCAAATGCCTGGATCCTGAGCATTTCCCCTAAAGCTTCAGTTAGGGGAGCAATTCAATCCCCTCTCTGTGTAAACTAGACTGATTTTGATTTTTTTTTTTGTTATTGGCGACAGAAAATTACACCTTTTAAATACCTTTCCTGAGCCCCAGTACAGCAAACCCTAGGAACATTTGGCTATGTATGAGGTGTGTGCTGATTTTCACCTAAGGACAGGGTTGGAGGCTGTGATTTCTAAGTTTTTTTTTTTTTTTTTTTTTTTTTTTTGACATTGGTGACCCCTGTCATCACTAAGCAAATATGCACTGGCAGGTCACAGAGACACCTTCAGTACACAACAGGACTCAGCTGAAAGCTGCTTGGCCCCCATCCAAGGCAAAAGTTTACAGAAGTTACCCAAAGCTTATAGTTAGAGAGCCTGGGGCAAGGACCTGAACTTGGGGGGCAGGTTTTTTGTTTGTTTGGTTTTTTGCTTTTGGCTTTGATTTTTTTTTTTTTTTTTTTTTGAGACAGGGTTTTTCTGTGTAGCCCTGGCTGTCCTGGAACTCACGCTGTAGACCAGGCTGGCCTCGAACTAACTGAGGTTCACTTGACTCTGCTTCTCTGAGTGTTGGGATAAAAGGTGAATCTTACTACTACCCAGCTGGAGGACAGCTTTTGAGTGAGATTCTAGACCATGAGAGAAGGAAATCTCTGAACCAGTATCCTATGTGCTTATCCTCTGCATTTACTTAGTGTAATGGGTCTCACCCTTCCTAACACTGTGACCCTCATGTTGTGGTGACCCCCAACCATAACATTATTTTCACTGCAACTTCATAACAGTCATTTTGCTACTGTTATGAATCACAATGTAGTATCTGTGTTTTCTGATGGTCTTAGATGACCTTTGTGAAAGGGTCTTTTGACCCCTAAAGAGGTTGTGAACCGCTGGTTTAAAGAGAGGGGACCTGGGTAAATAGCACGTCACATGACAACACATTGGAAATAAAGCTTTAGAAAACAGACGACTGCTTGGACATGGGTTTAAGCCAACAAAAAGCTTTTATTAACCAGTCATTGTTGGGAATCCCTGAGCCTTTCTCATGTTGAGCTTTTAAGCACAAAAACCCTGTCCTAGGTTGGCATACTTCAGTTAGCAAGAACAGTTAGGCAGGAGCTGAACTATAGAAGCCAAAAGCAAGGTCAGTACATTTAGAAACTTTCCCAGAGCTATGGACTTTGATGGATTCAGTCTTTGTTTTAGTTCTGGCAGGTGGTGCTATCTATGTTCTGAGTTTTACATCCTGAATGATACTTCCATCATGGAGTCAGTTGTGCTGAGATCTTGAGGCCTACTAAGCTCTTGGGCTCTGTTACAGTTTAATATTTTGATTTGTCTTGTGTTTTAGTTAGGGTTTTACTGCTGTGAACAGACACCATGACCAAGGCAACTCTTATAAAGACAACATTTAATTGGGGCTGGCTTATAGATTCAGAGGCTCAGTCCATTATCATCAAGACAGGAACATGGCAGCATCCAGGCAGGTGTGGTGCCGGAAGAGCTGAGAGTTCTAGATCTTTATTTGAAGGCTGCTAGGACAATTCTGACTTCTAGGCAGCTAAGATGAGAGTCTTAAAACCCACACCTACAGTGACATACCTACTCTAACAGGGCCATACCTTCTAATAGTGCCACCCCCTCAGCAGAGCATATACAAACTGTAACATCCTAGGTCAACTTTAGTCAGTAGTTGACACATTGGCTAAAAAGCTGGCACTTCACTCCTAGCACGATGGTGGATTCTTAAGACTCATGATCTTTTGTTTTGTCTTGTTTTGTTTCCAGACAAGGTTTCTCTGTGTAGCCATGTCTGTTCTAGAATTCCATCTGTAGACCAGGTTGGCCTTGAACTCAGAGATCTACCTGCCTCTCTCTGCCTCGTAAGTGTGTGATTAAAGGTATGAGCCACCATAGCCCTGCTTAATTGCATTATTTCTTATTTAACTTTTTATTACATTTATTGATTTATTTGTGCTCTCTATCTTTCTCTCTCTCTCGGGATGAACATGTGTGTGCATGCGTGTGCACGTGTGCACATGCCACGGTGCATAGCTGAGGGCAGCTTACGGGAGTCAGTTTCTTCCTCCATCATGTGGGTCCAGGAGGTTGAACTTGGCCATCTCACCATGGCTGGTTTTGTAACGTGAAGGATCACTTTGTCCCTCAGAGTCACTATGGTCTATTGGGATCACATACTAATCCCTGAATCAGTCAACGGTCTAAAAGACAGAGATTAGTTTGTTTGGGCCACTGGTCTAACCTTGATGAGTTTCAAAGCTTCATTTTCTGTCACACAGCTACTCATAGTGTTTAAAGACGGTTCTTATTTCTCTCCCTTTTCTTTCATGGCAAATCATACACAGGTTAAGACATGTGGTATTATTCACAGCCTCTTAGACCATGGGTTGGGAGCCTGCTGGGATCTTGTAACTAAACATAGAGGTCATGAAAAATTTAAGAGCAGTATGAGGTTTCTGAATGTTCAATGACCAAAACTGAATTCAAACTCAAACGTGGAATGAATCTGAACTGTTTGTGGTAGTGCTTGCCTGGGCTGCAACCTACAGCTTCACCGCTGCACTGGTTTTGAACACACAAAGTGTGCACTCTGCATTTGGAGTGCACACATGTCACTGGCCAGTGTATGCACGAACACTCCCTGCCACCCCCTGCTCAGATCTGGGACCGTTTATGAGCTGTGGTGTTTTTACTGTATGTACAAATTTCTCTTTCCTTTAAAGAAACATAATGGTTTAATTTCCAGAAAGAAATTAAACCATTAAAGAAGGACTTTAATATTTTCCCACCACCATTCCTCATGTACCATGTATGGAATTACTTCATCTTTGGGTCATATTAGGTGAAAATGCTTGATTTTAAAAATGGCTGTTTGCATTGCTCCCTCGAGTTCAGGTTTAGGACAGAATTTCCAGCGATTTCTGAAATGGAGCTTATCACACGTCCGCCGCTTTTTACTATGCACGAATGCAAAGAACATCTCAGCCTTTGTGATCGCAGAATCAGTGCAGATAACTGAATATGTAGTAAGATTTTTATTTCTGGAAAACTTGTGTGTGGTTTCAAGGGCTTATTGGGCAAGCCTGAAACCGGAAGGGCATGTTCCAGGGAGGATGAAGTGGAGATGGAATGGAGCATTGTCTGTAGGTGGAATCGTTTCTTTCCAAGGGAAGCTTCACTTCTGCTTTTTAAGTCTTGGAATGAACTGAATCAGGCTAACCCAAGAATTTGTAGGAGAATCCTCCTTACTTAAGGTTAACTGGTTGTGAATGTCTAGAAAATATGTTCACAGCAATACCTAGACTAATGAGGGACTCTAAGTAGGCAAGATGACCTATTGAAATTCTGCATTGATCTCCCCAACTCCAGCCTCCCTGCTAGGCCTCAGATCTGAATATCCAGTTGTCTGTCCAGCATAGTGATTAGTCCCTCTGTCCGGTCATTCTCTCAACTTATGGTACCCCTGTTCCTATTCTACCTCTCTGATTTCTCAACCACTGGCTCAAATAAAACACGCTCTGTCATGTCTGGTTCTCTGTCTCTCACTTGTGCACCTATCTTGCCGTCTCTGTCTCACCATCTCCACTGTCCCCCTTCAGCTCAGGTGCTCCTGTCTCTAGTCTGGACACTTAATACATGCAACCAGTCTCCCATTCCTGTCTTACTCTCTTCCTAATTCCACATACTCCCCAAAGTGATCCTTTAAAAATAGAAACCAGATTTACCTGATTCCTATTTACTTAAGCTCATCTGTAACTTCCCATGGCTCACTGGGAATTATCTCTGGAGGCAGAGAGTGTAAGAGAAAGAGTCTTACAAACACTGTTTCATTATTCACTTAGAGAAACGCACCACCACCACCACCACCACCAATCTGATGTATAGTAATATGCTCCAAGCTTAACTGCCGCCATCTTCAGAAGTTCTGCTGGATTTGCTCACAAAAGATCCACACAGCTGGACCTGTTGACTATTGGCTCTTTCATGGAAGGAAGTGGCAGGGCAGGTCCTGTGCCCCTCACCTGAGTATCCAGCTACACCTTCTTCTCCTTCCTTCTCCTCCTTCTCCTCCTTCTCCTCCTCCTCCTCCTTCTTTTTGGTTTTTCGAAACAGAGTTTCTTTGTATAGCCTTGGCTGTCCTGGAACTCACTCTGTAGACCAGGCTCTCCTGGAACTCAGAAATCCGCCTGCCTCTGCCTCCCAAGTGCTGGGATTAGAGGCGTGTGCCACCACTGCCTGGCCCAGCTACACCTTCTAACCAGGCTGTGCAGTTCTGTCGTAACTGCGTGTGGTTTTAGGGGAGAGGCTAGAGGATGTTGGTAGAGAAGAGGGGAGGAGGTTCCATCTCTGCAGCCATAAATATAGGGAGCCCTCATCCCTGCTGGCCTTTGAGTGTGGCTACTTTAAGGTCACCCACATACCTGTCCCTACACAACCCCTCATCCATTGCTCTGTATCTAGACTTAATAAGCTCTTCCAGGTGAACGTGGTGGAATTGTGCCTTGGTCTGACACTGGGACTTAAGGAGGAGGAGGGGAAGACATTGCTTACGTCTTCCCCAGGGAAGGAATTTAGCAGCAGTGATACAACCCTCGAATTCTAAGGACCAACTGCCATGCACTAACCAAGGGAAGCCTCCAAGAAATCTCTAGAAAAGGCAGGAAGCGGAAGAGGCTAAGAATGGGAAGCCGTCTCTCATATGTGAGTCTCAGCACATATGGCAGTAGAAATGGAGATGTCAGCAGCTGCAGAGAAGGCTCAGAGGCTAAGAGCACTGGCTGTTCTTGCAGAGGATCCAGGCTCTATTCCTAGTACCCACATGGCAGCTCATAGCTGTAACTTCAGTTTCAGGGAATCCATTACTGTCTTCTGGTCTTCTCAGGCACCAGGCATGCACATGGTACACGTAAGTGCAGGGAAAACACCCATACACATAGATTAAAAAAAAAATGGAGATGTCAGAGCATGAGGCATGGCAGCTTGTTTCCTAAATACAACAGAGAGTGGAGAGCGCTGGACTTTCCCCCAAGCCTCCAAGCAACGTGTTCTGTATTCTGGCATTCAAGACTCAATTCAGAGAAGTTACAGGGGAAGACAATATTTGAATGAGAATGGGAGAATGGGATTCCCTCCGAATCCAGTGAAAAATGACAGGCAAGAGAAGGGTTAGGAGGCTTTCTGGTTATTTCTCCACATCTGACATCCATTCTCTTTCCTGTTTGTTTCTGGGACCAGACCTAATGGGCTCCTCCTCCCTAGGTCTCCAGCCCTTTACAGTCAGGTTAGGCCCAGCCAATGGAAAAAATAAGTTGTGAGGAGATTGGCAGAGAGAAGAAGGAGGACATGCCTAGTGTATTGGTGGGCAGTGCTGGACTCCACGTTGGTGGAGAGACCAAAAGGGGTCAGACAATGTTCTCCTGGGGCTGAAGTGATTGGGAGAAGCTGCCAGCAAAGTCAGGTTAAGGTCAGAGATGCTAAGTATCCCACGAGTCTCAGGACAGTCTGGCTCAATAAGGAATTGTCTCCCATGTCCTCCCTGACACTCAAGTAGGAGAAAAACCTGTTTATGACTACCTACGTCTAAAACCTAATTCTATTTAATATGTAAACACAGAAGTATTTTTGGCCAGCTTTTAGTAAACATGGACTTTTCTAGCAGTGCAATCATTGTGTCAGTCAAAGAGGACTGTGCTTTGTTGGCTTTGGAACTGTGCCACGTCACCGTCAGAACACTGTTCCAGGTCTGGATACCCATTTCACCTTTCCTTCATCTGTCTCCGTATACAGCAGCTGTATTCACGCTTCTGGAACTCTCATTTTACAATGTCCGAAGCAAAGACAGAGTTTGAGATCATTGTGATTTAGTGTAAACACAGCAGAGGGCAGCAAGTTCAAGGAGAGTGTGATGGGACGCTGAGGGCCCTGAGGACAAGGGACCTTTTGGAAGAGGCATCAAGGACGGCTTTCTGGGAGGTGAAGGGGAGGACAGTGAGAGCTGACAGCTGACAAAGAGCCCAGTCAAGGCCAGAGGCTACAGTACCCAAGGTGTTCCAGGAAATACCAGAATATGGTTATAACTGGAGTTTATGTGCGTGAATGTGGTGGGGACTGAGTGTTGAGGTTTGGGACCTAACAAAAACCTTGAGGCCACAGGAAGGATTTTTATTTTCTTCCCGTTTGGGATGTCACTGAAGACCAGTACTTGTCATCATGGGAACATTTGTTCATTGATTAGGTGAGATGATCTTTTTTTAAAAAGTGAAGTTAGATGGCTCCATGGTAAAGGCTGTTACCACCAAGCCTGATAACCTGAATCCTGAGACCTCTGTGGTAGAGAGAACCAATGTCTGAAGACTGTTCTCTGTCTTCTACACATGCATGCTATAGAACCTTGCCACTCAATCAACAAATAAATGTAACAAAAATATATAAAGCTATAGAACTCAACCGGAGGGAGTACAGGATCAGTCTGAGATGCGTTGTGGTGCTAGAAAGCAAAATGCTCAAAAATGGAAAAGACACAGTGTTCAACCGGAAAGAACTCTTCAGTGATGAGATATGGGACAACCTGAGCAACATTAACAACAACAAACACAGGAAAGAGGAGTGTTTCGGTAAATCTCCAACCCAAATCAGTCCGGGGAAAGAAAATACAACTCAATTAATATGAATACAAACTGCACACCTAGATTGGGCAGATTTTCCACTACACTACCATCTTCCCCATTTATGAGATCCCTTGTAACTTGTGGTTTCTCCAGGTCACAGGCTTCTGCTCCACTTTCCTTGCACCTCCTCTCTCCTCTTCTCTCTTCTCTTCTCTTTCTCTCTCAGACTTTCAGCTCCATCCTCCCTTCTCCTGCCCAATCACCAGCTTTAGCCTTTATTTTACAAATTAAGGTGGGGAGCTGAGTTAGCATCAAAACACAAACAGCCCCAGGGCTGTCCACAGCAGGAGGATGTTGTAGAAAATTTTAAATTCAACCCAGGGTTTCTAGTATTTCACCATTTAGTCCCTGGATAAAATTTTGACACACACAACCTTTATATTTACAATAATCCTTAAACAGCACAAGAGCTGGGCAGATATCTACCCTCTATGTTATTAGAATCTACTTTCCTATAGATAACCCTAAATTATCACTTACTATGTTTCATCTGGGCTGCTTTTAACTTCATTTGGCCAGCCCTCTGGGCTCTGTTTTCATGGCTCACCTAACCCATGGTGGCTTCTCTCTCCTTCATCTTCTTCTCTTCCTTGTGCTTCTCCTCCAGCCCTAAGTCCAGGAAATCTAAACCCCACCTGTGTCTCTTCTGCCCAGATATTGGCTGTTGGCATCTTTTATTTACCAATCAGAAATAACTTGTGGGCAGGTCACTTAGGGCTACCTGTAAACTCCAGGTCTTGGGGGCCAATATTAGCATTAGAATACAAGCAACATCAGGCCAACTCACTACATTTCTCTCTCTCTTTTTTCAATTAAAAAGGCTTTTTCTCTCAGAGTAACAATGTATAGTAGGAACTATTTTGAAACAATTATAAAAATAATTAAGTATGAATTATATTAAAAAATCTAGTCTATATAACTTAGATGAGGTACTTTACCATTTATTCTATCTCAATGAGTTTACAATTCTGTACCTAAATCACCTTCTATTTAAACTTGTATACCATCCTAAAACCATCTTTTAGACCTAGAACAACTTCTTAAGTTCTAAACAACTTAAGTTTCATTGAGAGACTATAACTATCTAGTCTTCAATCCTGTCGGAAATTTGAGAAGGAATAAATATTTGAGTATATAGGAAGTATATACACATCTTCTAAAATTTAAATAATTGACAGAGACAGCTGACTGTCTGGACAGTCCCCAGCATTCCATATAACATTGGAGCGTCCAACTTCAGCCTTCTGGCTCAGACTATCTGACAGACCTTAAGTGAAGCAAGAATTACGAAGGATTAACTTACCCTGTCTTGGCAGAGGTTAGCAGTTGACTATCCTGTGTTCATTTGTCCTTTTAGGACAGCATTCTGTCTGCAGATAAAATGAGAGCATTTCTTGCCAGTGGCTGATTTGATGCAATCAAAGCTACTCCACATGGAGGTATTGGTGCTCATCTTCTTTGAAGAGAAATGAGGATACTGTTAGGATCAGACTTGTCTCTTGGTCAAAAGGTCTTTTAATAATGAAATAACTTTAAATGCCATCTTTTGTGGATGTCTGACACTTTTGAAGACCATCTATCTATACATAGCATAACTGAATTGTTAAACATCAATTATTTTAGTTATTTATTATTTGAATAACCTTGAAAACATTTTATTATAATTAACTAAATTAGAGTCTAATATGACCATGAGTTTGATTATCTGATTATTAACTTGCATTGCTCAATCATCCTAAACAGTTTGTATTAGCAGTTATTAAAAAGATTGGGATTAAACCTTGTATTCTTAAATGAGTTGCATAGGCACAATGCCTATCTAAGAGTAACAAAACTCATTTTAAATTTTATATCAATATACAAAGATTTATACCAATGAAAACCTTAAACCTGTATCAATATACAAAATTCTGTATCAATATAACAAAATATTAACCTCAATATTGCATCAAAATATAAAGATTTCTGCAATGTAAGATTGTGTCTACAAAATGCTTGTGTTTAAGAGTAAGTTTAATTGCCCAGCAGTGGGGGTGCACACCTTTAATCCTAGCACTTGGGAAGCAGAGGCAGGCAGATTTCTGAGTTCGAGGCCAGCCTGGTCTACAGAGTGAGTTCCAGGACAGCCAGGGCTACACAGAGAAACCCTGTCTCGAAAAACAAACAAACAAACAAACAAACAAACAAACATAGGTTTAATTATCCATCCCCACTTATCTAATTTCTTATAATATTACTCTATCCCACCTGTTTTCTTTTAAACCCAACTTTCCTTTACCTAAGGATAGAGAAGAGGAAAGGAAAGATAGAAATTCCTGAATCTAAGCCTCGATTTAGTTTCCTATTCCGGGCCCCTTCTGAGTCCCCTTCGCCCTCGAAAGAGACACAAGAGGCAGTGTTCAGGTAGTTACCACAACGAGGCTTTATTCTTGTATCAGTAGAAGCAGAAAGACCCTGAACCCGGAAGAGGCACTGCTATATGTACCCTAGAGTGGCATGTTCACTTCTGGTTGGCTGTTCACTCATCACCCCTTGTTACTCCTCGGGATTGGCAGTGTGTTACGGCTTTTACTCTTCCTCAATGCTTTGGCTCAACACTTTTGGGGGCTAAGTGCTCTGGTCAAGAGAGAGAGTGTGGGGCTCTTGGGGCAAGAAACTCGAAGAATGGAGACAAGACAGGGTGTGATCAAGTCTCTTTTCTATTTTCTCAAGTCTCTTCTTTATCAAGTCTCTCTTATTGAAGGGAATTCTGAGGTATTTATATACACAAGCAGGAGAACACAGGTGAAAACACTTTACCACTTGCACCATACAGCTGAGGTCACTAAACAGCAAAACAAGCTATGTGGGATAAACAATATATTTATCAGAGTGTGCTTCAGCTGTTATAGGCTTTTGACAACCAAGTCTTCCATCAGGGTATATGGTTCCAGATGCTGCAAAGTTGATCTAGCCGCTTTCTACTAAAGTCGGCTCCCAACAGGTCCCCCTTTTTAAATTTTTTTCAAAAGGGAAGGCTGGAAAAACTTATGGAAACCGTGCCTGTCCTAGGTTGGAACAAAGGACCCCAGCCTCCCTTTCCTGTCCTTGGATACTCAACAGCCATTGGTTGAGCTCCTGTCTTAGGATGGTGAGGCCTCCCTTCTTTTAGGGGCAAGGGTCTCGGTATGCTCTCTTACCTGCCACTGACTATCCAGCTTAGTGCGTAAGTTAGGGGTTAATCCTCGTCTGTCTTGATGACAGAGGTTTCAGAGTCCCCTACTTCCAGCCTGTAATATTGGACCTGTATGGGTTTCATTTGAATAGCATCTATCTGTTGCCGTACAAAAGCCATCAGTTTGTTGAACTGTATCAACCCAAGAGACAAGAGACTTAGCAATGCCTGAACAGTCAGTTGTACCTTCCCCCAACCATGAGCAAGCCTGGAGAGACCTTGTTTACCACAAGGTCAAGTGACAGGATCTAGGTGGAATTACCCACCTTGGCTGCCCAGAACACAGAAGCAGAACTGCCCCTGGGCTTGCCTTGAGACATCTCTGGCCTTGACCTGGAACGGACTATCCCACCCATCTGAAACCAGGAGGGGTTGTGGGTTGGGTCTTCCCCTTTAAATTGAGAGCTGAACATTAAAGCTTGGGGCCTTGATCAGAGAACTTTGTCTTGGCCTCATCTCTTCTCGCCCTCCTTCCCCTTTCATTCCCAGCCCCCCTTTCAGGTGAACCCAGTTGACTTGTGGCCGCGGGCGGCTACAGTCAGTATAAAAGCAACACTCTTTTTAAGGGTATCTCACAAAAATACAGAATTGATCATAGCTTTGATCTTAACAAAACAAGTAAGGAAATCCCTGTCCCCGCTCAATCAATCTCAAACCCAAAAAACAACTATAATAACTGTGGTAGTGGGTTTACACAATGTACCCCACTAAATCATAAGTCAGGGAATCAAGAGTCCAATAGGGCCACCCTGAAGATTTGGGTGGTGATGTCTCCTTCAGCACTGAAAACTTCCCAAGTCATGTTTACTCGTGGATCTGTTCCAGTTTGAAGGCAATTGTGAAGCATCTTCATGTTTCCTTCATATTTCCTGCAAAGAAAAAATACACTTCTCAGGGGGTTTCTCCTCCCTGGATTTGTTATTGTTGTCTATTTGTTTAATCAGTCTCTCTGGCAGCCAACGTGCAGCATCTGCAGTTTGGGAATATATGCAAACAGAACCTCTTCCCCAGATAAGCACTGGATCTGGCCCATTCCAGGTTCCAGTTAATGGGTCTTTCCAGAGGACTGTTGCAAAATTCTTTTTGGTATCAGGATGCCAGAATCTATCTGCAGCAGATTTTCCTTCAGAATCCAAAGTTAAAAAATTTAAAATAAAGAATGCATGATGAAGGATATTTCTGGGGGATCCCTTGGTAGGATACAATTCCCCTTTTTTAATTTTTTCAAATTGACATTTAATGGTTTGATGTGCCCTTTCTACCATACCTTGGCCCTGTGGATTATATGGAATACCCGTTTTATGTAGTATTCCCAATTTCTCACAAAATTGGTGGAAACTGGAGCTTGTATACCCTGGGCCATTGTCAGTTTTTATCTGTTTAGGCACACCCAATACAGTGATTGTAGCAAGCATATGATCGATCACATGCTTGCTTGCTTCTCCAGTTTGTAATGTTGCATAAATGAAACCACTGTATGTGTCTACACATACATGTATATATTTCTGTTTTCCAAATTCAGTATAATGAGTAACATCCATTTGCCAGATACTGTTTGGTATCAGTCCCTTTGGATTTACACCCAAATGAGGAACTGGTAAAAGTTTAACACATGATTGACATTGACAATTTGTCTAGCTTGTTCTCTGGTAATTTTAAACATAACTCTTAAGGTTTTAGAATTAAGGTGATGTAACTCATGAGCCTTTATGGCCTGATCCAAATTAGATTTTTTATCTGATAAAGTCACTGCAGCTATCCGAGTAGCTAGGTCTGCCTTGGTATTTCCTTCAGAGAGAGGACCTGGTAGCCCAGTGTGGGCTCTCAGGTGTCCTATAAAGAATTTACACTTTCTCCTCAAAATTAATTGTTGGCACTGTAAAAACAAATCAGCTGCTTCTGAGGAATGCTTTATTTGTGTAGCAGTTTCTAGCAGAGGGATAGACTGAGCTATATATGAGCTATCTGTATAAATATTAATAGTTTGATTTGGAAATGCTTGAAACACCGCAATAACAGCATGTAATTCAACCAATTGAGCTGACACAGATGATGTAGCAAAAGAGATTACTTGATTCTTAAAGGCAAAAGCAGCTGTTCCTGATGAGGAACCATCAGCGAAAACTAGCAATGCTTCCTTGATAGGTTCATGTGCAGTACGAGATGGAAAAACAAATTCATGATGATTACAAAACTGAACCAATTTATCTGGGGGATAATGATTATCTATCTGACCAGCAAATGAGGCACATGCAATAGGCCAGACTTTAGAATTCTGCATAAGCCAATCAACCTGATGTCTTGTATAAGGTTGTACTATGACATCAGGATCTTTTCCAAAATATTTTTGACTGTTATCTCTGCCTAACATGATCGTATCTGCTACAGCTGCATAGTATGGATTAAGAACCTTCTTGGGGGATGAGGGAAGATGAGCCCATAATATGGGTGCAGTTTGCCAAAAAACTGCAGTAGGAGTCAGTTTAGTGTTAAAAATAAGAAAATATAAAGGCTTAGAATAATTAATATCAGTTACAAATTGGGATGAAATAGCACTCTCTACCTTCTGTAAGGCTTTTCTACCCTCCTCTGTTAGAGCCCTGTCAGATTTAGGGTCAGGATCTCCCTTGAGAATATCAAACAGAGACTTCAATTCTCTGGTTGTGAGTTTCAAATATGGTCTTAGCCAATTAATGTCTCCCAGTAGTTTTTGAAAATCATTAAGTGTCTTAAGGGAATCAGTCCTCAGTGTGGCTTTACTATTAATAATACTTGGACCATTAATCTGAAATCCTAAATAAGTATATGGATCTTGTAATTGTACCTTTTCTGGTGCTATTTGTAACCCTGCAGTCTGTAAAGCTGTTCTAAGATCATCAAAGCACTGGAGTACCCGTTTTCCATCTTTTCCAGCTATCAAAATATCATCCATGAAATGAATCATGTAAATTTGCTTCCACATAGTTCTAACACCCTCTATGGCAGAAGCCACAAACTTTTGGCACAAGGTAGGACTGTTAGCCATACCCTGAGGCAATGCCTTCCATTGATATCTTTTCATAGGTTCTCTAAAGTTTATAGAGGGAATACTGAAAGCAAAACGTTTTCTATCATTAGGATGTAAGGGGATAGTAAAAAAACAGTCTTTTAAATCTACAACTATTTTATAATAACCTAAAGTTATGGCCACCGGTGTGGGCAGCCCAGGTTGTAAGGCTCTCATTTTAATCATGGTTGCGTTAACAGCCCTCAAGTCTTGCAACAATCTCCACTTTCCTGACTTTTTCCTAATGACAAATATTGGGGTGTTCCAGGGAGAGTTACTCTCTTCTAAATGCCCTGCCTGTAATTGCTCCTGCACTAGCAACTGGGCAGCTTGTAATTTTTCGGTGGTTAGGGACCACTGATCCACCCAGACGGGTGAGTCCCTTTTCCAGGTGATGGGATCCGCACAACGTCCTAGAGGTGAAGCTGAATCAGTAGCCCCCATCAAAAATACCCCAAGCCTTTTCTTCCAGTGTTACCATAAACCTCAATAGGATGAGTGATCCCATCTTCACTTTTTCCTAATCCTTTCCCTGGGGAAAATCCAGAGTTTATCATTTGAGCTGTAATTACTTCATTAGGGCTGCACATAATCAATCCCAAATGGGATAACAGATCTCTGCCCCAGAGATTAATGGGAAGGCCTGAGATGACATAGGGTTGTATATTTCCTGTATTTCCTTCTTTATCTTTCCATGTCAGCACCTTAGAGCTTTGTAGTGGGTTTTGACTTTGGCCAATACCCCTTAAATTGGTTAAGGTTGGGGTAAGGGGCCAGGTAGCAGGCCAATCACTTTGTTTTAGGATAGTCACATCAGCTCCTGTGTCAACCAAACCTTGGAATGCCTTTCCATCTAACCAGATTGTCATCATAGGTTTTTGTTTAACTATAGGCTGTACCCAGTATGCATCAGAGGAACCAAAACCTTGATCCCCTCTTTTAGGATTCTTATATTTGTGATTAGTAGGGTACAATGGAAGTAACAATAGTTGAGCTATCCTCTTTCCTGTAGGAATGGTGACTATGTTCTGAATTGCCTGCACCATTACTTTAATCTCACCCTGATAATCATTATCTATAACTCCAGGAAAAATTTGTAATCCCTGCATAGTAGTACTGCTTCTTCCCACTATCAGGCCAAATACATTTGGATAGATCGGTCCAAACACTCCAGTGGGTAAGGCCTGAGGTCCCATTTCTGGGGTTAATACTGTGTGGGTGGCAGAACTGAGGTCCAGTCCTGCGCTTCCTGGTGTTGCTCGACTAAATTCAGAAAGGGATTGGTGTTTGCTGGTAGGACGCTGACTGCTCCATAAGCCTGTTTTGGCTTGTGTCGGTTTGGGGCCTGGAGCTTGCCCCTGTTCCCGTTTCCCTGATCATAGGAAAGGGTGTTACCTTGTGCGTCTCTTTTAGACATACAATGACTAGCCCAATGCCTTCCACGTTTGCAACGTGGGCAGAGCCCAGGCTGTTTTCTGGGCTGTCTCTGGCTTAACTCATTTTCTACTTTGCAATCTCTTGCAAAGTGTCCAGGCTTACCATATTTAAAACATGCCTTTCTGTCTTTATTTGCCAAAAAATCTCTTACAGATTGTCCTTGCATAGCAGCTGCCATAGCTAAGCCCTGTTGGTAAGAGGGACCTATGTCAGAACAGAGTCTGATATACCCTGTAAGATCCGTCTTTTTCCTGTAGGGTCTAATGGCCGCTTGGCAGGCAGAATTGGCATTTTCATATGCAAGTTGTTTCACATAGTCTACACCTGCCTCTGCATTACCAGAAATCCTCCCTGCTGTTGTCATTAATCGATGAACAAAGTCAGAAAATCGTTCATCAGGCCCTTGCCTGACTGCTGTTAAAGATGCACCAGGGTCTCCCTTTACCAGGAGTTTACGCCAAGCCTTCATGGCTGCATTTTGAATTTGAGCATATAAACCTGGGTCATATTGCATCTGGTTATCACTAGAAGCAAATTGCCCTTCTCCTACTAAGGCATCAAAGGACCAACCATTGCCTGCCTGAAGGTTTCTCCTAGCTGTCTCTTTACAATTCTCATGATACTCTGATTTCCAAATAAGATAGTCACCACCACTAAGAACTGCTCTCACTAATGTATTCCAATCACTAGGAGTTAGTCACTCCTCTGCAGCTGATTCTAAAATCGCAAGAGTAAAGGGAGCAGTGGCACCATATTGAGATACTGCATTTTTTAATTCTTTAATAATTTGAAAATTAAACCCTGTGTGATGTCTCCAAGCAACCCCTTGAGCGTCTCTGGTCTCTGATACAGGGAAAGCCTTATCGTCTCCCTCCTCTGGCTGATCTGTAGCTGAACTAAAGCTAGAGGATAGGGACTGCCTTTGGACACAAGTTTGAGGAAAGTGAAAATCCGGGGGATTTTCGCAGTTAGTCTCTTGAAACCTCTACCCTGTCCTTAATTTCTGTAACTGGTTACTTAAGTCCTGATACTCTTTTTCTAACTCTATCAGTTGTTTAAGGGTAGTAATTTTGTCCTGCAACTCCTTTTTAGGATCTACAACCATTGTCTCCATTGGGGGAACACTTGGAGGTAGAGGCACGTAGGGAAAGGGCAGTTTAGCGTCATAAAATTTGACTTCCTCTTCCTCTTGGTCAGCACAATCTGGCTCTGACAAATTGTCATCAACCTTTGGCTGTATTTTGGATTCTAACTTATGCTTCTTTTTATTTTGAACAAAAAAGACAGCATTCAAGAACAAAAGCAGAAAATTAACACATGTGAGCATCAAACAAAACCAAAACAGAGAGTTGGATTCAGGTTGACTAATTTCTTGTCCCATTTTCCTTACCTTTCTCACCGTGGCAGATTCTTGATCACCTTCTTCCAGTAAAGTCCCTCACTGGGTCTCTCGTTCCCGCTCCCCCACGTTGAGCGCCACAAATGTTGCAGCTTTTACTCTTCCTCAACACTTTGGCTCAACACTTTTGGGGGCTAAGTGCTCTGGTCAAGAGAGAGAGTGTGGGGCTCTTGGGGCAAGAAACTCGAAGAATGGAGACAAGACAGGGTGTGATCAAGTCTCTTTTCTATTTTCTCAAGTCTCTTCTTTATCAAGTCTCTCCTTGTTGAAGGGAATTCTGAGGTATTTATATACACAAGCAGGAGAACACAGGTGAAAACACTTTACCACGTGCACCATACAGCTGAGGTCACTAAACAGCAAAACAAGCTATGTGGGATAAACAATATATTTATCAGAGTGTGCTTCAGCTGTTATAGGCTTTTGACAACCAAGTCTTTCATCAGGGTATATGGTTCCAGATGCTGCAAAGTTGATCTAGCCACTTTCTACTAAAGTCGGCTCCCAACAGCAGTGGCTTGGCGCGCTTTCGCCTCTTGCACCTGCACAGTTAGTTGTTTACTAGTGAGAGCACAGGATGCCAGCGCCATCTTGTAATGGCGGATGTTATCACTGCTAACCGCTGCTCCCTACAGTTTCCTCCCTGTCTGAAACTATAATTATTTGTAAATTATACCTTAAAATGACAAGATAACTATAATTCATAAAATGACCAAAACCATCCACCCCAACTTAAGGGACTGGGAAGATGGACTTCTTATATGTGCTTCCTGCTGAATTAGGGTGAAAAATTACTGTTTGGGGCCCAACAGAAAATTGAAAATACGGTTAAGTCAAAATAAAACTAGCTGGCATTATTTGTTGTCCAGTCTTTATGTATTGAGAAAGTCAAGGAGAAACAGGAGGAGGAGGAGGAGGAAGAGGAGGAGGAGGAAGAGGAGGAGGAGGAGGAGGAGGAGGAGGAGGAGGAGGAGGAGGAGGAGGAGGAGGAGGAGGAAAGGGGGAAGGGAAAGGGGAAGGGAAATGGGGAGGGGAAGGGGGAGAAGAAGAAGGGGAAGAAGGGAAAGGAGAAGGAGAAGGAAGAAAACCTGCATGGGGGCCACATCTGGAAATTTCCTGGTGAGTACATATTCTTCTTCTCTGGTCTCTTAAAGGCCCTTCTCTACACATCTATGTCCCTCCACATTCCAAAGTTCTAAAAATCCAACAATTTCCTGAGTGATGGGACCACTAAAGTAAAACCTGCAGAGACACACATTAAAAACCTATTTGGGGTTTTCTGGGACCACACTTTTGAGCCTTTTGTGCCTGAGTGTCTTTACTGAATTAGTGTTTCCCACTTAGCTCTGTTTATAATAGTTCATTGTATAGATATATCACATTTTGTTTGCTGTTCTCAATCCAAGGGTGTTTACGATACTTTTTGGCCATTATGAATAATAATGTTATGAACATTTATGTCCAATTTTTCAAATAAACATAATTTTTCAAATTCTTTAAGGGGGTATATCTAAAAAAAGAATTGTTGGGTCACACAGGTAGTCTTTATTTAGCCTTTAAAATTATTTATTTTTTTAAATTGAAAATGGACTTTTAAAATACAATATATTGGGATCACAGTTTCCTCTTCCCCAGCTCCTCCCAGATCCTCCTCACCTTCCCACATATCCAACTCCGAGTTTCCCTTTTCTCTGTGTTTAGAAAACAAACAGGCATACAGAACAACAAATAGGCTGGACCAGGAAGAAACTCACCATGTCACATAATAATTAAGACACTGAATGCACAGAACAAAGAAAGAGTCTTAAAAGCTGCAAGGGACAAAGACCAAGTAACATAAAGGCAGAACCATTAGAATAATACTTGACTTCTCAATGGAGGCTTTAAAAGCCAGAAGGGCCCGGAGAGATGCCTCGTTGGGAGTCTGAAGTTGGTCAATGCAGGAATACTCACATCACAGAAGTTGGTGCACAGACTCTTAAACACAGAACTCTGCTTCTTAAAGTTCTAGTTGCTAACTTCAGCACACAGTCCACTGTATGGCTTCCCACTGTACGGCTTCCCACTGTAAGGCCACCCGCTGTTCACGGAGACATTCCAGTTTGTCCTCTCTATGCTCTGTACTCAGCTTTTCTTCCAAGAATTTAATTTATTGCTTAAAGAGATCACATTTGGACAGTTTCTTTTTAAGAGACCCATTTGACGGAGACAGGTGACTGTGGCAGATCAGACTGTGTGACTCATATTTATTAGTAAGCCTTCTTGAAGTAAACAGGTGTCTGGTTGTCCTGAGTTGTACTGCGGAGCGATACTAAGCTATTACTTATGGGTTTTTGGAGTAAAACCCTCAGAGGTCCCGTTTCAATATGTAGCCTATGTATTCTGGCAGGGCACACACATCCCCATCGTACACTGTAGAAGGCTTACATTCAGATATGCACACAAAATCTCTTTAATGGTTAGCCTTTCACTGAAACTCCCTGCGAATTAAAAACAAAACAAAACAAAACGAACCTATGAGTTTTACATTTTATTTTACAGGTCTGCCCTCTGGTGGTGAATTTGTAGAAACACAGGTAGATCTCTACTTGTCACGTTCTAGAAAAGAAAGCTTCACACACCAGCCATCAGCTGGGTCCAGGCTGGAAATATAGAAAAAGGAAGATGGTGTTATGTAAGAAGAGTGGGGAATTGTGGGAATTTTCTGAAAATCTCATGCCCTCGCTAACAGGGAGTTAAAGACCTGCTCGAGTTAAAGACTGCCTCTTAAACGTAGATCTAGAGCAGAGGTCATTGTCAGGTGGACCCTGGGCAGATATCTTCTATTTGATCTGCATAGCATCCACCCAGTATTTCAAAATAGTTATTAGCTATGGATGTATGGAGGTGGTAGAATGTTTGTCCGGCAAGAGAAAAGTTCCAGGTTCAGTCCTCAGTACAAAAAAAAAAAAAAAAAAAAAAAAATGAAGTTGATTGCATTCATGGAAACTCTTTCCAGCGTTTCTTGTAAACATCTGAGTATTTGGCAGCCTCAGGCTCACACTTCTGTTTGGCAGCAATCTGGTGATACTAACAATGGCTGTTTATAGAACTTCTCAAAATGTTAAGTGATGTTTAAGAACAAATTATCTTGACTTTCCCAGGAAATGAATTATCTCTATGGAGTTTCTAACAGACTTAGCTGGGCTTTATTATGCTTTAGTGACAACTTCTACCCATGTGAGCTCAAGCTCCAATATCTCAAAACAAGCCCAGATAAAGCTTGACCATGAAGAGCAATAAAGGCATGTCTGTATGCACCTGAACTCCCAGCTACTTGGGAGGGTCAGGCAGGAAGAACACTTGAGTCCACAAGTTCAAGACCAGATCACATACCTTACTGATAAAAAAAAAGGAATTCAGTGTTTTCTCCTGCTGGGTCACATGGGACATCCTGGGGCCTGTGGGTTAAGGCTGTCATCACCAATCTAGAGGCTGAATCACACAGACCTTTTCTCCACTTTCATGCCATGTCAGGCTTTCTCCTGGGACAGCAGGAGCCACCTAGAGTTACTGAGAAGCAAGGGCTCATGTCACTTTGGTGGCTCATTCCTGAAAACAGGTTCTTGAACTACTTTAAGAACTAGTCACTTCTGCTTCTGAGGCTCCAGACATTGCTGCCCTTTGTAACCATTTAAATTATCCAATAGTTGCACCAAGACACGAGAGGCATAAACTGAGGCAAAAACCAGCTAGCTCAGCAAGGTCACTTTATTTTCTTAACTATATACACATTTTTTTTTTGTTTGTTTGTTTTTGAGGCAGGGTTTCTCCGTGTAGTCCTGGAACTCACTCTGTAGACCAGGCCTGCCTCTGCCTCCCAAGTGCTGGGATTAAAGGCGTGCGCTACCACCGCCCGGCTATATACACAATATTTGTAAGCCTGGTCTTGCAACTAACCTGCTAGCTCTGTAGAAATTCTTCTTATCTGTGTCATCGAACAGAGCTAGTCTGAGTTAGTCTACCTTTCTTTTGAGCTCTCCAAACCCAACAGGACTCTTTAGTTCTATTTCCTAGAATATTGTGTTACCTGTGTCTTGTCTGCTGCTTCTCTATTGTTCCTGAAAACCCAACGAGAAAACTCCTATCTCTTACCCAGAGCTGCTTCCATAAAGGCTTTTCTAAGGAGAGAGAGAGAGAGAGAGAGAGAGAGAGAGAGAGAGAGAGAGAGATCTCAAAGGTCCAATCGGACTCAGTAAGAGAGGTCTCTATCTCCTTCCTCACACCCTTCCTTGGCAGGCTGATCCATGTCACCGTCCACTGGTGGGGGTGGGGGTGCTCCAAGCAAGGTCAGTAGGGGCCAAACTGTTTCACCTTTACATCGATGTAGCTCTGGGCCACTGAGCTGACTTTGCCTCTGGTCATAGAGCAAAGAGCACTTGTCCTCTTCCAAGCAACTTGCCTTAAAATAGCAGAAACTTTCCATTCTTTTGCATTCTTATCTATGGAGGCTTTCAGAAGTACACACCCAAACTGCATCTCTTCAGGACACACCTAACTGCATCTTATAGCTCTTATATTTTGCCATCAATTAGGTTTTCTATGTATGATAATCAGATATCCCGAACAATCTCTAAAAGCATAGTCCATGCCCGCCCCTGGTGTCCAGCACAGGGCTGTAGCTGAAGTTCTAAGGGCTCCATGTGGATTTTGTTTACCTCATCCATGCAGAGGCTTGGCCACAGTGGCTCTGGCTTCAGGCACCTCACTGGATCTGGACAGCCCTAAGGCACAAGTCCTTCAGACACTGTGCAAGTTCTGTGGAGGTGGCTTCCTGCAGGGCAGGCTGAACGTAGTGTGTGGTCAGAACTGCAGCTTCACTCACCTCAACTAGTCTTAAAACACAAGAGAGAGCACTTGGGAGGCAGAGGCAGGCAGATTTCTGAGATTGAGGCCAGCCTGGTCTACAGAGTGAGTTCCAGGACTACAGGGAGAAACCCTGTCTCAAAACAAAACAAAACAAAACAAAACACCCAAGAGAGAAATTCTAGAAATGAGGAATCTTATTTGCCTCAAGTTTTTTCATTATGTAATGTTATTTTCGCACATGTGAATGGGGTGTGTACATGTGTGTACATGAAGTGAGCATACACGTGTAAGCTCATGCATATTTATGTAGAGGCCAGAAGTCCACTTTGGGTGTCTTGATCTATTTATGCTTGCTTGCTTGCTTGCTTGCTTTCTTTCTTTCTTTCTTTCTTTCTTTCTTTCTTTCTTTCTTTCTTTCTTTCCTTCCCTCCCTCTCTTCTCTCCTCCTCCTCCTCCTCCTCTTCCTCCTTCCTCTCTCTCTCTCTCTCTCTCTCTCTCTCTCTCTCTCTCTCTCTCTCCTTTTTGTTTTTACAGGCAGGATCTTACCATGTAACTTGGACAGGCCTGGATTTCACAAGACTTTGCTTGCCTCTACCTTAAAGGTGTGCACGACTGTGTTCTATCTCATTATTACATTATTTGTTTGTTTGTTTGTTTGTTTTTTGAGACAGGGTTTCTCTGTGTAGCCGTGGCTGTCCTGGAACTCACTCTGTAGACCAGGCTGGCCTTGAACTCAGAAATCCACCTGCCTCTGCCTCTCAAGTGCTGGGATTAAAGGCATGTGCCACCACTGCCTGGCACACATTATTCTTTTTGAAACAGAATCTCTTACTGAACCTAAACCCCACCATTCTGACTAGACTGGCTGGCTAATGAGCTCCAGGAATTCATGTCTGTCTACCCCTTCCGGAACTGGGGTCTCAGGCGTATTTCATATCACAGACATGCCTGACTTTTACTTGTATACTGGAGATCTGACCTCAGATCTTCATGCTTGTGTAGTGTTGCAAGCACTTGGCCCATTATGTATTGTGCATTTAATAAAAACACACAACACTCCAAACTCCTTGGAATAATAAGCAGTTGTTTCCCCATTACTTGGTATTCTCCCCCAGTTGTGCCCTGCCCCACGGAGAGCAAACTGCAATCTGATTTTACTTTTATAATTCTCTGGCTAACTCATTGATTCTAATTATTTGTTTAGATGGATTTTCTATGTTGTCAATTATATTATATGAGAAAATTAACTTCTTTTTCTTTCCAGTCCTCATGCGTGTTTCTTTTTCTTGGCTTGTGGTACCAGGGTTCCTGAATTAACAGTCCTGAGAATGGCAAGAGGAGAGGGTTTTTGTTTTAGTCCTGATTGAAAAAAAAAAAAAAGCTTCAATTTCATTATAAACCACGACATTTACTCTAGACCTTGATAGGCATATCTTATCAGGTTAAATATATTCTCTTTCATTTCATTTTCTGAGCATAACAATTATGACTAAATTATGAATGAGTGTTGAGTCAAATGATTCTTCTGTGTCTATTAAAATGATCATATGTTTATCTTCCATTTTTTATTACAGTGAGTTTTAAATATACACGAAAGCAGAGGCCCATTCATTTCCCGCTTTTTTTCTATCATCTCTTTTTGTTGTTGTTGAAATATTTGAAAAAAATCCGCACATCCTATCACTTCTTTTTTGTTTTGTTTTTGATTTTTTTTTTTTTTTTGAGACAGGGTTTCTCTGTGTAGCCCTGGCTGTCCTAGATCTTGCACTTTAGACCAGGCTGGCCTTGAACTCAGAGACCCACCTCCCTGTGCCTCCTGGTGCTGGGAATAAAGGTGTGCATCACCACTGCCCGGCTCCTGTGGTTTTATCTGCAAATGAAACAGAACAGCAGATGAGGGCAGTAAGGAGGCAGAGTCACACTGTCCATGTTCACACCGTGTTCCCCCTCACAAAAATGTAATAACGGTGACATCTTGATCACCTGATATCCACCTGTGTTCATATTTTCTTAACTATGGTGTATAGTGGTTGTTTCACTGCTGACACAAAATATCCCAAGAGAAGCAATTTTAAGGTGAGTTTGTGTTTCCTCACAGTCCCAGGGTATAGTCCATCATGGTGGGGAGGTCCTGGCAGGACCTTGAAGCTGCCGGTCATCTTTGCATGCAGGCAGGAAGCACAGAGCAGTGAATGTTGGCGCTCAGCTCACATTCAGGGTTTTGTTCAGTCCAGGACCCCATCCCATATAACGAAGCCACCCACTGTTAAGTTGTGACTTCCCATCTCAGCCTAACCTAGCTAACCCTTCACAGGCATGCCCAGAGGCTTGTCTCCTGGGTGAGTCTAGATCTTGTAATTTTGATAAAATTGGCCATCACAGGACTGGAGTAAAATGAACATACCTTTTACATACTTAAAAGCTCCTCCTCTTTCTACAAATGCTACTTATTTGATGAAGAAATTGCTGTAGGATGTGTTACATATGTATTTGTTCAACTTAGTTTATCTCATATTTTCTACTTGATTTAACCCCTGGTCAATTATTCTATACACTATTCTATCCTCTGAATTTCTGGCATCTAATAACCAGAACCAAAGATTTAAGATTTTTCCTTTTTAGTAAATGTGAAATATCTATTTGGGAGAACTCCTGCATGGGCTGTGCACTGCCTTTCCTGTCCCACCTCATGGGAGACTGTCTTCTGCAATGACCCTGCTCTGATCACTGTGCAGGCGGGAGTCACATCTGCCTACGAACAGGCTACCGAGCAGCTTTCCTGAGAGTTTTTGGCAGCTACGGATGATCACTGTCAACGTCTGTGGTTTTTATTAGAGGCTGAAGAACAGTGGCTTTCTAAGCCATTGGGTCTTCCTGAGTTCACTAGCTGTTTTACTATTCTGCAAAGAAGAAATTTTATCAGTCATTTGGTTAAACTAAAATGCAATCTGAAGAGAGGCAGAATAAAATCTTGTTTTCTCCCCTCTTGTGGGTCTTTATAGAATGGGCTGATGTCCCACTAGCCTCCAAAATACATCCAATTGTGACAGTATAAACCAATGGATTTTCCATATTTGTTGATTAAAAATATTATCCATCCATCCATCCACCCATCTCTTCTTCACTTCTTTCCTTTCATCTTTCATTTTCTCTTAACTTTTTCTTTTGGGGACAAGGTCTCATGCAGCCCAGACTAGTTTCCTACCTCCATGTTTCCATATTTCCATTTGTCATGATTTCATACCCGACTTATACCTGCCTCATAATGTGTGCACTTATGTATGTACGTGTGTGTGCGCGCAGTGTGTTTTGATCTATTTGAAATTAATGTCATTTCTGATACCTACATCTTCTCTCTTGGCCAAGGAAGCAGAGACCAGTTTTAGCTTACACTAACACACGATGTCTCATCGTTACAAGTCTCTCCTGTCCTCTCGTTCTTTCCTCTGTTAGCTGTTGTAGAGCAGCCCTCAAGAGTTCATAGGTGTATATGCTGTGACACGGTCAGACACTTGGCTCCTCCCAGGGTACTGTAGCAGTTTGAACTGCTAACATTGTGTATTGCAAACAGCAGGTTCTTGTTCCAGACCCTTAGGGGTCTGGGGCTGCAATTCTCCTGTAAATGCTTGGCAGGGACTCTTTACAGAATGTCTTTAACGACCACAGATGTCTCTAATATCTTTGGGTCTGCCAACCCATATGGCTAAGCAATGGGGCTCCGATCCTATAGTGCCACAGAGCTCTAGTATGTTCAGAGTCCTTCAAAGTTGGCAGTCATCTGAAAATGGGGAGTCGCAATGTTCATTCCACATTAGTACAGGCCACCCACAATGCCCAAAGCAAGTGATCTCCTGTCAGTGTGACAGACAGAGCTTGGAGCATCAGTATGGCCACGTCCTTCAGATGACACTGTGACAGAAGAGTTAACAAACCCAAGTGTAAGACTGCAAATGTGCTGCTACTCAACCCATGTAACAGGCAGCATCTGGCCATCCTGATTGGTCCAGACAGGTGACTGCACCACAGGCTGCACCCGTCCCTTCTAATACAGACACTGATGAGGCTGGCTGGCTTCATAGCTACCAGGCTGTACCACTGGCACGACCTCCATCTGGTTTTGATCGGTTCTGCTCATTGATAAAAAGGGGCCTATGTATCCTTGGTGTTTGTCATCTCCAGTGGCCTGCATGTCCCTTTGCCTATGTGTGCAGCTATTCTGGCAAATGGCCCACAGCCCTGCTTCAGTGATGATTGGGAGAAATGCTACAGTCAGCATTTGTAGTTTTCCTCATTGCCGGGGCCTTTCTAGCCAGTGGAGATGGGTCCCGGCTGCGGAGCTGAAGGATCCTTTTTTGTTTTTGTTTTTTTTTTCATGGCAGTGGTAGACTCCAGCACATGGTTGTGCACACTGGCCTGTGACCATTTTTTATTATTCCTGTCAAGTGTAGGGTCCTGGTATTGCTGTTGGGGCTTCTCTTAACTCATCACTTAGCTCAAACAGCGCAAGTTAGACAATGTCTCATCCTTCCTGCTTTACCTTGCTCAAACGCTAACCACTCTCATCCAGCGTTCGCTGGTTTTGTTCAGGATTCCGAATGTTTTCTTGTGCTCTTCTGTTAACCTCATAGATTGGATGTTGTTATTAATCTTTCATGCCACCAGTACTGGTTTAGATTTACCTGTTTGCAGTTTCTTTCCTCACCCTTTCTTTTGACTACTATCCTTTCCTCCTGGCATCTCTTTGTTTCTTCCTACAGTGCATGCTTTGCTTTTGTGAGGAATTAGTCACAGTGCCTTTATTTACCTGACATCTTCAACATCCTTTCCACAAGCTTTCCTTCTGACTGAGAACTCATACACTAAAGTGCACATCATTAAGTGTCCTGGAGTGCATGCTCCCAGTGGCCTTGTGGCAGCTCCTCCACTACTCTCTTCTGCTGACAGCCACCCTCAAGGACCACTTCTCCCTTGTACCACCTGAGAGTGGCTTTACCTGTTCTTCATTTTAAATGTAAACTTATTATCATTCCTTTTGAAGTCGTGGGAATCAAACCCATGGCCCTGTGCATGTTAGGCCAGCACTATTCCACAGAACTAACCCCCAACCCTTGTTCTTAAGATTTTACAAATAAAATGGAGCCATGCATTCATCATTCAGTGTTCTGTTTCTGGATTTCTCCACCTGCTGTATTGCCTGTGTTCACTCATACTGTGTCTCACAGTGATTCATTCTTCCTTTTATTCTTTGTCCCCTAAACATTTGGTTGTTTCTCTCTGGTCACTGTTTTACTTACATCCTCTGATATGAGAGTTCTGCCTGTGGCTTCACTATCCCAGACAGCACAGGAACTATGCTTGGGCTAAGTTGGGGACTAGCCTGGGCATCTGCTTGCACATAACATTTGTATTTATCACTCTGTGCTTCATATCAACTTTAAATAGCTTACCTATCATATATATGACATATATACACATATATACTTATCATATATATATCATATCATATATACCTATCATATCATATATCATATGATAAGTATATATGTATGTATGTGCATATATTCTATAAATATATGATAGGCTACCTATCATACATATATATACATACATACACATATGTATACATATCTATTAATATAAATATATGATAGCCCACCTATCATATATATACATATATATGTGTATATATATATGTATATATATATGCATACATACATAGATATATTTCTATAAATCAACTGATTCTCTTATGTTTGAAGGCTTGAGGCTAGGTCTTTTCACTTACCTATGTTAAATCCACTGTTTTCTGTTCGATTTTTCTTTGTGCAACCTTGATTGGAGTTTCAGCCTGGGAAATCAGAGGACCCAGGAAGCCATAGAACCAAACAGCCTGTCTTGCAGTTCCAAAAATGTGATAGAGAATTACTTACCTTTAAGAAAGTATTCACTATAAAAAGTCCACTGAGGGGTCAGCTTGTTAATCAAATAGTAGTATCTGGCAACACACCTGACACATAGCAGGTCCTCCAAGTAAGTTTGTTGGCCACATGAACAAGTGAAGATAGCAATGCCTCTTTGTGGGGCTGTTGTGAACTTTAAATAAAATATATGCTGGTGCTCAGTACAGAGAAGAGACTGGGGGATGTGAAAACTAAGGTAGATATCAAATACTACAGCCTGAGTCAGAGAACTCTGAAACTTTCTATAGTTTTTAGGCTGAGCAAGAAGGATCAACCAACAATCCTGGTTCTGGGTGGTACACTAGAATTCACTTACACTAATTTTCTCTTGGCCCCCACTCCTTACAGGGCTCCAATCTGTCCAAGCTGCATTTGGACCTTCTGCATCACACTCTCCAAAATGGCAGCTACCCACTATGCGTGCTTGATTCCACCTAATTAAATTAGTTAAGTAAGTGCCACTCAAAATCCAGTTGCTTAGTGCCAGCAGCTAGCCCCGAGGTGCTCAGTAGTCACACATGGCTATCGAATTCCACAGAACAGATCCAGGACATTTCCAGGATAGTAGAAAGCTCTGCTGCAAAGGGTTGACTCCAGTGAAGCAGCAGAAAGCATTTGGTGTGAAGAGGGGTCACTAATGGGAAGGGCAAATTATAACTCTGAGCTAGCAGGTTCCTGAGTTTCACAAGCAGGGAGGAAGAACAAATGGTCAGATTGAAAGAATTTTGAGGCAGAGTGAGGAGCAGCTGTTAGGTTCTGGAACTTCACGATTTACCCAGCAGGGGCATAGCTATGTGACCTCCTCAACCCATTTCCTATCTGTAAAATGGAAGGGAAAGCATTTTCCCCATAAGGCAGTCATCAGAGGAAAGGCTGATTAAGTAGAATGTGCTTAGCAGTGGAACAGATGCAATAAGGTGCACCAGGGCCTAGCTGTGCTATTATTAGTAAGGCTCTAACTTGACGATGGTGGTTGGAATAGGTGGCTCCAATAGACTTATGTGTTTGAACGCTTAGTCCATAGGAATGGCATTATTAGTAGGTGTGGCCTTGTTGGAGTGGGTGTGGCCTTGCTGGAGGAAGTATGTCACTGTGGGGGTGGGCTTTGAGGTCTCCTATCCTCAAACTATACCCAGTGTGGCACACAGTCTCCTTCAACTGCCTGTGGATGAAAATGTAGAACTCTCAGCTCCAACACCATGTCAACACGTCTGCCTGCACCCTGCCATGCTTCCCACCATGATGATAAGGGACTAAACCTCTGAAACTGTAAGCCAGCCCCAGTTAAATGTTTTCCTTTATAAGAGTTGCTGTAGTCATGGTGTCTCTTGACAGCAATAAAATCATGACTAAGACAGGGACTGACAGGCTGATGAGAGCATCTCTTTCTACAGTTTCTTAAGGAAGCTATACCCTCCCACCCCCATCCCCACTTTCTTCAGGCCACAGATCTCTATAGAGCTCCCAGACAAAACTCCAGATTGGACTCATTCCCTGTTAGTCCAGACCTTACATTCGTAAACTGAAATGCTGACTTGAGACATGGAGCTGAGACATGGAGCTGCCTTTTAGGTAGGAAGCAAATTGTAGCCATGAGCCTCCCTTCTTCCTGAGTCTATGTCTGAAGCATTTCTACAGGGAAATTATTTACCATCACTGTGTTTTAAAAATATTTATTTAATTTTTTAAAAAAATATTTATTTTATATCTATGAGTGCTATGCTATGTCATGACACACACCAGAAGAGGGCATCAGACCCCATTACAGATGGTAGTGAGCCACCATGTGGCTGCTGGGAATTGAACTCAGGACCTCTGGAAGAGCAATCAGTGCTCTTGAAAGAGTTAAAGCTTTTTAAGACCCTAACAGACTGAATGGATCCAAGAGTGCAGGTCAGCTTGTTCGTGTGCTCTGGGTTCCAGGAACTTGGCTGACCACAAGATAGATTAAATAAGATTAGATTCTAGAGAAAAGCTTGTACAGGATGTTTCCCCATGACTGTTTCTTGAACCTTGTCACACAAACTGAATGGGCAGGTACTTAACCACAGGTACTTTCTTTTGGTACTTTCCAGTGACTCCCCTCACTCCCCCCTTGGGTTGTGTTTTTTTCCTTTAAATACCCTATACTCCCCAAACTTGGGGTTCGAGACTCCTTTGCCCCTGCGTGGGTTACGAGTCTCGGCCTCAACTCGTTGATCCTGAAATAAACCTTTTGCTGTTTGCATCAAGATCATTGTCTTGTGAGTTACTGGGTGGCCATGAATTCCTGAGGTTTGAGTGAGGGTCTCCCTTCACGGTGTCTTTCACTTTTAATTGTTAAGCCATCTCTTCAGCCCCTTAAAAAGATTTATTTGTATTAATTTTAATTGAATGCATGTGAGTGTATTCGTGTGTGGATATATATGTTCATGTCTGTGGGTGTCTGTGGAAGTCATAGAACTGGGTCCCCCTGGAGCTGGAATTATAGACGAAGGGCTCTCTAACACTCAGGCCCAAACACTCTAAAATTGGTCTTTTCCCCTTCACTCCCCCTTGCTAAACTGTTAGATTACATTCCTAGAACTAGCCCCCAAGGTCCATTCCCTTATTTGGCCACTTCCTCATGTCTGACTAAAATTCCAGGGTCGAACTATCAAAATACCAAGGTACTGGCTACTATGATGTCTAGTCAGGACTTACCAACTCATCCTGACATGGACTTCCCATTTTCTTATCCTTAAAAAGTCACTTCTACCACCTGCTGTCTGTCTTTGTCTGATCCAGAGGTAGAACCCCAACCCCACCCCCCCTTAGTGGTAATAAATCTCCTTTGTGCTGGGAATCTGGTGTCTAGGTGTGTTCTGTACTGACTCTGAGGGCCCCCTTACAACAGGCATTTGTAAGTCACCTGACCTGGGTGTTGGGAGTCAAACTTTCTCTATGTAGATCAGACTGACCTTGAACTCACAGAGATATTCCTGCCTCTGCCTCCCAAGTGCTGGGATTAAAGGTGTGCTCACCATGTCAGCATTTATCATAATTCTTTTTTTTGTGTGGGAGGTGGGTTGTTTTGAGACAGGAATTCTCTGTATAGCCCTGGAGCTCACTCTGTAGACTAGGCTGGCCTTGAACTTAGAAATCCACCTGCCTCTGCCTCCCAAGTGCTGGGATTAAAGGCATGTGCCACTACTGCCTGGTTTATCATAATTCTTACAACTTCCACATTGAAGGGCTTCTGTGTACTAGGACTAAATTAGCCACTTTACATAAATTGTCATGTGAGTCATGTATTTGTGGAGGAGGAAGGTAGGGTTCAGACAGTAAGATATCTCCTGCCATCTTCTCAGAGGGCAAACGTTCACGACCTCTTCAGGATGGTCACTCCCATCTGTCTTTCTCATCACCCCCTCTTTCCTTGGGGGCAGCCAGCTGATCAGGTTAATGTGCCTCACTGGAATTGTGGGATGAGAACAGAGGCAGCCATGGTAAGTGTACACGCCACAGGAAGAGGTGGCTTAGGGCTTGGAGAGAGCAACTAACTGGAAAATGAGGGGGGGAAGTAGTACAGGCTCTGTGTGTGTTTGTGTGTGTTTGTGTGTGTGTGTGTTTGTGTGCGCGCGAAGTGTGCACTCTTTGAAGACTAAGTCCTAAAGGAGAAAGAAAAGCTGTACAGTCCAGGCAGCCTGGAGCGGGAAAGGCTGGGGACCAACGATACAGGTCATACTCAAGGCTGGCTTCTGCCACCCTCACCAGCTCTTGTTGGGTTTCTGTCATGTAAATCTAGGTTTGCAGGAGTCAGAGGACAACTTGTCACTTCCCTTCTACCTTGTGGGTCCTGGAGATCCAACTTAAGTTGTCAAGCTTGCATGAGGTGCTTTACCCACTGGACTGTTTAGTCAAACAGAGCCAGGTTCTCCACACGTAATATACATTTGCCTAAAAACTGCGAGTAGTATATAGGGGGCCATCATCCTGTTTTTTGGATGTTAAAACCAGCCAAAGGGTGGAGAAGTCAATTTCCACACAATAAACCACAGAGCTGGCATTTGAACCTAGGGCCTACACATGCTTTCCTGGATTTTTTGAGGGAAACTCTAATAATATCCTTTCTGCAACACATGGGACTTTAATCTAGTCTTTTGTAACTTCAAGAAGTTCCTGGTGGCTATTACTTGGTTAAGTTTTCTAGAGGGTTTCAGTGGGGTTGAACTGAATGCATTTACAAAGTCCTACCAGCAGGTGGCGAAACAAAACCAATAACTCAGGACACAGAGCCTGTCACCTTCAAGGAGGAAATGCCTTTCACAACAGTGTGCTGGGCAGGTTGGATATCTGGCTTTGTTTTGTGACTTCTGGGTTCCTGAGTCCTCCAACATCTTCCACGTGATGCTGTTTTAGGCTCGCTAAGGTCTCAGGATAAAGTGCTTGTAGCTGTCCTGTCTTCCTATTGGCGGCTCATCTCAGGTATCTTAACGCCCCTTCTCTATCACATCTGTCCCCGTTGGCCCCTCTGCCCGGAGGACTCCTGCCATCCCCAGCCTGGTTAATTCGTCATATCTTTGGGATTTCCAGGGTTTCCCTTAGGTTTCCTTCTGGTCCTGGGTGGGAGGGATCCCTTTTTTCTGTGTCTTCCTTTTATGGCACAGATGAGTCTGGGGTCCCACTCTTCTTAGCTTGGCTGCCTTCCTACTAGGCAGTCATTTCCCTTAAGTTGTATCTTGGCCATCTCAGTGTCAGCCGCCCCGCCCCTCCTTAGCCCCCACCCGTGACAGTTCAAAGCTAAAAGGCATTGAAGCATAAACATAAACCAATGGGCAGGTGAGTGCTTACAGAGTGGCCGTGGGACTTGGGTCCAGAGGTTTTTGAAGACCCAGAGTCTTTTGTAGACATTCGCAGGGGACCTCTTCCAGGGGAGAGTGGCTGTCTCTGCTCTCTAGGGTAGGGAGTTTGTGGTTTTTGTCCAATTGTTCCTAGGTTTCTCACAGCAGCCTCTTTGAAGCTCCTTAAATACCCCCAAGGAAGAAGGCATGTTTCTTAAGACATTAAAAAAAAAAAAAAAGAGTAATTTAAATAAATGGAAAGAAAAAATGCATTTTAATTGCATTATTATTCTAATTTATGTCTCATGTCCGCCTGGAAAAAAGTGCTTTTTCACAGTGTGAGAGCCCATTAGGGTTGGGAGTTGAGACTAATTGATTCAGATGTCTACTGAGAGACAAGTGGGCTTTGTTTCCACCACGCTCTAAGCAGGTGGGTAAATAGGCTGCATTCTCAAGGCCAGGGGTTTTCATGAGCTCCCAGACCACAGCTGCAGTGTCTGTGCTCAACACATGAGGTTATAGGAAGCATTTCAGATTCAATCCACAGTACTCCCTGTCACTGAAGGAAGGTGACAAAGAATGCTACTTCATCTAAGATAAAGGATGAAGGCGGCATTATTGCACATCATGATACATATATAATGCTCATGGCTGAGAGTGTGTGTCCCAGAGAGGGACAGGCTCCCTAACTGGGCAATATTGGCCAACTACTTTGCATTTTATGTACAAAACAAATTTTCTTTGTGTTCTCTCTCTCTCTCTCTCTCTCTCTCTCTCTCTCTCTCTCTCTCTCTCGCTCTCTCTCTCCTTACTTCCTTGATCTCAGGATGTGGAGTGTTAGGTATGAATCTGAAATGTTGCCCAGTTTCAAGTGTCAACAGCTTGCTCTGCACCTGGTGGCACCTAAAAATAAAGCATTTTTAAATGTATGCGGGAAATATAATAAGCACAATTACTTTATGCATTTTTCCTCTACTTAGTTTATTTTATTGCTACTTTCTCAAACTTTTGAGTCGAGCCCTTAACTTGAACTTAGTCCTTACTTGTTTGAAATGATCTTAATGTGAAATGTATAACTGGGTCATGGGTTGTGTCTTAGGGTTTCTACTGCTAAGACGAAACACCAAGACCAAAAGACAAGTTGGGGGAGGAAAGTGTTTATTTGCTTACACTCCCAGATCACTGTTTATCATCAAAGGAAGTCAGGATAGGAACTCTAACAGGCAGGAACCTGAAGGCAGGAGCCGACGCAGAGGCTATAGAAGAGTGCTGCTCACTGGCTTGCTTTACATGGCTCATGCAGCCTACTTTCTTACACAACCCAGGCCATCAGTCCAGGGATGGCACCACCCACAATGAGCTGGGTCCTCCAATTAATTACTACTTAAGAAAATGCCTTACAGCTGGATCTTATGGAAGCATTTTCTCAATTAGAGTTTCCTCCTCTCAGAGACGTTTTGCTTGTGTCAAGTTGACATAAACTGTCAAGCACACTGGGTGAAGTATAAAAAACACACTACTGAATTAAAGAAGCCAAAGCAAAGACACTCAATGGCCCCATTCCACTTCTGTGTGTAGAATAGGCAAAACTGACCCTTGGGAAAGGGTAGGACCGTGAGCACACTTGAGGGGAGATAGTGTCTAGAAGTGGGATATGAGGTAGCCCTCTGCCATTTTGGAAATATTCTATAGAATATCAGTGGAGGTTGTTACACAATTGCACATAGTCCATCGATATCTACATAAATTAAGTATGTTCAGCTCTTAAGTATTATGTATTGTTTATTTGCTGATTATAAGTTGCTACAAATGTAGACAAAACCTGAGACCTACCCTTTCCCCCAGGGAAGCCATAAAGTGGTTAACATTTGCTTCTGTTGCTTTCAGATTCTCTGTATCTTTGGGACCCTGGTGACACTCTATTTTTTCTGTGAGCTCAGCTGAAGATGTGAAAGAATATTTCCAGCATTTTCCATCACTTATTACCTTTTTCTTGTGGATGTGACAGAAACCTGCCACACCGCTGGAGTCTCTTCTGACATAAATCACATTTGCAGGCATGCCACAGGTATTTTGTGGGGTAGAGCATACATATTTTAGCTTCTTCTTATTTATTTAATGAAAATCACACATATTTATAGGGTATAGTGTGACAGTTTGATACATGGATACAGTGTGCAATGACCAAATGTCATTTCTATAACCCCTAACAATGATCATTAGTGTGTATTGGGAAACTTCAAACTCTTCTAGTCCCTTATAAAGCACATGACAGTTCATTGTAAGCTAAGTCACTCCACTGATGTGTAGCACACAGAGCTTATCCCTCCAGTCTGAGTGTATTTTAGTACCTGTTATCTGGGCTCCATCCACCCCTCCTCTGTTTCTCCTACCCTCTAGTGATTACCACTCTGTTTTCTACTTCTGAGAAATCACCTTCAACTTCTCTACTTGAAAGGGGAACATGTAATATTAGTCTTCCTATGTCTATGTCTGGCTTTTTTTTTTTTTTGTTTTGTTTTGTTTTGTTTTGTTTGTTTGTTTGTTTGTTTTTTGAGACAGGGTTTCTCTGTGTAGCCCTGGCTGTCCTGGAACTCACTCTGTAGACCAGGCTGGCCTCGAACTCAGAAATCCGCCTGCCTCTGCCTCCCAAGTCCTGGGATTAAAGGCGTGCGGCACCACCGCCCGGCTGTCTGGCTTATTTTACACAGTGCCTTCCAGGTCCATTTACGTTGCTGTAAGTAGCAGTATTCTTCTGTTTTTAAACTGAGAACACAGGGATTTCTTGGTCACTTTGGTACATGTTTGTGTTCAGGGACAGCCCCACAGTGCATTCTTTCTTAGAATAGTTTTCAAGTGATCTGAGGAAAGCAGCCTTACTGCCTCTGTGGAAACGGCCCCTTGCAATGTTTATTGTGTTGAGTCGGCTGGAGGAGACATGTGCACAGGTCCCCACAGGGTGCTCGGAAGCTCCTGAGAGGAACTTTCTGACAGCCCCATAGTTACTTGGATGTTTCAGGTTTAAAAGTTGAGGTGTTTCATACGTTATGGTCTGACACCATCTAGTATGAGACCTTTCAGTGATAAAGGGACACCTCTGGGGCATTTGGTATGGAGCCCAGGCTCAAAAATGGGGTCTGAGGGACCATGAATGAACAACTTCTGATACAGGGTGTGGTTTGAAGAAGAAGTCCTCCATGACAGTCTTCATTCCAATACTGTTGTACTTGGGGATGGCGGCTGGGCCTTCTTGTGTAACCCAAACGACCTTGGAAGGAGAATCAAGCATGGCGGACATGTGGCTTGTGCAGGGAGCAAGAACAAGAGTATCATCACTTCTGCAGCAGCCGAAGAGCTCATCGAGTGGGACTAATTGGAAAACAAGTCTGCAGGTGGCAGCCGGATCATCGACAACCGAAGGAGGTCTGCATTACAGGCAAGACAGACTTTCCTATTCTTTCCCCACTTGGATTTCTGATGTGGGGCAGAACACTTCGGTGTGAATAAGCTGCAGTGTGTAGTGGACTGGAGTCTTGCTTGACTAAAAGCAGACCCCTCCCCCTCTGCTCTTTTCAATGATAAAAGATGAAAACTTGTTTAGCCTGCCAGCTTCTCCTGAAGAAGGCCTGCGCATGGGCATGCCGCTTAGTTCTTGCCAAGAGGATTAAGTAGAATTCTTATTTCCAACTAAAAGAGGACCTTTGAGGTGGCCCAGCAGGTAAAGACTCTTGTCATCAAGCCTGACAACCTGAATTCAGCCTCCAGAACTCACACCATAACAGGAAAGAACAGACTCCCACAGGTGTGTCATGATACCTGTGAGTCCCTCATCCCCTGCAGACTAATAATGTGATAAGAAAATTTCAAATTAAAGGCAAATCTGTTTGCCCTTGGGTTCTCCATCTTTCTCATCGGAGGCATGGTAGCCTTCCTGTGACTACATATAGCAGACCAAAGATCAAAACTTCAGACCCTGGATCTACAAGAGTACCTGCCAATGGCATTCCTGCCTTGTTCTGCCTAATTTGACATCTTGCTTTGGAAGGCAAATGCACTCTTATCTGGATAATCCTCTGTTAGTTGGGTTTTCTGTTGTTCACGGTAGAAACTGTCCTTTTATGCTGCAGAGATAAGGTCTCAAGGTGGCAGATACTGTACTGCTTAATAACAAGGGCTTGCAGCTACCGAAGTGATTAATTGGGAAAACTCATGTGGTAACCTCAGCTGGTGATGTGGATCATGTAGTTTTAGGCATTATCTCATCTGTTCCCAGAGGAGCATCATGACAGGCCGGGAGCAAGTGCCATCAACCTTGATACCCTTGGAGGTGGAAGCCCAAAGATACTCAATGAGGAATTTTCTAATTATATAAGTAACACATGAACTGGAACGGCCATCATCATGACAAGGATAATGTCCTGATGGTGGCACATAATCCTTTGTGTCACAAGCACTTGGGTGACAGCTGCTTGAATAGCTGTGTTTGGTAAGCTATCTGTCACCAACGGGGAACAAATAAATATCTGTCCAAGAAGGTAGTTCACATGATGATGGGCCTTCATAAACTCACAGGTCTCTTCTATGGGATATGGGGGGTTTCCCACCAGTTTTAAAGGTGCCTGTCTTTTAGGAGGAGAACTCAAATTTTGACAAGTGTCCCCTGCCTGGAAGATCTCATTTTTAAAATTCACTGAAGAACCACTCTGATGTGTCCACCATATAAAGGAGACTTTTAGCACTCTCTCGTTCTTCCCTTTGCCCTTTGCTGTTGGGCCTTGGACGAGGTAACTCCATTTAACCTGCCACCTTCAGTCATGTAGCACACAGGTAGAGGGCGTGATTAACAAGTCTCCACCTCCAGAGATTAAAATATTAATGAGTTATCTAAAGGCCAGCGGTGTAGCTAATTAAGTTATCCCCTCCCCTTTTCTCCCTATTAAAAAGTCAGGGGAGCCTGGCTTTTGGGGGGAAGCGCATACCATCTATACCCATTCACCACGCCATGAACAATAAAAGCTTTGGGAAACTCCATATGTCGCCTGGGCCTGCCGCTGCCAGGTTCCCAGCCTTTGGAACCTTGAACCGCAGCCGCTGCCGCCAGCCCGAGGTGGCTGTGTGAGTGTGGGACCTTCTGCTGGTGGCTCGGGAAGCCTGCCGTGGGACCCCGCCTCCGGACTCCCCCCCCCCCCCCGGCCCCCCCCCCCCGTGAGATTTTTTCCCCCACACTTTGTGAAAGCGAGATCCACATTTCTTGGAAGCAGAAGGGTTCCATATCTATCACTTCTAAATGATGGTTTTGCTTTGTCCATCTGAAGACTTTACATTCATGTCTTTGTTGCATCTTCAGCATCCACTGGCTTTCAAAGGAAACCTCTTGACTAGTTGGTTTCATAGTTTTTTTTTTTTTTTTTAATCAATAAGACTTTCATTATTAGTCTATATTTAACGATTACTACTTCAAGGGCTGTCTTATTTATCTTCTGCCCCCACATATGCATCATCTTCAGGCTTCATGGCATCTCAGTGGCCCAAGGGAATTCTTACTATTTCTTTGTTTGGCCCATCATTGACGAACTTTCCTGGGTGATTTGCTTCAACCACATTTCCCCCTCCAGTGGAAGAGAACTGGGTATTGAGAGTTTTTGGGGCTGCTTGACAGGAATCTGACATTGGTCAAGGACAAAGAAATGGGCTTTAGGCAGGAATCTGACATTGGGCCATGACAAGGAAATAAGTTCAGGTAGGAATCTAATCTTAGGCTAAAAAATCTAAGTCTTAGGCTAGAACAAAGAAGTAGGCTTCAGGCATGAATATGACTTTGGACTAGGACAGGGAAGTAGGCTCAGATACTTTGGTCATTCTTAAAAGCCCTTAGAAACAGTGACCACAGGACTTTGCTTATTGCCTTGCTTGTTCCTCGACTATTTGCATGTATTGTATTGTTAGTTCCTAAACCTAGAACTGACCTAAATACTTGCGTGTAATTAAAATGGTTTAAAAGCAAATTGAGAAAAAATAAACCTTCCTCAGCCTTCAGCCTCAGAACTGGCTGGGTCATGCTACAATACTGTCTAATAGTCTCTTTTTAATCCTCACTCCTGCACTGGAGAACCTGTTCACTCACTGAGCTGGCTTGGTCAACTGGGTTATGATGAGCTCAGGTTCTTTGGAGCTCTGGGTCTTTCCAAAGACCTCGGTAGTGTGTGCTAAGCCTTTGAGTCCCTCTCACCCAGTGCTGAAACTACCTTTCTTCCTCTCTGCTTTCTCCCACAGGTACCTGGTAGTGGTTTGGAGGCTGATTGCCAAGATTCTAGTCCATAAAACCCCTCCTGGACACGATTTGTCTGCCGCAACATTTCCACCCACTCAGGTCCTTCTGGGACTAGACATTATCTTTTTGACCCCTGAAAAGGGAAACCTGCAGCTTATTAGAAAGTCAGATGTAGAAGTGACCTCGAGGGAAAACACAGTCCTGGGAAAGTACTTTTTACAGCTCAAGAATGCTTTTCTAAGGATGAGTTATTACAAACAGTCAATCTACTTGTTTTTCAGAGAGGAATTATTTATTCTGGTGTTCATATTTGGAGAATAGTCTATGGTGTCAGAGAACACATGGCAAAATAAAACAGCTCACCTCAAGGCAAGCAGGAAGCAGAAGGGACACAAAGAGGCCAGGGAAAATATACTCTAAAAGACTTAATTGTAGCTTGTCTTTGCTACATTGTAGGTTCTTTGTCCACCCTTCTCTACTTTTTTTATTACCCTTTCAACCCCCTAACACTAGATAAGAAAGAAAAAAGGATAGAGAGGAAAGGAAAGAGGGCCCTGAATAAAGCCATGGGTCAGAAAGAGGGTAGTGTTATTGTTGGACTGTAAAATCCAAAACCTGGGACGTGCTCCCCCAGAAACACTCACGGATGGGATTCACTGCAATAACATGAGGTTTAATGATAATAATAATCCAGTGCACTGGGGTTCTCTCGCATGCAGGCAAGAAGAACCCTGAGTTGAGGCTAAGAGCAGTTTTTATACAGTTTAAGGGGTGGACTAGGGAAACAGTGACTAGGCACAATATGATTGATGGAACAGTGTGACTTTTAAACTGATTGGTCTTTGGGGAATGGGGTGGCAAGAACCTCCCTTGTCTGTAAGTGGCAAGGACTGGTCTGTCCTGGAATGTGTCTATGTGCCCTGGGTCTTTCTCGCCCACAGGTGGGTTCCCTCCCCTGTGGTCTGAGGATGTTAAGCCTTTTCCCTTCCTCCTCTGAATGTTAATCTGGCATGGTCTTGGGGAATGTTAATCAGCTTCTCCAGTCTCTGAATGCTAATCTGGCAAGAGTCTTCTAGCTAAGGAATGCGCTCCTCCCAGGATGTGTCCTGGGGCAGTTAATTTTTAAGTTTAACCGAATTCCTATATTATCATTAGACTACTTTCTGCTGATTAGTGGTGTCAAGTTCTTTGGAGCAACTTTGATTTTTGCCATTAGGATATTTAATTTCTCCTCCTCCTCATCCTCCTCCCCTCCTCCTCCTCCTCCTCCTCTCCTCCTCCTCCTCCTCTTCCTCCTCCATCTCTGTCTTCTTCTTAACAAGCCAGGACCAACAACAGCCAACAGCAACCAACAATGACCAGCAACAACCAACAATGACCAACAAAGACCAACAACAACCAACAACCCACCCCCACCTCTCAGGGGCCCTCGTGTTTATATACCATCTGAAAAGTCCTCAGAATTCCAAACATCACACAATTGCAGAAACTATCTGCAGCTGGCAAAATCCCACCTCTATGAGAGCATGAGGCGAATTATAGTCAGTTGTTATGAAGCTCATGATATATATGCACAGGGTAAATATAAGTATTCCCAAATAAAGAATAAGTAGATAAAAGAAAGAAACAAGACTGAAAACCAGGAGGGAAAGCATTAAGTTTTGTAGTTTCACGTGTGGCATTGGTGACACATGGCGGGATAGGAGCTCCAAGAAGAATTGGGCACACCCATCCTGGCGGCCACATGCCTTTTCTCTGTTGGGGGCAGATACTGGGTACTTTTTTCAGCAGATGATCTATGTCTCTAACATTCTGAATTCACCCCCCTCCCCCAGCTTAACTCTTTACCCTCTCTTATCTACTTAGGGGCCAGTCTGTCAATTTATTATTATTTTTTTTTGTTAAATAAAAGATCCTGACTGCAGATGTAGCTTGGTCATGAAGACCCCCATACTCGGGAGACCCTTCCTCAAGTGTCAGGAAATCGCGACCACCCAAAGATCACAAGAAACCATACCTGGATGCAATCAGCAGAGGTTTATTAGGGAAGAAGCCTGGCAGCCAGTGGTCTCACCATGCACTCCTGCAGGAGTGGGGTTCGACCCCAACATCCAGTCTGTGGAGCGTTTTAAAGACAAAAACCACAAACCAGGGGAGTGGGACAGGGGTGAGGGGGTTGCCAAGGACACATAACATAAGAATAGTGAAACATTCCAGAGAAACCCACCCTGAACGGTTTACCATGTCACTGTGTCCCACCCTGTCATTTATCAACTATTTCAGATTAACTATCTTTACTTCTTCCTGCTATAGCCCCACCTAGGTGGCTGCATCTTTTATCTGTGGTCAGGAATGTGTCTTCCTGCCTTGGGCCTCTCCCACCCATAGGTGGACCTACTGCTTGAGGCTTGAGGAATGTAATTTATCCAGCAAGTGTCCTTACATTCAGTTCCTCTTTCTGGAACTTACATTCTTGTTCAGGTATAGGATAAAGGAAAAGCCTGTATATATAATTTTTCACTCTACAGTCACAGAATCCTTGTCTAGTATGTACAAAGGCCTGTGTTTGAACCCTAATGCTGCAAAAGTAAAAAAAACAAACTTCAGAAAATGAAATCATAGAAAGGACCTTGAGTCCTAATCTCTGACCATCTCCCAGTCTACCTGCCCCCTCCCTTGGAATCTACAGAGGTTGTGCTCAGTCACGGTCTCTATTCTCTATACCCTCTCCAACTCTTTTCTTCTCGTCTGGATGCTGCATCTACATGTGCTGATGAGGACCCCCAAACTCGGGAGACCCTTACTCAAGTCTCGGGAAGTCTCGACCACCCACAAACTCCAAGACACCATACCTGGATGCAATCAGCAGAGGTTTACTAGGGAAGAAAGCTGGCAGCCAGCAGCCAAACTGCACACTTGCACAGGAGTAGAGTTTGACAAAGCCAGTCAGTCTGAGGAGGGTTTTTAAAGGAGTAAACCACAAACCAGGGGAGTGGGAAGGAGGGTGAGGGGTTGTCAAGGATACATAACATAAAAATAGTGGAACATTTCAGAGGAACTCACCCTAAATGATTTAGAGTCATGTGAAAATCACTCTGCACACTCATTATTCTCAAAAATGTAGTTGTACCATGTCACTGTGCCCTATCCTGTCATTACCAACTATTTCAGGTTAAATATTTCTCACTTTCTCCAGTCACAGCCTCACCTAGATGACTTGTATCTTTTTTGTGGTCAGGAATGTGTCTTCCTGCTTTTGGGCTTTTCCACCCACAGGTGGATCTACTCCTTGAGGCTTGAGGAATGTAATCCAGCAAGTGTCCTCTGATTCAGGGATAATGTCCTCTACCTGGAATGTGTCCCAGGGCAATGAAGGCCTAAAATCTTATTTTTAGTTCTGTGTTCTGGAACTTGCGCTCTTTCTGCTCAGGTCTATGGGCAAAGAAAAAGCCTGCATATTTTTCACAAAATGGTCTTTATAATTTTTCACTCTACACTGAAAGCTGTTCTTAGCAAACTTCCCTTTGTTTTCTGTGTGGACAAATCCAGCATCACCATTCTGTTCTTATTCTTTAAAAAAAATAAAATAAAATTGTTGGGATCCAAGAGTCGCCTCACAAACCACACAAACACTGATCTCAGTCAGACATAGATGGTTTATTGAATGCACACACTAAGACTGATCAATCAGGGTCATAGCTCAGAATTTGGGGCTGAGGTTTTTACGCCAAACATCTTTGTCAGCTTATCAGGCTAAAACTGCAAAAACCACAGTGAGCTAATGGGCAGACACAGGAAGTGTTGCCCAGTGGTCAGCTCTGACTCAAGCCATTTTAGACTTAACAGTTCATATTGACCTTTAATTTGATGGGTCTTATGTAAAGTTTTGTGGAATTTCTTAAGATTAACAAACTTCATATAGAACATAACAGGGTATGTGGTCAGCATGACCTTGCTCTGAGTTATTTTTTTCTGTGTCAATAACTGGCAGGCATGTTACAGCAACAATATAAAATAGCTGGCAGGCATGGAACAAAATGGCTACAGCTCTGCTGGGAGGGGGCAGATCTCAACAAATATATATTTTAAATTATTATTTTTGGTGTTGTTGTGTATGTGCTTGCACACACATGTGCATGTGCCATGGAGACTATGCTGAGGTTAGAGGTCAACAATGATTCTCTTCTTTCATCAGATGGAGCTGGAATCAAACAAACACAGGTTGTCAGGCTTAGCAGCAAGTGCCCTTCCTACAAAGCCTTCTCCAGAGCCCTGTTGTCATTATTTGTGTGAAGACCCCCAAACTCGGGAGAGCCTTACTCAAGTCTCAGGAAATCACGGCCACTCCAAAATCACAAGACACTGTACCTGGATGCAATCAGCAGAGGTTTATTGGGGAGAGTTGGCTAGCCAACAGTCAAACTGCTCTTCCACGCAGGAACAGAAGTTGACCCTGGCCAGCAAGCTGAGGGGCTTTTTTATAGCACGGGGTGGGGAAAGGGAAGAATTTTCGTGCGGTTATACATGATTGGTTGCATTTTTGCATGGTTACACGTGATTGGTTGTTTTATAAATTTTGAACATCAGCAGGCTGTAACACTGGGAAGACCTCAAGGGGAGGAGGGGTAACCAAGAACAGTGGAAAGTTAGCTAGTTCTTGGAACCACCCAGATGACTTGCATCTTTCTCTGTGGTTAGGAATGTGTCTTCTTGCTTTGGGCCTTCCCCACCCTGAGGCTTGAGGAATGTTGCTCTTCCCTGAATGTATCCCGGATCAGTGAAGGCCTGAAATCTTATATCCAGTTCTGCTTTCTGGAACCTGCACTCTTTTTGCTCAGGTCTAAGGGCAAAGAAAAAGCCTGTATATATTTCATAAAATGGTCTTTATAATTTTTCACTCTACATCGATCTCTTCATGGCTTCCACTTGGCAATGTCTTTCTGGCACTGTTCTCAGTCTCTGGATTGTTTTCTCCCAGCCCCTCTCCTCCACCACCTCTGGTCTCTGGTTGACTTCCCAACGTGAATGCTGGTATTTTCACAGCAGCCTTAAATCTTATTCTCACATCTCTCCGTGGACCCTACACGTAGTTTCATGGATGCTCTCTGCTTTAAATGCTTTCTTTTTGTGCTATTACTTCTTTTTGTATTTATGTTTTGTTTTTGCAGAACCGAGGGTGGAACCCAGAGCCTTGAACATGCTAGGTGAGTGCTCGAACTCTCAGCTACGTCTTCAGTTCTCTTTCAACTCTTGCATTTTGACAAAGGGTCTCACTAGGTTACTCAGATTGCCCTTGAACTCATTCATTCTTCAGTTCAGGCAGACCTTGAATTTGCAACCTTTTGGCCTCATTCTCCTGAGTAGCTGGGATTGTAGGCCTATACTATGAGGTTGTATGTGATGTCTTTTAAATTTCTACCCCCAACTTAGATTTCTGAAGAACTCTAGACTTGGCTCTCCATGTGCTTCTCAGTTAGTAATCCACAGTGGCTGTCTGTAGCCCCACTATGTTCAAACTGCTTTGTCCTATCTTCCCACTCCTGTAAGCAGCCTCACTGTCTAGCTGCCTGCCTGGTTCAAGGAGCTCTTGCTAATATTTGTTTCACCCTCAAACCACAAATCCCATAAGCTCCCGGCAACAGCAAATCATACCCCCTCCACCCAAACCACACATGGCATGAGCCTTGTCTTCTTGTTTCTCCCTAATCATTTCTCTTCCTTGTGCTGTGGTTTCAGTACCTTCAAATTTGACTGGACTGCTGTAGTCACAGTGTAGCTCTGGCTATCCTGGAAATTGCTCTGCAGACCAGGCTGACCTTGAACTCACAGAGATCCACCTGCCTCTCTCTGCCTCCTGAGCTCTGGGATTAAAGGCGTGCACCACCACAGCCCAACTGATCTCGGCATCTTTTTTTTTGTTTGTTTGTTTTTTTCGAGACAGGGTTTCTCTGGAACTCACTCTGTAGACCAGGCTGGCCTTGAACTCAGAAATCCACCTGCCTCTGCCTCACAAGTGCTGGGATTAAAGGCGTGCGCCACCACTGCCCAGCTGATCTCAGCATCTTAATCCAGTGTTTCTTTCTACTTCAGGCCCTTTCATGTTGTTCTTCATATACAAACTTTCACAAATCTAAGTAATTTCACAGGACTCTGAGGCTTTAAGCCCTATGGGTGGCTTTGTAGTGTTTTAGAACAGATTGTCAGGTCCCTTCTCGGTTGGCCCTACCTTCACCCAGGCTCAGATTTTTTTGCTTTTACCCGTGTCACTGTAGTGAGCCATTTGGAGTGCTCTCCTTCCATCCCAGGCCCTCTGAAAGCTTAGTCTTATCCCTGAGCCTGGAGCAGTCTTGACCTTGCTCTCCCTGGCTCCTTCTCCAGTTAGTATTCTCTAAAATAACCTGTAAAACTGCCAATGGTCTTTGTCACTTGGCCCTGCTGGTCTCCACCATGACACTTCTTTATCCTGTATGTCATCTTCCCTTTTCACTCCAGTGTATGAGTTTGTTCAGTGCTGAGAGTCTCCTGCAATGAGATGTGTTGAATCAGTAATAATGGGTGAGGGCCAAACTGGAAGGTTTACCTTTGGTCTCAGTTGGCTGTGTCCTTCCCAACAGTGACTGTGGAGGCTGCTATTTTTGGTTGCTTAGCACCTGCTCCTGTTATGTTGTCTAGAAACACAAATGGCACATGGCGGGGGATGAAGCTTGTCGGCCAGGCTGAGTTCTTTGTGGTCATGGCTGGAGTTGTTGCTTACTTGGTTGACTTGAGTGTGTCTCCAAGCCCCATGGGATGGACTTGGTAAAAGACATTCTTTTCTCACTAGACATCAGGCTAAAAGGATAAGATCTTGAGGCCAATGAGGCCCATAGTCTGAGAGAATAAAGAGAGGCAGAGATGCTGTCATGGTTTGTATAAGCTTGGCCCAGGGAGTGGCACTATTTGGAGGTGTGGCCTTGTTTGAGTAGGTGTGGCACTGTGGGCGTGGGCTTTAATACCCTAGTCCTAGCTGCCTGGAAGTCAGTATTCTGCTCAGTCATTATTCAGATGAAGATGTAGAACTCTCAGCTCCTTCTGCACCATGCCTGCCTGAACGCTGCCATGCTCTGGCCTTGATGATAATGGACTGAACCTCTGAACCTGTAAGCCAGTCCCAATTAAATGTTGTCCTTATGAGTTGCCTTGGTCATGGTGTCTGTTCACAGCAGTAAAACCTTAACTAAGACAGATGCTAGGCGGAGAGAGATGAAAATGGCGCCAGTGCCCTTGGGTTCAGGTTCTTTGTCTTTCTTGGTTATGACTGGAAATATTTCCCCCTTTAGGCATTGGTTTTCTTCACTTATAGACAGACTAAGTGGTGTACTGGAGCAAATTACATATTCACTCAGTGTCTCAGTTTTTTTCTTCTGTTAAATCAGGTTGATGTTTAACCAGCTTGGCTTAAGAAGCTCCTGTAAGGTATCTTAGTTAGACTTTCTTTTGCTGCAAAGAGACTCCAATACCAGCATCCTCCTACAAGGAAAACGTTTAACTGGCCCTGGTTTGACAATTCCATTGTTATGATAAGGGGCCAGGTTGGGGAGAAGGGACATGGTGGCAGGCAGCAGGATTAGCAAGAGAGCCACTGGGCCTGGCTTGAGTCTTGAAATCTCAAAGCCCACTCCACTTCCTTCTACAAGCCCACACCTTCTAATAGTGCCACTTCCTGTGAGCCTATGGGGGCCATTGTCATTCAGACTGCCACATAAACGGTTACAAGACAGAGCTCATAGCAGCACTTTTTCCTTTTTGGTACCATCTTGGCTTATAACCTATGTTGGTTCCAAACTTGCAATCTTTCTGCCTCTGCCTCCTTTGTGCTGGGATTACATGTGTGCCATCACACCCAGCTTGGGACTTCCTTGAAATGCCTATTGTGATCCCAAGAACTTGGTTCTCAGTATCCTTAATTTGAGGAACCCACAGTTTCCCCCAGTCTTTCCCTAGAAAGGACTTTGGAACCCCGCATGAGCAGCCAAGCTGTGTAATTTAGGAGACCATTATTTTGGGTCTGAAGGCCACAGTCCCGCCCTATTGGGGCCGGCTCACCGAGCATGCTCAAATGCTGGACTGGCCACGCTCCACTCACTCATTACCCCTGACATTTCCTGTCCTTGACACACTGGCTCATAGATGTGACTGTAGAAGAGCGAGCCTTTCTTGGATGAGTGTCAAAATCTTTCATTTTCATTATGTTTTCTTTGAGCTGTTGGGAGACTTTCTTCTTCATTAGCAGTGTCACACAGAGAGCTTGCGCGCCACAGGCTTTGATCTCAAACAGTTTAAAGAGAAAGCTGCTGCTTTTGCCGACCATGCTCACTCCCAGATCCCCTGGGAAAACAACTGAATCACAAAATGCAAACAGTGTGACCAGGACTTTGTTGGTCGACGACTCTGTAGGTAAAGCCTTAGAAGTCTGGGCTTCTCACGTCTCCTCCAAACTGTGTTCTTCATTTCTGGCTGCCCCTCCCATTTATTTGAAACACTGGAGACCTGAAAAGAGCGCAGGAACGTAAATTCCCCTCTACAATCTCATCCTTTTACTACGTCCACTCCAGGCTCTACCGCCTCCCAGAAGTGGTGTTCGCTGAGCTACTTGTAGTCTCTGAGCTCCAGTTCCACATTCTCCCTAACGGGCTGCTTAGGCCTTACACCCCCTGGTACCTTAGTCTCTAGCAGTCTCAGTATTGTTTCAGTCTCTAATCTTTTTGCTAGACCCAGGCTCTCACTTTCACATTCATCTTGACTTCTTTCTTTAACTTCTTTTACAGATCCAGGTAGTGCTCTGTCCTGGTGCTTTGTCCATGGTGATTTTATACAATCAAATTACCAAGCACTCTCCATCAGGTCCTGTGGAGACACCCGGGAGGCAGAAAATAATGCTGCTCCCTGGACCACTGAGGCAGAGCAGCTATGCCCCTACCTCAAGTCTAGGTGAATGCTTTTTAAATGGCCCCTTTGTGTTTTCGCTTTTTTGAAAAACAAAACAAAAAAACAGAACAACCTAGGTCTTTCTATTTTCTATTTCTTTTTTCTTTTCTTATTTCTTTTTTTGCTTTTCGAATCAGGGTTTCTCTGTGTAGCCCTGGCTGTCCTGAAACTCACTCTGTAGACCAGGCTGGCCTTGAACTCAGAAATCCGCCTGCCTCTGCCTCACAAGTGCTGGGATTAAAGGCGTGCGCCACCACTGCTGGGCCTATTTCTATTTCTATTGAATGAAATTCAACTGTAGTCAAGAGTTTTCTGATACCATGCTTGGCTATGAAGACCTGACATATGGTCATCATGAATTGGGTAAGTTGTTAACTTACAGAATTTAGAAGTCTGAATGTAAAAGAAAAAAGGATATGAAGTATCTCAGTGGGGGTTTAATCAATTACTTGTTAAAATTATTGACTAATAATATATGGAAAGTATGCTATAAATTTGTATGAAAAAGTAAAATAGTTTGGCTACATTGGGTGGATTCAAACTTTTATAGTGAGTGACTTTTGCTTGGGGCCTAAGGATGCCTGCCTAAGAGAGTCAACACAGTGGCTAGGGATGTGGTGGGGCTTACTTAATGGTTCCCATGGTGATGGAGGCTGAGAAGGCTCACACTGTTCTTTCTGCACCCTAGAGAACCAGAGAAGCTAGTTGGAGGCCAAAAGCCTGGGAATCTGCATAGTCACAGGTGGGGAAGCCTGTGGTTCTGATAGGAGAAGACAGAGAATTCTCCCTTTCTCCCTCTCCTTTGACCTGTGCAGCTCCTGGTGGATTGGATGATGTCCACCATATTGGTGAGGAGGGCCTTCTTCTGTTAGTCTGTGATCCAGACGCTACCTTGTTCTGGAAACATCCTCACAGACACAGCTTGAAAACTATTATCTAGATATCCTTTAATCTGGTCAAGCAGTACTTATGAGCATGTACATACACACACACACACACACACACACACACACACACACACATACATACACACACCTGCATACATATACTACACATATACACTATATATACATACATACATACAACACACACACATGTACCACAAACACATACACTACACACACACACACACACACACACACACACACACACACACACACACACACACAGAGCTGTTAGGAAAACCAGGGATTATAGTTGAGAGTTGTGTTTTATTTCTGTTGTTGGCAGAGATTTATAGACCATGGGCTTTCCTATGGCTTTACTCTTAAGGACTTAATATATTCTAGCTTGTGTCATCCACATAGAGGTAGTGCTCCTAACTGCTGGGTCAGCTCCATAGGTAATAAATAAAAAATGATCTGTTTTTATTTTTTAAAATTTTTTTTATTTTTTAATTTTTTTTTTTTTTTTTTTTTTGGTTTTTCAAGACAGGGTTTCTCTGTGTAGCCTTGGCTGTCCTGGAACTCACTCTGTAGACCAGGCTGGGCTCGAACTCAGAAATCCACCTGCCTCTGCCTCCCAAGTGCTGGGATTAAAGGCGTGTGCCACCACTGCCCGGCATGATCTGTTTTTATGAGTGTGTCATCATGGTTGTCATTGTTCACCCCCTCCTCTTCCTCCTCCCCTCCCTCCTTTTCTTCCCCTTCCTCTCTCTTCCTTGATAGGAACTCACTATGTCACCAGGTTGGCCTTGAACTTGTAGTAATCCTTTTGCTTTAGTGTCCCCAGTGTTAGGATAACAAGGGTGCCCCATCACAGCTGGCTGCTCTTCTCTTCTACCTTTGAGAGAAAATCAACAACCCCAGTTTCCTGCCTTTAGTTCCTTCGATAATCATTTGTGTTGGGTCTCCTTTGACTAGTTAAGCTTTCATTTCTTTTCTAGTCTCCCTTAATTATAACTTTTTTCTTAACTTTTAATTGTATCTTTATTTAATGGCATTTGGTTGTTTTCTGTTTTCTTGCCTTTGTTCTTTGTGTTCTTTCTGTCCTTTCTGCCACATGCAGTCTGCATTATATACTATCCAATACTGTCTTTATTTCTTTGTGTTTTGTCAACTATTTTCTGGTTTCTAGAGTTTGGCTAGTCACTCATAGTTCATTTCTTCTTTTTTATTTTTTGTTGCAACCTCCTTGTGAATTCAGACATTCCTAATTTATGGTCTTTGGTTGAAGAGACTGTTGTTTTTTTTTTGTTTTGTTTTTTGTTTTTTTGTTTTTTTTTGTTTTTTTTCGAGACAGGGTTTCTCTGTGTAGCCTTGGCTGTCCTGGAACTCACTTGGTAGACCAGGCTGGTCTCGAACTCAGAAATCTGCCTGCCTCTGCCTCCCAAGTGCTGGGATTAAAGGCGTGCGCCACCACCGCCCGGCAAGACTGATGTTTTATTACTGATTAAAAAAAACCTTTATTTTTGGGCTAGAGAGATGGCTCAGCAGTTAAGAGCACTGGCTGTTCTTCCAGAGGTCCTCAGTTCAATTCCCAGCAACCACCTGGTGGCTCACAACCATCTATAATGGGATCTGATGCTCTCTTTGGGTGTGACTGAAGAGTGCTACAGTGTACTGACATACATAAAATAAATAAATATATCCCCCTTTAAAAAACCTTTATTTTCATGTGTATGGGTGTTTTGCCTTCATATACATCTGTGGATCACATGCCTGCAATACCTGAGGAAACCAGAAAGGGTGGGGCGTTGGACCCCCTGGTAATGAAATTACAGAAAGTTAGGGGTTTCTATGTGGGAGCTGGCAACTGGGCCCAGTCCTCTGGAAGAACAGCCAGTGCTCTTGATTGCAGATTCACCTCTCCAGTTCTCTTACTGTTGATGTAAAAGTTCATCGTGACATGTTCATGTATATATTTTTTTCCTCACAGAAATAGTTTTTTGATAATTATGCTGCATTTATTGGTAAATTTCTCCAGGTGTTTGAGCTTTTTAATCATATATACCCATATATATATATATATATATATATATATATATATATATATATGCTAGTGTACCTTTTAAAAGCCCACTTTCATTAATTTATTAACTTACTGACTTTTTCAGTTCTTTCTGTCTGTATTTTTTTGGTTGAATGTCTCAATGTCCATATCGTTCTCTTCCCTTCTTGTTCACACACACACACACACACACACACACACACACACACACACACGGTGGTGAGAGAGAGAGAGAGAGAGAGAGAGAGAGAGAGAGAGAGAGAGAGGAATAAAGTCGACTCATGGCATTCTTTGTGAGAAGTCTTATTCCCTTTCCTCCCTGGTTTCTTGAGAATCCACAGAGCTCCACCCTGAGTTCTGGTCCCCGCTTCTTGTTGTAAAAAGGGTGTAACTTACAGACTTTTAGGTGAGCTCTGACATTCAGGAGAGTTTCTCACTGAGCTCAGATCTGCCAACATCAATCCCTCATGCCTCTGTCTCTCCCAGTCTTTTCTTCTCAGGAGGTTTCTGTCTGAGTCCAACCATTTCTCAACTTTTTTTTGGGGGGGGTGGGTAAGGGACTGTAAATTGTATTTCATTCCTTTTATCACTGAAAATGGAACTTGTGTATTTTCCTTTCATTTTTTTTTTCTTTTCCTATAATTTTTTGGGAAGAAAATGGAGGTATATAAAGTGTTATGTGCAGGTACGTTTGTATCAGAAGCCCCTGGGCTAACCCTAATGTTATTTACCTGTGTCTTTTCCTCATATGAAATGCTAAAGAACCGAGACTCGAGTCCTCAGAAGGCTCTTTTCTTACTTAACAGTGAAGGCTTACGTTCAAGGTCTGTGAGTCCGAAAAGCACAGAGCTGCACCCAACCTTGGCAATTCAGAGTATTGTAGTGAGTTACTTTGGTCAGCTCTGTGTCAGACTGGGCATGCTAAAGCCTTCCATCTGGGTCACTTTGAAATGCAATCCTCACATACACAAAACATGATTCCTGCCCTCTAGCACCCTCAAAGACCCAACGGTGTGAATTATCAGTGACTAGTGATTACTCTGACTGTTTTATACTAAACTGTGCTTATTCCATTAAAATAGTGGAGGATGTTTGGGTTACACATACCCTTTCTCTCTTATCTTGTGAGTAGATTTTTGTTAGGTGCTCTTCTTGTAGAGGTTACTGTGTTTGCCTCTTCTTTTAATTTGGTGGAAGCTTAGAACTCAGATAACAAAGATTGCTAGAATATAAAGAGTAAACAAAGGGTTCTGACTCACAGACCTTGAAATGTAAGCCTTCTCTGGTGGAGAATCTTGTTTCTTGGCTCCCACCAACATCCAGATCAAGAAAGGATGTTGAATTTTTAATTGGCCAGAAGTTTGTTTTATATATGTTTAATTATATTACTGTACTTGTGGCATTGTGACTGTGGCTTCACATATACTATCATAAAAACTCATGCTCTAGAAATATTATGTACAGTCTAAAGTGTGCTTTGCCAAAGTCTTCTGTTGCCTTGCAGAGAAGGGTATCTGCCATCATTGCCCAGTTGGGGTGTCTGGGGGAGGCACAGGTGCTTGCTATGCAGGTGGAGTACGTCGGGAAGGTTCTAAAGTTGTTAAGTGTAAGCTGCAGGATTCTAAGATTAATTGTGCTTCACTCTCCAGTGAGATTAGTGTATTATAAATCATAGAGGCATATCCCATCAATCTGGTGCCTGGATGCAGAGAACATGATAACCCCTAGCTCAGCAGAAACACATCTTCCATCCATTACTGCATCTCCCCTGGAATGAACCATGTGCTCCTCAGAAACAACCAGGGCAATGGACGGCATTTTAAAGAAATCTTTGAGACAACATGGTTTCTGTTCCAAGAGGGAAACCATTTCTATAGCTTCTTGTGAGCTTCAAACAAGCAGGTTCAGTGATGTGTTTTCTGGAAACTTATTATCTACTTATTTCCAAGATGAGTTTTTTTTTTTTTTTTTTTTTTTTTTTTTTTTTTTTTTTTTTTTTTTTTTTTGGTTGTTGTTGTTTTTGGAGGGGGGGCATATACAAAGAAAAAAAATACATGATCCTCACTTTCAATGAGCCTATTGTTTAGTTGGTAAGAAAAGACATATTAATCCTAACAATAGCTATTGTTTATAGCATTTACCATATATACAATTCCAGCAGAATATAGTTAGAGACTATTCAGAGAACATACTTCATATAAGGAAGAGACAACTGTTGGCTGGGATGTTCTTGATGGTTTCTCAGAGGGCAAACTGGTGCTGGATCTCCAGGGTAAGCATTAGTGAGGTGAGAGGAGATGTGGCCTGCAAGAGAGAAGTGAGTAAGGACAGAGGCTTGGGACCACCCACCAGAGCCACAAAGTGGGAGAGCATAGTGGGAGGTCGTCTCAGGCCGAACACCTTGGTGATCAGAGTGATCAGAGTGAGGGTTGTTCACTTCTTGTTAGGGTTATCTCATTGGGATGAGGGGTGGCTAGGTAGGGTACACTGAGAAGAAGCTCGTCTGGCTAGATCGTGCCAGCTAGGTTGTGAGTGTACATGCTGCTAGGGCTGCCCCAGCCCGCGGGGATTCGACGAGACCTTAGGGAAGGGGGCGAACGAATGAAAGGACAAGAGACACAAAGAATGAGAGCAAGTCTGAGGTTCTGATCAAGCTCTGAAACTTTAATTTTGGGGGCAGGTTATAAAGACACAGCAAACCGGGAAGTTTGGGCAAGGGTCATTGCTTAGGGCTATCCTACTATGGAATCCTTATCGCCCTAGACCTTCCCACTGTCATAACCTTATTGCCCTAGACCATCCCACTGTCAAAGCCAGCTCCAAGGAAATGCCAGACGTTCTTTAAGTTCCTGGGACCTGAGACCTGTGAATGTCCTTTCTTAACCTTGTACTGACTAGACTTTCTAAGACAGCAGGTAATTTCCCGAGTTTGGCTCCTGGCACTAGGGCCAGTGGGCCAATATTTTTGGTAAGGAGATGAAACAAATTTTCTTTCCCCTGCTCCTTTGGTCATAACTCTGCAAACAACGTACAGACTGCCTCAGTTTCCATCCCTAGGTTTCTATTGTGCCTTCCCTGGATAATGGACTGCAACCTGAAGCCAAATTAGCCCTTTCTTCCCCCAAGTTGCCTTTATTTGCTTTTTTTTTTTTTTTAATCATAGTAACAGAGAAGCAAAGTACAACAGTCAGCTATTTTTTCCTGTAGCTGTGACAAATACATGAACAAGCCAACTTGAGGGTGTAAGGGTAGATTCTGGCTCATGCTTTGAAGATACAGTCCACCATGGAGGGAAAGGGAAGGCAGCAGGAATGTAAGGAGACCTTGTGTCCACTGTCTGGAAACACAGATGGATGCTGGTGGTTCACTAGCTTTATTGCTCAGTCTGGAACCCTAACTCTGGGAATGGTACCACCCACATTTAAGATGGATCTTCTCATCTCTGTTAACCAAATCTAGAAACTCCCTTACAAATATGCTCAGAAGTTTGTCTCCTAGGTAATTCTAGATCCTGTGAAGCTGACACTATTAACCACCACAAAGCTGTTTTGCAGCGCTTTCCACTTTCCTCACTGTCCCTGTCCTGCTATGCAGCCATTAGCCATTATGTCTTTAATCCTGTTGGCTGTCATTCTTGGAATGCCTTACCTCCTTCAAAGGCACCAATTACACAGTTCTGGGCAGTGCCTGTCCATTGTATTTTTTGCTTCCATTTTGAGTAGGCTCAGCTTCTGTCTTACCTATGTCAGCGCCCTTGTCTGCTCTAAGCCATACTGACCACCCTCTCCTGGAATCCTCTAGTATCTAATGGGCGAAGTTGTCACAATTATCTACTATAAATTCAGTAAGCCTAGTTAAATGGAACATGATAAATAATTATTCATTGTTTATCTAAAATTCACATATAATTAGCACCTTGCGGTTTTATCTAAAAATTCTATAATTGGGCAATGGACCCAATTATATTAGGAGAATGGACTTTGCTGTCTATAAGCTGCTCAAACCTATACTTAAGGCTCCAGCCAGGCAGGAATAAGGAAGAACATTACCAGAGTTTCAGTGTGGTTAGACTCTAGTGCTTTGCAATTATGACACCCAGCCAAGAGCTCTTTTAATTCAGCACACATGAAAAATGTGTGGTGCATTTCCATTGAATACTCTAATCTTCGACTTCAGCCATGTGTGGGGATGGTGCCTCATTATCTTCCCAAAGCTTAGGACATCTGAAAGTCTTTATTAAGGCTCATCTGCCTATGAGGGCTTTGCCACCTGCTATTAATACTGTCATCATTAGCCTTGTCTATAGCCCTGGCCGGAACTGGCAGCTGCAGGCAGAGGGAAGAGGGCACAATAGTAGGAGTGTGGTCTTGGGAAGCCATGTAATCTGTCTGTGCTGCAGTTTTCCATCTGTGGATAACAATATCTACTTCAGAGGGGTTAGTGGGAAGGCTAACGAGTTACAATGCAACATTTTTTTTTTTAATTTTAATTTTTTTTTAATAAAAGTTGGCACAGGGCAAACGTTAGATAACATGATCAGAATTGAGACAGGGTTTCTCTGTGTAGCCTTCAATATCTTGGAACTTACTCTGTAGACCGGGCTGTCCTTGAACTCAGAGATCTGCCTGCCTTTGCCTCCCTGCTGAGAGCGAAGATTAAAGGCGTGCACTACCAGCACCACTGGGCTAGTTTAATATTTTATTTTTATTAATTCTTTGAGAATTTTATACAGTGTATTTTAGTCATATTAACAGCCCCACTCCCCCGCCCTAGCTCCCTCACTCTCCCCCCTTCTCAACCTCATGTTCTCTTTCTCTTTTATTACCCAATGTGTCCATTCTGTGCTGCCCAATAAGCATAATTAATGCATGTGCTCTGGTCGTGGGAGCTCAGAGGAAGGAGTGGCCAAGTGGCCTTGGTGAATATTCTCCAGTGCTTCTGTCTGCATCCTTGTGCCTATCCCTCAACTTCCCTGCACCAGCAAAGCAGAGGCCCCTTGAATACTTGCTGATATGTATGTTGACATTATCACCAGTCCAGAAAAAAAAATATTAGTGACATTTTTAAGTTTCCCTAAAGCCGTTGAGTTTCAAAATACTCCACATCTGGATCATTTCACTGTTATCAATAATACTTGTCAAGTTTTAGGCAAATACATTTAATTAAGTGGGGTGGAGTGCGCGCAATAGGTGTCCTCCAAAGGAGAGCAAATGGAGAGCTCACTTACCAGTTCCATCTTAGTGGATGTCAGCACTTGAGCAAGAATCAATTACAGTTGGTGATACATTCAAGGGGTGACCAACGTTGCTTGAATCATGTAATACACATGATCTCCAAATCCCTCCGACCTCTCTGAGAGCTGGGCGTTATTAGCTCTACATCAGATACAAGGAAGTGCAGATGTAGGATGGTAAGGCACACTCAAATTTTATTGTATTTTCTAAATTCTAGATAGCAGTTAGTCCATCTTGGACTCAAGTTGAAGACTGTTAGAGTTTAAAGTCCATGCTTGAGGTGCATCGGCATGCTTCTCATCTTAAAAAGCTAGTGACAAAGAGGTTTTGGCTAGCTCGTTCATTCAGTCAATTGTGGGTAGGTACGGAGGTGAAAAACACAGGCCCCATCCTTAGGAGGGATATGGTCATGCAGGAGATGGTGGTCAGAGGATGAGTGCTAGAGAGGCTTAGGAAGCCCACAGGTAACACAAGGGCAGACTAATGGTGTCATGAAATGGGACATAGCACCGTAGAGGAAATAACATTGCGTAGTTACATAGTCAGAGAGCTCTGTGTAAGGTTTGCAACCAATCACTTTGATGTCTGTACAAAGGAAACATGTAACTCAGATTTTACCAGACGCACAGTCCCGTGCTGTCTATAGAAATGGTTGGCTCACTGGCAGCCTTGTGCTCACCTTGATAATATGAGAAAATCTAGCTCTGAGTGGTTGAGACTTGCCGGAAATAGAAAGGTTGCCTTTGCTCATCAAGTTCACTCCTCTGTTTTATTAACCTGGGAATTTGTTTGAGCACTGTGTCAGGCAATGTCCTTGGTGCCAAATAACCAAGTGGTTACTTGGTCCCCGATAGAGTTGAGCTTTATAAGGATTGATGTGAGGGGAAAGAAGACTTGTGGAATGGGGAAGTGGGTCGCCATGTTGATTCAGACCATGGTGTCCCAGAGGTGTGCAGAAGGCTCCCTTGTGGCAAAGGTGGCTGTGGGTGGGCTGGTGCAGTCTATGTTGAAAATACAGTGAAAGCCTTGGACATCAGGAGAGTTGTTTGGAGCTTCAGGCTCATGGACTGAGATACCTCTACCTTTTAGGCTTCTCAGTTGGGCATTCCTACATCTCTTTTGTTCCTGGAGGTGTATCCTTGCTGTTCCTTCAGTATAACTCTCTGTTTTATTCATAATTTTCTAATCATAATTTAGAATTTTCAATCCATATTTTTTCAATGCTAGTCCTCTGATCATAAACAGATGTAATCTGTTTATCCAATGTAAGCAATTTGTAGATGACTCTCATTGAAATATAAGCATCAAGTGTTTCATTTTCTCCCCTTTCCCCTGTCCTCAGACTTTAACATTCATATGCTCACCGGGAGACCTTGCATAATCTGAAGCATGTAGAGTCAATAGGTACGGACCAGGGCAGAGTGTCTGTCTGCTGTTCTCACAGGCTAAAGCTGCAGGTGTACAGGTCACACTCAGAGTAGTGAGGAATCTGCTTGGGAGTCCCCTGTAAACATGGTCCTGGTTCTATTTTGTAACTTTCTTAGGAAAGAGAGTTCTACTGTTTGGGAAGTCACAGCTTATTTCTGTTCACTGTTGACTTAGTCTCAAATTTGTTTCCTCCAGTGTGAATTAGGCTGTTGCCCTGCATCTTAGATTGCAGGGTGGGTGTATGGTCTGGTTCTGAGATACACCCATCTGTTCGTTCTTCCCTGTATGTGTCTCATTAGAGTTCTTGGGACAGCATGTGTGAAAGTCCAGACTCCCTTTCTAGTCTTCTGCACATCACCCATGGGAAGTGTCACAGGCGCCATTCTGCTTCATGCTGGCTTCTTTGCTGACTGTTTCCATCAGATATGGTGGAGAGCTGTGTGGCCGTGCTCACTGAGACTCCTTCACCTTTTAAGGACTTTTCAGACAGCAGCTTCTATGTCCCTTTAGTTCCTGGATGTCCATCTTTGTCTCCCTTCACGGCCCTGGGATTATCTGTCCTGTTTTCAAGGTACCAGTGTCTGGGAGCTGGATCATGGCTGTGGAGAATGCTTAGGGGACGGCCATTCTTAATTCCTTCATCCATGAAGAAACTCTTTCATGAAGATGTGCAGTGCTTGGGACCTTGCTCCAGAGTACTGAAAATCTAGTACAGCCTTCCAGAACTAGGTGGGAAAGGGGCTAAGGCACCTCATGATGTTTTCTTCATCTGTCCTACACCATTTTTGGATTCCAGTCTCTAGAATTCACCCTGCAATTCAGCAGCCAGGGAGGAGCTAAAGAAGGGAGTTAGTTTTTGACATCCTAGTGATTTCTAAGTTGCTAGTTGTCCCCTCCAGGCTCTGAGTGGTTGAGACTTGGTATTGTGCTTGTCACCTTGGTCTCTCTACTGGAAGCCTTCAAATATTTATCTGCAGAGGCCACAAACCTCAGCATTAAAAATCAGAGAGGGCTACGTATTTGTGAAGTGACACAATTAATATTTCACGGAGAAAGGATTAATAAAACATCATGCAATTAGCTGATTCCCTTCGGCAATCTCATCTCATTAAAGGTGGTGGGAGGCAGCCGACCAGCTTCCAGAGCAAGCTGCTGGTTGGACTCTGACTCATGGGAGACTGGTTTAGGGGATGTAACAGCCCCATCCTGCCTCCTGTGAATGGCGGGATAAATGGGGGCCAGCTCTCAGTGGGATACCTTTTGGCTGCCACACCTTTATCTGCACATTTACTCGCTACTCCAATCACTTTATTGTCTTCTGCTTGGTAGGTCCTGTGTTAGGTGGTTGGAACAGTGATCTCTATCTCAATCTCCAAATCCCTGCTGGCTCCCACGAAGGACTTCTGGTCCCATGACCCCTTCCCTTCTCACATCTGCTCAGGCGTCTATACCCTGAATACATGGACAGGTGCATTTTGCTCTCCATGGCTCCCTTCCAGCTACCCTTCCCTGTGCCCTAAAATGGCACCCATGGACCTCTTAGTTCCTTCACTCCTCATGAGAAACAGCATGGAAAAGGAAGGGGGGAGCCACTGAAACCAGCTCAAAGCTTTCTTCCCTGAGCTAAGAGGAATCACTCCAACCCAGTCTTTCTCACACAGGCCTTCCTGTTTCTTCTTCTGTCATGTCCTCTCTGGAGTATACTGGTTAGAGGAGGAAAATGGATCTTTCATGGAGTTACAGATTTTTTTTTTTTTTTCGAGGCAGGGTTTCTCTGTGTAGTCCTGGCTGTCCTGGAACTCACTTTGTAGACCAGGCTAGCCTCGAACTCAGAAATCCACCTGCCTCTGCCTCCCAAGTCCTGGGATTAAAGGCGTGCACCACCACCGCCCGGCGAGTTACAGATCTTATGGAAGCAGCATGTGGTCTTGGGCATGGAGCCTCCTCATCTCCCCAAGCCTTACCTTCTTGTCTTTGTGAATGAGAATAATAGAACTCATGGCTAAGGTGGTATTGGAAGAAGAACTCATGAAATACTTGATGAAAGGGAAGTTGTGATTATGACAATTTGGGCCATGCTGTGTGACACCAGAAGTGCTGGATCACAGATGGCTTCTAGGGGACCGGGCTTTTCTGACCGTGAAGGCCACTAGCAGTTTTATTGTTACATTCTGTCATCTCTGAATGGTGGCTGTTCTTGTCTGGTGCCTTCTCTGCCTCCAGTCTGATGGAAGACTTTGGCTTGGTCTAGGATTAGCATGTTGACGTGACCCTAAGACCCCCAGAGGCAAATCTCAGCATGTTGTGATTTCTATCAGATCATATTAGTTCCCACTCCTCTGAGAAGCCCACTTAGACATATGAGACGAAAGGACATTGGGCTGTGATGCCATTTCTAGCAGCTTGACAGTCTGTCTAGTAACAGGTCACCTTTCCTGAGCCCCTCAGGGCTAGAAGAAGAAAAGGGGGCCTCAGTGTCAACATCTTCAGAGTCAAAGTGACAGGTGAGAGGATGCTTAGTCAGTTTCATTTGATTGAGCCACACAGATAATCTGGACTATGTTCTCAGTTACTCTAAGAGAAATGGAATAGAAAACAGCACTAACCTGGTTGATACCCTTCTGCTCGCCAGTCTACCTCATGTCTGTGGATCACAGACGAGGGAGAACTGGGAGACATTAAGAAGGTGGATTTGATTGAAATTAAATTGTGGTCAAGCATGGAGATGGGATTTGGAAACCAATACAGTTGGTATTACCTGACAGCTTTAACCAGAGATGCAATTCACTTAGGTATTTCTTGTTATGGGGAAGGTAATCATAATGGATGCCCTTGGTGCCTTGTCAAATCTTCTTTTCATGCTGATGCCTCACTCCCAGCTACTGAATTTACTGCTATCAGCCCACAGATATCCTATACCTTATGGCATAGATTTTGGCCAAGTTGTTCTCAATCTGCCTTTCTGAAAAGCAATGTCCTCTCCTACCCAAAGTCAGTGTAATAGTCACAGGCAGGACGATCGATGTACTGATCGATGTACTGTACCTACAGTGCGACCAGCTCTGGGATGATTAGTATTCTTTGGGAATCATACTTAATCCAGATCCTTGTTCAGTTCCCTCCTCTGCTTTGTCCTGCTTCCTACCTTTCCTTTAGAGCAGTAGTTCTCAACCTATGGATCACGACCCCTTTGACAAACCTCTTCTCCAAAACTATTTACATCACGATCCATAACAGTAGCAAAATTACAGTTATGAAGTAGCAATGAAAACCATTTTCTGGTTGGAGATCACCACAACACGAAGAACTGTGTCAGAGGGTTGCAGCATTAGGAAGGTTGAGAACCATCGCTTTAGAGTACTTCTTTAAAAAAACACATGAAAAATTTCTTCTCATTGGGCTGTGTTTCTAGGAAAACCAAGCTAAGACAGTACAGCTTGTACAGAAGTATGGGCATCTAATGTTAGGGAGGTAGGTGGGAAGCCTGGCAGTGACTCACGCATATGTTAATGTGGTTGTTGACCAGTTGAACCGGCACCATTTGTTGAAAATGCTGTCCTTTTTCCACTGGACAGTTTTAGCTCCTTTGTCAAAGATCAAGTGACCGTAGGTGTGTGGGTTCATTTCTGGGTCTTCAATTCTGTCCCACTCATCTTCCTGCCTGTCTCTGTACCAATACCATGTAGTTTTTATCACTATTCCTCTGTAGTACAGCTTGAGGTCAGGGATGGTGATTCCTCCAAAAGTTCTTTGTAGAAGAATGTAAATCTATCCATTCTTTTTTTTTTTTTTTTTTTTTTTTTCTGAGACCAGGGTTTCTCTGTGTAGCCCTGGCTGTCCTGGAACTCACTCTGTAGACCAGGCTGGCCTCGAACTCAGAAATAAGCCTTCCTCTGCCTCCCAAGTGCTGGGATTAAAGGCATGTGATACCACTGTCTGGCTAGTTTATTTTTCAAAGATTTATTTATTTTCTATTTATATGAGTACACACTGCAGCTATCTTCAGACACACACTAGAAGAGGGCATCAAATTACATTATTGATGGTTGTTAGCCACCATGTGGTTGCTGGGAATTGAACTCAGGACCTGTGGCAGAGCAGTCAGTGCTCTTAACCACTGAGCCATCTCTCCAGCCCCGATCCATTCTTATCTCCTGTACAAAGCTCAAGTCCAAGTGGATCAAGGACCTCCACATAAAACCAGATACACTGAAACTAACAGAAGAGAAGGTGGGGAAGAACCTTGAATACTTGGGCACAGGGGAAAAGTTCCTGAACAGAACACCAATGGCTTAAGCTCTAAGATCAAGAATTGACAAATGGAGCCGGGCGGTGGTGGACATAGCATTACCTGAGGACCCAGTTATACCACTCCTGGGCATATACCCAGAAGATGCTCTAACATATAACAAGGACATATGCTCCACTATGTTCATAGCAGCCTTATTTATAATAGCCAGAAGCTGGAAACAACCCAGATGTCCTTCAGCAGATGAATGGATATAAAAAATGTGGTACATTTACACAATGGAGTATTACACAGCTATTAAAAACAATGAATTTGAGAAATTCTTAGGTAAATGGGTGGAACTAGAAAATATCATCCTGAGTGAGGTAACCCAATCACAAAAGAACACACATGGTATTCACTCACTGATAATTGGATATTAGCCCAGAAGCTTGAAATACCCAAGATTCAACTCACAGACCACATGAAACTCATGAAGAAGGAAGACCAAGTGTGCTTCAGTCCTTCTTAGAAGGAGTAACAAAATACTCAAGGGAGAAAATATGAAGACAAAGTGTGGGACAGAAACTGAAGGAGCAGCAGTCTTGAGACCATTCCACCTGGGTATCCATCCCATGTGCAGTCACCAAAGGTAGACGCTGATGTGGATGTCAGGAAGTGCATGCTGACAGGAGCCTGATATAGCTGTCTCCTTAGAGGTCTGCCAGAGTCTGACATATTCAGAGGCGAATGTTCACAGCTAACCATTGAACTGATCAAGGGGTTCCCAATGGTGGAGTTAGAGAGAAGACTGAAGGAGCTGAAAGGATTTGTGGCCCCATGAAGAGAGCAAGAATACCAATCAACCAGAGCTCCCCAGGGTCTAAACCACCAGCCTGGGAGCACATAGGGAGGGACCCATGACTCCAGCTGTATATGTAGGGGAGGATGGCTTTGTCAGGAATAGGTGGGAGAGGAGATCCTTGGTCCCATGAAGGCTGGATGCTGAGTGTGGAGGAATTCGAGGGTGGGGAAGTGGGAGTTGGGGGATAGGTGGGGACACATTCTCATAGAAGCAGGAGGAGGGGGAATGGGATGGGGGTTCGTGGGTGTGTGTGGGGAAATGGGGTAAGGGGATAACATCTTAAATGTAAATAAAATATCCAATAAAAAAAGAATGTTTTCTTTCCTATAATAAATCCAGATTGTTTCTGTTTCAGAGGGGTATTTACTAATAAGAGTATTCACAGATAACATGGTGTGTTGCCTACACTTTGATTCCAATAAATCCTGTTTGTTAAAAAAATATGGTTGTTGACCTTGGGAGGAGGTAGTAGGGAGAGAGAGAGAGAGAGAGAGAGAGAGAGAGAGAGAGAGAGAGAGAGAGAGAGAGAGAGAGAGAGAGCAGAGACATGAGGCTCCAGAGCTACCAGGACCCCATCCCTGCCTGGATGAGGGGTAGATGAACCTAGCGTAAGTCAGAGTGAGTAAGAGAAGAAGTGAGGAGGAGCTTAGAGGAGTGGCCCTTAGGTCAAATCAGACATTGATTGGCTACTCCCAAAAGTTCTGTGCCATCATTGCCCTAGCATGTTTTTTAGGTTGGATGACTTGTAGGTTGAGAGTTTTGTGGCTGGGTTGGTGTCCACATTTCTCTTTCAGTAGCCTGCATAGTACCTTTCTGCACCAAAGACACTAGAATGCAGAGGTAAAGTCTCCATGTAAGCACCAGCTTGACTTCTCCATGTTCAATGGGTTGGTCGGTGTTGCCCTTGACAATGGGGCTTATGTCAGTTTGCAGAGGGCAACCCTGTGTCTTAGCAACAGCTTGAGTTATTTAGAAATTTCCATGGGGCTCTTTTGGTCAACAACTCAACTGAATGCAACCCAGTTCCATCACTTGAAGCCTCACTTGGCAACAAGAGGTGGACAGTTGAGACTCCATATCCTCCATTACTAGGAGGCCTCATTAGGATCACCTTTATAGATTCCAGGAAGCTTCCACGGCATTAGGTTTGCACACCACCATCCAAATACTCCCCAATTCTAGCCATCTCTCCTTATACTCCCTTCTTCCACTCCATCCCCCAACCTGATCCCTCTCTACTCTCATCCCCATCTGTCCCCGTCTACCTGCAAAATATATTCTATTCCCCTTCCTAGGGACATCCATGTATTCTTACCTAGTCCTTTCCTCATTACTTAACCTCTTTGGATCTACAGATTGTAGCTTGGCCATCATTTACTTAGTGGGTAATATCCACTTATAAGTGACTACATACCATATTTGTCTTTCTGGGTCTGAGTTACCTCACTCAAGATGACTTTTCTAAGTTTCATCCATTTGTTTGCAAATGTCACTTTTTTTTTTTTTTTTTAAAATAGCTGAGTAATACTCCATTGTGTAAATGTACTACATTTTCTTTATTCATTCTTCTATTGGGGAATGTCTAGGTAGATTCTAGTTTCTGGCTATTATGAATAAAGCCACAATGACCATGGTTGAGTATCCTATCTTGTGATAGGATGGAGCATCCTTTGGGCATATGCCCAAAAGTGGTATATCTGGATCTTGAGATAGATCAATTCCCATCTTTCTGAGGAACCACCATATTGATTTCCATAGTGGCTGTACAAGTGTGTACACCAGCTATGGAGGAGTGTTCCCTTTGCTCCACATCCTCACCAGCATGAGCTGCCACTGTGTTATTGATGTTTGTTTATGTGGTGGATTACATTACTGATTTTCATATACTGAACCATCACTGTATCTCTGGGATGAGGCCAACTTGATTATGGAGGATAATGTTTTTGAGTGATCTTGCAAGTATTTTATTGGCTATTTTTGCATCTATGTTCATAAGAGAAATAGGTTTGTAATTTTCTCTCTCTTTTTTCTTTTGTCGAGTCTATGTGGCTTGGATATCAGGGCCTCATAAAATGAATCAGGCAATGTTCCTTTTGTTTCTCTTTTGTGGAATAATTTGAGGAGTTTTGGCATTAGTTCTTTAAAAGTCTGGTAGAATTCTGGCACTAAAACTGTCTGGCTCTGGGCTTTTTTTTTTTTTTTTTTTTGGGCTGAGTTTGGAGAATTTTCATGACTGCTTCTATTTCACTAGTCAGTATAAGTCTATTTAAATAATTTATCAGATCTTGATTTTACTTTTATAAGTGGTAGTATCAAGGAGATTATCCCTTTCTTATACATTTTCCACATTGGGGGAGTACAGGTTTTTAAAGTATGTCCTTATTATTCTCTGGATTTCTTGGTATTTGTTGTTATGTTCCTTTTTGCTTCTAATTTTATTAATTTGCATATTCTGCTTTCTCATTAGTTTGGATACTAGCTTGTCGAACACAGTATGTCTAACTTGATTTTCTTAAAGAACCAATTCTTTATTTCATTCATTGTTTATGTTTTCTTTGTTTTTATTTTATTGATTTCATCCCTCAGTTTATTTCTTGATGTCTAGACCTCTTGGGTGTGATTACTTTTTTTTGTGTGTGTTCTAGAGTTTTCAGGTGTGCTGTTAGGTTGTTGGCATGAGATCGCTCCTATTATTTTATGTAGGTGCTTAGTGCTATAAACTTTTCTCTTAGCACCACTTTCATTGTGTCCCATAAGTTTGGGTATGTTGTGCCTTCATTTTCATTGAATTCTAGAAAGTCTTTAATTTCTTTCTTTATTTCAGTTTTGACCCAGTTTTCATTAGTAGGGAGTTATTGAGTTTCCTTGAGCTTGTTCTTTTTCTATTGCTGTTGCTATGTAGCTTTTAACCCATGGTTGTCTGATAGAATACAGACCAGTCTTCTTGTATTTGTTAAGATTTGTGTTGTGTCCTAGTGTGTGGTTAGTCTTGGAGAAAGATCCATGAGGTGCAGAGTAGAAGGTATATTCTTTTGTGTTTGGATGAAACGTTCTGTAAATAACTGTTAGGTCCATTTGGATTATAATAGCTGTTAACTCCAGAATTTCTGTTTAGTTTTTGGTTAGATAATCTGTCTGTTGGGGAGAATGGGGTATTGAGTCCTCCCACTATCAGTGTGCTGGGGTCAATATGTGATTTAAGCTGCATTAATGTTTCATTTAGAAACTTAGGTGCCCCTGTGGTTGGGGGTGCAGATGTTAAGAATTGAAATGTTATTTTGATGGCTTTTTCCTTTGAGGAATATGTAGTGTTATTCCTTATATCTTTTGATTAGTTCTAGTTTAAAGTCTATTTTCTTGGATAATAAAATGGCTACACCAGCTTGCTTCTTAGGTCCATTTGCTTGGAATATCTTTTTCCAATCTTTTATCCTGAGGCAATGTTTATCCTTGATATTGAGGTGTATTTCTTGGATGCAACAGAAGGATGAATTCTGTTTTTACATCCATTCTGTTAGTCCATGTCTTTTTACTGGGGGAATTGAGACCATTGATACTGAGAGATATCAATAACCAATGATTGTTGATTCCTGTTGTTGTTGTTGTGTGTGTGTGTGTCTGTGTGCTTCCCTTATTTTGATTTTACTGGTGTGAGATTATTTATTTCCTGTGTTTTCATGGGGATAGTTAGCTTCCTTAGGTTGGAGTTTTCTTTCTAGCACCTTCTGTAGGGCTGGATTTGTAGCTAGATATTGTTTAATTTTTACTTTATCACAAAATCTCTTATTTTCTAAATCTATAGTGATTTAAAGTTTTTCTGGGTATAGTAATCTGGGCTGACATCTGTGATCTCTTAGAGTCTGCAGCACATCTGTCCAGGCCCTTTCTGGCTTTTAAAGACTCCGTTGAGAAGTCAGGTGGAATTCTAACAGGTCTGCTCTTATAGGTTACTTGGTCCTTTTCATTTGTAGCTTTTAATATTTTTTTGTGTATATTTAGTGTTTTGATTATTTTGTAGTGAGGGGACTTTCTTTTCTTGTCCAATCTATTTGGTTATCTGTAAGCGTCTTATACTTCATATGCATCTCCTTCTTTTGGTTAGGAATTTGTTCTTCTATTATTTTGTTTAAAATATTTTCTGGGCCTTTGAACTGTGATTCTTCTTCTTCCTCTATTCCTATTATTTTTACATTTGTTCTTTTCATGGTGTCCCAGAATTCCTGGATGTTTTGTGTCAGGAATTTTTTTAAGTAATCATTTTGTTTGACTAATGTATTTATTTCTTCTGTAATATCTTCAGTGCCTGAGATTCTCTCTTTCACTTCTTGTATTCTGTTGGTGAAGCTTGCCTATGTAGTTCCTGTTTGATTTTCTAAATTCTTAATTTCCAGAATTCCCTTTGTTTCTATTTTCTTTATTTCTTCTTTGTGGGTTATTTATTTATTATTTCTTTAAGGGATTTATTTATTTCCCCCAGTTTTTTTTTGTTTATGCTTTTCTTTAAGGGATTTATTAATTTCCTCACATTGTTTATATTTTTTTTTGGATTTCTTTTTCTTTCTTTTTTTTCTTTTGCTTTTTTTCCCTTCAGCTGCTGTTTATTGACATTCAGGTGGGTGTGTAGCAACAGGCCTGGAGATGCCGAAGAATAGAAGGTGGAGAATGGAGTGTCTACCCCGACAGTGGAATGGGGCATACACGGAGGAATGGGGGAGGACAAAGCTGTTGGGAAAGTAAGTCAGGGCCAGGGCCAAATGTAAACTACCCTTAATCCTGGGCCCCATGCCCTCAGCCCCTACTCTTGCTGTCTCCTGACTCAAGGCCAGGGATGGGAGTTCTCTGGGCAACTTTCTACAGGAGCAAAGTATACAGAGATGTTGCTCTCCTTTTGTGATAAAGTCAGAGGGTTTCCAATCCTGCGTTTCTCCTTCACCCCTGACTTGGGTAGGGTTGTACGATAGATAGCTGGACTCTTTCATGTTTTAGAGGCATTAATTTTCCCTGGTGTCCCAGCCCACCAGTGCTACACTACAGTTCAGAGCGAGCACTACAAACATTGCTGGCCTAATTGATGGTGTGGAGGGATGGGATGGGACAAGGACTAGAAGAGGGGCTCCAGAGGGCCATCAGTGCACAGGCACTACACACACGGTGTTGGTAAAGTAAGAGCTTGGATGCCACCCAGTCAGCATAATTTCCCTTCTTGAAGAAGCCTTGGGCCTTGCCAATATTCATGGTCAAGTTTCACGAAGGTCAACATCCTCAGCCCAGGTATCTTGTTCTGCATCTTTACATAACACATGGAAGATGCCATGGTACAGAAGGACCTGGTGAGCTGTCTGGGGATTGCCCATCATAGCAATGATGGGAGCTCAAGGGTGGTACTTGGCCACTTGGTAAGCACTCCTGCCAGCCTTAGCTACCAGGATAATGGCCTCACTGCAGCACTTGAAGCAGGCCTCCATGGTGATGATGGCAGCAGCTTCTGTGGGGTTGTTGGTAACAGGTACCAGATGGTGGAGTGACTCGAATAACTGCAAGTGGTGGATGGCAGCCATTATCTCATGAGTGATCAGGTGCTGCGTGCAAACAGCCTCTGGAGGGCAGTTCCCTTAGGCTGTTCCTCCAGATAGCATGGCACAGTCCATGTGCTCCATCTAGGACTATGTTGGCCACATCCCTGCCTCAGCACGGGTGGGATGCAGTTTCTTGATCACACTCTCCAGCATCTGTGTGGTGCACATGACAGGCTTCCCAGCTCCGCTGTATCACTTGGTTATCATCTTCTGAGCCAGGAAGCTCTTCTCTGCAGGAATCTCAATGCTTAGGTCACCATGAGCCACCATGATCCCATCACTGCCTTCCAAACTCTCATCAAACCTGCAGGCATCTTCACGGTTCTTGATTTTGCTGATAATCTTGATTTCTTGCCCTTCTCTGCCAGGACTTTTCTAACCTCATGCACACCGACTGCCTCGTGGATGAAAGACGCAAACACCAAGTGTACATCCTGGTCTACCTCAAACTTCAGCTCCTGGGTGTCCTTTTCTGACACAGCAGGGAGGAGGTGCACAGTAGCTCTGGGAATGGTCCATCCTGTTCTTGCTGCTGAAGGAGCCAACAGTCTCCACCTCCCACCAGGAAGTCAGCATTTTTCGCCTTCTCTGGCAGTAAAATGAATCTGTTATCCATATAGATTTATTTATTTATTTATTTATTTACACCCCAAATTCTGCCTTCCTCTTGGTCCCCCCTCCCAGAGTCACTTCCCCATGCCCATTCCCTTTCGCCTCTGAGATGATTCCCTTTCCATGGTATCTCCTCACCCTGGCCAGTCAAGTCTCCACAGGATTAGGCACATTCTCTCCCACTGAGGCCAGACAAGGCAGCCCTCTGCTACATATGTGTTGGTGGCCTCAGATCAGCACGTGTATGCTCCTTGGTTGGTGGTTCAGTCTCTGAATGCTCCCAAGGGTCCAGGTTAGCTGACACTGAATCTGATATGAACATAGATCTTGCTGCCTAGCTCCACCACCTTGCAGATGTTCTTATAATCCAACCACAGGTTGTTCTCCTCACATGTTTCCATGTAGGTGTTGTCCAAGGTGATCTTCAGAGTGGCTCCCTTCTTCAGCTCCACTTCTGCAGTGCTGCTGCTTTTGGTGAGTCCAGTCTGGATCTCAGGTCCCTTTGCGTCCAGAGCCACTGCAACAGGCAGGTAGACAATGGGGTCAGATTTGAAGCTTTCTATGGCTGCATGGACATTCTTGATGGTCTCTACATGGTACTCATGGGTTCCATGAGAGAAATTCAGCTGAGCCACATTCATTCCAGACTTAGGGCATCTTCTTCAGCATCACCACAGATAGGGAAGCAGGATACAAATGATGCCAGTGCTACAGGAATGCTGGGTGCAGAGTTAGTGTCCAGGCAGCACATGTGTTCTAGGAAGATGTCAGCCATGGCTGCATAGAGCTGCTGGGTTTCAATGAAAATAGTCCCTGCTTTCTTGTGTGACTTAGGCATGGTTCCTGAGGTCCTCCGGCATACTCTGAATTCTGCTGCCATATCTAAATTGGACATCTGAAAAGTCAAGACATGTCACGGCTGTGCCTTTCCTGGATTTCTTTAAGGGATTTATTAATTTTATCTTTAAAAACCACTATCATCTTCATATAGTTGGTTTTAAGGTCTTTTTTCTTGTGCTTCAGCTATGTTGGAATATTCAGGGCCTGCTGTGGCTGGAGAGCTAGGCTCCAGTGGAGACATAAGGCTTTGGCCGTTGTTGATTGTGTCTTTGTGCTGTTGTCTAGGCCTCTGAGATTGGGATGATTATAAGTCTAGGTGCTGATTTCTGGGTTTGTCTTTGTTGAGTGGGTATTTTGTTCCTGGTTTTCTGTTTCCTTCCTGGATTTTTTTTTTTTTTTTTTTTTTTTTTTTTGCAGGTGTGATGATTGTGTGTTGTCTGTTTTCCTGGCCTGCTCAGCTGCTGTGTTCACAGGGAATGCCTGCTGGCATTGGAGACTGAGATACTGGGGTGAGTTGGGGGAAGGAAGGTTGGAGAGGAAATTGATCTTTGTGATCAATTGGGGATGGGGCCAGAGATGAAACAAGACCATAGATTCCTGCTACAAAGCTGGGAATGAAAATGGGAGGCTTGGATCTCAGAAGCAGCAGGAAGAAAGGTGAGGTTTCACTTTTAGCCTAATTGTTGTCCTGGGAGGAGTGGCTCCTGGGTTAGCACAGGGTGCTTGCTGGAGCTGGGATTTGGGATACAGCAAGGAGTGGGGGAAGGAATGTTAGAAGGGGAAATCTCCCATGAGAGATGAGAAATGGGTGCACGTGCTGTAAGGCCCCCATGAATGGAGGACCTCACGCAAGCCTCGGGAATTCAAGGCCACCCATTAACTGCAAGACACCAAACTTGATGTAATCAGCAAGAGGCATATTTTAATCAGTATACTGAGGTCAAGACCTGTAGCCCACGCAGGGGTAGTGGGGTCTGACCTCGGGGCTTTGGAGACAGAGAGAATTTAAAGACCAAAACCACAACTGGGGGGGGAAACACAACCCAGGGGGAGTAAGGGAGGGCTATTGGAGAGCACCTGTGGAAAGTCCCAGCCCATTATTCAGTTTGTGACAGGGTACAAGGAATAGGCTATTCTCTAAGAGCCTATACGTAATCAGCCAAGTTCCTGGTATCCAGGATGTACGGGCATGCTGAGAACTCCCAACTCAAACTCTCCTGGTATCTAAGGTGCACAACTCAAACTCTCCTGGTATCCATAGCACTCGGTCACACTGACCTAAACTCCCAGTTCTGAACTCTTATTTTATTTACTTTGTTAAAAGATTTTAACTCTTTCAGTGTGTGTGTATGTGTGTGTGTGTGTGTGTGTGTGTGTGTGTGTGTGTGCTCGCACCAAGGGTGTTTTGTTGTAGAGCTGGGGAGGAGACTGGGGGATTCAAGCTGGGGGAACAGAGGAGAGAAGCTGTTTAGGCAGCCTACTTGGTTTTCTGGCTTCTGTGGCCTGTGGGTTAGCTTGGGTGTGTCTTCTAGAGTTGGAGACTATTCCCCTGTTCTGCTATGCTGGTGTGTTCCCAGTGAATGCCTGCTGGTGTAGAGGCTGGGATAATAGGATGAGCTGGCAGAAGGAGGGTTGGAAAAAAGATCTTTGCGCAAGGTTGTGGGTGGAGTCAGTGGGGGAATAGAGACAGCAGCAGGTTTCCTGCTCTAGAGCCAGGGATGAGACCTAGCCTGGTGGTAGCTGGATCTCAGATCAGCAGGAAAGGTCTGGGGTCACCTTCAGTCTACTTGTTATTTTGGGGGAGAGGCCTTGGGTTAGCATGGAGTGCTTGCTGGGTTTGGGGCCTGGGACAAAGCAATGGATGTGGAGGAAGATAAGATCTGTGAGATTCTGTTGGCTTAGATTTTTCAAAACCTACTTTAAAAAGGGTTCTTAAACACTTCAACCTCCCTTCTAGCCCACCTCCCACAGGAGGTAGTGGAAAAGAAAGGTTAATAGGGCAAAGGGGGATGTTAACCTTTTTAGAATTTTTTTTTTTTTGAGTGATTCCAATCTTCCTTGTCAGCAGTGCAGTCCTCTAGCAAAACACCAACATGAACCAGCAACTGCAGTCCAGTCCACTTAGCAATCACCACTCACAAATCCCGCAACGGGCAGTTTGATCCAGAAGAAACCTCGAGGCTCTGCCTGAGTCCATGGAAGCATCAAGAAGCCACTGCAATATCATGAGAAGTTCTTTGGTGAGTTTGTCTCTCAAGTCATGACAAACAAAGATCAGCGATGAGGGTCAAGGCAAGCCAATGCCAGAGCTTTCTCCCAGTGTCTGGGGGGTTCATATTTATATTTTTTCTAAATATCATGTGTCCTTTTATGTGTCTGCTTTAGCAAAACATTCTTTCATGTGTCTGCTTCAGCAAAACATTCTTTCACCTGTGTCTGCCCCAGCAAAACATCATATGACATAACTGAGTTTCCAAAGAAACCAGAAATAATTTTCACTTCAGGATTCAAAAGAGCTGGGAGCTGGGAACAGGGTGGTCTCTCTCTCTCTCTCTCTCTCTCTCTCTCTCTCTCTCTCTCTGTGTGTGTGTGTGTGTATGTGTGTGTTGGGAGGGAGGGCTGCCACGGGTTTTCTCATGTAGAGTGGGGGATAAGACTGGGTTAAGGGAAACAGAGAGAGCCCTTGTCTGTCTCATAAGGGCAGTCACCTCTCATCATTACATCCTTCCAGGCTTGCATCTGCCATTTTCCTCCTGTATCTGTGTCCTTGTGTTATATTCAAGAACTGAGTTGTGTTGTTGTCTGTAGAATATTCCATGTGCAGATTTAGTGTGTGAAAGGTATTGAATGATGTTCATTTATTAATTAATAGACTGATACTTTTTTTTTTTTTTTTTTTTTTTTGGTTTTTCGAGACAGGGTTTTTCTGTGTAGCCCTGGCTGTCCTGGAACTCACTCTGTAGACCAGGCTGGCCTTGAACTCAGAAATCCGCCTGCCTCTGCCTCCCAAGTGCTGGGATTAAAGGCGTGCGCCACCATCACCTGGCTAATAGACTGATACTTAAAGTTTTCTCAAAACACTGGCTATCAATCACAAGTCTTGGATGATCAGGGCCATAGGCTTCAGTTAACAGTTCTGTGTTTCTGGGTGAATCACTTCTTTTTGTTTCTCTACTAACTTTATTGAGAGATAATTTATCACATATTTGAAATATGAGTCAATGAAGTTTTTTAAATTATTGAAATCTGTAAATCCATTGCCACAGTCAAGACAAAAAATCATTTTTATAACCTTCTTGATTGTTTGAATTTTAGCCTTTATTACTCCTGGCCCATTTATCTATTCTTTTCTTTCAAATGTATTCTTTTTTCAGTAAAACTAAAGTTAGAAGTTGTAGCTTTCATATTAGTTATATTTTATGTACATTTATATAGTATTTATTTTTTAATGTTTAGTTTCCACCCCGCATAACAATTTTGAGATTCAGTCACATTCTAAATATGTTAGCAGTCCATTCCTTTTTTAATTTAAATTTTGACATATGTGTATAAATTCACATTTAAATGTAAGAAATAATATGATGAGAAATCTGCGTATGTAACATTTTGCAAAACAAGCACACGATTAAAGCCAAGATACTGACAACGATGGAGTAAACCACAAAGAAGGAAACTGTCCATGACTCTTTGCTAGACAGATCCATTAACTAGACAGATTGTACCTACCACCTCCTTAAAAACTAGACTACTTTAAAAGGGTTGCTGTATTTATTTGTATATGCTTGCATCTGTGTCAGTGTGAGTGCATGGACGTGCATTTATGTGAAGGTTTACACACCTATGCCAGGTATCCTCTTCTGCCACTCTCTGCCTCTCTCTTGCAAGGTGAACTCGGGACTTGCATTTACTGAGTTAGGATAAAAGCCAACAAACCTCAGCAGTCCTTCCTGTCTCTGGCTCTCTCAAAACCCACCTTGCAGGTTATAGGCATTTTGAAGGGATGCCTGATGTGTTTGTTATGTGGGTTCGGGGCTCTAAACTCTGGCTCCCATCATTATGCAATAAGCTCTCCTAGTGCCTGAGCCATCTCTCTAACCCCAGCATCCCACTCCTGTCCTGTTGAAGAGTATTTCTAATTCATTGTAAACTTGAGTAAAAGAGTTTCCGTATGTAGACTGCCTACTCATCTGTATTACCAACATCTTCCACTAGAGGGGGATATTTGTTATAATTAATGAATCCACACTGAGACCTCAAGTTCTCATCACTAACCTCCCTCATTTGCATCAGTATTCCCTAGTGTTTTATGCTCTGTGAGTCTGGACAAATGTGTGATGATATGTACCACAATTACAGTATCATGCAGAGTAGTTCCGTGGCACCCCCTCAAATCCTCAGTGTCCCTCCCATTTCCCTTCATCTCCCTGCCCTTGACTTCAACTGATCTTTTTATTATCTCTGTGATTTCTCTTTTCCAGATGGCACCCCACTCAAGCGGTTGTGATGTCTATCATACGTGTTCAGCGTCTCTATCTGCTGCTTTATTCATAACTATTCGTGCCTTCCAGTTTTCATTAATCTCTAGCCTTTTGTGTTTGTGTATAAGTGCTGTAAAGATCTGACTTTAAAAAAGAAAAAACCCCGTTTTTATGTGTAATGTTTTACTTGCCTGAAGTCTGCCATCATGTGAACACAGTGCATGTTCTCACAGAACCAGCCCGAGTACCCTGAGTCCTGTGTCCAAAGTGTGTGGTGTCTTCAGCTATAGGACTTACCTTTAGCCCCCGAGACCCAGGGCAACAACAGCAGACTATTGTTTTGGGAGGAATCTCTTGGACTGCCCTGACCCAAAGCTCAAAGGGATGCCTATTGTTTCTCCCTTCTTCCTCCTTCTTATTCCTGACCTCCCTTCCCCTCTCCAATTAAAGTCCTCATCTCCATTTTCTCATTTCCCCTTCATACTTAACCCCCAATTCTGCTCTCCAGACTCCCCTTCTTATGCCCCCACTACTTTCCCACGCCCCCCATTACTTTCCTGCTTTTTGAGGTTACTCCAGGTTATATGCTCATGGCCAAAGATTTGGAGCTAGGCTTCACAAATAAGAGACACCATGTCGTTCTTGTCTTTCTGATTCTGTGTTACTCCACTCAGTATAATATCTTCTAGCTGCTTCGTCTCCCTGTAAATTTCATGACTGTATTTTTCTTTACATCTAAACAGGATTCCATTGAGTACATATATGTACCACATTTTCATTACCCACTCTTCTGCTGAAGGACTGTAAGGTTGTTTCCATTTCCTGGTGGTTGTGAATAGAACAGCGAAGGACACGGCTGGGCAGGTAGAGTGTAGTGAGCGTTAGAGTCTTGTGGTCAGATGCTAAGGAGTGGTATGGACCGGTTGTAGGACTGATTTAATTTTTTAAGCATTCTCCATACTGAGTTCTCCACACTCCACAGAGTGGCTGCACTAATTTGTGGTCACATCAACAGTGAATGAGACCCCTTTCACTACAACCTCACCAGCGTCTGTCATCAGTTGCTTTGTCAGTCTTTGCTGTTCTGACTGGGTGAGATGAAATTTCAGTTGTTTTTAACTTGCGTTTCTCTAATTGCTACGTCTGATAAATGCTTTTTGAAATATTTCTTAGCCAGTTTATTTTCTCTATTGAGAACTCTCTGTTCAAGCCCATAGTCCATTTTTTTAAATTGGGTTGTTTTCTTGACTCTCTTTTTTTGAGTCCTTTATATACACATACTGAATATTAAGGTGTTGTCAGATATGTAATTGTGGGTTTCTTATTCACCGGATTGTTTCCTTAGTTGCACAGAAGCTTTTTAATTTTATGAGGTCATACTTGTCTATTGTTGGCCTAAATTCCTTGGCAAGTGGAGTCTTTTTCAGGAAGTTCATTCCCACATCTATAGCATGTAAGCTCCTGCCTATTCTCTTCCAGCAGGTTAGGTTTCAAACCGCGGTCTTTGATCCACTTGGAGTTAATTCCCATACAGGATGATAGATACGGGTCTGGTTTCACTCTTCTGCATTTTGACATCCACTTTCCCCAGCACCATTTATTCAAGATGCTGTCTTATCTCCAGCGTATAGTTTTGGCTTCTTTGTGAAATATCAGATGGGTGTAGTTACATGTGCAATAGCTTGCCTCTGTTTTAAATAATAAAAAGAAGCTTTTTAGAGGCTACTGTAGGAGCTGCAATGCATATCCATCACTAATCTAACTCTACTTTCAGTGGCTTCGTGCTGCTCCACGAGTGGTGCATTTTGTGATGGTGACGGGACCCTAGTTCTCAGCCATGCCATTGCTGCCACTTGTCTCACTTACACACAAACGTATGTACTGTATGTCAGGCTAGTCGCTTCTATATTGCTGTGATCAAGGTAACTTGTAGAAGGAATGGTTTATTTTGTGCTTGTGGTTCCAGAGCATGAGAGTCCATGATGGCGGAGAAGAAGCAAGACACAGTAGCCCAGAGCTCACACCATGAACCACAAATTCCAGCTTCAGTGACACACTTCCTTCAACAAGGCCATATCTCATAAATAGCTACTCACTAGGTCCAAGTATTCAAATGCTCAAGACTTACAAGGGGTATCTCATTCAATCATATATATATATATATCATATATATATATATGATTCAATCATATCATATCATATATACACACACATATATATACACACATATGTATATGTATGTGTATGTGTGTATGTATTAAATGCATGTAGAATATATGATAAAACATGTTGCTTTTATCATTTTTGCTGGTATGATCCTTTATATCAATTAAGTATAACAAATGAAGTGTTTTATGTTCACTTTTTCCTTCTGCAATACTTCATATAGACCTACGATCCTGATTTACATAATTTCCTTTTCTCTGAAAAACTCCTAACATTTTTTTCAAAGAACATATCTTTCAGGTTTTTTTTTTTTTTTTTTTTAATTTGAGCCAGTCTCCAGTTCTCCTTTTCTTTTGAAGGATAATTTTGCAAAGTGAGTGGTATTTTTTTTTAAATTTTCTTTTCTTTTTCCTCATAAAGAGTTTATTTGAGGATCTGGGGAATTAGTGTAGTTGCTAAATCTTTAACTTTTAAAACATCCCACTTTATTTGGTTTTTGCATGGTTTCTGAGCAAACATCAGGCTTATTTTTAATCAGGGCAGGTCAATAGGTCATGTTTCTTTCTTTTTATTTATTCTTCTCTCACACAATATATCCTGGCCGTATCTCCTCTTCCTCCACTCCTCCAAATCCCCCCACTCCCACTCCCCACTTTCATCCACTTTTCCTCTGTTTCCCTTCAGAAAAGGGCAAGCCTCTCAGGGATGCCAACTGAACATAGCATAACAAGATACAACGAGACTAGGCACAAACCCTCATATTAAGGCTGGACATGGCAATCCAGTAGGAAGAAAAGGGTCCCAAGATTAGGAAAAAGAGCCAGAGACACCCCCCCACATACACACACACACTTCCACTGTGAGGAGTCCCCCAAAATCCCTAAGGTAAGCGGCATAGCATGTACTCTGAGGACGTAGCAGAGACCCCTGCAGACTCTGTGATTACAGTTTTAGTCTCTGTGAGCTCCTATGATCCCTGCTTAGTTGATCTGTGCACCATGGTCTTCTGGTGGCACATGGCAGTAGAATTTGCTGAAGGAGGTGGGGGGGGGGGGAGGAACTCATGAGGTCACGTGATCTTCTCCTCTAGAGGTAAGCCTTGGTTTCCTGCAGTGTGACAATGACAGAGCTAAACACAGCATTCCTGGCTTTTCAGGTCTTTGGCATCCTCTCTGCTTCCTGGGTGGATGCTTAGGGCCCTGACATTGTTTTTTTTGGGGAAAATTTCAGTCGTTATCATTTCATCTGCTTCCTTTCTTCCTTTCTTCTTTCCCTGTTGTGAATGTCTCACCTTTCATAGTTCTCAAATGTTTTGTTCTTTTTTTATCGTCAGCTCCTTTCCTGGATTCCTCCCTTCTTTTTCTGTTTTTGAGGTCTCTATAGAGATAGCCTCAAGTTCAGAGGTCCTTCCGCCACAATGTCCTATTCACTAATGAAGCCCACAGAGGCCGTTCTTCATTTGTGTCTGTGTTTTTGATCCCTACCATCCTTCTCATGTTCTTCCTCAGAGTTTCTAGGTTTCCCTAACATTCTAAGTAAGCAGCCCCTTTTGCCTGAGAGAGTCCTTAGCATCTTGCAGGTTTTAGTTCCTAGAATGCTAATTTCAATAGCCCAGCAGTAGTTACATCTGAGCCTGGGTTTGATGTTTTCTCTGTCTCTTCCAGCTGCGCCCTTTGCCCTTGTGTGCTTTGCACTTTTTCTTGCTAGGCATTGTGGGGAAAGGAGCTGTCATCAGGCCTTCAGGAGCACACTAAGGAAAGCAGGTGAGAAGCATGCTGAACTCCTATGGTCAGGTGTTAGCATATGAGTGAATCTGTTCTCTGGATCCTGACCTTCAAATGTGCTCCTTAATGTCTCTCCGTCCTCAGTGGGATAGGATGACTAGAGTCACTTCTGGTTGAAAATTCTTTCTGGCTAGTTAGGCTCCAGTGAACACTAACAAATTAATCTCAGAAATAATTTCTCCCAAGGGCAAACCTTATCAAGAAAGATAGAACACTCTTATATTTTTAAATGTAAGTTCCATCTTCTTGTTCTCCAGATGGAAATAGGTGGGGTGGGTGGTGGGTGGCGGAAGGGTGCTCCCCCTTTTCCCACACCTCACTGTGAGACCTTTGGAGATCTCTGGAAGGGGAAACTGAGTTAAGTACAGCGGCAGTGATTGAATCTCTCTGGTGTTGACGGTCTCTCAGACTCACCCACGCCGAGCCTCCACTAAGTCATCTCCCAGCTCTCCTTTCCTGTGAGGCTCCTGCTCGTGGCTGTCTGCTCCCTCAGCTGTGGTCACCTCTATTCTGTAGCTCACGATTTTTCTTGACCCTGTAGATATGATTGTTAGGATGGGGTTGAGTCTTACAAATCTCTGACGTGCCAGCCTAGCCAACAGAATTCTCTGATCCACTCTTTAGCTCCAGGTAACCATCAGTCTGTTCCCTATCTCTGTATTTTTATCATTTCACGAATGCTATGTTAATGCAACCATTTGTGTAGAATTGAATAACCTTTTTTACTAAGCCTCTGTTTTTTTTGAACGCCCCCTGGCTTGTTCCCCTTGTCAGCAGTTTGTGCCTTTTTGTTGCTGGTCATATTCCATCTTGTGGTTTGACCAAGTCAGCTCAGTCAGTCAACAGGTTCTCAAGGGAGGGAGTGAGGATTAAAGAAAAAAAAAAAGAGAGAATTAGACAGCATTATAATATGACGCCAGCAAGTGCTGAAGCAGGTTTAATTTCTCCCGGTCTGCTTTATATCATTCTAGGTACATACAACGAATATAGTCAGTCCTAAGGCATAAGCAAAGTAGTCAAGTACAAATGAGGCATAGACAAAGGTCCTGAGGTCACTGTTTATAGGGACTTATCAAGATGATCAAGGTACAAGGAATACATTCCTCGGCTGTCTTTTCTTGAGCTTACTTCCTTGTCCTAGCCCAATGTCAAATATTCTCCCTAAATTCCCAGAAGCAGCCCCAAGAGCTCTCCATAGTGGTTGTATCAGTTGAACTGTTAACCCAGTGAAGGGCACCTGGTTGCTTCCAGTGCTTGAATGGTACAAATGAAGGTGCTATGAACATCCACATACAGGCTTTTGTGACTGAGAATTCATTTCTCTGGAACAAGTGTCCAGGACTGCAGTTGCCGATTCATTTGACAGTTGTGTGTTTTTTCATTGTTTCTAAGTTTGGTGCTATCAGTTTACTTTCCCCGTGGTGTCACTGTTTTTACAAAGTTAACTGCCCCGAATGAGCATGAAGTGGCTTCTATTATGGTTTTAATTTGCATCTCAGTAGTTATTAGTGATTTTGAATGTCTTTTCAAATGCATATTTTATCTTTTTGATAGCCACTTAGGTATACTTTTATTTATTTTGCCCAATTCCTTTTTGGATAATTTTTACTGTTGCATTTGAGTGTTCCTTATAAATTATATTTTAGACATTGGTCCTTAGCTGAATTTATGCTTTTCTGGTATTTTTCTTTCAGATTGCTGCTTATCTTCTCAGTCACAGAAAATTGTAATTTTGATGAAGTCTAATTCATCAATAGTATCTGTCTGGGTTATAATCTGTGCTCTTAAGTCTCAGAATGCTTTAAAAAGATCTTATAGTTTTATGATTGTATGTCTGGGAATATTCATATTTACAGACACTGTTTAAAAAAGTATACATTTTTTCAAGAGAATTAAATTGTTTATTGCGTATACAAGATAATGGGTGATTCACAAGCTTCATTCCCATCTGTTATTTTATCTGACACCATTATTCAATTTTGATATTGCATGGGATGTGCCAGCAACCATTTTATAACCAAATTGTGACCTTGCTTGGATGACCCTTTCAATGGTGAAACTCATTAACAGTTACAACAGTAACTGGCAGTTTAACCACACCAAGGTTCTTGAAGATAAGGGCTTCTCCACCCAAGCAATCGTAAATAAATTCCAAATGGAACTTGGCACCACCCCGAAGGAATCCTAATTTCACACTGCTGGGGAAGTTCACCAAGATGGCTTCAGAGTAGACTAACTTTGCACAGCACATTTTAAAAAAAAGGACACATTTATTCAACATCATGATCAGACTATTACATTTAGCAATCAACAGCATGGGTGAAAAAGGTCTACAGTAAATTCTTTTGTTGGAATGTTTTATACTTTCCACAGAACAGAAACTAAAATAACCTGTTATACAATTAGCCACAAATACAGTCTGGAGTTTTTGCCCACACACATGAGTATTGTCTAAAACATATCTTCTTTGTAGCAGCTAGGCCCTGCCACCACTGTGCTTGGCCGAGTTCACAAAGCTGTTGTAACCTGTAGCTTCCTTGTCTCTTCTCTGGCTCTCTTCTGCTAAGCTTTGTTTCCTGGATGTAATTAGAATCCCCTGCCACTGCCATATCTACTGCTGCTGCTGGAACCTCCATAGCCGGCTTGGTTTCATGGTTTAGCAAAGTACTGGCCTCCGCCACCACAAGGGCCAGAGCTCCTGCCTCCAAAGTTTCCTCCCTTCATTGGTCCAAAATTTGTAGCCTGGTTGTTGTAATTGCTAAAATCATTGTAGCTTCCACTATCTCTGCTTCCACTACCACCACCAAAGCCACTTTCGCCTCCTCCGTTGTTACAGCTGTCACAGCTACCACTCCTGCCATAGCCTCTGCTCTGGTTTCTATAACCCTGTCCACCATTTTCATAGCCTTTGCTTCCTCCAGAGTAACCAAGGCTGCCTCCTCCCTAACCACCATCATTGCCAAATCCATTTTTAGCCATCCCCACTGCCACCATATCCACCAAATTGGCTGCCACCAAAGCCAACATGACCACTGAAGTTTCCCTCCTTGACCAAAATTGTCATTGCCACCAAAACTGCCTCCACAACCACCACCAAATTTCTGGAACCACTTCAACCTCACTGGCTGGATGAAGCACTAGCCATCTCTTGCTTCGACAGAGCCTTTCTTACTTCATAGTTGTGGCCATTCACAGTAAAGTGTTTCTGAATAACAATCTTATCCACAGAGTCATGGTCATCAAAGGTGACAAAAGCAAAGCCCCTCTTTTTTCCACTGCCTGTCAGTCATAATTTCTATCACTTCAATTTTTCCATACTGCTCAAAATAATCTTGTAGGTGATGTTTTTCAGTATCTTCCTTAATACTACCAACAAAGATCCTTTTCACAGTTAGGTGGGCACCTGGTCTCTGAGAATCTTCTCTTGACACCTAAGAATCTTCTTCTTAGGTTCCGCAACTCTTCCATCTGCCTTGTGTGGTCTTGCTTTCATGGCAGCATCCACTTCCTCTATAGTAGTGTAGGTGACAAACCAAAGCCCCTGGATCTCTTGGTGTTTGGATCTCTCATTACCACACAGTCGGTTAGTATTCCCCATTGCTCAAAATGGCTCCTCAGACTCTCATGGGTAGTTTCGAAGCTCAGCCCTCCAGTGAAGAGCTTCTGCCAGCACCGGTGAAGAGCTTCCACAGCTCTTCCTGCTCCTTGGAAGATTCTGACTTAGACGTTACGGCAGGGTGATGAGATCCTTCAGTGATGCTTCCTCAGCAGCATCAAAGAGCAGAAAGGAATAAGATAACAAATGTGCCTGGTACATTTTTTGTATATTGATTACATTTTGCATTTTCATAAAAATTACATATTTTTCAGACACTTATTTTTTTGAACTTTTGGTTAGTGTACAGAGACATAGGGTTCATTATGTGTCATCTCTATTTCATGTTCTGTTCTCGTCCATCTCCTGTCTTCTATCCCTTATCTCTTCCAAAATACCTCTTCTGTTTTCATCACACACACACACACATATACATACATGTACACATATACACATGCACACACCACACACATGCATGTGTGTACACACATATAAGCATATGTGCACACACATATATACACAAGCATACATGTACACACCACACACATGTACATACACACATATATAAACATATGTGCACAATACACACATACATACACATGCATTTCATTATCTTCTCTTGTTCCTTCCTTCCTTCCTCTTATAGTCCCACTTCTATTTTCATTATCTGTCTGTCTGTCATCTATCTAAATTTAAATTAGATTCTGCTTATGGCAGAAAACATATTTGTATTTCTGAATCTGGCTTATTTTGCTAACAGGATAATCTTAAGTCCCATCCATTTGCGTGAATGCCATAATCGCATTCCTTTTACAGATGAACAAAATTCCGTTGTGTGCTGTGTTATCTTTTCTTTGTCCATTCGTCTTTAGATGGCCATCTAGGCAGGTTCCAGGTCTCAGTTGTGAGTAGTGAGGCACTGAGCATGGATAGGGGAGAATTTCTGCTGACTGAGATACGTTGGGGCATATATCCAGAAGTGGGATAACCGGGTCTAACGGGAGTTCTGCATTTCAGTTTTTTGAGAACACCCCTTTCAATGGTGGCTACACATAGACTTTACCAGCCACATTCGAAGGTCCCTCTTTCTTCACATTCTCACCAGCATTTTGCTATTTGTTTTCTTGATAACAGCCATTCTGACTAATTCTGACCAGAGTGAGACAGCTCCACAAGTTCTCCTCATTTCTGTTCCCGTGATAAGAGCTGAACAGCTTCCCCAAATATTTTTGGTCACTCTTTTTATTTTTTTCAAGAACTTTCTATTCAACTCAGTAGTCTATTTATTGAATAGATAGCTTTGCTTCTTTGGTGTTTAATTTTTGGAATTCTGTATTGATTCTAAATATCAGTTCCCTGTTAGATGGATAGCTGGCAATATTTTCTCCAATTCTGTAGGCTGTCGCTCCGCTCTGCTGATTGTTTTCTTGGCTACACAGATGCATTTCAAGTGCCTGCAATTCCGCTTGTCAGTTATGGGGATTGTGAGCTAGGCTATTGGTTTTTTTTTTTTTTTGGAAAGCACCCCCCCCCCCCAATGCCTTTATCCTGAGATATTTTCCTCTAGCTATTTCAAGCCTTCTCTTAGATCATCATGTTACATCAATTTGGGATTGGTATCTGTGGGGGGTGAGAGATATAGACTAGTTTTATTCTTTTTCCTGTGGATACCCAGATTTTCCAGCACCGTTGATGGAAGAGACAAGTATTTCCTTCAATTCCTCTTTTCTCTTTCCCTTAAAAAATATGATTAGGTATCTTGGCTGTGTGGCTTTATTGATGGGTCTTCTGTCTTGTTCCATTGGCCTATATGTCTGTGTCTCTGACAGTCCCACACGTATTTTGTTAGTGTGGGTAGGTGTATAGTTTGCGTTATTCTGGTATCTCTAGCCTTGTTTAGGACTGCTTTGGTTGTTCAGGGTTTTTTGTGTCTCTTTTAATTTTAGAAGTTTTCCCTAATAGCTCTGTAAAGGATGCTGTTGCAATTTTGATGGTGATTATATTAAAATCTATAGATAATTTTAGCATTTTTTGTAACTTTTATAATACTAATTCTGTCCGTCCATGTACATGAGATCTCTGTCTTCTGCATCTTCTTCCATTTGTTTCTTTGAACTCCTATGTGGCTGAGGATGACCTCGAACTCCTGATCTTCCAGCCTTTACCTCCCAAGTGTTGTGTTATAGGCACGTATCATCAAGTCCAATCCTAATATTACTTGGCAAATATATGTACATATGGTATGCACATGTGTGTGTGCATATACATATGTATACATGCGTGTGTAGGCTTGAGGTTGATGTTGTGTATCTCTCTCGATCACTTTCTACTTTTATTTATTGAGCCAGGGTTTCTGTTGAACATGGAGCTCACAGGTTCCAGCTAACCTGGTTAGCTAGTTTGCCCCAGGAATGCCCTGCCTTTACTTCCTGAATGCTAAGATTACAGGTGGCCACCATGAATACTTTCCCAGCTTTTATGTGGATACTGGAAATCTCAACTCTAGTCCTCATAATCCATGGTAAGTACTTTACTCAGTGAGCTGTCTCCCCACTCCAAGCCCTTGCTTTTGAGTGTTGATTTTGTGTCCTATTACTTTGCCGAAGAAACAATAGATCTGAGAGTTTTCTGGTGGTGTCTTCAGTGTACATTAAGTGTAAGATCATGTAATCTGCAAATAGGAACAATGACGCATCCCTTTCTGCCTTATTGCTCTTGCTAAGACTTTGAGCAGTATTTTGAGCAAGAGTGGAGAGACAGAGGTAACTACCATCTCACTCTGGGTTTTAGAAAAAATGTTTTGTTTTTTCTGCATTTGCATAATGTTTGCTATAGGTTTGCCATATATAACTTTTATTATGCTGGAATATATTTCTTCTAGTTCTCGTTTCTTCTGGGACATTCCTGACCATGTCGGGATGTTGAACTTCACTAAAGGCCTTTCTTTCATCCTCTATTGAGATGATCATGTGATTTCTGTTGTTAAGTCTATTATGTGCTACATTACATTTCTTGATTTATGTTGAACCATCCTTGTACCCATGGTATAGAATACACTAGATCCTGCTTAAGATCTCAATGTGTTGTTGAATATAATTTGCGTATACTAAATCTTTTCTCATTGTCTACCTGACAGAAGATACAAAGCTCCAGCAAATATTGAAAGAAAGTTCCTGCATACCTGTCACAGACCCACGAATAACCATCTATTATTCTTAAAATTAAATTGTAAAACCAACCATCTTCATTCACACTTGTAACAATGATAAAGGGAAGGGACACAGAACACCTTCACACATCCTGTGTAGTATGCAGTAAGCCAGGAGGAAGTGTGTACTGCTCTTTTAGTCCCTGCGTCTATGATGGACAGATGTGACAGATGCACCTGAATCCTTCTGCCATATGTGTCTCATTTGTCCTTAGGAAACATTGGCTGAATTTTTTTTGATGGGGTGCCTGAACCTTCATTTCTGAAGGTCTTGATTCTTTAGTGTTTCTGCCTTGTGTGTGTGTGGGTGGAATTGGAGATATGGGCATCTACTACAGTAGCACACTAATTAAAAATTTTCTTTTAAAAATTACATTTATTTACTGACTGTGTATGGATATGTGTGTCATGGTGCATGTGCAGAGATCAGAGGATAGATTGTGGAACTCTATTCTCTCTACCATGTGGAACTTGGGGTACAAAGTCAGGTCATCAGGACTGGTGCCTTGACCTGCTCAGCTATCTTCCCGGGCCTTTGTTTTGTTTTTGAGACAGGACAGGGCACTGTTTATGAAGCTCAGACTGGCCTTGAACTTGTGATTGTCCTGAATCAGTCTTCCAAGTGCTGTAACTCCTAGCGTCTGCTACTCTGCCTGCTTTCTATTTGTTTTTTTTTTTTTTTTTTTTTTTTTTTTTTTGAACATGGAAATACTAAGGGATGATCCAAGGAAATCATCTATGTTTTTGATATAATCCCATTCACTTCAATTGAGTGTCAGAAACCTGGTTTTCCTTGGCTAGTTGGTATTAATTATTCTGGGCAGTACAATTTCATCCCCTTTGCTTGTTCATTTGAGGAAGCCATCTGACCACTGCTATTTGTCTCAAGAATCAGTTCAGCAGAACCACATTAATCAATAATAGAAGTATTGATATGTTCTGAGCACCAGAGATCTCCAGATCCATAGAATCCAAAGCCCTAGAGACAGGATTTAAAGGTATATTCATGTATTTCAGATACAACAGTGAAAAGAGCCATTCCCACTTTGAATTTTGGATCCCCGAATCAATGCATTTTGGCACCATCGATTGGTCAACATTACAAACATTGCTTTGCACCTTATGACTGAACTGTCCTTTCATGGAATTGTCTCCCATCTGTTTCTGGGACAGAATCCCCAGCAGTCCACCCTATCATTCTTTTTTAGAGGGATAGGTCATTAAATACCATGGGTATGCACTTATTGCTGCTCTTCAAGTGAATAGGTTCTCGGTCAGAAATGATGTGTGTGGGATATTATGATGATGGCAAGACGTTTGCAATTCTATTGAATTCTGTTGACAGCAGTTCAAGAAAACCACAGAGAAGACAAATTCCCATCCAGGGTCTATTTCTGGCGAGGACATGTTCTCTCTCCTTTTGTGCTGAAGTGGACTCACTATAATGCATTTGTTAGTGAGTGGTTAGCGAGGACACCCAGGAAATTGTGCTAGTCCAGGGCTCATGGCTACGTTCTACTGTTGGCAAGCCAGGCCCTTGGCAAGAGCAGAAGCCAATAGCCTTGGTGAAGGGGAGGCCATGTTTCTGAGCCCATGTTTAACTGCATCCTTGCCTCACTGCCCATTTCCTGCATGTTCTAAGATGGTTTGTATCCTGTGTATATCAGAACTTCTGTGTATATTAGAACTTCTCAACAGAGGCTGTCCTTTAGTGAGCATCATAGCTCACTGGATCATAGACATCTATCATCACGTAGTGAGTGTCACCTGGAACACAGACATCTATCACTTCTGTGTCACCCATAGAGGCTTAGTCTCACATCCTTCACAGAATTTAAGGTTTTTAAAATTATTATTTCTAAAATTTCTTTTTATGACATGGCCCCCTTCGCTATAATTTTGGCCCCCAGTGTTATAGATGTTGGATGTTTGCTTTGTGCTGAAAACAAGTTTTCCTAAGTTGTTTCCATTGTTAAAACCCCTATTTTCCTTGCCTGTTTGCAGGGTTCTTTATTTTCTCCCTTGTTATTCTGTGCTATAAGCCTCATTCAGTCAATATTATTATTATTATTTTTTTTTTGAGACAGGGTTTCTCTGTATAGCCCAGGCTGTCCTGGAACTCACTCTGTAGACCAGGCTGGCCTCGAACTCAGAAATCCGTCTGCCTCTGCCTCTCAAGTGCTGGGATTAAAGGCGTGCGCCACCACCGCCCGGCCAGTCAATTTTTAATACTATACATTTTATGTGTCTTTTCCCAGTTCTAAAATTCACACACAGACACACACACACACACACACACACACACACACACACACACACACCATCTCATCTGGTAACGTCAGCACCTTCTTATTCTAAGAGGTCTTTTCCTCATGGGGAGGGTTTGTAAAAGCTTTTTATGCCCTTGATCCTGAGGTCTGGATCCTCTCAGAGTTTCCACCTGTAGAACGTGTTTCCTCTGAGAGTTGATCACACTGTCTTGATCCTTTGAATATCAAGTACTATCAGATTGAATTTTAGGCATTTTTGAGCATTACATTATAAATCTTTTGGTATCTCTCACGGAGAATGTTTATTTATTTTATTAGCAGGTAATCAGCCTCATTAGGTTCTAGGTTTTCTCTTGACATCTGCAGATGGTGGTTGCAATGAAAGCCTAGCTTTCGTAGCCTTTGCTTTGCCCCTGTGGGTCAGTTTCTTGTGGGTAGCACTCCAGGATAGGACAATAGATGACATTTTAACCTGGACCCCTCAGTCTTCACGTACAGCTGTGCTGCACAGGCTCATCTGAGGGAGGATACTGGAACCTGAGGCAGGACGAGCATCTCCCATTCTCCAGCTTCCTCCTCTCTATGATCTCCACACTTTTTAGTGCCCAAGGATCGTTCTCACAGGTTCTTCACTCAGTTTTTCCAAAGTACTTTCAAGGACCTGGTATGGGACACAGGGCTGATGTTGGGTCAAAGTCAAAGGAAAAAGAGCAGAATCTAGGAAGCTCATGTCTTGGAAGGGATCACTCTGTCGTCTCTCTGGTCTATCTATAACTGTTTGCCTTCTGAGTCTATGAGTAGTTTCTGTTTGTGTCTGAGATTTCCACTGCAAGCAGTAGGGGGAAGTTGAGGTGGACTATTCCATTTTGTCTGGCACTGGACTTTCCAGACAATACGGTTTTCCGTGATGTTTCTAGGTGCTTCCTGGGAAGCAGAAACCTTGCCCATGTTTTTGTAGTAGTGAATAGGTCACATTGGTGATGGAGAAGCTGCACCAAGTGTAGAGTGGAGAAAGAGAGTGTCTACCTCAGTCAAACGTGGTCGGGAGTTTATTCCTTTATCATTGATGAACAAACATCCGGTTATTTTTGGAACATACTGTTGCTTTCTGTTTGTTGCCAAACACATTGGAAATAGAAGATTTTTTTTTTTTTTTTTTTGCCTAAAACATGATGTCTGTTGGTATTTAAATGGCAGTTGGTGCTTGGAGTTGCCAAGAGCTGTTGTAGGATTAGAGGAGTTTTTGTTGTAGTGTTGTTGAGTTCCTGAATGAAAACTGGAACTCCCGAGGCAGCCAGATAATGGCCTTTCTTCCTTATGGGAATAAATAGAACCCATAATTTAAGTAAGACCCTCTGTTTTTAAGTAAGATAGGAGACCACTGTACTCTCTTTTTAGAACATTTGTTATATCATTCTGTGGTAGGTGGATAGGTGGGGAGACACACCCCTTCATCTCTCTATTTAGAGTCTTTATTAAGAAACTTTGTCTCATCTTTTGATGTGTGTGTGTGTGTGTGTGTGTGTGAATGTGTTTTTGTGTGTATGTGCGTGTGTTTTAACTGTAGACTCAACCTTGCTTTACAGCAAAAATGAATTATGGAGACCTTTGTTCCTTTGAGTCCCAGATAAGGCAAAAGGAGATTGTAACTGGAGTTTATCTTGAACCCACAAGTTTTGCTCAGTAGACACTATACAAAAGGTCACGGTATTCAAGCCCCTCTTTCTCCTGGCCCAGTTTCCGGGGACTCTGGGGACTGAGTTGTAGGTCGCAGGCAACTCCTTGGCTACTGGCTTCAGTTACTGGAGGAGAAATGTCATAGCTGAGGTCAAGGCTTCTTCGATCAGGGAATATTTTTGCAATTTAGGGAAATGGCTGGATAGAATCAATGTTGTAGCAGGCTATTTCTTGCAACTTGTGTTTGACAGAATTAAAAGACACGTAAAGCCCTTTGGCCAGTCTTCGTCTCTAAGGATTTTGAAAATGCTCATTTTATTCTAATTAAAAATATCCAAAGTACTATTTAGCTCAGAAAGAGAGGTAGCCTCCAGGATGCTGGGTCTCGAAATATTGGGCATATCCAATATTCACAAATATCACATATTCTTCTAGAGGGCCCCTCCTGGGCAACAATTTCTTGTTGTAATCATTATGGCGATCTCGGTTTAAAGAAGAGCCATAATGAGTATTCAGAGGAGGAAGTTTAAGAAAAAAATTTACATTTTACCCACAAAGTAGCTTGCTGCTTACAGACCTGTGACAACATGAGTAAGTCATTCTGTACAATTTCATTTATAGATTAAATTTCCACCTTCTCTTAGGGCCAGAGGGCCAGCCAACTGGGCCATGACTGGGAGGAGTTTCTGCAGTAGTCTAGATCAGAAAGAACCAGTGACTAGAATCTGAGTTAGAGTCTGAATCAACACAGGCCATGTGTGAGTGTGTGGAAGGCAACCTCAACAGGCAACGGGAGCCAGACGGAAGGAAGGTGTCCAGTGTAGAGCTGGGTAGTCCCCAGCACTGGGGAACTTGAAGTTTACACTCATTAGTTTGGGTATAGTGGGTTGGGGTGAGGGCAGGGTACTGATGTAGACAGAATGTCAGATTGTGGTAAAGATTTAGGACATAACGAGTCACTGAAAGGGTCTCTTCATCACTTATTTTTGACATTCATTCCAATTTTTATTGTCCTTTCTTTCTTCTTCTTCTTCTTCTTTTTTTTTTTTTGCCATAGAAAGTGGCTATAGAATCCATTGTAAAGGAATAATTTTAGTTTTTTAATTCCACTTAACTGCTTTATTTTAAAATATTTTTATTGTACTATTAAATGTGTTAGAGGACACACAAAGCAGAAGACACAAATTTAGATGACATGAAAAAGAACTGGGGATAAAGTGAAAATGTTCCAGGCCCTGGAGCTCCCGGACAACTGCTTCTGACATTTTAGTGAGTTGTCCTGAAATTTTGGTGAAGGTCTTTTCAGTGTTTTCACATAGAGCAACAATTCCCCTTCCTGTCAGAATCTGTTTAGAGCCACTGGTTTTTGAAGTGCACCAGGAGGGCCTATCTGAAACTTGTCCTGTGCACTGTTAAGGTATCAGAGCTGCATGGGGCTCTGTTCTCGATTGCTGATGTGCTGGTGAAGGCCAGAGAGGCAAGCTTGAGTAAGATCAGTAAAGTACACAAGCCACTGGTGAAAGGGAAGGTGCAGGGCACCAAAGACACAAAGACTCCTGGGGATCTCAGGAGCTGCAGTTTGAAAAGTCATCAGGGAAGTTTACCAGGAAGGGAACATATGGATCGATACTTGGGACAGTGAGAGAACATATAGGCACCCGGATGAATAGAAAATATCAAATGCAAAGGTTCTGTGGGGAGAGGGTCAAAGAGGTCAGTGTGGGCATGACGAGATGGCCAGAGGAGGCAAGTGATAGGGATAGCATTTCACCTCAGTCTGGCTTGCTCATGGAACCTTGTTGCTTGCCAGAGGTCTGTACAGTTGAATTAGAAAATGGTGCACCTGACCAGTGTTTCATGTTGGTGCCAGCAGCAGTATGGGACATGGGTTTGGAGCAGGCATAGTCTTTGAAGTCATGTTAAACTGATAAACAGTTACACCGCCTATATAGGCTTGACCTTGTGAACTGTCTAGGTGAGCCATGATAGCTGGGTGAACACTCCAGGTAAGCCAGCCACACCTTCTGTAGCAAGAAGCATACTCTGGAGGATTTGGAGGAGTCTCCAGCTATGTCTGAAGTTATTGGATGTGCTCTGCAGTGGCCCAACCTTATTTTGTCAATGTCTGTGGCATGTTTCATCCTGGGCAGCATCTGATACCATTTAGACAAAAGACCTGGGAGAGCTAAGCCCAGAACAATCTAATTAAAGTGCAAAGCTCTGTTGCCCAGCTGGTGTAAGGAGACTGAGTTTTAAATCAGTGTCATCACAGTCGCCCGGTGGGGGAAGCACGACTCTCCAAGCATCTTCTGCACGAAGCACTTGTTATGATGATGGGTCTAAAAAATACACATGAGTTGTGCACATCCGAGGATAACAAGAACACCAGACCATGACAAGTCCAATGAACTGTATAATTGGAAAGGATTTTGTCAGAGATGGCTGCTGCTGCCCTGTTGCCTCTCTGGCTATGATGGGAAGCAACTGAGTGTCGGTCATCACCAACACACCCACAATCCAGTGGCAGAATATAAATGTAAATTATGCTAAAATTAAAGAGGAAAGACTCAAGAAACAAAAACATTTAGGTGAGTATGACCTCCAGAGTCTTCCATGGCCCGCTGGCACTGAGGGTCTGCTTTGACATCCTTCCTGTCCACTGTCAACTGGGGAAGGAGGTTGCAAAGAAGGAGGAGTCTCAGGGGTGGATGTACATTGCATGGACAGTGTCAGAGCAATGGGAGGCTGACCCCTCGCTGGGGTCAAGCTCCTGCTAACCATACCTTCTCTCCACTGCCCACTGTCCTGTCAAGGACCTGGTACAAAAAATACTCTGGAGAGAAGAGAGAGAGAGAGAGAGAGAGAGAGAGAGAGAGAGAGAGAGAGAGAGAGAAGCATTTTCAGATAGGGAGGCAAGACTAACATGGTTTCACTGGGTATAGTGATGTCTATTTTTAGTTTAATTTTGAAAGCAATATAAAACTTATAAGCAAATAAAAAGGCTTATTTTCTGCCCCTAGTCTTTGCCCCCTCCTCCCCGACTCCCTGTCCCAGCTACGGCAACCATATTAGGGTCCCTTCCTCAATAAAATTAATGCTTTGGAAAGCCCAAAATGGAAAACAGACTTGATAAGACAAAAGACACATAAGTACCAGCACTAGAAATTACACTAGGGCATGGCTTTGGGGTAGCCAAGATTAATTAATTAATCAGTTAATTCATTTTATTATCATAGAAGAATCAGAATAATTTTGCAGCAGAAAAGTCATATATATATATATGTATATATAAGTATATATCAAATATTGATACATACTCTGCTCTTTCCCATTATAGTGCAGAAGGTAAGACATGTTTATACTGTGCCTTCCTTTTGCCCTGTCCACAACAGCGCATCTTTTTCAGCTGCTTAGTACTCAGCAGGTGACTCATGCTTTGCTGATCTTCTCTTCATGGACATTTTAATTTATTTCCAGTATTTTGCTATTACAAACAAGTGCCGTTGATTGACATATCTCCTGGATGAATTCTGAGCTTCACAAGGGCAATGCTCATTTTGTTATTTATAACAGAAAACATAGTCCTGGATGTATATGGTGGACGCTCAGCGAGCTCAAGCCAGTGAAACTGAACTTTGAGAATCCCAGGTAGTCAGCCATGATGAATGTGGCCACGATGGAAGGTGACGTGAGGAGGCATGATAAGATCTTCATCTGTTCCCCCACCCAGCTCTGACATCTATACCTTTCAGCTTCCCACTCCTGCTCTCATTAAGTAAATGTTCCATCTTCTGTTTGCACCACTTACCTGAAGGCTGGTGGGCTTCCCCTGTCTGGCCACATCTCACATTCTGACCATATCACCCGCTAAGAGACACGAGTTTTAAAATCCCGGAGGACAGACAGTAACTGTCTGCAGTGCCCAGTCGTAGCTGGCTTACACTCACAGGCTTCCAGTTAGTCACCTTGCCAGGTAATCAAGGCCTAAGAGTCAAGATTCAAACTCAGCCTGAACTCAGTTCCCAGATGTCAGGTGCTACTGTGTGACACCGGGCAAGTCAATCTATCTTTCCTTCTCTTAAATAGAGGTTTTTACATCATATCTACTGTCTTAGTCCTATTGAGCGTCTATGACAAGAGTCTAGTTAGCTTAACAATAGAAATCTACTTTTCACTATCTGGAGGCCGGGAAGCCCAAGTTTAAGCAGATTTGCTAACTAGTAAAGGCCCGTCTTCTAGTGTAACACAGTGTGGCAGGCCAGTTCTCCACAGCCTTCTTTGGTGCGGATGTTCATCTTCCAGAGTCTCTGTCTCCTAATAGTGTCCTCTTGGTGGATGCTGGGGAGACAACACAAAATTCCGACCATTACACTTCAGTGCTCTTGAAATGAGTTCACATACAGGGGTATTTAGAGAAGCTGCCACAAGTAGGCTGTGACACTGACCACTCCTCTCCTGTGTTGCACTTGCTTTGTTCCCTGGGAGTGAACGCATAGTCCTGGTATGCTTTTATTGAAGACGGTAAAAAGCCATGGGCAGTATATGCCATCAGTTTCCAAGCTGAAGACATGACCCATGCCCAGCTGACAGCACACGATCCCTTTCTGTGTTCCCAGAGTGACCCACAGTATACCAATGACAATAGCAGCAAAACCTTCACAGCCTACATGCAGCAACTTTCCTAACTGCCCCATGTGTGGAAACTCATTGTCTTTTCAATAACGCTGAAGTAAATGCAATGCTCTCAGTCTTGTGCTACCAGGAAACTGTTGCACTGGCAAATCCGTGAAGCATTTGCAGAACGGTTAAAAACTTAAGCTCAGGGTTAGATCTGGCTTTGGATTTTGACTTTGACTTATTGGCTATATATCATTGGATCAGCTACTCCACCTCCCTAAAGCCGATCCGTCTCATCAACTAAATGGGTGATCATGGAACACATTTTGAAAGGTTTTTGTAAGTTTAAATGAGAAGATGAATGGAAAGCAATTAGTACTTGGGACATACCACCCACTATGATAGCGCTGGCATCCAGAGTGACCCTAGGAGCGGCCATCACTGGTTTAATTTTTTACTTTGAACATGAGAGAACTGAAAGATGGAGAAACTAGACAAGGTCATGTGGATGGTAAGTGGAAGAGGTGGACGGGCCTGGGGTCCAGCAGATTTGGGAGGGACTGGAGCATGGCACTGGGATATATGCCTTGCGTGAGTTGAGCCTTTTTCTATAATGAATTGGGAGTCAGATCCAAATAATCTATGATATAAAATAGCAGGATTAGAGAAGTATATTCACAAAAGGGAAATGAAATGATGGCTAAGAATCGGCAGAGCAGCTCTTCATAGCATTGTAGGCAGACTGCAGTGTGGAGGGCTCCCTTCAGATTTCCAGGCTCTGTGGTTCAGAACAAACAATTGGATCAGGGCAGTAGATAGTCGTAGAAGTAAAGATAGTTTATTAAGGGAATACTTCTAAGGACAGAAGGTGCACCGAGAGCTGGGACAGGCAGAAGATCAGTGGCCCTGGGTCAGAGTCATGACCTCCCATTTCCTGGCTCATTTACATATCACCCACATTCCCCCACATATAGACATGGTGGGCTTTTCTCCTGTATGCCATGGCCCTTACATGTAGCCTTTTGGTGGTAGGGGTGGGTGGGTGTATCTTATGAGATTAAACATTTTTTTCTCTGTTACTGGTTTCTTTCACTTGTTAATCTTGATAACTCTCCCTACCTTTTGTCCTCATAACTTTCCTCTGAGAGCTCTGGTCTCAGAAATATTTTGGGGGAACTTAAGAATGATGACCAGACTCCTATACTTTTTCATGCTGGTGAAGGGCATAGTCGTCTGCCTGAAAGGGACCATAAAACTCCCTCACTATCTGATCCACTGGTTGGAGAGGAGGCGTTGGATCCAGTGTGGTGGGAGTTGGCTGGAATGCACGTGTTACAAGGATTTTACTTTTAAAATGCCACGCACTAGAAGACATATATTTTTAGAAGCATGGATATAAGAACTAAGAAAGAGTAACTGATTATGTCAATCGAAGGTCTCCCAGGGCCAAGATTGCCCCAGGAGGCTGAGATCCTTGTATAGCTCACTCCCTGGGTTGTTAAAAACATCATCATCATCAACAACAACAACAAAACAACCACCACCACTACTACAATACCTACAGCAACATACTGTTAATGGCTCTGTATTGAGAATATAGCAAGACACAAAAGAGCAATTTTACGAAGGAAACAGTGGTGAGATAGATTAAAAGGTAGGCGGGGCGAAGCTGTAATAATGGAGCAGATACAATAGCAACGGGGCCAAAGGAAAAACAGCAAATGAAACCAAACAATTGCAGTCATTGAAATGGGGCTTATCTCTGTCTTTCAGGGGATGTCCTTGGGTGGATTCCTGATTGAGGAGTTTTTAGGGCTTTTAGCAGCTCTGTCTTTAAGCTGTTCCTGAGGCTAGGCAGCCCAAGATAGGCAAGGCTCTACCTTTACACTCACTGCTCACGGTCTTTTAGTCTAAATGGGGTAAGCTGTTATTCTCACTTGAAAGGCGTCAATCACATCAAAAGCTCCTCGACAGGGCTCATCTGTCAGCACTTACTTCGCTCTTACAGTTCACATAAGTGTCTCAGATAGCCACGTGCTACAGATTTTATCTGGACGATGAAGCTACAGGTTCAGGAGTGCTCCCTAACCTTCAGGCGAGGACTGTTATGTTTTGTTACCGGGCCATGCAGGGGGCTGTTCCCAAGGCTGGAGGGGTAAAAATAAGTCTGTTGTCTTTGAGGTATTCTCATTAATAATTGATTATTACACAAGATCATTTAGTAAGCAGTCCTGGGTTATTGATTAAGGTACAGAATGAAACCTTATTTTGGCTCTCTGTAGTTACTGCGGTGAGACTTTTATCAGGTAACCTTGGATAGAATCAGTCTTTGGAGCTGAAGGGCAGCTCCTTGTTCCTTGGAACTGCAAGGAAAGGTAAGCTTTTTTTCTATTGCTCCGGTTCCCATGGTTCTGACAAGCACTGTCCCTTTAGAATCTTCCTTCTTCTGCCTGGCATTTCTCTGATGGACAGGTTGTTATCTCTCCAGGAAATGTACTGTCCCAGAGTTAAGGTTATCAGTTCATTCCAGTCTCATATCTGTAATTATTTTTTCCAGGACCTCTTGGATTTTTCTACTTCATTTGTGCTGTGTAGAGAGAATATCTTGTGTGTTGTATGGATTCATCACCTGTCAAACAAACCCTATGACCTATAGGAAGGGGTAGAATAGAAGGTGGGACATCTGGGAGGCAGAGAGAATTTTGGGTAGAGCCAGGTGCTGGAGATTCACCCGGGAAGATGAGATGAGATAGATGCAAGGTACCTGAGCACAGGTAATCAGCCATGTGGCAGAATGTAGGTTAAAATAAATGGGTTATCTCAAGTTATGATCTAGTCAGAGAAGAGCCTAGCTATATGGCCAAGGTATTTGTAAATATATTTTGAGCCTGAATCTTATATCTGGGAGCATGACGCTGGAAGGAGGAACAAGACCAAACTTCTATGATGCTGTTATGAACCCCCAACACTAAATGTAAAAGTTAACTTGGAGTATCTGCAGACCTACGGCCTCCTTCTCTAGTGTCTTCCTACTGTCTGGAGAGGACCGACTGATGAAATAAGTGTTCAGCCATAATGTGACCTTAAGAAAAATAGTAACAACCATCAATCATGGGAAACTTGTGTGCTTGTGCATCATCACTGACTTCCACTTCTTGTGTCTCTTTGTGACCTATTTGGACTTTTTGTAAAATGCTTAAGTTTTTAATATAAAAATAAGCTTTAAATATAAGAAAGTGAGACTTTGTCTCTACTTTTTTATATTTCCATTTTGGAATAACCTTTAACTTTAGTGTTAAAATATAAAATATAAAATCCATATAAAATCCTTTCTCATCTGAAAGCATTTTTAAATTGAATTATCAGATATATACACTGTAGCTATAACTTTTATATGTTTTATTATCTTGATTAAAATATTTTAAATTATGTGTATGTGAAAGGCTTTAAATTTTTCAAAAACTCTTAGCAGACTGAGCAGAACCAAGAGTGCAGGTTAGCTTGGTCGTGAGCTCTGTGTTTCAGGAACTTGGCTGACCACAAGATAGATGGTTGGTTAAGAATAGGCTCTTAGAGAATAGCCTATACAAAATGTTCCCCATGACTGTTCCTTGGACCCTGTTACAAACCGAATAATGGGCTAGAACTTTCCATAGGTACTCTCCAATAACCTTCCTTTACTCCCCCTGGGTTGTGGTTTCTTCCCTGAGTTGTGGTTTTTGGCTTTAAATTCTCTCTGTCTCCAAAGCCCTGGGGTCAGACCCCACTGCCCCCGCGTGTGTCATGGGTCTTGACCTCAGTATACTGATTGAAATATACCTCTTGCTGATTGCATCAAGTTTGGTGTCTTGTGAATTACTGGGTGGCCGCATATTCCTGAAGCTTGGGTGAGGTTCTCCCTTTGTGGGGGCCTTACATATGCAAGTATGTCTTCATTGGTGGTGGGGTGGGGATGTGCACATTAGTGCAGCTTTCCATGGAGGTCAGAAGAGGGCGTCGGATCCCCTACACCTTGACTTACAGTGGATTCATAGTTCCCCAACATGGGTGCTTAAAAACTGAACCCAGGTTCTCTGCTAGAGCGGTACATGCCCTTAACTGCTGAGCCACCTCTCTAACCCCTGTCTTGATTTTCTTGTCTTATTATTATTTTTAAAAACCATTTAACAAAGATATATATTGCAAAGAAAACCATCAAAGATATAACTGAAAGAAGGAATACATGGACATTGCATCTTAAATATCTAATAGTTATAAACATATACAAAACTTGTAAATAGTCTGGAGCTATCTGTTTTTCTCTGATTAAGAAATTTAAATCCAATTTGGTAGATATTTAAGTTTGTTATCACAGATATTATAAACTGTCTTTGTTAAAGGACCTACTTCTCATTTGGACCTGCAAGGGGAAGAGAAAACATGATGAAATGCTGGTCTTTCATGTCCTTTACTTGGGGTTATAAGACCCCCACCCCCACGAAGGGAGGACCTCCCTCAAGCCTCAGAAATTCGAGGCCACCCCAATAACTCACAAGACACCATTCTTGATGCAACAGCAAGAGGTATATTTTGGGGTCAGTTGACTGAGGCAGAGACTCATGACCCACTCAGGGGCAGAGGAGTATCGACCTAGTTGGCAGAACCACAAACCAAGGGGGAGGTGAGGGGGTTCCCAAGGAAACATAACATAAAAACAGTAGAAAGTCTTAAAAGGTCCCAACCCAAATTTAGTCAGGGTCATTCGGAAAACATCTTATATACTTATCTTTTGTAAGGATGTAACCTTGCCCAACCATTCATCTTTCAGTCAGCCAGTTCCTGGGACCACCCAGATGACTTGCGTCTTTCAGGAATGTGTCTTCCTGATTTGGGCTTTCCCCACCCACAGGTGGGTTCTCTTCCCTGAGGTCTGAGGAATGTTAATCCAGAAAGTGTCCTCTGACTCAGGGATAATATACTCCTCCCAGAATGTATCCCAGGGCAGTGAAGGCCTGAACTCTTACATTCAGTTCTGCTTCCTTGGGACTAGTGAACCTGCATTCTTTTGCTCAGGTCTAGGGGGTCATAAAAACTTTCTGTATTTGTCATAAGTTTTCTATATCAGGGTTATCTTGTTAATGTGCAAACAAGCAAAAGGTAGACTGTTAGCTTAAATCTATGATCACTTTGACTCCACAAACAGCAAAAAAATTCAGGATAGATTATTCCCCATCTGAGGATCACTATTTGTGAGGGCAATGCCTTATCCTGCAGAGGGGAAACCCTGTCCTGACAGCGAGTTGAGGGCTTTCCCCTTCCATTCCTGGGAGTCACCAGGCCTCTGAGTCTTTACATACTAGACTGGCCTTAGTGGGTGTTGAGGTCAAGAGTCCAGGGGTTTGCGTTTGAAACAGATCTGCATCTCTGAGGCTTATTGGAGGGCTCCTTTGATGTTCAGGCCCTGTTAGTGTACCTATAAGAACAGATGCATCCATCTGGAATCTTTCTCTACTTTTCTCTACCTTTTTGTGTCTTCCTCAGATTGGGGTTGTTGAGTATCAAGTGTTCAGCAGCTGAGTCTGGGGAGTCTGATATCCCATCTGTTGCTTATAAACTCTTCTATGGTCATCAGGGGATAACTGGCTAATGAAATGCTGGCTCTGAAAAGCTTGTCTTTCGGGAGATGAAAGATCAAGGTTGGTGAATTTCCTCAAAGCCTCAATTATTCTGTTGAGACGCTGGCCAAAGTTTTCCTTCTTTTCTGAGTAATCTTCCCGATCTTATTATAATTAGGAGGCTCCTTAGTGTAGTGTACCTTTTCAGCACCACGACAAGACTCTCCACCACTGATCTGTTCCTGTGAAGAGACACCACGATCACAGCAACTCTTATGAAAGAAAGCATTTATTGGAGCTCACATACAGTTTTGGAGGTTTAGTATGTAGGAAGCTGCTGTTAGCTGCGCAGTTGCTAGGCTGATAGGTGGGCCATTAGTCACTGCCAATCCCGAGGCATATTGGGTGGTGAACGAACAGCCAACCAAAAGTGAATACGTCACTCTAGGGTGTATTTAAGGGAGCCTCTTCCGGTTTCTTCAGTCTTTCCGCTTTTGCTGTTACAAGTAAAGCCTCGTCTGTAGTGATACCCGATTACTGCCTCCGTGTCCTTATTCGAGGGCGAAGGGGACACAGAAGAGGTGCGCGTTACATTAGTACATTATCAGCATGGCGGGAAACATTGTGCTGGAGAAGTAGCTGAGAGTTCTCCAGCCATATACATCCACATGCCAAGGACCAGTCTCAGCATGGAGACGGGTTCTGAGAGAAGTCAAATCATGGGTCCAAGCTGATGACCTGTGTTCTGCTTGACCCAGCTTTTATAGTCTGCTTCTTGGTATGTTTTGCTTTCTCTCTGGAGATCTCTCTGGCCATGTCTTGCTTGCTTGTGGGTCAGTTCTCCAAGCAGTTGTTTTTATCCTAAAAAATTCTCTGGATAGTACATCTCCTGCAGAACACAGGCCCAGTCTTTTATTTTCCATATCAATCTAGTCAGTACTCCAGGTTTCCTTTTGATTATCTTATGAATCAACATCCGGTGACCCTTTGATTCTTAAGAGCACACATTTTTTTTTTTTTTTAACATTGCTAACATACAGATATCTGTCTGCCTTTGTTAAGCACAGACAATAAGCTAGTTTGGTGGGACCCTGTCCTGAAGTTACCATTTCTACCACACCTGGGCCTAACCTTGTTCTGTCCTAAACTGACCTTGAACTCTGGAATCTGTCCTAGGCTGACCTTGAACTCAGGAATCTGCCTGCCTCTGTGTCTTTCTGACAAGCTGGCTCACAGTGTAGCTGCCTTTGCTCCCTTAGATTCATGAAGCCCCTCATACTTCATATTGCATCCATATATTTGCATAGTTGGAAAATCATATATTATATATGAGTTGAACTCATAGACTTAGAGCTCTTTCCCATAGCCTTAAGGGCTGTCCTGAAGGTCCCATCATCTACTATTTTGCTGAGACATTAGCCACACCTTCAGCTCCTGGACTCTATTGTCTCTAATTCTCATGGCATAATTAGCATTTACAGGAAAGACATTGCTCAGAAGAATGTGAAATATGTACATTATTATACAAACAAGCTTTACACCCACAGCATCCATTGGTACTCATGGAAGCTCACACAGGGCCCTGTGACAGGGGCAGAAACTGCATCCATCACTCTGTCCCCACCAGGGCCACACCAGGCTCAGCATCCATATTCACAAGTAGCAGAGAAAGAGAAAGCCCCTGGTCCTGGTTTAAATCGCAAAGTCCACCCCACCCCAGGGGCACACTTCCAACTAATTATGCCAACTAATCCTTCTCAAGTGGTGCCACTCCCTGATAACTAACCAGTCAAATAGGCCATTCCTATTCAAACTACCACAGAAAGCGTCTTGGAATCCTTTCAGTTATGGTTTTAAACTACCTAAGGGCTGGGGAGATGGTTCAGTCAGTAAAGTGTTTACCTTGCAAGCATGAGAACCCTAATCCAATCCCCAGAACCCACATTCAAAAAGTTGGGTATGATGGCTTGTTCTTGTAATTCCAGAGCCAGGGAGGGAAAAGGCAGATCCCTGTCTCTCACACTAGGCAAAGGCAAGCGATCTTGTCTCAGAAAACAAAACCTACTAATCAAGCAAAACAAGACACCTGAAGAACTAGACCTAAGGTTGGCCCTCTGTATTTACACACATGTACTTATGCACCTGCATGCACATATGCACATGCAAACACGGGAACATACATAAATAGATACAAGAAAAACCTTCCATCATAGAAGTTTATGTCAAAAGTACATTTCCTAAGTGGATACCCATATGTGGAAGAATGAACTAGATTCCTGTATCTGATCCTACACAGAAAAATCAACTGCAAAGGCTTCAGTGACATTAGCAAAGGACTGGAAACACTGTTAGTAAGGAAAGACTTCAAGATATAGTCATAGGTGGGGACTTTCTGAATAGGATTCTAGATGTTCAGAAAATAATGTTAATGATAAGCAAATAGAACTCACTAATAGGATTAATTAAATCACAAGGCTTTGGTACAGCCGAGAAAACAATTAAGTAAAGAGACAGTCCACAGAATGGAAGAAAAATATTTGCTTAGTTATACATATAATAGGATTAATAGCTTGAATATACCAAGAACCAAAAGAAATTAAGCAAGAAGTCCAGAAATCCTATTAGTAAATGGGTTCTCAAATGATGATTTACACATGGTCAATAAACATGAAAAATGTTCAACTTCACTAGCTATCAGTGAAATGCAATAAAAACTTCACTGAGATTCCATCTTACCCAAGTCAGAATGGTAGTTATTTATTTATTTATTTATTTACTTATAGAGACAGGGTTTCTCTGCCTTGGCTATCCTGGAATTCACTCTGTACACCAGGCTGGCCTTGAATTCTGAGCTTTCCCTGCCTCTGCCTCCTGAGGTGGGATTAAAGGCACATGTCACTACTGCCTGGCTCAAAATGATAGTCTTTAATGAAACATAGCAAGAAACACTATGATCTGGACAAAGGGGCCTTATACACTAACGAGGAATGTAAACCAACCCAGTGCTACAGAAGTTAGTTTGGAGGTTTCCCAAGAAGCTCACATAAGCCTCCCATATGCCAGCTATGGGTATTGCTGAAGCCTGCCTGGACTGAAATGGGCTGAATGTAGGTCAAAAGATTGATGATCGCCTGCCCGCCTGACCTTTAACTCTTTCAGACTATTTTGTGCTAAAAACTTAACTCTTTTTTTTTTTTTTTTTTTTTTTTTTGAGACAGGATTTCTCTGTGTAGTCCTGGCTGTCCTGGAACTCACTCTGTAGACCAGGCTGGCCTCGAACTCAGAAATTCACCTGCCTCTGCTTCCCAAGTGCTGGGATTAAAGGTGTGCACCACCACCGCCCGACAACTTAACTTTTTATTACTTATGCTTAAATAAACACTAATATCTGGCAATTAACACATGCTGTTTAGCAGTGGGAAATTAGGTAAAGGATTATGCTCCTGTGGCTTTTAACTGGCCAGGCTGTTTAACTCTTGGTGAGCCAGAGAGGAAGGAAAGAAAAGAATTATGATGCTTTATAGAGGCAAATATGCACAGACACATAAACATTCATACACCCACACTCTGGTCGCATCCAGCTGTCTATTTCAATCAACTCCACAAGTATTCACATATGCTTACATACATTCACATATACCTACATACGTACATATAAACAAACAGACATGTAAGTATATACATTTGGATGGACAAATGGATGGATGGATGGATGGAGCAGAGCCCCCCAAGCTACCAAATCAAACTATCTTTATTTCTTTTCTCTGTTTTTTAAAAAATACATTCTTAGACAAAAGTTCTCAAGAAAATTACCTCATAGAAACAATTTTACACAAAATGGGAGTTACTGAAGAACATCAATAACAAGTTAAAACCAGTATTTTACTCTATATGCACATTATAAGTTCAAAGCAACAGTTTCGAATGGCCTTTCCTTATCATAGTGCACACCTGTGGCTTCATCCTTGGACCTAAACGTTTTTCCTTGAACACAAATTTGTCCCAAGTCTATTTCTTTTTTTAAGTGCGATTATGAAAGCTCACTGTGTTTCTTTTTATGCAGCCTTTACTTACTATTCTGAGGAGTGGGCACATTCTGTTATTGATTCTAACTTTATTACACCTTTCTAGAAAAACAACTAAGACCATCAGTTAAAACTTTCTTCCTAAAACTATTTGAATCAGATCAGAAATTCTTTATAGAATTAATCTAAACAGCATGAATTCATGAAAGTTCATCTTTATGTTGATCTGCAGGAAATCTGCTCAGTAAGTGGGATAATGCCTACTATATTAATTTAATAAAGACAGGGAAGGCATATCAGCTGCAAGAAGCAATCCTGAGCTGAAGTCTCATTGGGAACATGCCTCAGAGCTCACCCATCTAAGTCCATGTGAAAAGGTGGCCACCTCCAGGAAGGCCACCTGCTGTCCTTAGCCTTTCCTAGAATGCTCCTGACATTAAAGTTTCTTTTATATTTGGCAACTGGTCAACATCCTCTGATTTCAGGTTTATCTGGATCAACTCATTTGTATAATATCTATATCTTACAGTGAGCTCACTTGAAATTTTAACCACATCTGCAAAATTTCCTTCATAGAAAATTTCCTGGTTTAGTGTGTGATTGAATAACCAGGAGATAAGAATCTGGTGGAAGGGTCTCTGTAAAATTCTGCTTACCACAGCAAATAAATAGACGTGTTTATGCAAAAATATTGACAGTTTACACGAAATGATCCAATAAATAGACTGGAAAAGTAAGAATATGTATTATAACTTTGACAGAGACAACTAAAATGTAGAATACATAGGAATGTAGGTTTTTTTTTTTTACAAAGAAGAATTTAAAACTATTTAACTCAAAAGGAAGCAAGAAAGAAAAACATTAGTCAGAGAAGACAATAGAGGACACATAGAAGTGATGAAATGGTATTTTGAAATAAAATGAATACAACAATGGACGACTTCCCAACATAATCCATAATAAGCCTTAAAAGAGTACACAGTACATTATTCCATGTATATGAATTAATAAGGTAATCTGTGGTACAAGAAACAATAGTTATTGCCTTTCCAGCAAGTGGGCGGGGCTTACTAAGGATGTATGCACGTTTCCTAGGGTGATGGTCACACTGTGCATCTTCATTTGGGCTTGGGTTATGTACGTGCATGCAGCTGTCAGCTGCCATCAAATGGCATACTTTTTAGTATGATTAGAAAAGCTCATTGTATTTCTTATTATGGCATTCATGCATTTATTCGTATACACTTTATTTTGAAAGAAATGGTTTTCAGATTTGTAACTTTTCAGTTCATAAAATTACATATATCACAGATTCTTTTACATTATAATCATCTATATGTGGATTTCAATTATTTACTCATGACTAGAGGAGGCAAACAGTAACACACAGTTAAAGTGTCAAAGTCAAAGCTTCACCAAGTTACTTCTGTGTAAACAGGCAATTTACATTTTGTTTCAGAAGACAAATGGTTAAAAATATTAACTGTAGTTGCAATATACAATCTAAAATATTTATGGTGAAGTATATTGACGTCTACATATTTTTGCATAGAATAAGGTGACTCATGTAATCAAGGAACAGATATGTGCTATAAAATTCTTTTTGTCTTATATGTACACTTGGAAACTTACACAATAAAACTCTGGTAAAAATTAAGGTGATGTAAAACATTTTCAGCTGAATGACAGCTGAGAGAATTCACTGATAATGTTTTAGCACTATAAGAAATGCTAAAGGAAGATTTCAAACCACAGGGAAAATGAGATCAAATGGAAATCTAGGTATTAATAAAAGCAAAGAAAACCAATAATATGAAGTTGAAAATGTTGTTTTATATTCTTTAAAGCTAGTTAGCTTGTTAAAATAAAGCTGGTGATAATATTTTTGGATTTAAATATATGTAGAATAAATTAAAAAGCAATAGTATGTTGTTGTATGAAGTTAATTCAAGGCAGGGTGTGATAAATATACATATTTTAGTTATCAGAGTAACTGTAAAGCAGAAACAGAGTTATAGCTATAAGGACAGTAGAAGACAGAATTTAGAACCAACCATCCAATTTAGAATGAAGAGAAAATAATAAAGGAATAAATAACAAAGAAGATAAGTAGGAAATAAGAATTATATTAAATATAAATAGACTAAACATGCTATTTAAAACACAGAGACTGCTATACCAAATAAGAAAGCAGTGCTCAATTCTATGTCGTTTAAAAGATACACTTGAAATACAGATAAAACCTAACAAAATGGTTAAGGGAGAACAGTATACATGTGAAAACACTTAGCATTAGAAAGCTGGCTTTGGCTATGTTGAAACCACCTAAGAAGCATCATTAGAGTTAAGAGAGTGAACTTTCAGTGAGAGGCTGAGTTTGGGTTTAATTATCTCTTTAAAGGGTTCTAAGTTTCAAACAGGTTGGTGAAATATTGGTTTTGATTTTGAGATCTAGGAAATATCTATAATTTCACCCTTTTAAGGATACATCTGCCTCCCTTTATTCCCTGCCCCTCCACAGTCCTTAGTCAGGGACTATGCGTGTGTAGCTTTTATAGCTAAGACTATGGGATGAATGCAATTTTGTTTTCTGGTTGTCTCTCTGTTAGAAAAACAGCGTGTTTATGTTACATTGAACTATGGCAAGTTTTTCCAACTTTGGGACTTTGGTTGTTTTGTTTGCTCTTGACAGTTATTTGTCATAAGTAGATGCTATGGACACTGTAAGATTATCAATACCCACCAGAGTCCAGCCTAACTCTTTGACAGTCAAAGGTGTCATGCCAAGAATTTCCTAAGAGTTAAAATGGTCCCTGGTTTAGAACGTTTATTCATTAATGTTATGTGTTAATTGATGGCTCATATACTGCCAAAGTATTTCCTCTTACTGAATATCTGTATTGTTTCCAACTTTTTGCTATCCTAGATTTTACAAAAGGAGACATTTTTTATTGCCTGTCATTTTAAAATTTTAAGATTCTTTATTTCCTTTAGGCTAAATGCCTGAAAGTGGGGTATGTTACCTTGTCCAGTGCAGCTAGGACTTGACTTATCTAGCGGAGGGGAATGACGAGAGTCGTGCCGAGGAGACAACAGACACATGCACAGAGAAACTGGGATCGGGTGGGCTGTATGCACCCGATATGGCTGTGACTGATAGAGTCATAACTACCACAAAGAAACCGGAAACCTTAGCACGTTTATTTTGTGCAGCACGAGGGTGGGGTGTAGGGTAAAGGTCTGTATATGCAAGCACTCTCAGGTTGCAGTTATTCTGGAGGAGGAAGCCACAGTTGCTGATTAACCTACTGCTACATTCACACTCAGACCAGAGGAAGGCTTTGCCAGTTTCCCACTGGTCTGAGGTATTAGTCCCTGATATGACTGTGTCCATATCAGCAATAACATTTTCTCAGGACTTTAACTGCTCCGTACACATTCCAGGGCTTCCTCGCCTCCCTATGGTATGTGGATTAAGGGACATTCTTTTTGAGCCTTTAAGGTAAATAGCGATTTTCAGACTTCAAACTTGGGTTTCCTGTGACCTCTTGGTTAAATTCATCCCCTGTTAGTTTAAATCACCTGAATCATTTAGAGAGTACCTGTGTCACTGAGAAAAGTATTTGGCGACTTCTATAGTTGCATTCTGGGTCAACAAATTAGTTATCTGAGCTATATGTTTCTGCAATAACCCAGAAATCATATCTATAGTATATAAATCAAACAACACTGACATATGATGGGAATGTAAGAATACTAATTTATGAAATGCATTATGATAGACGAAGACATATAATAATAATAATAAAAAAACCAGCGGCACATCCATCAATGCTTCTACACTCAAGGAGATATTAGATGCCTAGGCTGGCAGAGAGGACACCAGGAAGCAACTTGATGCCCACAGATTCTGCATGGAAGGAAATTGGAAAAATGCTACTGGTTGCTGTAAAGAGATTGCTAATGAAGAATTTGACTTTTAAGAAACTTCTCAAGTGTGGTCTTTGTTCTGTGTCTTTTCTTCCTGACCACTAAAGTGTCTGGTAACTCAGGCTGTGTAGATGGTGTGTGGATTTGAAAGGGAGATAAACTCTACTGTGTGTGCTGCTCCTCCAGCCTGATTTCCTTCTTGCATTCTCTCCTCTCCATCATTTCATAGTAATTCTCCAGTTCTCAATTTGCTGGTACTTTCGTCAGGGATGACTGACCACCCCGGAACCCTGATGGATCAGGTCATTTCATCATGAGATCCCCTTCATGGTTTATATCTTCATTCCCATCCATGGCTCATATGGTTCACAGGGGAAAGCAGAGTGTCTCTTCTCTGTATCTCCAGTATCCATTGCGTTTGCCGGGTGCAGAACATTCATGCAGGAGTGTTTCTAAAATAAACAGGAAAAAGAATTCCACAGCTGGGAGCTGAGGCTGGAATTCTGCCCCTGGCAGATGCGGGGTCAGTGAAGCTCCGGTTGCAGTTTCTAAACATACTCTGTTTTTATAAGAACTCACTGAAGGTCGTAACAGAAGGCGTATTTGGTACTTCGTTTTAGGAGAACAAGTTGCATCTCCCCTGCTCCACCTCCAGGATGCTTGGGTTGCTTTGAAGGGCCTTCTAGTTAAAAATATATTTAGCTGAGGCAAAGAATTCCAGATGAGGGAAAGTTGTCTGGGCTGTGGATTTTGCAGGATCGAGCCACTAGCCACACATGAATTTGGATTTATTCACCATATTATTCTGGGTTTCCCATGCTTGCCAAGGGGATGCTAGGAAGACAGTCTGTGTAATCCTTTCCTAGGAAGAGATCCCGGATTGCTAGGGTTCTGTCTCTCTACACCAACTCGCAGCTGGAATGTTAGTATTCCGAATTACAAAACAGGATTCACCTCTCACCAACCATGGCCTTGGACAGGCTCTGCTGTTTCCTTCTCAACCTCTTACCTACAGCTCAAGCAGTCCGTGTAATGTTGTGCTTCCTATAACTGTAGCTGTGCTCATGTGGACAGTCAAGATGTGTGCATCTGAGCAGCAAGGAGTCAGATAAATTACAACTTCAAAACTTGACCTCCCCCATCCAGTCCTTCATACCCCTCGGCTCAAGCTTAGCCTGGGGATCAGCTCTCCTTTCCTTCTCTTTTCTTTCTTTCTTTCTTTCTTTCTTTCTTTCTTTCTTTCTTTCTTTCTTTCTTTCTTTCTTTCTTTTTGTTTTTTGTTTTTGTTTTTTTGAGACAGGGTTTCTCTGTGTAGCCCTGGCTGTCCTGGAACTCACTCTGTAGACCAGGCTGGCCTCGAACTCAGAAATCCGCCTGCCTCTGCCTCCCAAGTGCTGGGATTGAAGGCGTGAGCCAGCACTACCTGGCCTCCTTCTCTTTTCATTCCTAGAATCCTTTGGGATGGGCAGGATGGAGAATTAAAAGAAAATGGGTGAAGCTCTTGGTCGGCACTGTTCAGCATTCTGCCTTTAGAACTGGTAAGACCCTCTACTGCAAAGTCCAGGCAACCCAAGGTCTTCCCAAAAGAGGCCTACGGTCTTTCCTGGAGCAGCTTTGGCACAGACTGTAACCTCCTGCAGCTCAGCAAGCATCCAGCTGGAGAGGCCTGCACCCATGCTTTCTGCCATGCCCCTCTCCAAAGGTGCCCCAGGAGTCCTTATCTGACAAATGTTTCCAGCCATGCTCTCTGATAAGTTTCTCTCTGAGGATGCCCCAGTAGCCTTCCTCACCTGGCCCAGGTTGCACATAAACACTCACCTCCCTTCATCCTGTCGGTATCCTCCTTTGATTTTCTGTGTATAAAGGAGTGTGGGGATGGGGTTTGGGTCTACAGGACCATTTGATTCTTTTTGTTAACCAGCATTTCAATGCTCTCTAGAGACTTTTAAGACTAAGGACTCAGGGTTGATAGCCACAGGGTTGATTCTGAGCCAATCAAGACATTCTCACTGTTCCCTTTATGTCCAGCTAACATATGGCATTAGAGAGTACACAGCAACTGAATGCACTTGGGCTTCTCCTCTCCGCTTTGCAAGTGCTCAGGGAAGGTAAAGAACAGCAGGGCCAGGGGCCTGAAAATATCAGCAGTTGGGGCCTGAGCTGAGCCTTGAAGGTTTTTTTTTTTTTTTAAAGGTAAAATATTGGATTGTAAAAGTAATACACACTCTTTATAAAAAAGAAAGCACAAATGGAATAAAACTCTCTTCCCTCCAGCCTTCCGTCATCCCCAGGGTGACCTCTCATGACCATGTGCCCTGCGTCCCTCCAGACCCTTTTTAAGGACACATAAACACATTTTCAAGCCACATATAAAAAAAAGCACATCCCCCACCTCAAAGAGCATGCATGCCATCTGTGTTGGCCTGAACGATTTTGAACAGTCATTTATCTAGTACTTGGTCTCTCCCGTGGCTTGCTGTCACACTGCTGCTTGCCATTGAGGGCAGGGTGATAAAGGAAGTTATCCCTAGGTAGAGAGATGGGCGAGACCTGGTTCTGTGCAAGGGTTCCATTGGGAGGGAGGGGTCTGGTCGGCTGAGAACCAGTCTGTACCTTGCTGCTCAGGCAGCTATGCTGGCTCTGTGCATGTTGGGAAGGGTGGAAGAGGAGGCCTATCCTGAATTATGATGAAGGTGTGGGTTCTTCTAGAAAGTTCCAAGTCAGTAGTGGAACAGAGAAGGGAACAAACCCACTAAGTAGTGGAACCTCTCTGATGTGTGCAAAGAAACCTCATCCCGCAGAGCTAGAAATTGTACTCTGGGAGGATCCATGGGGGAGCTCAGGAGGCATGTTCCTACCCTCTGGGAGCTGGTGGTCCAGCTGGGGAGGAAGTCATGCTTGAAAAAAAGTGAATAAATATCTGGGAGTGGGATGTGTATAGTGTCACAGGCATCCATCTGTCTGCTCCTTCTTCTAGGCTCTTGGAGAGTTAGTGTTACTTTCAGGTTCAATGGCTTCATAAGTCTATTTCTGTCAACTTTAGGAAAAAGAAGGTATCAACTTTGTTCTCTCTCTCTCTCTCTCTCTCTCTCTCTCTCTCTCTCTCTCTCTCTCTCTCCCCCTGCCCATTTTTACAGCTCTGTCTTCATCTCTGATGTCTTCAGAGATTCTAGAATATTCCCTACATCTGGAAGCACTAACGTGTGTCTTGACTTAGCCATACACTGATCTCTGTCTGGATGTAATGTTTTCTGTTCACCTGATCCCTGTTGTCCTCTGACTAGCTTTTACCCCAGCTCTCTTTTCTGTCTCTTACCCCATGTGATGGTTTGTATATCCTTGGCCTATTACATAGTGGCACTATGGAAGTGTGGCCTTGGAGTAGGTGTGGCCTTGTGGGTGTGGGCATTAATACACACACACACCCTAGCTTGTCATAGCTGCTTGGAGGGAGTATTCTGCTAGCAGCCTTCAGATGAAGATGTTGAACTCTCAGCTCCTCCTGTACCATGTCTGCCTGGATGCTGCCATGTTCTTGCCTTGACAATAATGGATTGAAACTCTGAACCTGTAAGCCGGCCCCAATTAAATGTTGTCTTTATAAGAGTTGCCTTGATCATGGTGTCTGTTCACAGTAGTAAAACCCTAAGACACCATAGCTGTATTTTCTCTTACCCCAACTGTCTTTTCTGTCTATGTTATCAAGATGTCCCCCTCCACTGTGCCTGTCTAGCTCTTACTTGGCTCTGACCCTAAGTGGTTCTTGGGTGGTTGAGGATTTCCTTCCAAAATTTACCTTTATTCTTCCTTTTAGCTGATAGGGAGCTGAGCATGCAACTGGCATCTCATCTGGTGATATAATCTCTTCTACAGCAATGTTCATGCCTGGCCCTTCACAGGAGACACGAGAGGAGAGGAGGTTCAGGTAGCCTGACTTGGCTCTCAGAGACAGAAGCAGGAAAATGTAGTGTCTTTCTACAAATTAAACTTTACATGTAGTGACAAACCATTACATGCTCTGCTGAGGTAGAAAATGACATTTTTTCTCTAAGCTCTGTTATGTTTGAAAGTTCTTTGAATAATAGTGTACGTGTACATCCTAACCAGTTCTATGTATGGAAGAAATCTACTTGGAGGCACAGTCTTTCAGGGCATGTGTTTAATCTTGATGGCATGTCACTCTGTTTGCAAACATCATCCAGCTCAGTGTTCAGCTGATATGAATGAGCTCCTAATTGTATTTTGTGAATTAAAAAAAAAACTATTAAAGAAATAAAGATTTGCCTCAGAAAGGGACTATATTTCTTATATGTGATGCTATGGAGAGCCTGGGAGTGTTTCCAGAAGCTATGCAGCTTAGGCCTTTGGATCACTAGGTGACTGACTGATGGGTGTATTTGCCTTCCTCAGGGGTATGCAGACCGGTGATCTGCTGCCTGTACAGGGCCCTCCCATCTGTCCTGCTGGCCCTACCACAAGCTTGTGAAATTCAAGCTTGTGAAATTCAAATACATCATTCGTATGTAGTCCTAATGATCAGGCCAACCAAAACAGTGAGAACTTATCAAGCAGATCAAGGGGAAAGAGACCTGCATTCAGCTGTCTTAAGTTTCCAGAACCAGCTTGTCTGCTTGCTATCTGGGTCCTTAGATGGATGATGTAAGAAAGGGGTGGATAAAACTCTCCATGGTATTTATTGCTTGTTGGTAAGGATATTGTCCACTAAATCAGCAAACCCTGTTAGAAGAAGCCACATGAAAAACTGAAGCCTTGGATATAGGAAGGTCATTGTTTCATGCCCAAAGCGCCGGTGCGTGATGTTTGCGGACAGATTCAATTTTGTAATTGACTGTCTTCCTTTGCTGCTAGGAAACTTAGGGGCACATTTGTAGCTCAGGTTTCTTTCTTTTACTAGCAATGACCTTGTGAATTCCAAATGTATGTGTGCTGTCCCTTGGGTTCACCTTTCCCATTTGTTTATGCTTCCTTCTGATTTTTGTTGGGTCTGTATTTATACTGACATCTCTAGCTCTGTCCAGCAAATTCCTAGAATTACTGGAATCCTGCAATAGACAAGCTTGTTTGTTTGTTTAAATAGGGTCTCATGCTGAAAATATGGCTAGCCTTGAACTTGCAATACGTCTGCATCTGTCCCCAAGTGTTAAGATTACAGGTGTGTGCCACTATGCCTTGACCAATGCATTCATTCTTTTCTACCTCTGTCCCATCAAACCTGTCCCATGTGTCTTTCCTCCTCTCACCTCAAGTGTAACCACTGTGAAGTTCCATTGCTTCTCTTGTCATTATTTGGCAAAACCATCAATCTCTGTTTACTTTAGCAGAGATCGTCTTTGTGTGTACTTGTGTGCGTGTTTTTGTTCTCAATTGGTATATACTATTTATCTTACCACTGTTATTATCTCCCATTTACTACAGCAAAAGTGGGGCAACTAAAAGACGAAAGAGCTTGCCAGTTCACAGTAAATGGAGGAAACCGTATTTTGACCTAGCACCTGCATCAAGAAGCCCCTTCATAATTATGGCTGAAAATAGGGCTGGCCTTGAACTTGTAATACTTCTGCATCTGTCCCCCAAGTGTGGAGATTACTGGAAGCTCCTTTATAATAATTATGGCACCTGACTAGATAGACCTCCTCTGTTATGTCATGTCAACTATTGGGCTATGTCTTAGGGCTCTTTTGTTTCATGAAAATGCATTTAAAAATAACCACAAGGCTAGGGAGAAGGGTCAGCTGTCAGAGGGTGACCATGATGACCTGATCTCAAACACTGGCACCCTTGTGAAGTACGGCATGATGCCAAGCAGGTATAAGCTTAACAGGAAGATGCAGACAGAAGGCTCCCTGAGTCTTGGGATACAGTCTGATACCTTTATACCACAGCTGTAGTAACCTATGTATACCTTGGTTGCTGAGTCTTGGAAAAGATTTTCTTAGTTGTTTTTGAACAGTATTCTGGCTTTTTTTTTTTTTTTTTTGTTAACTTGACAAAAGATAGGATTATCTTAGAAGAGGCAACCTTGATGAAGAAAATATCTCTATCACTATCACTTTGATCTGCAGTCAAGTCTTTGGAGCATTTTCTTGATTAAAGATTGATGTGGGAGGACGCAGCCCACTGTGGGTAGTTCTACCCTTAGGCAGGTGGTCCTGGAGGTATACAAAAGCAGGCTGAGCAAACCATGCAAGGCAAACCAGTAAGCAATGTTTTTCTAGGACATTTGACTCAGTTCCCATTTTGAGTTCCTGCCCTGACTTCCTGTAGTGGTAAACCATAGCTTTTCCTCCTCAGTTTGCTTCGGTCTTGGTCTTTACCACAGCAATAGAAACCAAAGTAGGACAGAATTGGTACCAGGAGTAAGAAGATATTGCTGTGGCAGACTTGATCACTATGGTAGTGTGAATAGGAATGGCCCCCACAGACTCAAATGTTTGAATGGTTAGTCCATAGGGAGTAGCACTATTAGGTATGGCCTTATTGGAGTAGGTGTGGCCTTGCTGGAGGAAGTGAGTCACTGTGGAGGTAAGTTTTGAGGCCATATATATGTTCAAATTACACCCACCGTGGCACACAGACTCCTGCTGCCTATAGATCAAGATGTAGAACTCTTGGCTCCTCCAGCACCATGTCAGCCTGGATGCTGCCATGCTTCCTGCTATGATGATAATGGACTAAGCCTCTAAAACTGTAAGCCAGCCTCAGTTAAATGCTTTCCTGTGTGTGGGGGGTGATATTTAGAAAATGCCACAGCGTGGGCCGGTTATCTAATCAGTGGGGTGGCTCTGCTTAGCTCTGGCCTCCATGTTCCACACTAGAAGTGGCCAGAAGCCATGCACACCACAGCTAGAAGCGGCCAGAGGCCAGGTGTGCCACAACTAGACCCACAAGACACCAGCGTGGGGGATGGTTCTGACAACTCACCACGCTGCATCCACAAAGCTTGGCTGAAGCCCAGACAATATCTGCCATCCACATAGTACCAGGTATAATGAAGACTCTTAAAGCTTAATGATTATCTAAAGGATTTATATATTTAGAAATGCTCAATCAACAAGATGCCCACACAATTAGAGTTGTTGCCCAGTATCTAACCTTTTGACAGAAGTTGCTACCCAGGACAGCTTTCGACCCATCCGTGGTTCTCCATGGTTGATAGCCTCCTCCTTCTCCCTTTCCTCTCTTTCTCCCCTCCCCTCCCTCTCTTTCTCCCTTCCCCTTCCTCTCTTCTTCTCCCAGCTCCACCTCCTCTTCTACTGCTTAACCACTGAGCTCCACTGTGAATACAGATGTAACATTTATTTATTCACCCATTCCCCCTCCCCTTTGCTTCTGAGAAGGTGCTCCCCCATCCATCCCCACCTCATTATAAAACAGCATTATATTTATTCTGCTACATTTTCCTTTATAAGAGTTGCCATGGTCATGGTGTTTCTTCATAGCAATAAAAACTAAAGTAAGACAACCATGTTATTTATGGGAGGGGATTGTAGATGAAGTTTGGAACTCAGAATACCCATGATACAACTCACAGAACATAGGAAGCAGAACAAGAAGGAAGACCCAAGTGTGGATTCTTCAGTTTCACTTAGAAAGGGGAACAAAATAATCATGGGGAGCAGAGGGAGGGAAGGACTTGGGTGGGAGAGAGGAGGGCGAACAAAAGAGGGCAGGATCAGGTATGGTGTGGGGAGAAACAGAAGAGAAGCTCAGAGAGCCAGAAGAATGAATGGAAATATTCAGCAGAAAGGGGTGGGTGGCTGGAGGCAGGGGGACCTCTAGAAAGTCTCAGAGACCTGGGATGTGAGAGCCTCCCAGGACTCAATGGGGATGACCTTAGCCAAAACGACCAACAATGGGGAGATAGAACCTGAAGAGTCCACCTCCAGTAGACAAACATGGCCCTCAGTTGAGAAATGGGGCCATCCACCCATCTTCAAAATTTTTGACCCAGAATCGTTCCTGTCTAAAGGAAATGCAGGGGCAAAAATGGAGCAGGGAATGAAGGAAAGGCCATCCATCCAGTGATCAGCCCAACTTGGGATCCATCCCATGCCCAGGCACCAAACCCTGATACTATTATTAATGCCTATTGTGCTTATAGACAGGAGCCTAGCATGGCTGTACTCTGAGAGGCTCATCCAGCAGCTGACTCAGACAGATGCAGATACAGGGAACCATTGGACTGAGGTTAGGACCGTTATGGAAGAGTTAGGGGAAGGAATGAAGGAGCTAAAGGGGATGGAAACACCATAGGAGAACAACAGTATCAATTAACCCAGACTCCTCAGAGCTCCCAGAGACTAAGTCACCAACCAAAGAGCATACATGGGTTAGTCTGTGACCCAGTATATATGTAGCAGAGGACTGCCTTGTCTGGCCTCAGTGGGAGAGGATGTGTTTAATCCTGTAGAAACTTGATGCCCCAGGAAAGGGGGAGGCTGGTGGAGGTGAGGTGGGGATGGATGGGGGAGCACCTTCTCAGAAGCAAAGGGGAGAGGGAATGGGTGAAGAACTCATGGAAGGAGGAATAGGAAGGGGGACAACATTTGGAATGTAAATGAGTAAAATAATTTAATAAAAAATATTACCTATAGACTAGGTGAAAAACAAAATATAACAAAAATACAAAAACAAAAACAAAAACAAACAAACAAACAAAAACCAACAACCCAAAAACAAGAAGAAAAATCCATTGAGTGAGCAAAGCACCTTAATGAGGTGCTATGGGATACTGGGAGATAACACTGCTGAAAGAGGTGCAGATGATGGGGGTGTGGCTTGTGCAGTTTCAGAGGGAAGCAAAGATTCACACAGAGTCATTTGTATAGTAGTTTGAATTATGAACTTGTGACTCTGGTCATCTGGGGATGAGGAAGCAGTTGTGATGGCCAGAAGACCAGAACCACTAAAATAAAACACAGGAACCACTGAGATAGGTGAGCTGGGGCTGAAAAATCAGTGGTGATGAAGAAAAAAACAGCATCATTGAGGCAAAATCTTTTGGGGATATTTCCTCTGAGTCAGTACACAGAAACTAGTCCACGGTGTCCAAGGCTGCATCTCATGCTGACTCCCAAACCTGGTCACCTAGATGATACTGGTTTTGAAGTCATGAAGGTATCACCGAGAGCAGCTGAGGCTTGGTACTATGTGGCAGGGCTGAAATTCCTGAAGAGAGGTTAGGAGCCTCCATTGGCGATGGTTTAGCCCCAGTGTCAGTGGAGACCCCAGCACATTGGAGATACCAGGTCCATGGGACCAACACCAAGGTCACCAGCTCCTGTAGTGTGGAGCTGGCCTGAGGTGATGGCATGGTTTATGTGTGTTTTGGATGGCAGAGTTGAAGAAGCTGTCCAGGTCCTTTGGAGTCCAGAATATTGTGGGCAGATCACATAGGTCAAGCAATGAGTATTTTACACTATTACATTTTGATTTTGCTTTTATTTGATTATGACTATACCTTGGTTCTTCCCTTTGGTGACAAAAACAAAAACAAACAAACAAAAACAAAAAACTTGTTTTAATTTTACAGGAGCTCCTAGTTGAGAGACCTGATATTTTAAAGAGAGACTTTTAGAGTGTTTGAGTTTTTTAGAGATTGTGAGACTTTTAAAGTTTTTTTATGTTTTATATTATCATACTATAGTATGAGATCTCATGGATAAACAAGAAGGAAAGGGTTAGGATTTAACAGTAATTAATGTGTTGGTGATTGACCCTGACTACCTTGGAGAAGTTGGATTACTTGTTCACAGTGGAGGTGTATGCCATGTCTAGAGTGTAGGAGGTCCTTTAAGGAGGTCTCTCGATATTTCCATGTTCTGTGATTAAAGTCAATGGGGTCTTCTGGTCTGTGCCTGTGCTGGAGCAGTCCTAGGGCACCAGCTCTGCACCCAATCCCCCAAAACCCAGATGAGGCTGGACTCCCAGGAGCTCTAACATGCCCAGGAGTATAGAAAAACAAACAAACAAACAAACAAACAAACAACCCAGATAATGGAACTGGCTATCACAGTCGAACATTTGAGACTTTTTGGCAGCAGTTTAACATTACCCATATTACTGGGATTCCTTATAATTCTCAAGGACAAGAGACTGTGGAAGGGGCCGATGGAACTTTGAAACAATATCTTCATAAAATAAAAAAGGAGGAGATATATCCCCGTACATCACAAATTTATTTAAATCATGTTCTATTTATTTATTTATTTATTTATTTTAATTTGGGTGCCAAGGAACTTTCTGCTGAGTGTCTATGGCACTCTACAACTAGGCAGACTTATGCATAGGTGAAAGGGAAGGATCCACTTATTGGCATAGGGCATGATCCCGATCAGGTATTAAATATGGGGAAGAGGGCATGTTTGTGGTTTTTTTCCTGCAGGATGCTGAAAGAGCATGGTGGCTGCCAGAGTGACAGATGAGACATGTGGATGCCAGGACAAAGAATGATGCTGACCTGTAAGCTTGCTGAGTACCCTGATAATGGTGACTGGGAAATTTTATTGGACATATGTTCCCGACCCACCGTTGCTTACCTATACCCCTGATGGGACAAGTTGGCCCGACTCAAGTTTTTAGACCTTGTGGGACAGAGACTCAGAAAGAGAAGTTATAATGACTCTTGTATTGTTCTTATATGTGACCAGTTATTTGAACCCAATCATGGACTGGTCTAGAAATCAATCCAATATTGAAAATAGCACTCTTCATTTGGAAGTCCGGTTCTGGACATTTTCAGAGACACATTTGGAAGTTAGCTGCAGTTCTCTGTGATGTTGGAGATTCCCCAAGAGGATTTATTTTGAACTCAACATTTTGAACCCTTGAGAACAATCAGTGTTGATGGAAAAAGGTCACATAGTAGGTAGCATAGATATTCCTAACAGCTGGGAGGGCATATCCCTGAGTGAAGAGGAATCTGATTGAATCAGAAGGATGTAGAGGGGCTGGAGTAACTAGAAGAGGGAGCTATCTTCTTGGGTGACTCCTCCAACTAGCTTAGAGGCTGACCAACCACGTGGTCAGGTTGTCATAGCAATCCTCCTCCAACCAGCTCTAGAGGAAGCAACCACACGGTCAGGTAGTCAGTCAGAGGGATGGCCCCACTTTTCATTATCAAACTTCTATCTTATTTATTTTTCTCATTGTTATGACTTAATGTCATAGAAGAAGCAACTAAAGGAAGAAAGGACTTATTTTTGGCTCATACTTTGAGAGTCTGTTCCATCAGGGCGGTGAAGATATGGTCACTCACAGCCGCAGCACCGTGGGAACTCATTGACAGCTGAGTGGCTCAAAAGATGGGAGAGGAGGCAGGGGCAGGCTGTAAAGACTGTTAGGTCTTTCCCTATTGACTCACATTCTCCCGTGATACTCCACCTCCTAACGGTTCTTCAATATCTCCAAACAACACTGTTATTACCCCGACACTAGGCATTTGAATGCATGAGCTTCATGAAGACACTTCGTTGATACCTTGAGAGTTCCTCCCTCTTTGTCCCAGTGCTCGCATTTTATAATGCTATGACCTCAATTCCTGAGGCTGGAGGAGGTGGGAGACAGACTCGGAGTTCCTAGTCATCCATTTTACTCATGCGCCTGGTTAACTCTGCTCCAGATTCCCATCCCATGTGGTTTCAGAATCTCAGTACCTGGGGAGAAACTAAATCTCCTGAATTGTCATTAATGTTGACCTTTCTAAATAATCCCGTAGAGAAGCAAAGAGGATTTGTCTCTCGATTTCCAACCTGTAAACTTCAGTTGGAGAATTGCACTCAGAGAGCTTGTTCTTTATAAGCCTATTACAAAAATAATACAGCTACATAATTGCAGGGGGAAAATGAAATTTATTCTCTATCTGTGATGGCCTCGAGGGAAAATAGAAACACATGGAAAATTCGCTACTTAGGAAAAATAACCAGAACCTTCTTCAAATGCTATGTGATTTAGTCATCAGGGGCTTTGGGGGAAAATAAATCTATTTATCTTAAGCCCCTAAAGAAACCTCTTCACAGAGAAATTATTCTGGTGCAATTATTTCAAGGAATTATTTAAAGAACATCAGCTTTAACAACCATTAATCAGATTTCATTTGTTGCTTCTTTGGTTTCTCTTTAGTTATGGGCAATTGTTTTAAGAGAGGTGATTGCCTGTTGTAAAATATAGGATTTTCATGTTATAAAAACATTTCAAATTTTCTATTGGCCTGAAGGCTGCTGGGGAGGACTGGGCTAGCTCCGGGAGGGAAACGATTTTAAAATTGATTGGGCTTCATTGGGGCTGACAGAGAAGAATGTCAGCAGTCTGTGCAGGTGACCTGGTGCAAAGCAGAGTATCTATGTGTGACCCAGGTGGGAACCATGGCAGGGGGCTGCACTGGGTTTCTGGAGATAATTTGAGGTGACACGTTGGAGGAGCCTAAGGCTAGAGCCTTCTGGAGAAGAACACTGTCTCTCACAACACCAATTCCAAAGATGTTTCTATAGTTTCCTGCCCAGGGCTCCAGAAAAACAAACAAACAAACAAAAATCCTTATGTCCTCAACATTTTTTTTTTTTTGGCAGAAATTATGCTCGTAATCTTTCCCAAAGTCAAACATCAAGGCTGACTACAGTGTAGGCAGATGAGTGGGCCGTGACCAAGACAGAGAGGAGAAGCATGGTGTAGATACAGACAATCCACGGTCAGTAGGCTCTGCCAGCGGTAGGACCTTGAACAAGTCATTCAAATGCTCCAAGTCTCTGCTCACTTGTACAAAGGGGAAAAACAAAACATTTGTACCTGGTAGCTCAGTGGTGAGAGAGCTGCAAGGTAATACACACGAAGGGTCCAGCCCAGGGCATGGTCCCTGGATCTACAGGGACCATGTTGTTATTTCTGTTAAATGGGTCAGTAATTCCCATCTCAGATTAATTGCCTTCATGATGATTAAATGATATAATTTAGGCAAAGGACTTAATATGGTGCCAGTTACATAGTATGACTCAAAGTAGGCATTATGGTTAGGAACGTAAATGTCCCCAGCAACCATGTGTGTTGAAGCTATGGCACTGTGGGAGGGTAAGGTTTAGGGGAAGGAAGTTAGATCATTTAAGATGGTCCTGAAAGGGTATGTTGAGACCTCAGCCCCCTTTTTTTATCTTTGCCTCCTGGATACATGAGATGAGCCTCTTGTTACATCAGGTTCTCCCGCCCTGATGCTGTGCCTTGCCACAGGCTCAAAGTGACAGGACAAGCAACTGTGGGTAGAAAGCTCTGAAATGATGAGTCAGAATAAACATGTCATTCTTTTAAGTTGTTCATTTCAGACTTTTTCTTCCCATATCTAACATCTTCTGGAAATCATTTGTGTTGACTTTCCACGGCTTTGTCTGGAAAGGTATCAGACTCCGCCCTTCTGAGCTTCCTTCTGTCCACCTTCCTTACTTCTGCACTCTAGCCGTGCTGGCCTCTGCCAGTTTTGCTAGCTCCAGTTCCAGCTTCCCTCATTCTTTACATCTGTTCTCGATGGCTCTTCCTCAGGTTTCAAATGTAAAGCCATCTGCAGACAAGCTACTGAGGTAAAAAGACCCCTCATGGACTGTTCCTTCCTGGCCACTGTCTAGACCAGTGGTTTTCAACCTGTGGGTTTTGACCCCTTTGGGGGTTAAATGACTCTTTCACTGGGGTCACCTAAAACTATCAGGAGACATAAATATTTATATTATGGTTCATAACAGTAACAAACAGGAAGTAGCAATGAAATATTGTTATGGTTTGGGGATCACTTACAACACGAGGAGTGTATTAAAGTGTCTCAGCATTAGGAAGATTGAGAAATACAGACTTGACTATAATAGAGTATACACCATTGACCCATAATCTCTGGCCTTCCATTTCACAGAAAGTTCTACAAGAGCAAGAATATCTCTTGCCCACCATGGGACACAGGGAAATGTCCAATACAAGAAAGTTGCCCACAAAGGACCTTCTCCACCTTTACCCCTGACTTATGTTGAGTCACTGTTGGGAGATTTTCCCCAAGAGGATTTGTTTTGAACTCAACATTTTGAACCCTTGAGAATGCTCAGTGTTGATGGGAAAAGGTCACATAGTAGGTAGCAGAGATATTCCTAACAGCTAGGAGGGCATATCCCTGAGTGAAGAGGAATCTGATTGAGTCAGAAGGATGTGGAGAGGCTGGAATAACTAGAAGAGTTCTTCCAGTTATGCCTTCTCTGGTGTGCTGGCGGAGGGGGGGGAGCGGGGGGGGGGGGAGGGTCAGCGACAACAATTTCCTCTTGAGGCACTCAGCTGCCCAGGAAGGGAGGCAGGAGGATACCTGCTCATTTCCTGGGGGAGTGGGAAGAGCTCAGTGTGCACTGTTCTTCACAGCAGTGTGGTGGAGAATGCTCAGTCTAGGCAGTCCCAGGATGTCTCTGGGTTTCCAGGGCTTCATTTCTTGCATGATGGGGGGAGGGACTAAGAAAAGACAGCTAGAGGACCGGGTACAGCTGTGGGAAGACAGTGTGTGAGATCCAGCAGAGACTCAGCCTGAAGGTGATTTAGGGGCTAACACTGTGTGATTGAGGGGACACGTGGAAGGTGAACAGACATGGTCAAAACAGGGAGCAGGGAGACCACAGGAGCCTCTGAAGCTCAGCAGCGTGGGAAACTGGAAATTTGTCACTTCATACATGCATCCATCTGTCTGTCTGTAGAAATGTTGTTACTTCCTTCCCTCTTTCTTTCTTCTTTACATCTTCCCCCTTTCCTTTCTTCTACACATCACTAGGCTTATCACCTATTGGTTGCTAGGTTACAGAAAGTACCAAATGCTTACTGACCTTAGCTGCACTGACTGCAAAGGTGGGAGATGAGGTGGAACATGACACCGCGTTCTGAAGACCTTTTCTTGGGTTGAAACCAAACCAGGACATTTATTTCTTAGTCATTTTAATTAGCAGGCAACGTAGGGAGTCTCGCTGTGACATATTGACACATATGCATGCTTTTGCCTCATGTTTATTTACTGCTCTTCTGCCATATCTGGTTGGGCTAGTATCTCCCCAGACACTTCGTGCTTTAGCTCACATGTGTCCTATTATGTCTCTATTATACTTCCTTTGTGGGAAAACACTGCTCTCCTCTTTTCCTCCCTGCTCTGCTCGTGTGTGTGTGTGTGTGTGTGTGTGTGTGTGTGTGTGTGTGTATTTAAAACCAGATACTGCATAAAAAGTCTTGTGAGATGTTCAGTCAGGCCTCTCTTTCTGAGTAGTTTATTTCACGTAACTTACAATCTTTGGCTTCATCTATTTTCTTGCAGACATCAAACCCACTCTTTTCAAAGCTGAACAAACATACCAGTGTGTATATGTGCCAGATTTTTTTGATCCATTAATCTGCTCATTTTAATTTTTTTTTTTTTATTGAGACAGAGTCTCATATAACCACAAATTGTCCTTGAATTCACCATTCGGCCAAGACTTGCCTTGAACTCTTGACCATCACCTGTTCTGACATTACAGGTGTGTACCACCAGAACCAGCCTGCAGGTCACCTGTTGATAGGCATCTCATCTGATTCCATTATCTTGGCTACTACAAATCAAATAGTTCAGCAATAAACATGTAGCTCTGTGGTGTGCACACTTAGTATCCTTCAGGACATATACCTAGTAATAACTGGATCATATGAGGGTTCTAATTTTAGATTTTTGCCCCAGACTGATTTCTGTAGGGGGCTGTACCAGTTCACATGCCCCCCAACAGTATTATAAGGGCTCTCTCCTCGAGTCTTTGATGGTGGCTACTTTCTTGCCAATATCTCCTTTGACTGGGGTGAGAGGGAGTCTCAAAACAGGTTTAATTTGCCTTTCCTGGAGCTGAAGGAAAGTTGGCCAGACATTCCTTGCCTCTCTGTGTTTCTTCTTTGGAAATGTGTTTATTCAACTCATTAAACCATTTATTGATTGTATACGTTGTTTTAAGAATGTTAAAAGTTTGGGTTTCTTAATAGATTCTAAGCACTAACCTCTTGTCAGACAGGGAAAACCTTCTCCTCCCGTTCTGCTGCTGTCTCTTTGAGCCAATGGCTGCTTCCTTTGCTGTGTAGAGTCCTGCTCATTCCATACTATCCCAACAGTAGTTCTTGGGGTTATTTCACATAGTATTGGAGTCTTTGGAAAGCTCTTGCTTGTCTGATCTCCAAGAGCTTTGTCTGTGTCTCTCTCTAAGAAAAACAGGTCTCAACATAATGATCTTTGCTTTTTTGGTGTTTTACAGAAGTTTTTGACCCAATATGCATTTTTGGAAGGAGAAGATTGAGACTTACAGATACAGTTCCCTCCCTCTATTCCTCTCCCCCCTCTCTTTCTCTCTCCCTTTGTCTCCTCCTCCCTCCCTCTCTTCTTCCTTCCCTCCTTCTCTCCTTTCCTGTGTGTATGTAGAGGTGGGGAGTTGGATCCCTTGAGACTTGAGTTATAGACAGTTGTGAGCCACTATGTGGGCTCCGAGAATCAAATCAGCTGCAAAAGCAACAAGTGCCCTTTCCACGGTGCCATCTTTTTCGTCTGTGTTTTTGTGCTCTTAGAAACTGACTACTGGTGGTTGGAGGGGTTGTGGAGTTGCCATGTGCACTCTTGCCTTTCCTGTGGTGTTTGCTGGTGTTGAGCCGGTGCTGGCCATGTGTCCGATATCTGTGAGAGCTGCCTTCACTTCTGTCGGTCACATTTAGCTTTGGAGTGTGTGGGGTGGATGGCTTCTGTTCTAATGCTCTCCTCAGACTCCCTCAGACTTGTCCAGGTGGCTAATGCTCTAACTGGAGTACATTGAGGTGGTTTCTCCAGTCTTTTGGGAGTTGGGAAGCAACCACAACAGTGAGACCTATGCTGACGGGTCTGCCTGGATACTTTCAAAATCTACCAGACATTGGCCACCCAGCCAGCAATATGTGTTTGTAGATATAAATACTAGCACTTCAGAGTTTGGGGACTCAGCAGTGATCCTAGAGACACGTGATTACTTGAAGGAGGTTGACTCATCTTCTGACCTCAGGCTGAGGGCCATTAAACTCCAGAGTAGATCTGCTACCAGGGGCACACTTTCCCTATACTCTTCACTAGAGAGATCAAACCTCTTGTCAAGTGCACTTTTATTTCGTTAGCATCCAGCTTTGTAGCTCTCTACAACTGTGTCTTGGGGCAGTCTCCCACCCTGGCGCTGTGGCTTGAATCATGTCATGATTTGTGACAGTTCTCTGTTCTTAGCTCCCCTGGGCAGCTTGATTTTTAAATAATAGATGTCTTTTAATTCCATGCTATTTATTAATTGTACACAGTACTGTATTACCAGAAGGACATTTAATAGATGATTTTTTTTAAGTGTTAGCACTCATGGATATAAACTTTCCATTTAGAATTGCCTTAGCCATATCCCAAAAGTTTCAATAAGTTATGCTTTCATTGTCTTCTTTGGAATTTCAAAATTTCCTCCCTGCTTCTTCAGTGATACATAGTTTACTCAAGTATGTTTGTACAGTCTCCAAGTATTTAGGCAGGTCCTGTTATTACTCTTGTTATTAATTTCTAGGTTTATTCTAGTACGATCTGATAAGATAGAAGAATTTATTTTGATTTTTTTTTCTATTTGCTAAGTTGTGTTTTCTGGATGCCTTAGTTTTGTTTCCTATAGCACTGACAAAACATCCTGACAAAAGAAGTGTAAGAAAGGGATTATTTGGCTCATGGTCCTAGGGTATATAGTCCATCACGGCAGGGATGTCAAGGCAGTAAGAACTTGAAGTAGCTGGTCACGTCACATCCACACCCAAGAGCAGAGAGAAAGAGTTAATCTGGTCATATCAGTGCTTAGGTAGATTTCTGCATTTTGTATGATCCAGGATCCCCTGACTAGGGAGTGGTATAGTCATGGTGGGCATGTCTTCCCACTAATCAAGTTAATCCCTCACAGACATGCCATAAAGCCCCTCCAGTCCCTTACTGAGACTCCTCAGGTATCTGCAAGTTGTATCACTTGGATAATTCAAAATAATTGTCACAATGGCCTTGAATTCGAAGTAAAAATTGTTAAGTTTGACCACTGTTCCATGTGAACAATGATGCCTTTCCCTGTGACCTTTTCTGAGCCCTAACAGTTATTTCTAGATACCACATACATGACACCCTTGGAGGTGGAGGTTCATTCTCTGAGACCCCTATCTTCCCCACAGGAAGATCTGCTCAGGCAGTGGAGTCAAGCCCAGAGCCAGCCAGTCAGCACAAGTCAGCACATGCTTGTGGTAGGGACACATCTCCAAGAACAGTGGTCTGGCAAGAGAAATGCAACTGGGGGGAGGGTGTGGCTGCACAGAGGTTATGTCAGATACCTTGTGCGGACATTTTCTGCTGAGTGTACACACAGCTAGCTGGGTCCTTGGATGGCTCATGGCTGCTGTCACAGCACACACATAGCTTAGAGGTCAGTGCACTCTCAGGTAAGTGACTATGTGGCTAAAATCTCTGACATTCATTAGGGGAGGTGCCCTTGCACAGCAGACAATGTGAACATCCATCAAGAGCGGCCCCTCAGACAAGCAATGATAAATGAATATAACCCACGTGACACGGTAGATAAGACAAAGGTGAGGGAGCATTGAAGGGAGCAGAGAGGAAGGTACATTTTTTTAGCACCTCAAATGCTCTTGTGTGATATTTACTCTTTTGTTGCTGTGACAAATATTTGAGCAAAAAACCAGATTAAAGGAAGAAAGATTTATTTTGCCTTTCAGAGATCTCAGTTTATGGTCCGCTGCCTCCCTTGCCTGTAAAGTCTGTAGCGAGGCAGAAACATCACAGAAGGCAGGACAGACAAAATTCACATAAATCACAGCACCCAGGAAACAAAGAAGAGCAACAGGAAGGGGACAGGGCAAGATACACTCTTCAGTGACAGCTTGCAAGTGATCCACTTTTTCCAGCTATGTCCCACCCACCCCCCCTTTATTCCACAGTTCAACCCCTTGTTTAAGGCTGTTCATATTTGGAGTCTATCAGTAGATTAAACCATTGATTCGATCTGAACTTTTCTGTGCTGGTCACCTCTGGGAATGTCCTCATGGATAAACTCACTACTAATCTGCCAAGAGTGACTCCAATCTGGTGACAGTCAGGACCATCATCTCTTGAAGTCCACAAGCTGCTTCTGGAGTCTCTGAATCTCTCAGGCTGTGAGCATTGGCCCTCTTTCCTTGTGTTGGCCCTTTCTGTTTTATATCTTTGCACTGCCTTGTTTGGTGCCCTTGAGTGACAGAGTCTGAGTGTAGCCAGTCCCCTAGGTCCTCATGCTACATCTATGGATGGGATGCACCACATACCTACTCCTGTTAAATCCCTAACGACCCCATTCCTAACTTGTCAGAGCTAGGCAGGTTGACAGCTACTAAGACCTTGCAGGGAGGGGACAGCAAATGGTCTGTTTCTAGGAGGAAAATCTATCTTTCTAGTGTGTTGCCTGGGAGGTCATCGTGGTCTTCCAGAGCAGCTGAGGGTTTGGGGGTCTGAGGTTGGGCAAACTGGAACAGATGGTGTGAGCGAAACCTGATGATTAAATAACCCCCACATGGTGGATGGTGCTAGTGTTTGCATCAACAGTGACATCACAGATCAAACTCTTCAGGGATTACATTTCTGATTTATAGTTTGCCACAAGGATTTCACTGAGGCTGGTGGTAGATTGTGTTTCTGGATCAACGTAATCACCTTCCTGGGGGAAAGTCTGTGCAGCTTATCCTAGCTAATAAGCATCATTTATTTACTAATCTATCTGCTCAAGTATGAAAAGGGAACAACTACCAAGGAGCGTTAGTCATGCCAGAGGGATCTTGAGATACAAGGAGTTGTGCTGCTGACTTACCATGGGTTCTCCTTGGCCCCAGTTGCTGAGCCATTTCCAGCACTCCGTAGAGCTTGAGTTGGGAAGGTTCTTGGTTGCAGGACTGCCTGTGTGTGTGTGTGTGTGTGTGTGTGTGTGTCTCATATCGCTCTACAGCTGAGGAAACAATCTCACAATTCCTCTCCTCACACATGCCAGGGCATGCTATTTTCTAACATTTTCAAACAAAATACTTCAGTCAACACAAAGCCACATACATTAAAAAGCAAATTGGTGTAGTTAGTAAAAGCAAAGGAAAACCACCACAACCACCACCACCACCACCACCACCAACAACAACAACAACAAAAAACCCAGCATATGGGTTCTGAGGCCAGGATCTGGGTTTGAATCCTGGAAATAGGTGCTCCATTAGGTGGGTGATATTGGACACCGTGGTACATGGGACAATGGTCCTTTGAAGATTTCCATGTCCCAGTCTCTGCAATCTCACATGGCAGAAGGGACTCTGTAGATAGCATTAAGTTAAGAACTTTGACTTGAGATTACATTGGATTATCTAGTAAACCAGTGTGTTCAGAAAGGTCCATGTTAAGAGGAGAGAGATGCTATAGTACAGGATTCAATGATGGAGGGAGGTGCTGTGAGCCAATCAATGAGAAGCTGGAAAGGCAAAGAGATGCATTCTCCTCCAGTGGCTTGGAGTGCACAGGGTTCTGGTAAGACACTGATTACAGCGAATGCATCGGTTTAGGCTTTTTGACAGCTGACACTGTAAGTTCTAGGATCTGTGGTTTTAAGCCACTGGGTCACACTTAGTATGTGTTACAGCAACTGTAAGAATACAGTGCAGGGACTCTACTTATGTCTCAGCTCCAAGGGGTTCGTTTCCAGTGAAAGCAGAGAAGAGAGGGTAGGAGTTGCTTTCCTGGTGAAGCTGTTGTGAATGTGAAATGCTGCAGCAAGTTTGCAGTGACTCGGGGAGAAACAAGGGAGGAAGGAGCAGAGAACGGCTGTCAGTGTGGGTCCCAGGACAGCACTTCTTATCTCTTATCTGGCAAAGCATCTGCGCTGATTAGCTTTTTTGTCAAGTAGACATAAGTTAGAGTCTTCTGGAAAGGGGGAAACTCAATTGAGAAGATGTCTCTATCAGAGCCACTCACAAACAAGTCTTTAGGACACTTTCTATTAATGGTTGATTTGAGAGGACCCAGCCCACTCTGGGTGGCGCTATCCTTAGGTTTTGTGTTCAGAGGCTGTGTTAGAAAGCAAGCCACAGTGAGCAAGCCAGTGAGCAGCATTCCTCTAGACCAGAGGTTCTCAACCTGTGGGTTGTGACCCCTTTGGATGTCACATATTAGATAGCCTGCATATCAGATATTTACAATATGATTCATAACAGCCAAATTACATTATAGCAACGAAATAATTTTATGGTTGGGGGTCACTATAACATGAGAAACTACTAAAGGGTCACAGCATGAGAAAGGTTGAGAATCACGGATCTGTGGCCTCCAGGTGCCTGCCTTGACTTCCCTCAGTGATTGACTGTGATTGGGAAATGTAAGCCAATGAAGCCGTTTCCTCTCCAAGTTGGTTTTGGTCATGGTGTTTATCACAGCAATGGAGAGCAAGACAGAACACTGCCTACTCATTTTTAATAAATTTCAATCCAGTATGGGTCAATGCTTTCATAAAATACAATAGAGATGGATCATTAGAAACAGGAAATAAAAGCACTCCAAGTTTTCATTTTGCAGTTTTATGAGATGCAGTAGTCATGACTGTTGTGTGCAATCACGTTCCTACATACTCTCCTTCGTTACCTTGCTTTCACTGGGTTGTTGATAGCCTGGTGGTTGTCTCTGCTCCTGGTCCACACTATGAGCATGAGTATGTTGGTACCTGGAGGTAGGCCTGGGAAAGTCAGAGCATTGCAGAAGCAATGGGCAGAGTGTAGTCTGACATCTGAATAGAGGTTTACCAAGGAGGAAAAAGCAAGACTATATTTAAAGCATCAAGGTAAGGAATATGTTGTGCTTCAAACGTGAATTTCCGTGTGATGTACTTGGTGGCTCTAGATCCTTGACAAGGTAGAGAATAAAATGATCTATGATATTAATGATGACAATGTTTTCCTTCAGCTCAAAGCCAATTGGAAGAGTCTCCTACCCTTACGATCAAGTGATACTTTTTAGTGGAACCTGCTAGAGCTGGGAGAGCCCAGGTCCCTTCTCGGGTTCAACCTTTTCCTGGCCTGTGGGGTTCCCTCCCATTCTCCCAGGTCATCCTGCCCTAAGGTCTCCATTGTGTCCTTCCTTGGATTTCTATGGTCTTGCTAGGGAGCTCCCAGGGGCGCTTCCTTAGGGGGTTTCTCTTCCCAGCATTGCCCTATACAGGGCCCTATACATATACCTAGCAAGGGGCTTTTCATACTTGGTACTCAGTAAATCTCTGGTGGATGATTAAGAACAACTTAGCATGTCCTTTTGTGTACCCATCTGGTTAATGTTAATATTCCTGTAAAGCTACAGGCTAAATGAAGATAGTGACTTTTCCCCCTCTATATAATATATACATATACACATATATATAGTGCCTGGAGCATAGTAAATTATATATATACACACATATACATGTATATATAATTTACATATATACACATGTATGTATAATATTCATATATGCATGCACTTATATATATTTAATTATACATACATATATATATATATATATATATATATATATATATATATATGTTAAATGAACATACAAGCCATTGATTGAGATGACTGGTGGGTGTCAGGTGTGATTGGTGGGGCCAGACTCAGAGGAAGAGTGTGTATTCCTTGGAAAGCCCTAAGAGCAACAGCCAACACTCAGAGGCACCTCCATCCTCGGCGCTTCCTGCCAGAGTTGGTGCTGAGACTCAGTAATCACAGAAAATAAATGTCAGCAATGACAAGAAGCATCACTGAGGAGATGTTTACACCCTCCCCAGAGAAACACACTCATACCTTTCTAAGATAACCAACTTATACCTGCCCGTTGGCTTTATTTTAGGGATTTCCCTGATATTTTCTTTAGGCAGCCACAGGACAGACACATTTGATAAACCTGTGTTCCAGAATGGGAAACCAACAGCGAGCCAACAAAGGAGACCTGTAATTAAAAAAACAAAACCACCTAGTAACAATACCAGGAAACTGCAGTTTGACCCATTTGCCTACAGCATCCAGAAAACCTCCTTTAGTAACGACTTGCTTGTGTGACACATGCAGACTGCAGAAGGGCAAGATCTTGCATGCGTTAAGGATCTTGTTCTAAATTTACTAGCAGATGTGGCTCTTGTCCTCTCTGATGCAGGCCACATCCGTGGGCCTGGCTTGGCAGGACCTGTGACTTCTTAGAGCAGAGTAGACAACTGCGGGTCTTGGGAGCAGATGCTAAGCTGGGATAATGGCTGTTTGCTGCGCCTCTGTAAATGTGAGGATGGAGGGCCACCTTCTAGCTCATTGCTAAACCATTAATGGATTAAAACAGTGATTACACCTGAGCCCTCATGATTTAATCACCTCTGGAAACACCCTGACAGACACACCTAGGGGAAAGCTCTATTAAACCCTTAAGCTTCCCCCAAAGCAATCGAGTTGACAACCACAATTAACTAGCACACTAGCAGCACGCCCAGGAGCAAGCTGCCTGTTCTCTTGGGTTCTAGTCTCCATGGCTGAAAATTATTTGGAGTGTGTGGACCATTGTCACTATGGGGTGATAGAATGAGACAAAAACCTTATTTCAGATAAATATGAGATGAGGGCAGAGTTTATTTGGTGTTTATACTTATGATATAGTACACATAAGACAATGTTTATATTTTTTGCAATTTTTATTAAAATACAATTACATATGTTCTTCATCCCGTTTCCTCTCATGACTTATATATGCATATATATGTATATATAAAAATATAAATATATCTTTCTGAATCTGTTTCTAATTCAAACATTTTGATGCATGCCGTTTAATTATGTTAAAGCCACATAGACTTCTCGTGTGTGACACATTTCTAGCCTTTGTTTCCCCTGGCAACACGGAGACTTTGTACTCAACCAAACAAGGCACCTTTTTCGTGTCTCTTTTCCCTAGCTCCTGGCAATTGCCTTTCTACTTTCTGGTACCTCATCTGAGAGGAATCATTAATATTTGTATTTTTGTTAAAGATTTTGTGTGTACGAGCATTTGCCTGCATACATATTTGTGTACTATGTGAACAACCAGTGCCCAAAGAAGCTGGGGGTGGGGGGACATCAGAGCCCCTGGACCTGAGATACAGACAATTGTGAGCCACCATGTGGGTGCTGGGAATGGAACCTGGGTCCTCTGTAAGAGTGGTGAGTGGTTATAACTGCCCAGCCACCTTTCTAGTCTTAGAGTTTGTCCTTTTGTTACTGGCTTGGGTAACTTAGCATGAGGCCCTCAAGGTTCATTTTGATTGTAGTCTGTTAAAGTTTCCTTCTGGCTCAAGGATGAACAGCATTTTATATTATGTATAAGCATAACTTGTTTATTCAATCATCTGTTGATGGTCATGTGGAGCTTTTCTTAGTTTGGGTTTCTATTGCGATGAAGAGACACCATAACCACAGCAACTCTCATAAAGGAAAGCCTTTCACTGGGGCTGGCTTACAGCTTCAGAGGTTCAGTCTGTTAGCATCATGGCAGGAAACATGGCAGCATCCAGACACACGGGGCTAGAGAAGGAGTCAAGGCTTCTACATCTGGATTGTCAGGAAGCAGACAGACAGACACTGGGCCTGGCTTGAGCGTCTGAAACTTCAAAGCCCACCCCCAATGACACACTTCCTTCAACAAAGCCACACCTACTCCAACAAAGACACCCTCCTAAGAGTTCCACTCCTTTGTGACTTAAGTATTCAAGTTATGAGTCTGTGAGGGCCATTTTATTCAAACCACTACAGATGGTTATTGTGAATAATGATGTTGTAAACATGGTGGGTGCACTTATCTCTCATGAAGATACTGCTTCCAGCATTACACTTAGGGACTTGCCTAGAAATTCCACTTCTGGGTCATGTGGTGATTCTGATTTTAAGGTTTGTTTGTTTGTTTGCCTGTTTTTTTTTTTTTTTTTTTTTTTTGAGATAAGGTTTCTCTTGGTAGCCCTGGCTGCTCTGGAATGTACTCTGTAGATCAGGCTGGCTTTGAACTCACAGAAACCCATCTGCCTCTCTTCCAAGTGATGGAATTAAAGATGTGCAGTATCACACCTGGCTGGCTTTGATTTCTTTACATCTTTGTTTGTTTGCTTGTTTTTAGAGATAGGGTCCCACTGTGAAGCCCAGACTGGCTTTGAACTTATGATTCTCCTGCCTCAGCCCCCAAATGTTGGGACAATGTTACTAGCATAGGCCATCATGCCCTGCTCATTTTAAAAAATATTCTTGCCAATGCATATTGTTCTGTTTTTACTTTTACTTATTCCTAATAGTCGTCAACCTAACGGATGTGAGAGAATATGAGTTTAATTTTCCTTTTCTTGATAAGTGATGATTTTGGACATTTTTATGTGCCTTTTGGCCGTTTGTATAAAGAATGTCTACTAAAATTTTTTGCCCGTTTATTTTATTTATGTTAATCAAGAATGTTGGCTGCCAGTATGTTTTTTGGGGGGTGATTTTTAAAAAGTACACATTATTGTGCACATGTGTGTTGTGTGTGCTGTGGTGTGCATACAGAGACCAGAGGAAAACCTTCTGAAGTTATTTCTCCACATTTAAGTGGGTTCTGGGACTGAACTCAAGTCCTTGGGCTTGCAGGCAAGCACTTTATCAGCTGAGACATCTTACTGGACCTCTTCTATCATTTTTAAGTCAAGGTTTTCTTATTTAACTGTAAGGATTCTTAGTATAGAATCCAAGCCCAAATTACTCTGGTTCAGGAAACAAAGACTGTTTCCCCAAGGGTTCTGAAACAAATCCGTACTTCCTGCTCATGGGGTCTTTCACTCAATCCTCACAAAAGTCTGTAAAGTTATTGTGATCACCTGCACTTCCTCTCCTTTAGGGGCAAGAGACTGAGGCCACCAAAGTCTTTGACCAGAATCACAAGTTGTAACTGGCAGGGCAAGGACTTCATAGCTGGGGGTCAAAGTGGCTTGAGTCCTGAGTTAAGCTCTGAAATTCTTACGTCTGCTTTTGGCCATTGCTCAGATCCAGGTGTATCCTCACTGTCTATATAACACAATCCACGCCCTTTGCCAACATCCCTGCTTTACCATCTCTTGCCTTAAGACACAGAGATGTAAGCCACATTTATAAACCTTTCTTAGATAGGAGTCAGGAATCAGAGATGTCAGACATTTTCAACCAGTGCTTGCTAAGAGCCTACCATGTTCCAAGCATTAAATAAGGTTCTCTGGATTCCAGGACAAATAAGTCCCAGTTATCTGGTTGCTCATACCCCGTGGAGGAGGCAGATACAAAAACTCATGCTGTTGTTAATTTAGTTTAGGTTTTCTGAGACTGGGTCTTGTATGTAGCTCAGTTTAGCCTGGTATCTACTTGGTAGCTCAAGCTGGTCTCAAAATCATGGCAATCCTGCCTGTCTCAGCTTTCTGATTGCTGGGTGGCAGGTATAAGCTACCATGTCTAGCTCTTTTTAACTTTTATGTGGCTACTTGGCTGGGCCATGGCACCTAGACATTTGGTGAAGACTTATTCTATATGGGCATAAAAGGTATTTGAGTTAGAAAACTGAGTGGCTCAGATTTCCCCACTCAGCTGAAGACTGAAGAGAACAGGAAGATTCCACTGAGTGAGAGGACTGACTCCTCTTGCCTGGCCCCTTATGGTCCTCACACTGGGTCTTCTTGGGAGCTGCTCTTTCTGGGTCTCCATCCTATTGCCATGGAGACTCCAACGAGTCTCAGTGTAATAGGCTTGTGATTATTGGCTGTGGTCTTAGATGCTCTCGTTTCTGTAATCATATTAGCTAGCCCCGATAATGAATCTCTCTCTGCACAGGTATACTAAAGCTTCCTCTGCTGGGTCCTCTACACAGACTCTCCTCTTTTGTGACCCTAGCTTCTGGTTAATACAATTGTCCTTTACTAGACTATACAAGGTAGGAATTCTTCACTGAGGGCAGGGAGCATATCTCATTGGTTTTTCTAGTCCCAAGTTCAAGGTGTGCATTGTCATTGGAAAGAAACATCAAAAATGAATCCACAGTTAGTTCCAGGGCTGGGGAGATGATTTAACTTCTGGAAGCCCAACTTTGTGTTCCTGTCCTTGATTAGGAAAACCTCATTTGGAGCTGAGACGGTAAATGAAACACAGTGACTGTTCTCTGAATAAAGATGGAAATTTGCTTGACTCAGAGATAAGCATTTTACTTTTACAACATGGTCGGCATTATGTTTGAAGCTGAATACATTAGACCTTTTTACAATACAAGCTTGGTGTTGGACTGATACCCCACTCTGCTAGCATTAATGGGACAAGTCTGGAGGCTTTAATCACAGCTTGTGGTTCAGTCTGATTGACAGTGTTTCCATTTTTTAAGGTCCCCATCTTTTTGCATGTGAAATGAATGCATCCCTTTTCGTTTTGTCCCCATAATAGAACATTCCTCATTGTGGAAGGAAGTGTCTACAAGCAGCCCATTAAACACGAAGCCCCGCTGCTGAACCCCGTGTTATGCTGTCATACAGGGAAGCCTTGCCTGGAGGTGTGCAATGCCAGGGTATGTAGCCCAGATTATGGGGCTGGGAGGCAATTTGTTCATCATCTGGGGAGAGAGGCTTTGGCATCATTGTCTGCCTTCAAGGAGATTTCTGGTCTGTATGTTAGTTAGGCATCCTAGAAACTTCAGCTTCAAGTGAAAGAGGACCTGGAAGGAATAAGCTTGGGGTGTATTGCTCAGGCTGGCCTTGCCGGTAAAACCAGGCAAGAGGACCAGAGGTGGCCTGGCTCACTAACCTAATCCAGGGTGACTTTACCTTGCCCCATTTACTCCTTTTCTCCCCCTTTCTTCTGTTTTGCAGTGGACAGTTCTGATGGTTTGAATAGGTATGGCCCTTATAGATTCACGTGTTTGAATGCTTGGCCACAGGGACTGGCACAATTAAGAGGCATGACCTTGTTGGTGGAAGTGTGTCACTGTGTAGGCGGGCTTTGAAGTCTTCTTTGCACAGGGTCCACCCAGTGCAGAAGATAGCCTCCTCCTGGCAGCCTTTGGGTCAAGATGTAGAGCTCTTGGCTCCTCTAGTACCATATCTGCCTGCAGGCTATCATGCTTCCCACCATGATGATAACCAGCCAAACCTCTAAAACTGTAAACCAGTCCTTGGAGTAGAAATTTCTGGTTCCTTTGGATACTCAGTTATGTCATATGATGTTTTACAGAAGCAGACACAGGTGAAAGGATGTTTTGCTTGAAGCAGACACATAAAAGAGTGTTGAAGCAGACACATGAAAGAATGTTTTGCTGAAGCAGACACATGATGGAGCACAAATGTGAGAGGACATGTGATGTTTAGAAAGAATATAAATATGACCCCACAGACAGTGGGAGGAGGCTCTGGCACTGGTTCACCTTGCTCTGCCTCGCTAGTCTAGCTGACAATGCTGTTATATTGGTTCAGCTTACACTGCATTGTTGATTTTTGTTTGTCATGACTTTTCAGAGAGTAACTCACCAAAGAAATTTTTGTGAAATGCCAGTGGCTTCTTGCTGCTTCTGTGGACTCACCTATCAGCGGAGCCTTGCAGTTTCTTCTGGATTGAACTGCCTCTGCTGCTTTGTATTTTGCTAGAGGACCAGACTGCTGACAATGAAGATTGGAATAGCCCCCAAATAGTCCCACAACCCCTGTTTCTTATTAACTTTTCTTTTCTACTACCTCTGGTGGGTGGTAGGTAGAAAGGAGATTGAAGTGTTTAAGAACTTTTATTAAAGTAGGTTTTGAAAAATCTAAGACTATAATCCCTGATTAAATGCTTGCCTTTATAAGAGGTACCTTGGACATGGTGTCTCTTCCAAACAGTCTAGAGTTTTCTGTTTCCCCAGTTCTCATAGTGGATACGGGCCATTACCAACAGTACTTATGTTTGTATATGACAGACCAAGCTTCTTGGAGAGTCTGGCCTTGTTCTCCATCTTCAGTGTGCTGTCTTGGCTGTACAGGCCCAAGTATGAAGGGTGGCTGCATAAACCACACAGAGCTTCTGCTGAAAGATAGTGAGTAGTTGCATAGCTGGCTGGTGATCCAGGAGATGGTTGAGCACCAAAGAGGAGCTCAGATTTACAATGCAAATGTTATTTCTCAGACTGCAGGACTGGAAGTTGCATTCACACAGTGACATCAGCTGAAAAGGGCCATAGATCATGCGGGTGGGAAACTGTGACTGAACTGAAGTTCTATGTCCTTAGAGCTGGTACCACTCAGTTGGTCTGGTTCTACACACCTTTTCAGACCTGCTCCTTTCTGAATATTCTGCCACAGAGAGGAAGCTATTGACACTCAAAAAAAAATCCTTTCTACACAGTTTACAGAGAGAAGCAGAACAATTTGTTGATCTCACGCAGAGAGGAAGGTGGGGAGCTTGGGGCAACATTTATATATGCTTGTTGCAAAAGTCTTTAACTTCATAATACCACATTGCTATTTGCAGCCTGGACTGTTTTCATGGTGAAAACAGGAATAATGATCGAGAAAATGCACCCACAATGAATAAAGATGCTGAGATATACAGTAGGCTGGAATTGCTGGCTGCTGGGACCTCAGACTTAGAGCCCACCCTGCAGAGGTTCACAGCCCTCCACTGGATGTGCTGACTTACCAGGGGACTTGTGTACCCATCATCTCCTCATCAATAATATTCTGGGCCTGTGGGTGATTTCTCCTTCTGGCATTCCATCCTCCCAGAACACATTGATTTTGCTAGCCAGTTCCTGGTCCTGAGTAAAAGCTGTTTATACAAAGGCGTCATTCACCATGCACAGCAGCCCCTCAGTAACCCAAGGACACACTGTGTGTGCCCACCCAACCACGCAGACAGTCTAAGTGTGAGATTGTTTCTGTCACGCCACATCTTGTATCATCCCATTCGGGGACACGCCCACTCACCCTACAACCCTGTTCCTTCACCTTTTATTAGCCCCCGCCCCTTCCCTCTTGCCTGGAGTTTCAGGAGACCTCAGTTTATTGTGTGATGCTATATCGCAACGTCATAGACTGGGCAGTCGATAAATCAACTAAACGAGACTGGTTAGTTAAAGATTTGGGGCAGAGAGGCCAGCACCTGGAATTCTCTCTTCGTCATTCCACAGTGGCGGGATTAAGGGTAAAGGAAGGTAAGAGAATAAGTTCGCTCCTTGACTAACACTGACCTTAAGGTGGAGCCCTCAAGCTCTACTCCTGTCTTCCAGGCCCCAGTGGTTAGAAGGGCAATTAAATCTCAGTGTGATCTGGAGGGGACAGACATCCAAAGCACAGCTCAGGTGGAACCCAGATCTCTCACCTGCCCCTGCTTTTGAGTATCATGCTTGTGAGGTTCCTTTCCTGGCCTCTAGGTGGAGGAAGAGAGTCTGTTTCGCCAACAGGTCTCTTCTTGATTGCTGTTTCCCTAGGTCCAGCTTTATTTGTTGATCTGTAGCCGATGCCACAATCTGCAGCAGCTCACATCAGTATCTGCTGTTAGGAGTCCTTTTCCTCTCACAGAGGCAGCATAGTCCACTGTCATGTGACGCTGTTCCGGAGCAGACATGGACAACTGTCCACGCACCTCAGATAGGGAATGAGTAATGGACCAAAGTAAGCATGGATACTGTCAAAGTCCAACTTGGTGACTTTGATTTTAAAAAGTATGGGTGAGGGGGTTACTGACAGGAGCAGAAATGACTTTAAGTCATCTGCATCACCAAGGCCCGCCCTGTCCCCCAGCATAGCCATGAAGCTAGAATCCTGGAACGTGGGTTGTATAGCCTTCAGGCAGCTCCTCATACACTTTAGCTTGTTTGAGAGAATCTCTCAGGAGACTTTATTCCTTATCTGTGCTTGCGGAGAGTAGGTTAGTGTATCCTGTTGGTTTCAGAGACTTCCTCTGGAGGCTTAGTTGTTTCCTTCCTGAACTTAAGGAACTTCCCTACAGGATGGAATGTATCATTTCCCTTTGGAACTTCCTGTGTCTTAAATTAGCTTTCTTCTGAGATATCTTGGAGGGAAGAAACTATTACTACACTCTGCCTAGGGTCTAAGGGCTCTAGTAGGCCTGAGCATGGTAAACACAGGCTGGAACATGGCAAGAATGGCACTGACAGGTTTTGTCCTTTATCCTTCTCTCCTTGGCTAAAAACTGTTATATTACATTCCTAAAGTTAGGCCCCAAGGCCCACTGCCTTGTTTGACCACTGACTAATTTCTGAGACCAAACATGAAGGCCTAACAATCCAAATTCATTATTTGACCAATGTGTCCAATCAGGTCTTACCAACTCACCCTAGCACAGACTTTCCCACCTTTTCCTCTTAAAAACTCACTCCTGCAGGAATAACTACTGTTGCCCTCTTGCTTGCTTGCTGCTGCTGCTGCCTTTACAACTCCTTCTCTCCCTCTACCCAACTTGAGCAGGACTCGGCTAGCCTTAGAGGGCTACACAGTCTATGCAGGGGACATGTTTTCTTATCTTGTGGCTGGTCATGCAAAGTAGGGCCCCTAAACATTTCTAATCTTCTGCTGAAGTACGTGCATGTGTAGAGTCCAATGGCAAGTCTGCACTGACTGAATGAGCAAGGCCAGGACTGGACTTTGTTGACCATGAGAGGGACACTTAAAAAACATTTTATTAATTCTTTGGGAATTTCATATGGTGTATTTTGGTCAGATTCACCCCCACTGCTGCCCGTAACTCCTCCCAGTTCCTTCTCTACCTCTTTACCTCCTGACTTTCTGCCATAAAAACAAAACAATAACAAACCATCAGCTCCAATTTGTGCTGTGTCGATACTTCTGGCTGTGGAGGACGGTAGACCTATAAGGAGCCATACCTTTAAACAAAACTGATTTGCCTTCTCTCCCTGAGAACTTATCAACTGTCCATCACTCCTCAGTTGGGGTGGGTTCATGAACCCCCTTCCCATGCCACATTATAATGTTGATTGGCTGGATCTTGTGAAGACAGTGACAGGTGCTGACATGAAGCATTAAATGTGGGTCCCAGTTGCCACATTAGACTCTGCAATCCCATTCTGCAGCCCTTCTCTCTGAGTCCAGCACTGGGTTCAGAAAGAGCAACCCCTTCCCTCCTCCAGTGTGTGTGTGTGTGTGTGTGTGTGTGTGTGTGTGTGTGTGTGTGTATGAGAGAGAGAGAGAGAGAGAGAGAGAGAGAGAGAGAGAGAGAGAGAGAGAGAGAGAGAGCTGGATGAATCCAGACACCAGAGCTTATGCTCCCTCTAGCCAGCAAGCCCTGGGTTCTCAGCCCAATTCTTGAAATGTTTTTGAAGGAGAACCTTGCGAATATAGACTTAATAGCCATGAGATGGCGCCATAGTTCCAGCAAAGTCCACAGAGCCCTTTGCGATGACAAAATTGCCAGGAACTTGTGAGCTCAAACTCCTCTCACCTGTCTGTGAGGATAAGTCTCAGCTCAGAACAGGGGATTAACACCACGCGGAAGCTAATGAGATATGGAAAATGTTTCAAAAAGCAAACTTGCAAGACCATTCCTTCCATCTGTGGACTGAGAAGGGGCTCTCATGCTGGCAGAGAGTTTCTTTCAGAAGGGGAGGAAGCTCACAGGCTGAACTTCCCATACAGATCTTGGGAGCCAATTTTCAGAACTACAGAGTCCAGAGAGCTTTCTAGCCCCAGTGTAACATCTTGGTGGCCATCACAAAGGCAACTGGGGACAAAAGGAGTTAAGCTCCCCAGCCTAAGTTTCCATTCCCCCCCCCCCAGGACCTTGCCTGCCAACCTCTGTACTGACCCCAACATGTCCTGTTCTACCAATCTTTCAAGGACCAGTTCCCATCATGCCTTGGAACCTCCACTGTCTCCACATTCTGGAAAGCTGGAGGTCTCATTATGTTGTCCAGGCTAGCCATGAACTCATGACTCCTGTTTCCCCACCCTCAGCCTCTGGATTCCTGGGTTCGTAGTAGGTACCACCAGGCCTAGCCTGGCCACCTTTGCCTGCCTGTTGCTTCTTGATTCCTCTCTGAGAAGTGATTCCCCTGGGGTTCAACTTCCTAAGCTTATGGTGTTTCCTGAACACAGCAAGCACTCCAGGGATATTTATGGATCCTGGAGAGCATAGTAAAACTTGTTTGCTCCATATTCAAAGGGCTGGGAGATGTTTAATAGTAAAGCATAAAAAGAGAGAGTATGTGGGTCATTACTCTTGCTCTCAGAAAGCTATAGATTATGACTTTAGATCATAATCTATAAACTAGCAGTGTGACTGTATTATTATTAGAAGTAGCATTAATAACAGCACATTTATCGAGTGCTTGATGTGTAATGTTCACTGTGTTATGCATTTAATATATGTTCTTCATTTAGTTTTTCCAACTAAACCCTCGGAGGTGCCTTCTGAATTTTCCATATGGGGAAATACAAGGCTAAATAACTTGCTTGAGTTTCTAACTTAGTACTGGTCAAACTCTGGGATTAGGTGAGTACTGGCATTGATCTAGTATTAGGTAAGTACTAGTTAAGATCTGGGATTAGGTGAGTACTGGTTAAGATTTGGGGTCAGGTTAGTAGTGGTCAAGATTTGGAATTAGGTTAGTACTGGTCAAACTCTGGGATTAGGTGAGTACTGGTTAAGATCTGGGATTAGGTTAGTACTGGTTAAGCTTTGTGGGGCTGGACAAACCTACACAGCTTTTCTAGGCCTCTTCCTGAGGGGATCAGGCCTTTGGGTCATACAGAGTTGAACGGACTCAGAATTAATTCTGGAAGGGCTCCTGAGCCCTGCTATGTGGTTGAAGGAGCAACTGCCTGGGTAACAGTGAGAGACCAGCATCCTGGGGAACCTGCCTGAAGTGATCTCTGCTGTCTTTTAGTAAGCAGCAGACAAGGCCTGAAGCACAATGCACTTGACCGGCAGAGCTGGTGCAAAGAAAGTGGCTATATCTATTTAGTATGGCTTGTGGGGCGTGTGGTCACTTGAGTGATTTTCTTCCTACCACAGATCTCCCTTTCTTGTCTATTATGGTGTCCCAAATAGCACCAGTAGTCTTTATTTTTCCAGAGTTTAAAATGCTTTTGTGTCTCAGCATCTTCCATGATCTGTTAAGTCTGGTAAGAGAAAAGGGGATGGGGGGAGGGAGAGAGAGGGGGAGGGAGAGGCAGAGAGAGAGGGAGAGAGAGAGAGAGAGAGAGAGAGAGAGAGAGAGAGAGAGAGAGAGAGAGCTCTGTATTTGGATTGTAAAGTCTTTAGGACCCTGATAACCACCCTTCCTGGGCATCCTAGTTCCTGGAAGTTGATACTCTTGCAGAGTCCAAAATGCCACAGTCTGTTTAGCAAACACAGCAGGTGTTGCTGGCAATGACTGGAGAAAGGAAGTCCGTCTTCAGTAACATTTTTACTCAGCCAAAGATGCTGATAATGGAAATGTGTTTTCTAGAGAAGCAAGACTCTAGTTTGACACTGAATGTTTGCTTGGTGAGAAGAACAATCTTAAAAAGTGCGGGTAGGACCCTCCCAGATACTTTCTGATGGTGAAAATCTCGTCTGCAGAGAGCAAGAGCTTCTGGCCTGTCATTAAAAATTAAGCTGAGGTTGCAAGGTCCTGGAAGAGTAAAGTGCTGATAATCTTCTTTGCTGGGAATGGCTTGGTGTGGAAGAAAGAAAGGGCAAGGGAATTGCACGGCCCCTGAGCAGGCAGGTGTGGCGAGGCAGGCTGGGCATCAGCGACGTCGACGTCCTTGGATGATGGGTGTCACATTGGCCTCTTCACTTAGGCCTGTGACAAGTGTGTTACAAATTGGCCTCTTCACTCAGGCCTGTAGTGTGTGCTGGTGACCCTGTAAGTATTTAGTAACTTCTTGAGTTGCTCTTCTAGGGTGGCTCAAATATGGTTGTCTTTGTGTGGCTTCAGAAAGACACGCAGAATTTCTTGAATTGGGTTATGATGGGCTGAACTATGGTCCTTGAAGATGGCCAGGCTCTAATTACTAGTATCCACGGTAATTTATACAGACAAAGGGCCTGTGCAGACATGCTTAAGTTAGGATCTTGATATTTAAAGATTATCTTGATTTATACAAGGAATGCAGTTAAGGTTGCAGAAGCAGGTAAGAGATTGTTCCCCTCGAGTCTCTGAAGAGAATGTGGCATTGCCATCACCTTGGTTTTAGCCAATGAAACCAGTTTTGACTTGTGACTTCTAGAATTATAAGGAAATAAATATATGTTGTTATGAGTCAGTTTGCAGCAATTTGTTACACGGAGAATAAGAAGCTAGTACAGTGCAGAAAAGAGAAGCTGTTTAAGAGAAGTACAGAGAAAGGGGAGAGAGAGAGAGAGAGAGAGAGAGAGAGAGAGAGAGAGAGAGAGAGAGAGAGTCAGAAAGTGGGGAGTTGAATCAGTTCAGTTCAGTCAGTGCAGGAGATAGTGCGGTGAGGTTGAGTTTAGTCCCATTCAGTTTGTGCAGCAGAGGCAGTTGAAGTCAGAGAATAAGGATCCGCAAGATTAGAACAAATTGCCAGAGTTACTTTGAGGTCAAATAGAGCAATTCAGTGAGAAGTCAAGAGAAGCAAAACTGAATCAGTCATCTTGAAGAGGTATTTGAGCCAGAACAGCTGAGTTGAAGCAACCAACCAGAGTTCAGAAAGAGTTAGAAAGGGTGAGCTTATTTAAGCATTAAGCCTCCAGGATGACAATTACATCAGGTGTATAAAAATTTCATTTACAGTCAGGGATGTCCAAGAGACTCCCAAAACATTACAGCCTATTTCTGTCGTCCTTGGTTGTCCCCTAGAGCTGGAAAGTAAGTCCCTATTGCTAAAGATACCACACACTTTGAACATAGGACTCATAGGCCCCTGAGCTGAATCTGACCTGAAAGCTTCCTCCCTGAGGATTAGTTTTCATAGTACCACAGGGGACATGCAAGCTTCCATAGGAGGGAGGCAAGCAAAATTACTACTAAGATATGACACCGATGAGCCACAACAAAGACCAGCATAATAGCCCTAACAGTACAGTAGTGGCATAATACTTTGGTGGAAACCAACAGCTTTTTAATTGGACTCAACACCGGCCCAATAAGAAGGAAATCATTCCTGGGACTGGAAACTGAGCCAACTACCCAGGGCTCCTGAAGTCATGAATCTCGGAGGAGAAGCTACAACCACAGTTTTACTATACAAGCATAGCTTCTAACTATATTATAAATATTTGTCCTCATGCCCACAGATAAGATACCCGTCATTAGGGAAACTTCTCTTTGCAACAGATGGAGATCATTACAGAAAACCACAACTAATCAAAATGTTGCATCCATCAAAAATGATGGAGCCCAGGCTTAAATAATATTTCTATAACACAACCCCTATACCTAGAGCTCAAGGATGGGGCAGAAGGACTGTAAGAGTCAGAGGAACAGGGAGTTTGCTACGAGATTGTGTTTCCTGCCAAAGTCTGAAGCCATACCCATAAATTCTCACCAACATGGCTGCCTAAACATGACCCAAACAAGGGCAATGCCAATAGACATGTTAATATGCCCAGCAGAAAGACCGCGAAGCCTCAACTAGAACTACAGAACCTACAGAATGTTGAGAGCAGGAGAAATATCTTCCTGAGGTGAGAGCACACCAATTGGTTATTTACTACTAAAGAGCCCTGAAAAGATATGCAAATAACAGTATATGAAATCCTAACAATTACCTTTTACAGATGGAGATGGAGGGTCAGAGGGTTGTGTACATAGAAACTCTGTATAGGGTATAGTATACATTAGAGGCTGGCTCTGGTCCACCTAGCTTCTTACCGTTAGAAGGATGTTCAGTGATGTGACCTAAGCCTGTTTTCATAGTATCAGTGACCACACCACACTTTGTCACTTCATTGCTGTCCTTTAGCTCTCCTCCTCCCATAGGTGAGAGGACATACAGCCAGGGGTTAGGCACAGGAAGAGAAATGGAAAAGTGATTGCTCTTAAATGAGCTTGGCATGGATTTTATTGATATTAGGTAAGCAGACTCTGGATCCTTAGTGATGTCATCTGCTATGTCATAAAGGATAATGGTGTTTACAAAGGACACTGATGATGTCAAAAGGACAAGTGTCTCATCTTCCTTGCATATAGTTGAGCTTCTTTGTGCAGAAAAAGAAAAGAAGAACCCCAAATGCCTAGAGTCTACAGGGTCTAGGCAGTGTGTGTTTTGAGCTTGCACACACATATGACTGAGGGGTAATGGGGTAGGCATGTAAGTCTGTGCCCAAGTGAGCCAGCATATGTGTCATATGACCTCTGCTGTCTTGGGCTAAGATTCCTGGAAACAGCAGAGGGACACTGAGTGAAGGGGAATCAATGAGGTCACCAATGTGCTGAACTCCTCTGGGAACCTTTGGAATGACTCCATTCAGGGATCGGATAGGGACCTCGAACTGGGGTATCAATAGCCTCTGCATCAACACATGCTCACACTTCAGAGTGGCTGCTGTGGCTTGGATGCTGACGGTTTCCCAGAAGTCCACGATAAAGGCTTTCACTCCACAGCAACACTATTGAGAGGTTGTGGAAGCCTTAGGAGGGAGTGTGTAGTGGGAGCTGGGGGTCACTGAGGGGGAGTCCTTGAGGGAGTGAACAACCCTAGTCCCTTCCTTTTCCATTTCTTTTGCTCACTCCTGGCCTGAGCTTGCATTTCAGCACATGCTTCCAGAGGCTCAAGCAATGGAACCCCCTGTCTTGGACTGGATGCTCAAAAACTGTGAGCCAAGCAACCCCTTTTTATATTTTGATGTTAACCTCAGTGACTTCACGATATTAATCCAAAGATGACTAGTAAAGTGGCTGACCATACTGCCACGGACATTTCAGAGGCAGGGAGGAAGAGCTGTTGGGGATGATGGGGGAGTTTGAAGGAGAGCAGCAGAGAGGCAAAGGCTTTCTCCTGTTTTCTTACAGTTGTAGCTTAAGCAATGGAGGCAGGGCTGTGGGACAGAAGCATGACCTATCCTTTTACCAGGACATTCGTTTTCATCGCTGAAACCTCACTCATGATGTTACTAAAAGTGTGCTCAATACACTGGTATCTTCTGAGTAGAGACCCCATGGTTTTGTTCAAGCCTGGAACTGTCTAGATCTGTTCCAAGCTAATTCAAAATCAAAAGAGTGACATTGGCCCAGATCTCTAGAGCAGTGTTGGGGACTATACTAGAAGAAGCAGGAGGCCATGAATATAACATGAGTTTTTGTCCTTAAGAAGGTATCATAGCACAGTGAGGGAGTGAGGGAGCTGGCTGGTGCCAATCAGGAGGTGGTAGAGCTTATTTCAGCTCAAGTTCTGAGCTATGTGGCCTTGCATCACCACATCGCCTCTACAAACCTACTCTTAGCATCAAGACAGGAATAAGAGTAACTTCCCTTCAGGAATGACATCAGAATCAAAGGAGACAACAAATGTGAATAGACTCTTAGCCCTGGAATTTGCTTAAAATGAAGAAGATGTGGGTGCTCTGTGGTGTCTGCACTTGCCGTGTGAGTGCTCCATGGTGTCTGTGCACTTGCCATGTGAGTGCTCCATGGTGTCTGCACTTGCCATGTGAGTGCTCCATGGTGTCTGTGCACTTGCCATTTGAGTGCTCCATGGTGTCTGTGCACTTGCCATGTGAGTGCTCCATGGTGTCTGTGCACTTGCCGTGTGAGTGCTCCACGGTGTCTGTGCACTTGCCATTTGAGTGCTCCATGGTGTCTGTGCACTTGCCATTTGAGTGCTCCATGGTGTCTGCACTTGCCATGTGAGTACTCCATGGTGTCTGTGCACTTGCCGTGTGAGTGCTCCATGGTGTCTGCACTTGCCGTGTGAGTGCTCCATGGTGTCTGTGCACTTGCCGTGTGAGTGCTCCATGGTGTCTGTGCACTTGCCGTGTGAGTGCTCCATGGTGTCTGCACTTGCCATGTGAGTGCTCCATGGTGTCTGTGCACTTGCCGTGTGAGTGCTCCATGGTGTCTGCAGTTGCCGTGTGAGTGCTCCATGGTGTCTGCAGTTGCCGTGTGAGTGCTCCATGGTGTCTGCACTTGCTGTGTGAGTGCTCCATGGTGTCTGCACTTGCTGTGTGAGTGCTCCATGGTGTCTGCACTTGCCATGTGAGTGCTCCATGGTGTCTGTGCACTTGCCGTGTGAGTGCTTCATGGTGTCTGCAGTTGCCGTGTGAGTGCTCCATGGTGTCTGTGCACTTGCCATGTGAGTGCTCCATGGTGTCTGCACTTGCCGTGTGAGTGCTCCATAGTGTCTGCAGTTGCCGTGTGAGTGCTCCATGGTGTCTGCAGTTGCTGTGTGAGTGCTCCATGGTGTCTGCAGTTGCCATGCTCTATGCCAAAGGGATGAGGCGTCCTAGAGAAACTCACTTCAAGAAGGCTCGGAGCTGATATAAGAGGACAAGGAAAGATGAGAGGAGAGGAGTATTCTGAGCAAGCGTTAGAATGAGAAACAGTTCAGGTATCTGGATCTTAGGATTGGTTCTTATACAAAGGGGGCCCTACTCACGTGAGAGAAGGCATGATGCAGGTTGACAGATATACCCCGTGTCTGAGCAACATTTGAAAAGTGGCAGCACCCCTCGATTTATTTTATAAATTTAGTTATCAGTACTCACTCTTTGTGTGAGATTCATTGTTATCTCATTTTTGGAAATTTTTTGGTCTTGACCTGGCAATTCCCTCTTAGGCATTCACCCTCCAGCGATAGTTAAGTGAACACAGGCATGCCCAAAGGCTCGCTGCTCTAGTCTAAAGAAGTGAGAATTGGAAACTACATTACCATCCTCCACTATGGAACAGACATGTCAGTCATGCTACGGATTGCAATGACGAATACAGCTCTGTGGGTTTAGCTAAGCCACAGGCTACTATCTAGCAAGCGCATCTGACATTTTGACCCGTGACATAATGATGTCATCTACAAAGCTCACACTTGAGCACCACTGGAGTAGCAAAAGTCTTACATTAGAAAAAAACTAAAAAACTGTGTTTATTTAGTGTGTGTGTGTGTGTGAATGTCCATGTGATATCTATGTATGCAGGTGGGTGGAGGCTGGAGATCTGGTGTCCTGCTGTGTAACTGTCTTATTTCTTTGAGACGAGGTCTCTCACTGAGTGTGGAGTTGGGTTTCCTTTGTCTCTCTCTTACTCCCAGCACAGCAAGTGCTCTATGGTTTTGCATTGGGCTGCACTCATAGATCGCCTTGGTCAAATACCCGTGGGCTCCAGGCCGGATAAACCTGCTAGAGAATGATTTCAGTGCTGTGGATGACGTCATTGCACTTGTGAGCAGAGAAGTGGGCCCCAAGAGCACTGCTGGGAACTGAGATAAGCTAAGCTAAGATGCAGTGCACTTGCATGAAATGAAAGCACAGTGTGTGTTAGTGTAAATGGGAGGAGGAGAATTGTGTATTTTCTTCACAGGAATGGTCTCACTACAGTTTTAATATGTATATTGATTCTAAATTCTGATTTTGAAGTGAGAGTGCTGATTTTTACGAAAATAGCACGGTCACTGCATAAAAGCCTAGATGGAATTATTCATATCTATTTTCCCTCGACTTATGGCTATTGATTTAAAATATAGCTTTTAGTCATGATTATTGAATATTGATTTTCCCATTTTCTTATGCTTTTAGACCAATGTCCCTATTCATATCAAAATCGATGTCTGGGTGACTTATTAAAGTTTTTGTTTCTAGTCTTTGATTCCCCCATAACTTTTTCTTTTCTCATAAATAATAATCAAATATGCTCCTGCTTCTCACATTTTACTTTCCCTGTTTCTTTGCTGTTTAAATTTGTTATATCATCTCTGTTATGCTCATACTTCTGTATCTTAGCTGACAAGAGTCCATACTCCGAATATGGAGTGTCAATATACATTTCTCTCTTCTGCCCTTAGAGCCAGGCACTAAGTGCCCCAGACCCATGGTGGAATTGGTTCAGAAGCTGCATCTACTGTAGTCTCCCTTTCTTTTCACCTTCTCTGGGTCATGCTGAAGAAGTCTGCCTCCTAGGCAGCCAGGCTGAAGAAGCTAGAGTTGCCAGTTTCCCATGGAGCAATCCAGACTAGCAAGTCTTAAGAAGGGAAAACAGGCCAAGAGAAAAAAATATAGCTCACTTGTTGTGGCAGCTTATGGGAGTGTCAAGTTGAGGACAGGTAGGAGTTTGCCACATCATGGTAGGGGGTGACCAGGGCAAGTTAGAGAGAGGGCACAGGTAGGAAGGGTGGAGTCACATGACTTCAAGATGGAGAACACTTGTCTTGTTCCCTTGACAAAGGTGACTGTCTTGGAATTCAAGGTTTCTTTTTCTTTTGCCTCCATTTCCCTGTGTATAAAGTGCTAGTGTATATCCCATGGGGTTATTGTGAGGATTTAGGGTTAATACTAAAATGTGTTTATAACAGAAATTTGGTGAGGATGAGAGAGAAAGGAGAGAGAGGAGGAAGGGATAGAGGGAAGGAGAGAGAGAGACAGAGACAGAGAGAGACAGGGAGAACGAGCTGTGGTTTTGATTTATGGTGTTCATTTTTTTGTAAATACACTTTATATGTTTTTAATTTTTTATAATTCCTTTTTAGTTCATCGAGAGAAGAAACCTTCACATGTGCTACATTCAAACACAATTGTTTCACTTTAGAAACACTCCCTATTATCTCGTCTGGGTGAAACGTTTTTTAGTAGTTGTTTTTCAGCTGGGTTTATCTGATGCAACAGAAGGCCGCTTCCTCTCAGCACAGGTTGGAAAACTGATGGTGGCTGTCAGTGGGCCCTTGGCCTCCTGGGCCTTGTGGAAAACCCTTGCTTACTGTGGAGGAAAACTGGACTTTATGATCAAAGATCTCCACAAAGTTTAGTCTCCTGCTCCTGTGGGCTCTGAAGGCCTGGGAGGTGGGGGGTCAGGAGGCGAGGGTCGGGGTAAGGTGTGTTATTTTGTCTATTAGCAGAGTTGATCTGGAAACTGGGGTCTGAGGCAGGAGCACAGATTTGGGGAGCTCGCTGATTGTTGTCTTAGAAATCACAGCCATTCAGTAGGAGGCCACCCAGTGCCTGGTTGGAAGAGAAAAACACAATGAACTTCACAAGTTGGTTCAAGCTGGCTCTGGAAGGACATGAGACAGGAATCTGCTCAGGTCTGTAGTGAAGTGGTTAGAGGGGAAAGGCTGGGGATGTTCCTATGGGGAGTTTTGACTGAGCAAGGGATGTTGAAGGGACCAGAGGAGAATTAACAAGCGTTGGGCTTCTGCTGTATGTTGGGAGCTAGGTGATTTGCAGACATTATCTCATTTGATCTCGGTAATGACTGTGAGTCAGCTAACCTCACCCCCTTTGCACTAGGAGGCAGGGCCTCCGAGCAGTTAGGGAACAAAGAACATGTCCAAGGTGACACAGGTGTGTGAATGCACAGTGGCTCAGGGGACTGAAGGCTGTGGAGGATAATGCTAATAAAAAAAAGTTATGGGTAATTCTCTGTGGATGAATCTATTTTAACTTGGCCACCCTCCCTCCCACCCCTGACTCTGACATAAAAATCAAGGATTTAAAACCTGAGGGGGCTTTTTATTTAGATCAGCCCCTCATCAAACGATGAGCCGGCTCGGTTTAATTGTACCAGAGGTGTAGATAACTCGAGGACAGGGGCTTGCTGTAGCCACTAGTCATGAGGGAGAAGGATGCACTCACCGATCAAGGAGGAAAGAGGCCGCTGTGAGGTGACCTTGCTTCTGCAGGCTAAATGCTCTTCAGGGCAGGATGCAAGGGTGCTGGTTCCCTGACTCTGGGGAAAATAGGATCTCAGATAAGATGTGGATTTTTTTTGTCTGCAACAGGGCATTGCTCATTGGCTCTAAAACATGAACTGTATCCCTAGAAAGAGACAGTATTTGGCCATGCTGATGTCTTGAAGCCAACAGAGAGACCATCCAGCTGGGGACCCAAGCTCCCTTGTCTGTGTCTGAGGAGAGCCACTTCTGTGAGCACAGTCCTCAGCCTTTTCGCATTGCTGGTCTGCAGGATGCTTTTGTGCAAAGGGCCTTAGAAATGGCTTCTGGTTAGATAAGGAGGAGCTATACAACACGATGCTATTTCAGCCCAAGTCTATGAGGCAAGAACAAGGTGGGACATTTTAAACAGGCTATTCCATCTGCCTTGATTTCCCCTGTTAATCATCACCAAGTTGGACAAGGCAATGTTTGTTAGTCTTAGGGTCTGGAACCATGTGTCCCTGTCCTGAGTCCAAGGGAAATGGGTTCCCTCACTGCCTGTGGTCCATAGGCAAAGCACTGACCCTGTGGGCAAGGCTACCTCCTCAGCAGCTGGACGTCAGCCTTTTCTCCGATCTATATGGTTAGGTAAGTTTAGAACCATTTGTCAGGACCTGATTATGCTAATGGCAAGAGACATAAAATAGCCATGAAGAGTGTGTGTGTGTGTTTAAACCACATTGCCTTCTGGGGGTGTTGCATATTGTCCTGTAAAATATACTTCTGTGTTATACATGGCTCATACACACATTCTTTCTATTTATGGATTTGTTGACAAGCAATTTTTTTTTGTTCTAAGACCCTCAGTAAAGAGGCCTTTACTTTCCTCCTGCATCCCAAATAGGCCCTCCTTGTGGCTGGTTACACAGAAGTCTTCTGCAGATTTATAGCTTGTCCTGGTTTTCAGCTCCAAGGGTCCTTTAAAGTTAATCTGGGCCTGCCACAGTCCTCAGATGCCCAGTTATAGGCTTTAAACCTTCAAGAACAGACCATGTGTATCCCACTCTACTCCCCGCTCGATGCCCATGTTAGATTGGACGATGAATCTCTGGGATTTCAAGAGATTCAGGCTTAATGACCTGGCTCTGGCTCATGTCTATAAAAGTCAGGGAACCTTAGCTAAGCTAGTCAGCACAGCTGGCCCGGAGATCCACAGAGAAACCGGCTCAGCTTCCAGAAGGAAGGGATGGGTGGAGGAGAGGTTATGTCTCCTGCGGGCAGCCCTAGAGAACTAAGCCAGCCCCATTAGTGAGGACCCAGCAAGCAGGCTCTCTGGTCTGATATAGCTCACTTTCTCCAAGGACAGAGCAGAGAGCTGGGGACTTTACTGAATAAAGCCAGAAATCATTTTCCTTTCCAGTGAAAGGATACCTCATCCTAGTAGGAAGAAGGGAATTAAACTTGCTTGAAGTCCTCAGTTTCTGGGGAAAGAATGGCCAGAGGTGGCACGAGGGGAGCCACTACAGTTCAGTCTGATTTCAGGGCATGTGTGAAGTCTTGATTTGGCCACTTGATTTTTCCTGAGGATCAGGAGAGGTCAGAGAGTACTTCCTGTCTGAGCCTCAGTTGCTGCTTCTCTCAAGTTGGGAGCAGGAATCCTTCCTTATGGCGCTGTGAGGAGGACTGAAGGGGGGTGGGGACAGGGGCTTGTTGGTGTTGGGAAACCCGTATGATAGGTGAGTGAGCAGAGGTGCAGAGATGTGGACATGTGACCTCATCAAGGCTGCAGAGCAGTAAGAGAGAGCCAGGCTCTCTTCACTTCTGCCTGCTGCTGATCCTCAGTCTCTGTGAGCAGAGGTTTTCTCAGGGTTGGTTCTGTATTTTTCCCCTGCCCTGAGGACTGCCTTTGTTCACATGGTGGGTGAAGGTGAAACCACTTCCCCTGAAGCACCAGAAGTAAGGTTTGCTGTTCATCCCCACACAGTCTCCTGGCTCCAAAGCAAGATCAACACTGTCCCAACTTGAGCAGAATTTATGTTTCAACAGAAACCCTGCATTTCCCCTCAGGTAAATGGACTCTAGTTTATTTAACAGGTTGGCTAGACAGGAGCCAGGTGTTTCTCCCGACGGTCCCCAGGCCTTTGTCTCCAGGATCTTGCTCATATTCTAGAGTTCGTCACCAATAGAACAAATGGCCTTGAAGGAGTTGAAAATGAGAAAGTCTGGGTACCTCCTCTCCCTAAGATAGGAAGTGCTGTTTGTAGGACGCTAATAAGGTCTGGTTTGTTTGTTTGTTTATCAAAAATACTATTTCCACTGTAACCCATTGTCTGGTGGCTTTGGGCCATTCCCTGCTGACTTGCCTGGCTTTCCACAGTGCCTCAATCTAGGATGAACCCCACTATCTGTCATTAGGCTTAGTCTGCCCTAGGTCAAGTTCAGGAGGCTGTAGAAGAAGGAAAGTTCTGAAACCCACACAGGCAGAGAGAACTACCCATGTCGTGGTGAAGAAGGCCAGTGAGCACAATGGAATGGTGGCACAGCTCATGTGGGGCAAGATTGGCACTAGCACTTTGTAAATGTTACTTCCTTAATTCTCAAGATGGCTGTGTAAGGTATCATTAATTCATATTTACTGACTGGGAAACTGAGGATTGGAGATGTGACCTTCAATTTATTTTTTTATTCTTAAGACCCTCCTAAGATTTTTTTCATTCACTCATTGATTCATTCATTCAACAAGTACTTACTGTCTTAGTGTGGGTTCCATTGCATGTGATATATGGAGGAGTTATTCTATGAGGTACCTGGGAGGAGGTGACAGAAACAGGAGGGGCATGGAAAAGATCTAAGCAAGGATAGGGTTCCAGGCCTTCATTGGAATCACAGGTTTTTGTTTTTTTTTTTTTTTTTTTTTTTTTTTTTTTTTTATAGCAAAAATAACACTGCAGAGTTGCTGTGTCTAGAGACAGGAGACCCTCAGCCCTCGGGTTACCTCTTGGTAGAGGAGTAGTGGGATCATCTCTCACTCACTTTGGGGCTTGCTCACCTGAGCCCCAGCTACCAGAGTCAGCTCTACTGTGCTGTCTAGGTGAGGTACAGGACTGCATGTCTCCTAGAGCAATGAAGATTAACCCTTGCAGTGCTGATGTGTGAAATCTTGCCCATGATGTGATGTAGTGGTCAAGAGAGTCTAGGCCCTGAGGTTCAGACTAGAGCTGGAAAGGCCTATGAAAGTGACCTTGGTTACCCTGGGCATAAGGAGGCTCTGGGTGCCTGGGGATTCAGAGTAGGAATGCTCAAACCAGAATGTAGAGGAGACAGCATTTCCAGAGGCAGTGATAGCTTGTAAGATGTGGCAGCTGGGAGGACTTAGCCAGATGAAGATTCAAATCAGCATTCAAATGAGGGAAATCACAGGTGTAAAAGATAGAAGCTCAAATTAGGAGAAACATGAGATGTCCAAACATGGACCTGGAGCTGCCTTGTCTCATGGATGTCATTCATGTTGAGAAACAAATTGCCAAAACATTTTATGACTCAAAAGTACTTTTTATCTCATAACTGCTGGGGCCACTATTGGGGAGCATTATAGCAGGGTGATTCTGGCTTGGGGTCTCTCCGACAGGTTGCAGACAAGGTATTAGCCTCGTGGCAGCAGATGTTGTGACAAGGACTGGAGGTCCCACTTCTGCTTTGGCTCATGGAATGGTTGTGGGCAAGTGTCTTCAGCTTCTGGCTGTCCAAAGGTGGCCTGAATTATATACCACATGGCCCTTTCTACAGGCCTAGTTGTCTGTCCCCTACTGTGGCAGCTGGCTTCATTTAGTGCAAGTCACCCGAGAAAAGGCAAGGTAGATGCGGCAAAGCTTTGAAGACAGACTCTGACACATCACACTCTGAGTTCCACCAGTCTGTTCATTAGAAGCAAGGCACTAATTCAGCCACACACATTATGGGGAGAACTGGGGCTCATCTCTGAAGGAAGACATGCCAAATAATCCTTAGGTTCGACTGGATCCAAGAATAGAATAGTCTGCTATCTTTTCCCTTGCATCTGGTCTCTGCCTCTCACACTGTGGAAAGTGATGTTTTTCCATACTGGTCCCCCAGGAATCACATAATAATGCTGGCAGAGAAAGAGTTCCCACAGACAATGATGTCTATTATATGTGGTGAAGGTAGCAAACAACTCTTAGAAAAATGACAGGTGAAGAATGGGATGTTTCCTGGCTGGCTTTAATTATGGGATGCTTGGAATGCTAGCTTGCATGAGAGAGCTAGAGTCATCAGTGAAGGATACAGCTAGAAAGAGCCTAAGGATGTAATATCAGAGGCCTCGAGTTCCACACAGAGGAGGCAACATCCACCCTGAAGCACCAGCATCAGAACAAGGGCATGGCACGAGCATGTCTATTTGTGGAAGGATTGTCCTGGCAGCAGTCAAGAGCTGGATTCAGCAGGCTGATTGGAGGCAAGAATGCTGGCTCACAAACTATTTCAGTGATAGAGTTAGAAAAAAAATTAGTAAGAATTTTAAATGTCATCAGTGTGGTAGAATTTTACAAACCCCTGCTTGGGTGCTGGGAGGAGATTCCAGATAGGAAATAGTTCTCAGGCTGTTCGCCAGCTACTTGTTACAACACTGTAAAGCCCCGGTGGACCCTCATTTACTCTGTGAATGTTTATGAACCACTTAGATATGTCAGCAGTTAAGCCAAAGGAATGAGTTTGTTACGGTAAAGTGTCAGGCATCTTGGCAGGTTAGTAGGGAAGATATTTTTGGATAGGGAAAGATAACTACTTTCCTGCCCTACGCACAAAACTGTCTTCTCCCACGATAATTAAATGGTCTTCTGTTTTTGTATCTTTTTATAGTTCATCCTCACAGTCCCTGTGATGTTGTCTCTTATGAACACTGGGAGCCTGGCCATCTGAGTACAACTACCAATACATGACCTCAACAGCAGTCCCAGGCTTATCGCACTGTGTAAAGTAGGGCATCACCAGCCTCAGGAAGGGATCTTCTAGGTATTTTTTTAAGTAGTATCCCTTGAGTCCTACAACAGCCACTCAAGTGAGCATGGCCTGACACTCACTTCACTTCTGGGAAAACAGGAGCTTGACATAGTCAAGTAGTCAGGACAGAGAGACACAGGCTAGGCAGGGGCTGTGCTTGCTGCATTGCTCTACCTACACTGCCACAAAGGGTCTAGGAAGGAGTCTTGGACACAGATTCAGTATGTGGGCTGCTGCTCTGTGTGCTGCATCACTGTGTGCTCTGTGGCAGGCAGTGAGGACTGCTCACTGTGAACTGGCCACCTGGGAGCGTTTTGCTCTCTATGAGTCTCCGGGCAGGGTCAGGATTTCAGCCATTGTCACCTCCCATTGGGAAATATCTGACAAGAAAGAAGAACAGAAAGATGGGAATAACTAAACCAAAACCAAAGCAACACATTCCCCAGAAAACATAATAACAATAGTGAAATCAATGACACGACATGTTCATAGGAGGTTGTAGTAACATGTCATATATTTCTTTTCCCTCTGCATTGAGAAGAGGCTCTGAGAACATTCTTTTCTTAATTAAAATAAAAGAACCTTTTTATTGATTCTTTGTGAATTTTACATCATGCACATCAGTTCTGCTCATCTCCCTGTCTGTTCATACTCACTCTTCACCCTTGCAACCTCTCCTCAAAATAAAATACACACCCACCCACCCACCCACCCATCCACACCACCACCACTACCACCACTACCACCACCACCACTACCACCACCACCACCACCACCACCACCACCACCACCAACAACAACAACAACAACAACAACAACGAAGCAAAGCATAGAAAACATCTCATTATGGAAGCTGTAGTGTGTCACAGTGTGTCCATCCTTCTGTCCATATGTCTTCACTTGTAAATGTTCATCGCAATGAGACATGTCTAGATCAAGGTCTCTGGCTTCTGTGACACCATCAATATATCCCGTCCTCACTGGGAGTCCTCCCGGTTATCTTGTTGTTGCCCTGTGTCATGGCGATTCTGCAGGACTGGCCCTTTCACCCATGACAACCATTCACAGATGATATAGATTTTGGTGTGGATCAACTCAGAGCCCTGGATCTGGGCCTGGGTGGTAGCTGAGCTGGTCAGTGCACCAGCGCTCCTTTATCTCCACCACCAGGGGGAGCTCTCCAGCATTCCTCTGGCTACACCACCCACAGCGGTCATCGAAGGAAGCAGGGTCAATGTTCTGGCTCTCATGCCCTTGGGACCAGCTCTCCCAACTACCTAAGGTTGTGGGGATGGGGAGGGCATTGTGTCACACCTACACTACCTCCCAATAGATGAGTGGTGGGGTCATCTCTTCCACATTCTCACCTTCAGGGCTGGCTCACCTGCATCCCCTTCACCAGGGCCAGCACTATTGTGTTCCCCAGGTGAGGTACAGTATCTGCTCTCCTGTGTGCTGCAGCTGGTGAGGGGCAGAACCAGCCCACCTGCTGTCATGACTCCAGTGTCAGCTCTCCCACCTGCTTCAGGTGGAGAAGGGTGAGGTGGGCGGAGTATACCCCCCCCCAGGTGACCTCTTGGTAGAGGAGTAGTCATCTCTCCCTCACTTTGGGGTTGGCCTGCCTGAGCCCCCAGCACTGCCATGCTGTCTAGCTGAGGTGCAGGGCTGGCTCTACTGGGTGCTTCAGCTGGTGGAAGGCAGGGCTAGCCATCCCAAGCTCATGATCCTATAGATAGCTTTCCTGGCTGCTGGAGGTGGTGACAGGGAAGGGGAGTGAGGTATCACCTCTACACTCATGCCACCCCACAGCAGATGAGTGGTGGGGTCAGCTCTTCCCTGACCCTGGGGGCTGGTTCACCCACACTTCCACCCCCAGGACCACAGCCAGTTCCCACTCGCAGTGCTGCTGTCGGTGAAAGATGGGGCCCAGCTCTCCAGAGCACTGTACCTAATAAAGGGTGAGGCCAGTTCTGCACAGTCCCTGGATATCCACATGGTTCCAGGTGGCTGCCATGACCAGGGACATCTCCACGTTCTCTAGTGGTAATATGAGCCACAGACATCAACACCAACCCCTGCTGTAACATAGCCACAGACTCAGACATGGGCCTCAGAGGCAGCTCAGGACCTCACCATGACCCCAGGTGGTGGGGCTGGCCACTTACAACAGGCTCCTCCTCTCAACCCTCGAGTCTCCAGTTCCATCTCTCCATAATGTTCAAGCTGGTCTACTTTCTCTCCTATCTGACTACTACATGGTGTAGGTCCCAGCTACAGGCTGGCCACATAGCTGATGGGCCACTGAGTGACAAAGGTGGCCTGTGCCACGTGCTAGCGGGAAGGTCTGTGGGTGGCATGGTAGTCTGCGGGTCTCCATCTTCTTCCTTCTGAGCCATACTGCCTGGATTTGATTTGATCATTATGAGACCTAGCGGTAAAACAGCTTTGGCCAGCAAGCCAGACATCGACCTAGGGTGAACAAAGGATTGCCATGTGATCTGCCCCTGGCATGTAAAAACAGCACCACCAACAAGGTATCTCTTTGCTCACTGATGGGAGTTGGGAGGAGAACATTCTTTAGTAGAATCTTGAGAAATCCCAGTCCCAATGATGTCATTAAAATGTGGCTTTCTGCATTTCTGCCTGTCCTCCTGGGCATGGCAAGGTCACATCGCCCATTCCTTGACAGTAGACGTGCTGTGGGGCTGATGTCGGATCTGTGGCGTCAGCTCACTTCTTTGCAGGAGACTCTAAGAGTCAATGAGCAATGACCAGTGCGTTCTCCTTTGCGGTGTTTCCTAGCAAAGTCACAGAAGGTCCATGCAAGTTAGCCTGTCTTAGGGCAGAGCAAAGATGGACACACATTGAGAGAGAGAGAGATGCGGTGACACCGTTCTTATCACATGGTGTTGATTTTAGGTTGTTAATCCTCAGATCATAATCTACAAGGCCATGACTAATTGGTAAAGCCTCTGCGTCTAAACAAGCCCTGTGTTTTCCTGCCGAAGGAACTGCCATGAGTCTCAGTCGCAGGTGAACTAGAGGATAGAAACTGTAGCTAGGCTGTGACTGGACGCATGGCTCACCTCAGAGTCGTACTAACTGAAGTAGATTAGAGATGGGAAAATCAAAGAGGATCATGATGGCACTTGAAAGGAGCATGAAGATTTAAGTTTTCAGAGTTTCTCCATCTGTCACAGTTTTCCTGCAGGATAGCGACAAAAACAATACGTGACAGATTTTCTTTTCCAGGGTAGCCTTGACAGTATCTACCACTCCATATGCTCTTCTGCAGTGTGACCTTGGTATGCCTCCATTAAGGTCTGGGGCCCATTTCCACATCCTAGGATCTGGGTGGGCTGTGGCTGTTCTGAGTAGCAGGGCAAGAAGCAATGCTGCCCAGGTCTTGAAGGGATTGTTAGCTGTCGAAAAGCTTCACCATCCTGTCTGCCATTTTCCAGCCTTTATGTAGAGACGACGTCTGACTACTGTGAGTTTTCAGAGTTGACAGAAGGTTCAAGAAGAATGTTTAGGTTCTAAGGTGAGACGGCATCACAGAACCGAATCCTCAGTGGTGGAGGCCACAGCTGATGTTATGCAGGTGAAGTAACAAGATGACTTCTTTTTAGTTCTAAAGACACATAGTCCTGAGTGAAATGAACTGGCTGTATGAACTACTGTGTATTGTGGACAAACAAAATACAAACAAGCAGACAACAGTTTATATCTATATTTGTATGAATATCTCTATCTCCATGTATATATATCTATATTTCATCTATAATCATCTATCAGTTTCTTTGTTATATATCTTTCTGTTTCTTTGTTATCTGTCTTTCTATCATCCACTATCCATATATCTTCTATCTATCTATCTATCTATCTATCTATCTATCTATCTATCTATCTATCTATTCATCTATCTGTCATCCATCCATTTATCCATAATAACAACAACAAAACCCCGGGTGGTGGAGAGACTGTTAGTTTTCTCACAGCTGTTATAAACAACTAAAAGAAACAACTCAAAGCGGAAGCTGTCAATTTTGACTTATAGTTCCGGTTCACGATCACTTATCTTCATTGTTCTGTGGCTAGGTTGAAGCAGATGATGATGGAGACCATGTGGGAGAGATTCTCATCTCATGGAGTTTGGGAAAAAAAGAGAGGAAGAGAGGAACCGAGTAGGGAGTGCCATTCCCCACACAGGTATGCCGTCTATAGCCTACTTCTGTTGGTAGCCTCTGCATGCTAAGTTCTCTACCACTTCCTGTGAGAGCACCAGCAGCTGAGGACCAAGCCTTCAACACACAGGCTAGTGTGGGACCTTCCATACTCACTCCAGCATGGAATCAACAGCGCACAGCAGTGTGGGGCCTTCCACATTCACCCCATAGAATCGATGCAGAGCCGGTGCAGGACCTCACACACGCACTTTAACACTGAATCAACACCTTGAGCCTGTGAGGGGTGTTGCTCCCCCACTCCAGCACAGAAGACTTGGCTTGTTTTGTTATTTAAGGACAAGGAGATGGGTGTTCTGACAGTGAATGTTTTTCTTGGGGTTTTAGGAACAGGGAAGACTAGCATGCAGAGATTCAGCCTAGCTTGGGGCTTTACCGCAACAAATCATGTCCTGACACAGTGGATGCTTTAGGTGTCCATCTTTAGTGGATGCTGAAGGTGATCTTAATGAGAAATAAACTATAGCTTGGGAGGCAGAGGGCCTTGCTTCAGGTCACCCTGAGCATCTGTGACACCCACAACCCAAGACTCTTACCCTCTGATGCCTCCCTCTGGTTCTGTCCTCTGCAGGGTCTGGTTTGACCAGGATTCATCCACAAGAAGAAAAGCCACAAGTGCTGGAACAATGAAGACATGTTTTGTTGTCTTCGTTTCTTGGTAATGCTCTGTAAAAGCAATGATAATTCTCAGAGGGATATTAAATAAAAAGCTATAAGGTGATCTCTGCCGCAGGCTGAGCATTTGCAGGGAGGTTTGCTGTGTGATAGTTGTGTTGTTAGAACCAAGTGAACTAAGGAGAGGACGATGCGCAGGACTCATCTCTGCTGCAGGAGCTCCGTGTCTCACCCCGCACATCCACTTTCTGCACTCTGAAGCCTTACGGGCACACTCACTATAAACTATGAGGACAGTCTCACAACATAGGATGGGTCACAGTTTTCAGCTGTGAGCTGGGATGCAAGCCAGGTGAACTTGGTAGAAACCATGCAGCACATTTTGAATATCTTTTACCAGGCTAGCCATTTTGGACACAATAGTTTCTGGGGATGCTGGGCAGTGGGAGGGGGCTGCAATTCCCTGTCAGCCACGCAGCCACTCAGTCACCCAGGGAAACAGCAGCTCCCGTGTACTGTGTCACCGGGGAGTCTGTTTGCATCGTGTATTTCATGTTTCCAATAAATTACACGCTACATCTAGTTCTTTGTTAGACAATAGGCTTTGTGTTAGGTAATTTTTAATCCAACGGCAGGCTGGTTTGATGTAAGTGTCCCGAACCTGTTTAAAGGAAGCTCAGCTAAGCTAGGATGTTTGGTGGGTTCTGTGTATTAAATGCATCCTTGGCCTATAGTTTCTTTAACTTAGAATGGATTTCTTGGGGTTAGAAACCTCCCGTATATTGAGGAGAACCTGTATAACCATTACACACTTAAAATGCACATATACATACATATGTTATATAATGACATACTCATTTTAGTCAGTGGGTTAAGTTCCCATCAGTGCTTTCAAATGCAACCTGTCAGATCTCTTTATTCTCCTCCCCATGTTACTGCCAAAGGATTCCATAACTTCCAATCTCTTGTCAGTTACAATGATCTCATGTTCAGGTGTCAAAACGACTCATCAAATTGAAATACAAAATTTAATATTATATCACATCTCCCTATGCTGTCCAGTTAGGATGGCCCAGATATCTAGGGGCCTCTAGTGAGACAGGAGGACATGGTGACCTCTTTCTCTTCCCAGCTGTCATCCTGCCTTCCTGTACTAGTGGCTCCTGAATGAACCCTTGCTGCTTTTTACTGATGGCCTCCTCACATGGAACTGACACTATTTGGAGCAAGATCCCATCAGGAAGACTGGAGCTCTCTAAGTCCTGTGACATCCACCTGACACCAGAGCTACACACACATCCTCGCACCACTTAAAGTAGTAGTACAGTGTGCTCAACTTTACCTCATCTCTCCTTGGGCCAGCTGAGTATGCATGCTTTCCCAGGCGAGAATCAATCATGAGTCTCTAGGCTATGTCCTAGACTCCCAGAGGAAGTTGTCAGTGTCTGAAAGGTCCTCCCCTTTGTAGAGGGACCAACTACACACAATCAATGCTATCACAAACCACCAGCAAACTCAGCGCCATGTAACTGTGTGCATGCGTCTCATCACGAGCTACTGTGGTTCTTGTTGGTCTTGGCTCTTTATGGCTGGGCTCAGATTTGATCTGTGCAGCTCCATCCGCTCCCCTGCTTCTCAACCTTCCTAATGCTGCGACCCTTTAGTGCAATCCCTCATGCCGTGGTGACCCCCACCCATAACATTATTTTCGTTGCTACTTCATAACTGTCATTTTGCTACTGCTATGATTTGCAATGTAAATATCTGTGTTTGCTGACGGTCTTAGGCGACCCCTGCGAATCGATACGTAGAGATTGAGAACCACAGATTTAGAAAGAAATGACAGCTGCCCCAAGGAAATAGTGCCTCAGAGATGATGGAAGTGTAAAGGAGCAAACCTTATACTTCATGCCAATGTTAGTCTCTGCTCATACCACGCATAGTCTGGGCAAGTCCTATGATTGCATCCAGGTCCCAGGGATGCAGTGGTGGGTGTGTTCTGTTTGCCACCAGGCCACAGTAAGACATCAACAGAAGGAACAGCCCCGAGGAAATGGCTGAGGGAGTGAATATTTGCTATTGGAGAACTAGCTGACTATAATCCATCATCTTGGGGTAGGAGAGGTTTCCAAGCATGCCCTCTCTTCAGTCCCTTCTCCCCTTCCTGTCTTAAGGTACTCCCAGTCCTCATTGCAAAGGGAAGGAGGAGGTGGGATCTAGTATGTGCTCAATGAACTGCTCCTGGGACTCTTCTTGGGTGTAACTGGCTGCTGGATTTCAACAGGTGCTGTGTGCCATGTCCAGAGATTTGCTTGGAAATGAGTGTCTATATAGCACCTTCTTTCTGAGCTTTATCCAACCCATGAAGAGTCCCAAACCAAAGGAATTACATTAGAATCCCCATACTGTCTGCCTCTCTAGCCTTTATGCACAATACTGAATATATTGCCATGCCAAGACACATGCCCTTCTCCCATTGTTATTTGTGACCTTCTAGCATTTAAAGTAAGGCTAAATCACTGTTTAACCAAGATCTTGCATGGCATGCAGAGAGATGTGTGCATGCATGTGTGTATGCATGTTCTGTTCTGTTCTATTAAACAACATCTGACATGTGTCTTTATAAACATATTCCTAAAAACAAGATTGCTGAAACAACAACTCTCTTATGAAGATTGTACTATTTTTTTTTTCATGGAAGGAAGCCCAATATAATACTTTCATATAACGTTTCTTTACAACTGCTGTTGCAAGAGCCATTACTCTTTGTCACCTTTGCAGACTGGCAGTTCTGATGTAAAAATTGGAAGCCCCGGTGATAAATCTGATTTAGACTTGAGAGGATAAAGCAAGGAAAAAAAAAATATCACAGTTGCCCACTTCTTTCCTATCCTGTCTCTAAATTTTGCTGCACAAACACTGATGGGCAGTGAAAGATTGAAAAGCTGTTTCAAGGCTTCAGGAGAGCAGCAGAGTCTGAAGTGCATGCTCTGCAGCCACAGCAGGTGGAGCCTATCCCCTGAGCCCACCTAACACAGTGAGTGTGGCCATCGAGAGGACAGCCTTTCAATCAGCAGCCACTTAACGGAATGGGCAGACTCCAGGCTGTGATTATATCAAGGGCTCCTGAAAATGTCAGGTATACCACGGAACAGAGTACCCGTGTTTACTGGTCGTAATAGGCAATATCTAAGCATCCATTTTTTTTTTTTTTTTTTTTTTTGCTATGTCTGCTGTTTGCGTTCCTATCATAAGAACTTAAAAAAAAAACATTTCCAACACATATCTTTTCTGATTATTGAATAAATATATTCTCTTTTGAAAATAGAAGGAAAGCAAAAAGATACAGGAAAAGTTTTGCTCTTAATCTCTCTCCCCACAGGAGCTGAAAGAACAGATGTTTGTGTTTGGCTCTGACATGACACACATACAGCTGGCCCTCTGCACCCACAGGCTCTGCATCCAAAGACTCAACCAACTGTGGTTCATGATTTAAATATTTCTGATCTAAAATATTAGATCACAATGCACTGGTACTGAACAGGCATAATTTTTTTTTATTGTCACTATTCCCTAAATAAACATCTATTTACATAGCATTTATGTTGTGTTAGGTGTTATATGTAATCTAGAGATGATTTAACATAAACAGGAGGATGTAAGCAGGTTATGTGAAAACACACAATTTCCAGAAGGAACCTGAACACCTGCACATCTTGGTGTCAGGGAGGATGGCATGGGCCAGGGAGATGGATGGACCCAGAAACCAATTTCCTCATATAGTCAGGAAGAACTGCATTGCTGTTGGGTCTGCGGTAACTGTGTACCGCCCCCTGGTGGAAGATGTTTGAAATGCAGTTAATCAGGTGATTAATCATTTGCAAAGGAATTGAAAGGAGAAAAAGGATTTGAAGTTTCTTCAGTTCTGCAGTTCCCTTTTATTTCAAGGAAAAGCTTCTGGAAGCTTCATAGTGAAGCTGAGAGTATAGAAGAAGCGCAGATTTGGGGCAGGAGGAGGACTGTCCAGAGGTGCGGGAGAGGCTTAGGAAGAGGTTATTCAACAGAGCTTACTGTTACTGTTATTGTTGTAGGTGTTAGCAATTCCTCTAGGCTCTGCCCTATAGCTACCTAGCAACAGCTTGCATCTCCACCTGCCAGGTAAGAGCCAGGAGCCAGTCATATAAGGATTGCTTGGCGCCTCTCTCTCTCTCTCTCTCTCTCTCTCTCTCTCTCTCTCTCTCTGGTTTAACATAAACAGGAAGATGTAAGCAGGTTATGTGAAAACATACACAATTTATGTAAGAAACCTGAACACCTGCACGTCTTGATGTCAGGGAGGGTGGCATGGGCTAGGGAGACAGATAGGATAGTCTCTCTCCTCTCCCTCTTTGTCTCCCCACCTCTCCTCATGTGTTCCTGGCCAGTCTCTTTCTCTCTTCCTTCCTCTCTCCCCTTTCTGTCCTTCTCTGTCTCCCTCCTTTCTGCCTCTACCCCCTTTTCAGGTCTTTTTCCCTTCCTGCCTAAACCTTCTTCATACTAGGTCTGTTGCATGGCTTGGTTGTTCAGGGGATATCGTGGCTAGGCTAGCTAAGGTACTTCCTCCCGCCCACATTATACCATGCTGTTTTATAAAATACAACAGTAGGTGTTCTTCATGTTTTCATTAACTGAAGCTGAGCAAACAGGCCATTTTGCTTGCTTGGTGGTGTAGAGGAAAACTAAAACAGGTCCCCCAGATCTGCAAAACAGGTAAGGATTTTGTTTTTAAAGTAGAGAGAGAGAGAGAGAGAGAGAGAGAGAGAGAGAGAAAGAGAGAGAGGAAGAGAGAGAGGAAGAGAGAAAGGAAGAGAGAGAGGAAGAGAGAGAGAGAAAAGAGAGAGGAAGAGAGAGAGAGAAAAGAGAGAGGAAGAGAGAGAGAGGAAAAGAGAGAGGAAGAGAGAAAGGAAGAGAGGAAGAGAGAGAGGGAGAGAGAAGGAGAGAGAGAGAGAGAGAGAGAGAGAGAGAGAGAGAGAGAGAGAATTGCGTGTGTGCTTGGAGAGAACAAGATAAAAGGAAAAAGAAACCCAAACAAGGAAATCAGAAAACCCTCTTTGTGTCTGAGTTGGGGAGTGTCGCGTTTTATAAAACTGTGTGGTGTAATGTGGTAGGAGAGAGCACCTTAGCAGGCTGGCCAAGGTGTCTCCCTGAACAGTCAAGCCATGCAACAGATCTAATATAAAGAAGGTTTATTGTCCAGAAGGGAAGGGGATCTAGAGAAGTGGGTATAGGCAAAGAAAGGAGGGAGACAGAGAAGGACAGAAAGAGAAAGGGGGGAGAGAGAGAGGGAGAGGAGAAGAGACTGCCCAGGAACTAGGTAAGGGAAGGATAGAGGGAGAAAGAGAGAGAGAGAGAGAGAGAGAGAGAGAGAGAGAGAGAGAGAGAGAGAGGAAGGGGGAGAGGGAGGGAGAGATTGGAGTGGTCTTCTTATATGCCTGGCTCCTGGCTCTTACCAGGTAGATGGAGAGACAAGCTGTTGCTAGGTAACTGTTGGGTGGAGCCAAGAGGGAATACCAACATCCCTCCATTTTGGTTTAATTAAAAAAAAAAAAAACAAAAACGAGGAATATGTTCTTTAACTTCCTGCTGACTTTGGTGTGATGATTATTTTCTGGGAACCTAAGAAAATTAGATGAGAATCCTGGTCAAATACCAGGAGAGCTGGTTGTTTCATTGCTGTCCAGAGTTTGTGGGACCATCTGTGGATAGGAAAGTTGCAGGCCCAGTAGAAGCATCTGTGAGAGTAGACTGGAGCATCTGTGGGCTGCATCTCTGAAGCTGTCCTGGATGTAGATCCTGAGTAAACGCCTGGATTTGGCAAGATGCTGAAACACATATGCATATTAGAAACAGAAAATAAAGTTATGTAGGCTTGGAAGAAAACCTTTTTCTTAGGTATGCATCTGAAATCTTAGGCCCGTAGTCTTAGTGGTTGTGTGAAGGGGAGTCCCCAAACCAAGGAACTAGGGAGGAATCTTACCCTCTGGAATAGGCAACAGGTGGGGAACTTAGACTATTGATTGACAGAGCTACTCATCTGGATGGAAATTTATTTGACCCGTGAGAGGTAGATCCTAGTGCATTTCCTGGAGCCTACAAGAGTCCTTTTAAGTTTATAAAAAAGGTAAATTTGTTAACAGTGTGAATAATCTTTAAAAAGAGTTCAGAAGAAACAAAAACCTTTCGTGGGGTCAGAGGGGCATTTTGACTGTATCCAGAAGGCTGAATGTATATAAACTTAGCATAATGAGAAACAGCTTTAAGTCTATATTTAAAAGACAATTTAAAGGAAATTTAAAATCTTGAACTTCTGGATCATATAGATTTAGCATGAGAAACACCTTAAGCCTATAGTTAAAAGACAACTAAAGGAAACTTTAAATCTTGAACTTGTGATTATGAAAGTGGATTGTATAGTAGAATGTTTTATTAGAGTTAGGCTAATTTATCAGAATGCCATTGATTAATGTTAGAATCCTGAACTTTTGAAGTCTTAATATAATAGTGGCATATTGAGTGGGAAGAAATCTGAAGATTTTGTACCTTAAATTATTTTAAGGTACATAAACCACCATCCAAGTTTTTTTTTTTTTTTTTTTAAATGTCCTCCAACCTTTATATCTTACTGTTACTGGCCTCAAAACTCCTTCGTAGACCCTCAAACATTTTCTTAGATCTTCAAACTTAAGCTTTCATATCCTCAGAACTTGCTTAAAGTTTACATCTTTCTATGCAACTATTTACCAGGAGACACAAGTGACTGATCACTGGGGAGCAGTCACTGCAAACCGGGATTTTTAAGATGAGGGAGTAGCAAAAGTTTATATCTGAAACTTGTGTATCTTTTATCATGAAGCCTGTGAGCAAGGAAAACCTGTTGCCTTTCTGATAAGAGATCTGGTAGTCTTAACTAGTTAATTAATTGACTAATGAGCTAACACAGTGGTGCATTACCCTGGGGAAAGGAGCTACTTGTCTGTTCTCTAGTTGTCAAGCTGTAGTTAACTTAGCAGTCAATATAATCATAGATCTGAGAAGGATAAATCATAATCTAGATGTCATATATTAATTAAAATGGCAGAAGTTAGTCTATACTCCACTACCTAAACAGTTTTTCTAGGTTCCTGTGGTTTCCATTGCAACTGGGTCAGAGGTGGTCTGGCTATCAGGCCTAGAAGATGAGAGGCTTTTTTTTTCCTGTGGAGGAGAAACATTGGAGACATGACCTCACAATATGAGACATTTACGTCTCTGGGTGTCCTCTGTTTGTCCATAGTTTAGACTGATCCCTGGCAGTGGGCCAGACATTGGAGCAGTGTTGTCCAGTGGTTGGCACACCACAATCCAGGTAGAGTTTTTTGTCACTGTGCCCATATCTCCTTGGAGACCTTGGGGTGTGTGTGTGTGACTGCTAGGAGTCTCTGTCTGTCATAGTAAGTTTAAACATTTAATGCCATATTGATCAGATCTTTGGTAGGATTGAGAGCTGGTATCTATTAAGCATATCTGAGATAGAGAATCTATGTCTGTTTCTAGTTATATCCTCTAGCTGTAACTAGCAAACATAGATCAGGAGGCTAAAGCTTAATACTGTGCCGGGAGCCGGGAGCCGACCCCCTCGCCCCCGGCTTGGGGGTGAGAGAAGGGGAGAGAGAGAGATGCAGCTGGTTCTTCTTTCTTCTCCTCCTCCCACCGTCCGGTTCTTCTCCGAGGCAGCCCCTATGCTACTGTAGCTGACCTGCAGTCAGCATCCTGGCCCTAAGACCAGTAAGGTGTTAAGTAAATAGCCTTGTGCTATCCTAAAAACTTCTTCTGAGGATAATGGGACTGCAGGCTAGGGTGATTAACACCTGTAGCCTAACAGCAGAGGATTAGGCAACGTGACCTTTGTTCTATCTCAGCAGGAACTGCTGGGCTCTAACTTGCAGGAAGAAAAGACACTTTAGAAAAGTTACTATAGAGTTTATTAAGTGTAAAAAGTATCCTATGAAAGCTATCTGAGGGGAAACGTGGAAAGGTCCTGAGTGGGGAAGAAGAAAAGATTCTAACAAAGTAAAATTCTAAGGGAGAAAAATTCTAGGCAGGGGGAAAGGAAAGGGCGATGGGGTCTAACTAACTAATTCCTAATTCGCGCGCGCGCCCAACTCTTTGTCTTCAGTATTTATATGCCATTCAGAGTACATGATCACATGTTACAAAGTTCATCACAAGTTCACACCAAAATTCAAGTCATAAATTGAAATAGAAGTTTACAACACAGAATGTTTACATGAATACCCATTAGGAGTAATTATCTAACTAGACATTCATCACCTGTCTAGCTCTACAGGTTCGCAGAAAGTTTGAAACTATAACTTAAGAAATTAGTGAAGTTTTGTATAGATAAACCCAGGCAATATTTTCTCTTCTGTCCTGGTACCTATAATAAATTGTGGATTCCCTCTAGTAACCTAGGCTAATGGTTTTATGACCTCTTGGAATGTGCTCTGAGCAGGAGAAGGTCCAGTTACTATCACTCTTGGGGCAATTAACTGATAACACTCAGGAGACTGGCAGAGTTCTCATTGCAGTTTGACTATGCCTAAGGGACTTAATAGCAGTCCCGATATAAAAGAACTTAATAATCACTGATATAATTTTAGGAATTCTTATAGGATCATCATTAAGACTTAAGAAGTCATCTATTTGTCTATATAGTATCACTACAAGACAGTACATCTTCGTGGATCTGCAGAGATCTGCTACAAAGGGGTGTGCTATTGCTTAGTGATTGTTACATATGTTTAATAATAGTAATAATGGGAAAAGCATATTAATAGCAGGAATCTTTCCTAAAATCACGTCCACCACAGCCTTGCTAATGGGGCACACTCGTCGCAGATTATATAATAATCCGAGGCAAGCATTTCAGGATGATCATCTGCTCATTATTAGCTTGTCCCATTATGGCTCCCGACATCTCTTCCCTTCGAATAATATAAATGAAGAGTATATATCTCCCTTTGAGCAGTCCTGATAGCAGTTCCTAAACGTTTGAAGATGACTGGAAGAAGAACCAGAAGTAGAATAACTAATCCTATAATAATTCCCAAATTTATAAGAAAATTCCATAAAGTATTATCTTTAACAAAATTTATGATTGAATTTGAAAAATAATCAGCCAATTCTACTGCTGAAGAACTCTTCAGTCTGGAGTGACTGATGGCACTGATCTGGGAATGTAAAGTATCCATATCAATAGCAAGCTGTGAATTGTTCCACACACCATGTAGGTGTGCCTGTATCTGTTCCCAGGACATTTCTGACCCATTGTAGGGCAGAGGAGTGACACAAATCCACTTAAAATTGGCATGACACGAGGTAGTTAAACGTGTTTTAATATTCTGAACCTGAGTTCCTATGTAAAGGATGGCTTCCTCTAAAGCATTGACTCTATCTGTTAGGCCTCTATCAATCCTATCCTGGGTAATCAGTGCTAAAGAAATATTTTTTGTCAAGGAGTTAACATGATTAGCAGTGTGTACCTGTTGGGATAGGGAGGCAGCAGAAGCTGCAACTGACCCTAAGATAGCAATCAAGGCAGTAATGCCTAAGATAAGTCCAGCTATAAATCTCTTAGGTCGTGAAGGAAAATTAACAGGCAAACAAGGCAAATAAAGCATTACACCAAGGCTGTGAGAAAGTAATAGATGGCAAAACATAAAGTAGCCAGTATACAATGAGAAAAGGCATTATGACACAATGGTGAAGTTATACAGTTGGTCAAATAGCATTTTGGTAGGAAAATGATATATATAGATTTATATTTAACAATTTTATATCCCTTATATCCCCTGGGTATAGAATTAAAAGTCCAATCAGATGCAATCAAGAACCATGTCTTCAGTATCTTCTTTTGCTGAGGTCTCTGGCACGGGTGGAAAGTCTGCAGATGATGATGGCTTGAAGCAGGCTTGAAGTAAGTGGCAGATGTGGAAGTCTCCATAGAAGGGGCCTGGTACAATCAGCTGGTCTGGCATCTATAGCATCCTGTAAATATATAAACAGAGCTTCTCCCGGAAAAACATCCAGTCTTTTTTATTATCCAGTTGGTAGGCCTTTAATTTAGTAGAGGCCTGAAATGTTTAGAAATGAACTTTTTCCTTTTATAAAGTATGGTAAGGAGATAGATAATTATGATTTCATTTTGTAATTTAGATGTCTATATTTTATACGGTCTGATAAGCTTATTCCACAATAGCATGTCCATGTGAACTATAAGGAATGCCAGTGGAATATGAGAAACTAAGAGTGAAACACCAATATTTGAATGCTTCTTAAGTTTAAGCAAGGGCATTGTCTGATTTTAAGCCCTTAGTATTATAAACTAATGAAACAAATACTGTATCGTATCTATGAAAGTTTTCCCAATTAGGAAAATACATAAATAACAATGAGAATTAAGAGTCCATATGTACAGGAATAAAGGCTAACTTTTCAAAGACAGGACATGTGTAACATTTCTCTGTTTTAAATCACAAGGACCCAGGGTCATCAGGGGTTAATTCCCAAGCTGAGCTAAGAGCTCTGCAGGAATGCAGGAGCAGTTTCACTGAGAGCAATGATGATTTGCAGTGTAAGATTTTGCTAAGTTACCTTTGTAGGAAAAACAACAGGCTTTTGTTAAGAAATTAAATTAATCCTTACTTTCATGCATAGGACCAGAAAGTATAGAATGAACTTGAGCATGTCCAATAGAGAAAATGCAATTTCTAAATTGAAGCAAGACTTGTGATTCTGAAAGTTGGGGCTAAGATTGTAAAATAGTTGTAAAGCAGTTAGAGGTTTTAGAAAGGGGTTTGTCCTTCGTATTTAAAAGACAGTGGCTATTTTACTAGCTCTGTTTGTATTCAAAGGTTTGTTGTGTGAGGAAAATTTCTTTTAAGATCTTAATAATTTGAGGAGAAGTCATAAGTAAATGTTTTTGTGGAGGCTCAGTTCTGTGCTGTCTGTATATAGTCCTTTGACAAATGTTTTGGTCACCTGAGGCTGTTGAATTACCTCTAATGTTTGAGGGGCCTGAGGTAGGTCTCTCACACAGTTCTTCTGACTTGATAAGACTTTTGTATATTTAGGGATTATAGTAGTACCAGATAAGGCAGTACGATTTTTATGAAAGTTAGTTTGGCACTCTTTACGCCAGTGGTACCCTTTCAGATTAGGATGACACCCTCTTGAATTTCTGCTTTGAGTGAGGTCAGGAGCATTAAGATTTATGGCATCTCCTGCCTTGTTGGGACATTGTTTGCTGATAGGTCCAGGCCTCTTATTTGAATAACTTTTGTGAGCAAAGCCTGATTTATTAAATTTTTTCTGCCCTTTATTAGTAAGATTTTGGATAATGTTCTGGCCTTGTGAGGTTGTTGTAGTGGGTACACCTTGAAAATATGAAGTAGCAACCTCAACTTTAGATAAATTCTCAGATTTTTTAATTGTCTTTAGAAGAGACTGACAAGCAAGTTCAGTATTCATAAAGACCAGTTGTTTTAAAACAATTTCTTTCGCCTCAGGGCTAAGAGCCATACTCTCCACTGTCCCCTTTAGCTGGGTTACAAATTCCTCAAAAAGTTCTTCTGGGTCCTGGCTTATATAAGCAAGGCCTTTGGTATTTGTATCTCTATTAAGTAAGCCTCTCCATGCTTCTAGGGCTGCAGCTGATTTATTTACTAGAGCTTCCTTTGTAAATTTTTGTTGAATCCTTACTTCAAACCATTCACCTGTATCCATAAACATTTCGTATGTTAACTCTTTCACTCCCTTCTTTTTTTCAGACATTTTAGATAACTCTTTTTGAGCCAAGTTCTTAAATATATCCATCCACTGTAAAAATTCATCTCTAGTTAGATAGGCTCTGGCAATTTTAAACCAATCATGAGGAGTCATAAGCAATTTAAATGCCAAAGGTTCCTGAAAGGGATCCTTATCCTCTTTGTTATTCTGCATACTCACTGGGAAGCAGCCTAACAATTTGTCCTGTTGCTGAGCTTGAATTACACCAGCAGCAGATCCAATAGGCCCCTTTGCTTTCTTTTTACCTTTTTCAGGGGGTTTTGTGGAATGACTTATATTTAAATGCTGCATGGTAGGCCACTTATGTTTATGATGCATTGTTACTATCTTTTCAGAGTCAGATTCCTCCTCTGAGGTAGATCTTTCCTCTTCTGATTCACCATTACTCTCTCCTGAACTACTTTTCTCAGACTTTTCTGTCAAGGAATTAAGACATTTCTTAGATCCTGAGTGAGACTGTAGTAACGGAGTCCCCTCACAAGGAGGTGAATCTGGTGCCTCTTGGGCACCTAAGGCCCTTCTTTCATCTGCTAATGTTTCTTTAAGCACATTCCAAATAGCAAATGCTGTAAGGGGCATACCTTTTCCTCCATTCTCTGAAAACCAGTTTTTAATATCTAAACCTACCTTCTCCCATGTATCCACATTTAAGCTTCCCCTTTCTGGGAGCCAGGGGCTGACTGTTTGTACAAACTGAAGAAAGTCAGTCAACTGGCTAGTGTTAACCTTAATGCCTTTTTTCTTAAGAGTATATTTGATAACATCTATGAAAAACTCTCTGTCTCTAGATTCGCTTTGTCCCATCCTGATTCACTTCGGTGCTAGCAGTATTTGTTGAAATCTTCACTGATAGTTACAAACTACACTTAACAGGGTCAGTACCAAATAGCAGGCCAGTGCCTAATACTAGTCAATAAAACTCCTAGTAAAAAGTACAGACAACTATGTAATTATCAATAACGTACTGGATACCTTCTTTCAGACTGAACATACATATATAATTCTTAGAGCTAAATATTTAACAGCAACCTGTAGGGGTGCCTTCTTTCAGGCTGAGGTAGGGTGGGGTGGGGCAGCTTTGCCTTCTTTCAGGCTTGGAATAGCTTTCTTTTCAAGCGTGGGGGGGCTTTGCTTTCTTTTCAAGCTGGGGGGTTTCTTTCAAGGGGGTCTTCTGCTTTCTTTCAAGCGGGGGTCTTTGCTTTCTTTCAAGCGGGGGGTCTTTGCTTTCTTTCAAGCGGGGGTCTTTGCTTTCTTTCAAGCGGGGGTCTTTGCTTTCTTTCAAGTTAGAGGGGACTTTTGCTTTCTTTCAAGCGGGGGTCTTTGCTTTCTTTCAAGCTAGGGGGGACTTTTGCTTTCTTTCAAGCGGGGGGTTCTTTGCTTTCTTTCAAGCGGGGGGGTTCTTTGCTTTCTTTCAAGCGGGGGGGGGTCTTTGCTTTTTTTCAAGCGAGGGGTTCTTTGCTTTCTTTCAAGCGGGAGTCTTTGCTTTCTTTCAAGTTAGAGGGGACTTTTGCTTTCTTTCAAGCGGGGGTCTTTGCTTTCTTTCAAGCTAGGGGGGACTTTTGCTTTCTTTCAAGCGGGGGGTTCTTTGCTTTCTTTCAAGCGGGGGGGGGTTCTTTGCTTTCTTTCAAGCGGGGGGGGTCTTTGCTTTCTTTCAAGCAAGGGGTTCTTTGCTTTCTTTCAAGCGGGAGGGTCTTTGCTTTCTTTTAAGCTAGGGGGGACTTTTGCCTTCTTTCAAGCGGGGGTCTTTGCTTTCTTTCAAGCGAGGGGTTCTTTGCTTTCTTTCAAGCTAGAGGGGACTTTTGCTTTCTTTCAAGCGGGGGTCTTTGCTTTCTTTCAAGCTAGAGGGGAGTTTTGCTTTCTTTCAAGCGGGGGTCTTTGCTTTCTTTCAAGCTAGGGGGGACTTTTGCTTTCTTTCAAGTGGGGGGTTCTTTGCTTTCTTTCAAGAGGGGGGTCTTTGCTTTCTTTCAAGCGGGGGGTCTTTGCTTTCTTTCAAGCGGGAGGGTCTTTGCTTTCTTTCAAGCAGGGGTCTTTGCTTTCTTTCAAGCTAGGGGGGACTTTTGCTTTCTTTCAAGTGGGGGGGGGGTTCTTTGCTTTCTTTCAAGCGGGGGTCTTTGCTTTCTTTCAAGCTAGAGGGGACTTTTGCTTTCTTTCAAGCGGGTGTCTTTGCTTTCTTTCAAGCTAGGGGGGACTTTTGCTTTCTTTCAAGCGGGGGTCTTTGCTTTCTTTCAAGCGGGGGTCTTTGCTTTCTTTCAAGCTGGAGGGGACTTTTGCTTTCTTTCAAGCGGGAGGGTCTTTGCTTTCTTTCAAGCCACTCAGATTGTTCTCCTGTCCTGAACTAACTTTCACAAATCAGTGGGCTAGCTAGGCCCTAGGCGAGACCCCTAGCTCTTCCAAGATACACACAGAATATCTTTTGGGGGGGCTTACCTCAAGAAGTCCCTGTTCAGGCGCCAGAAAGATGCCGGAAGCCGGGAGCCGACCCCCTCGCCCCCGGCTTGGGGGTGAGAGAAGGGGAGAGAGAGAGATGCAGCTGGTTCTTCTTTCTTCTCCTCCTCCCACCGTCCGGTTCTTCTCCGAGGCAGCCCCTATGCTACTGTAGCTGACCTGCAGTCAGCATCCTGGCCCTAAGACCAGTAAGGTGTTAAGTAAATAGCCTTGTGCTATCCTAAAAACTTCTTCTGAGGATAATGGGACTGCAGGCTAGGGTGATTAACACCTGTAGCCTAACAGCAGAGGATTAGGCAACGTGACCTTTGTTCTATCTCAGCAGGAACTGCTGGGCTCTAACTTGCAGGAAGAAAAGACACTTTAGAAAAGTTACTATAGAGTTTATTAAGTGTAAAAAGTATCCTATGAAAGCTATCTGAGGGGAAACGTGGAAAGGTCCTGAGTGGGGAAGAAGAAAAGATTCTAACAAAGTAAAATTCTAAGGGAGAAAAATTCTAGGCAGGGGGAAAGGAAAGGGCGATGGGGTCTAACTAACTAATTCCTAATTCGCGCGCGCGCCCAACTCTTTGTCTTCAGTATTTATATGCCATTCAGAGTACATGATCACATGTTACAAAGTTCATCACAAGTTCACACCAAAATTCAAGTCATAAATTGAAATAGAAGTTTACAACACAGAATGTTTACATGAATACCCATTAGGAGTAATTATCTAACTAGACATTCATCACCTGTCTAGCTCTACAGGTTCGCAGAAAGTTTGAAACTATAACTTAAGAAATTAGTGAAGTTTTGTATAGATAAACCCAGGCAATATTTTCTCTTCTGTCCTGGTACCTATAATAAATTGTGGATTCCCTCTAGTAACCTAGGCTAATGGTTTTATGACCTCTTGGAATGTGCTCTGAGCAGGAGAAGGTCCAGTTACTATCACTCTTGGGGCAATTAACTGATAACACTCAGGAGACTGGCAGAGTTCTCATTGCAGTTTGACTATGCCTAAGGGACTTAATAGCAGTCCCGATATAAAAGAACTTAATAATCACTGATATAATTTTAGGAATTCTTATAGGATCATCATTAAGACTTAAGAAGTCATCTATTTGTCTATATAGTATCACTACAAGACAGTACATCTTCGTGGATCTGCAGAGATCTGCTACAAAGGGGTGTGCTATTGCTTAGTGATTGTTACATATGTTTAATAATAGTAATAATGGGAAAAGCATATTAATAGCAGGAATCTTTCCTAAAATCACGTCCACCACAGCCTTGCTAATGGGGCACACTCGTCACAGATTATATAATAATCCGAGGCAAGCATTTCAGGATGATCATCTGCTCATTATTAGCTTGTCCCATTATGGCTCCCGACAATACTGAAATTAAATGCATTGATTCTTAGCATGGCTTTAAAATATATTTCTGAACATATTGGAGGCTATAACTGTTTAGGATTACTGACTATCAGCTTGTACTGTTAAATTATAGTAGCTTTTATGAGACTAGAACTTTTATAGTGGCTTTCAGACTAAAGTCTGTTAGGTTTGAGCCTTAAAAATTATGATTTTGAGTTGAAGCTCTTTTAGTATCAAAAAATAAAACTTTTCAGTCTATAAGCAGTGGGAACCTTTGATATTTACATGGTATATCTATAGCTTATAAAAACATCAGGCTACTTTATAACTTAATAACATTAGCAAAAACAAGGTTACCATATCTTTAAGTCAGTGATCTTTAACATTTTAAACATTATAAACCTCTAAAGTGATATTAAAATGAACCATCTTTTAAAGAGTCAAAACATAAGAGTATTATCGTAAAAATTTACTGAGACAGAACAGAGATCATATAAGAATCTTATCTCAATTCAAAAGTATTTTTGGTGACCTGACTTCCTAGTCATCTCAGGTCACTCATTGTTGCCCCCAAGCAATATGGTGGTGAAGCTAGGGCTTCCCACAACAAAGATGGCTGGCAGTCATGTGGTTGCCTGTCACCATGGTGGCGAAGCTATGGCTCAACCTTTTTTAGTCCTTAGCAAAGATGGCGACAAGCCACGTGTTGGTTACATCCCAGAATCATATATATCAAATGAATACAAAAATATAAAATGCAAAAATCCATAACCAGGCCTGTGGAGCTGCCTCCAGGAAAAGGTGTGATCCTACTAGGTAGGCACCAGTGCCTGCATGATCCGGGCTGAGTTCCTCTACCTGGTGCCCTGCCTCAACCCCGCTGGCACCCAGCAGCTGACCAAGGATTGGTATTGACCAGGGACTCTGACTGTTTAATTCAAACCTTTTGTTTGTTTGTTTTTGTTTGTTTAAGAGCAGAATGGAAAGAAATCAGAGATAAAAGATTTTTTAGGAAGTAGAAGTTTAAGAGCAGGTAGAGTGAGTTAAGAATAAAAGGTGTTTGAATCATTTGGGTCAGAATCTGGAAATCAGAAATTAAGTTTGGAGAGTGAACAAGTGTCTGCAGGCAGAAGTCTGCAGAGGATGGACAGGGAAGCCAGAAGGAGGGTTGGGGAAGGATGAACACAGGTGGGAGAGCTGGTTCCCTGTGGAGGGAATAGACTTCAGTAGAATCTGGAATTAAATCACAGAGAAATGATCCGTACATCTCAGGGGTAGTTTGATTGAGACCGGGCAGTAGGAAGCGAGTCTTCAAGAAAAGAGAAATAAATACTTTCCACTTCCCTCAATCGCTTATAGTATTTGCAAATACTGGAAAGGCAAATAAATTTAGGACTGAGGTTTTTCTAAGAGGTATCCCAGAGCGGGAATGAGAGGGTCATTCCTATGGATGAGAAAGGGGAAGTGGAGCATCAATGCAGCCTGTGGTCCTCAGACCCAGGGAGGACAAAAATGTGGATGCAAGCGGTTCAGTGGGCCATCACACACTCAACGGGGGTCAGAGCTTGGCTAAGCTGGGGGTAGGAGGGAGTTGGGGAGTGGGGCTCAGTGCCTGGTACCAGGACTTTTGGAAAAGTCAGAAGGCAGAGACCCAAGCTCTGGAGAGGGGTTCACACGAAAGATTTGAGGAAGAGGAGAGCAGGAAGGAGCACAATAGCTCAGCAGGGCCTCTGGAAACTTCAGAGTTGCAATTTCGAGGGGGATGGAGTGGAGACAGGTGAAGCAGGCAGGATTCAGGGAAGCCTTAAGGGCTGTGGCTGAAAACGCCTGTGTCTAAGAGTATCAGAGGAGTGCTGGACATTGAAGGGTCAGTTTCTCGGGAGATGTTTAAAAAACCCAAAAGGGAAACTTACGTAATTGTTGTTGGTGGTGGTGGGGGTGAGCAACCAGTGAGCCAGAAAGCATAATTGTGTAGGATCCCGGCGCACATGCACATGAGGCACACGGAAGAACCTGTCGAATCTTTTGGCACCAAAGTGTTTTATAAAACGGTGGCAGGGTACTGCGGTGGGAGAGAGTACCTCGGCGGGTGGGCCAAGGTATCCCACTGAAGAATCAAGCTATGTGAAGACCTAATATAAAGGTTTATTGGCGGGAAGGGAAGGGCACCTGGAGAAGGAGGTAGAGGCAGAGAAAGGAGAGAGGAGGGGCGGGGGAGAGAAGCTAGTCGGAAACGTGTGTGTGTGTGTGTGTGTGTGTGTGTGTGTGTGTGTGTGTGTGTGTATGCCTGTCTTAATATGATAACAAAGAGGAAGGGACAGCATTTTGCAGTTATCAGAATCCCTGCTGTAACTCCTAAGCCACAAAAGAGGCTTGATTGTGGGGTTGGTACTGATGCAGGACCAGGAACAGAGCAAGCGGCTTCCCTTCTGCCTGTCACCTTTGGATCTTTGCTTTTGTTCTGGACTATCTGTGAGCTTCCTAGTCTTAGCCATGGGACAGGGCAAAGGCAAGTGTGGTAATCTGTACCCATTACAGGCTCAGGGTCAAGGCTGGGTCGTGCCACTTCTGAGTCATGTGACCTCTCCGTGCTTCAGTTCCTTTACTGGTGAAACAGAGACAATAGTGCCAACTTGTAGGGCTATGAGCCTGAAAGGAGCCAGCATCTGTAAGTTGTGTGGTACAGCGCCTGGAACACAGTGGAAGACCAGTTGCTACTGTGACTCATTTCCAGCTCCACACTCACTGTCTGGTCCTCATTAATCACAGGATCAACATAAAATCCTTTTCAGGGAGCCTTGCAAAGTTGCCATCAGATCCCTGGTGTCTCATTCATGTATCTGACATATGAGTCCTTCCAACTGCTCTCTGGTGCACTCCCCTCCCTCATAAACTCCCTCTTCTATCTCTGCTCCTCTAATTCTCTTATTTTTGTGACCCTCAGAATGTTCCGCTGTTGTGAAACTTGGATCAACCCCTCCCACCCCCACCCCCCACCCCAAAGCTCACAAAGCACGAGCCTTGGTTTTTCCTCCATCATTTCCTGAACATCAGCCCAGTGAAGTTCATGTGTCATCACATGGGCCAGGCTGGTGCTACTCTCCGTTAGTTTTTTTTATTGAGTGAATTTGTTGTCTACTTTAGTGCTTAGAGAGAACCTTCCCATGTCTGACTTTATTAAGATAAAAGACTCTCTTTATTATGTTTCTTGGAAGAAAAAAAAAATCAAAGAAATAAACCTCCAAACAGCCATGGTGTTATAGAGAGAGCATTATTTCTGAGCTAAATGATTTTTTTTTTTTTCATGAAGGAAAATTTAGCCGTTGCAGCACCCGGTGAAGTCGTGCAGATCCATAGCAGGTCAGCTCTGCTTTGAACCCATTTTGGCAACTCCTTCAACGAAGCATAAACAACTCTAGTTTCTGAGGCTGAGTTGGGTTTGACATTAACACATGCCCCTTGGGCATCTCTCCAGATTGTATCTTTCCTTAGAGTTTATTATTTGCCCAGAAAGTATACACAGCCCAGCTTCTGGGTGTCCTGAAGCTAAAACAGACCACCTGCAAGCAAGGACTGGCATGTTCTACTGCTCTGCCTTGACAACACCAGCCTTCAGCTTTAACTGTGAGCCACACATACCTTCTCCCTCATTAGGTATCAGAATGATTCAGGAGCAGAGACTGCAGGTGTGGATGCTGGCACATTTGCACAAGATCATGTCTGTGTATCTGTGTGAGTACAGTTGCTCGCACGACTCCTGGGATGTATTTCCTGTGGGGAAAAGGGGCCAGTGCTGACAACTGTTTTCCCAGGAGTCCATGTGTCTGACAGAACAGAGATTTTCAGGGCTTGCAGGGTTCTCATCAGGCTGAGGTTATGGCATCTTGCCTTGTGTGTGTTCTCCTGCTGGGTCACTGGGGTCTCTCTTTTCTCCCAGATTAACCTTAGGTCCTTCTCATATTATCAATTAGGCTCATGCTGAGTAGAATCTGAGATTCATGTAGTAATTTATCTGGGAGAGGGACAGCCATGTAAACAATGGTGGTAGTCTAAATGATACCAACATTTTTTTTCTATAAACTTCACCTCACCATCTCTTAAGACCCAGAGAGACAGTGTGTAAACAATGAAGGCCGAACAACTCAGATCAAGGAGTGTTGCTGATGCCTGGCTTCCCCTCCAGCCTGTCTTCTGTCTTGTCTGTACAAACTTCCCTCTCCTTGGAGGCACCCTCCCTCACACCCGATTGCTACCCTGTCTTCAAAACCTAGCTCTGGTCTTGACACTGCTAGGAGCCATATCGCATCTCCTCAGTCCCCTGCCTCAGGCTTTTCAGAATCTGACCCGGGCCTGGGCCACTGCATAAATACTCTGTAGGTGACTGCGGAACTCATCTGGTGTTGAGACTGAGATGAAGCCAAGTCTAAGCATTGCTGTTCAGTTTGGCTGTTGTCTTGTGAGTTACAAGCAACCTGAAGGCAAAGGCCAGCTTTGCAGTGTTTCTGAGCCGCCCCGCAGAGCCTAGCTTCCCTCAGATGTCACTGGCATTCTAGAAGACAGCAATATCTCCCAAGCTGGAGTCACAGCCCCCAGATTCAGCTCTATCTACTCTTGCCTAATAACAGTTTTTGAGCTGTTGGTTCTTGACCCCAAAACTACCTTTGTATACCATCGGGTGACACTGGGGCTGCACCAATACAGGTGACACTTTTTTCCTTTGCCAGACAACATTTCTAGGGCCAAACATCTATAAAAGAGAGAAAGAGATTCTCTTTGCTTGCTCACTTTTTTTGTGTGACACCGGGGTGGGAGGCAATGGTGGGTGAGGATGTGGCTACTGCTGTCAGCTTTCCATCTGTCCCTCTGTTCCTGGTACCACCCCCATGGAAGCCCCTAAGACAGCTGAACAGGCTGGGCAGGAAGCTGTCTCAGAAAGCTGGGTCCTAGTTCAGAGCCAGAGTTGAGGGAATGCTTCTGAGAATCTCATTTACCTCCTGACCCTTGGGGTTGTCACTGTTTTCTGTTTTCCCAGTGTCCCTCTTCTGTCATCTGTCCTCCAGTGCCCATTTAACCAATTCTTCATGTTCAATCCTTTGTTAGAATTAACTGAGGTGGTGGTGGTGGTGTGTATGTATATTTGGGTGGATACTAGTGTCATGACTCAGTTGATAGGTGAATACCCACCTACTTCTACTGGATTCTCCTTGGTTGTCCCCAAGCATCTGAGCCACACTTTAATGGCCTAAAGAACAATGTTCTGGCATTTTCCTTTTTCTGTCTGGATGTGTCAATCCACCAGTGCTTCCCTCACTCCTGCCCACTCGTGTCCACCCCAGTGGTCAGGAAGGCTGCTATTCCTCCTGGAATCCCTGTCTAGATCAAGCAACTGCAAACAGTCTTCTTGCCTTCCTCAGGCCCACAGTCCATTCCCCAGGAAATCAGAAGCAATAACAACGAAAACGTGAATAGGGTGGAATGGTGCCTTGTTTTACATCATCTGTTTTCATGGCTTCAGAGGCACTCATGCCTGGAGATTTTTGTTTTTAATTTTTAATTTTTTATTGGTTATTTTATTTATTTACATTTCAAATGTTATCCTCCTTCCCAGTTTCCCCTCTGCAACCCCCCACCCCATCCTCCTACTCCTGTTCCTATGAGGTTGCTCGCCCACTCACCCATCCACTCTCTCCCGCCTTACCACCCTAGCATTCCCCTACGCTAGGGTATTGAGCCTCCACAGGACTAAGGGCCTCTCCTTCCACTGATGACAGATAAGGCCATCCTCTGCTACATATGCAGCTGGTGCCATGGGTCTCTCCACGTGTACTCTTTGGTTAGTGGTTTAGTCTCTGGGAGCTTTGGGGGGGGGGTCTGTTTGGTTGATATTGTTGTTCTTCCTATGGGGTTACCTTCAGCTCTTTCAGTCCTTCTTCTAACTTCTCCATTGGGGTTCCAGTGCTCAGTCTGATGGTTGGCTACAAGCATCCGCATCTGTATTGGCCAGGTTCTCGCAGAGCCTCTTAAGAGACAGCTATATCAGGCTCCTGTCTGGGGATCTATCCCATATGCAGCCACCAAACTCAGACACTATTGCTGATACCCTGAGATGCTCTTAGTTCCTACAGATGTCCTCTGCCTTGCTTCCCATATGCCAGCTTCCCTGCTATGCCATTTTCCCAACACACCAACCCCCTTGGTGCTTCAAGGCCTTGACACCTACTGCCCTTATGTGAAGAATGCATTTCTCCTGTGCTCATACCTGACTGGCTCCTTCCTATTCTTGAGGAAGTAGCTTCAGGTTCTTTAAGGAGACACATCCTATCCAGAGTTCACACTTCCCAGGCCCCATGTCTTTCTTTCCCAGGGCTTCTAGTCATTTCCAATCAGCTGTGTGTCTGCAAGGTGGGTTTCGGATCTGTTTAACTCAGTGCCATGTTGTCATAGCCCAACCCATCACCACCCCTGGTTTCAACATAGACGTGCTAAGGGAGAGGATGGAGTTAGAATTTCTGTTTTTGAACAAGCAGGAAAACCTAACTAGCACCTGTTCTGCTACAGTGAGAGATGTTTTCAGGTGTGCTTTGCTACTGATCCCTTCTGGAGCCAGAGCCCTTCCTCTAAAGAAAGGATGCCAGGATGGAATGGGAAGATGTTGAGCTATCTTCCCCATGTACCCATTCCATGGAATGTATGTACCATGGAATGTACCATGGAATGGGTACATGGAGAAGATAGCTCAACATGGCAGTATATTTGTAATTGCATATTTAAGAACCTGTTGGCTATATTTAGGACCCTTACACAGTTGTAAAATTACATACAATGTTTGTACCTCAGGCGTGGTTCTCAGAGGGGGATTTCTATGGATTATAGCCTCAAGGACCAAAGAATGGAGGTGAGTGTTGCTCCTGTTCAGAAACTCAGCTTGACTTTGGAAGACTCAGGTCCTGGTTTGGTAGCTTCTCAGAGATCTCAGCTTCTTTAGTCCCTGCAGGCAAGTTCACGAGATCTCTATCTAGAAAGGCAGCATTGGGATGTATGGGTTCTTTAATTGCACTGTGGGCCTTGTCAGTGCCGTGAGTAGGCGTGATCATGATAATGTGATATTCACACAGTTAATTTTTTAAAAGTTTAATTTCACTTTAGTTTATCAGTGGCGGAATCCCTGCTGGCATGTCATTTAATTTGCTTGCCGTGCTAATGATGATTCTAAAGCTTTTCAAAGAAGCGATTATATGATAATACCAAATTTGATGGTGGAGCTGGCCCATCATTTGCAGGGATGGGATCATAACAAAGCTCCCTGGGGTAACCAGTCTTGTAATGTGTGCCAGGAATTCTGCTGCTTCTCCTTTGCTCCAGGACACAGAGGAGTGAGAAGAGGGAGGCCTAGCTCTTTTTATGGGCCAGAGGCAGACTTCAGACCATGGGCAAAAGTTGTGGGAAAACATGGGCTTCATAATTAGGAAGACCATTCTCACAGTGTTGGCTGCTTAGTATTGAGATAGATGACATGTTGAAGGAAAGCCTCCTCCACCAATTGCTGACTTGATCGGACACCTACAGTGAGTTAGGCCAGCACTTGAATGAACACCCAGGGGTCTTGCTTCTAGATAGAACAATCATTACCACCCAGGTGCATGCCACTTGTTCCATACATAGCACCATGAATTCCAAGCCCAGGATGAAACCTGAGCTTATACAAACCTACAGGCTTGCTGCTTTGCCTCTTAGTTTCATCACAATGAACCAATCACAGTAGGCTATGATGTCAGACATTTCCTTTTATTAGTTTTTAGGAGACTCCTTTTGGAAAACCCAGAGGTGCTGGAAACAGCCATCTACAACCTCCTGGAAGAGTGTGGTGATAAAAATACATACATATACATATAGATATCTCTATGCGCAGTAGAGTTCTGAGGGATGTTCCAAGGCTCAGAAGCGCTTCTGGAGGGCAGACTGGATATTCTTCAGCAGTCCCCACTTAGCTCGGTTCTTCCCACGCCCATCTGGTGTTACCACCTGCAATTGGAAACAAAGAGTGAATGGGACCATCCACAGAGGGACCAGAGCCCAGGACCACTCCATACACCATCTCATCAATACCCCATGACAACCATGGGAAGCATGCATGGTCAGATGAAGAGCTCCAGACTCAGGGTACCACAGAACTTTCACAGCGGCCCACAGCTGTTGCGTGCTGGCACTTCAATTCTACACATCAGGTTCTACCTCTCTCTCAAGACAGCTCATATAACTGAATGTGGACAAGCATGACAGACTAGACCCCAAATGGCCTTTACCATAGAACATCCCCCCACCCCAGCCTCTGGAACTTTGTTTCTTTCTTGTCTTTCAAATTCTAAGTTTCAGTTAATGAGTGGTTTCTTTACTAAAGTCTGGGTGACCTGTATAGGGTGTTGAGGAAATGAGAGTTTTTGTTTGTTTTAAGTCTCTGTAGTCTCAACATTGACCAAGTAAAGAGAAGATTCTTAGAGATGTGCATGAAAGATGAATAGAGCAGAAGTTGTAAGTCGTCCAGTTTTCCCCATTTTATACAGTTAGAAATGCTTTGTACTCACTTTGGTATGGTCGGTGACTCATACCCAACAAAGGCAAGGTGCTGGGCAACAGGGCTAAGGAGGACCTTCTTAGAAACCTCCCAGACTCAACTTCCCCATGCTTCTCTGTGACTCACCTTGAAGGTGGTAGGCTTCTCCATTTCTCTGACCTGGTATCATCACCACTCCCTAATACACATTAGGGACTGAGGTTGGGATGGAAAGATTCCACTGCCCATACAAGTTAGGACACATGATAAATGAGTAGATGGGGCGGGACTGGGTTAGACTGATGAAGAGAAATGTTTATACAAAGCACAGTCTCTATGATAACGTTTTTAATCGTTTATATTTGTGTTGAGCCAAAACAGAGATGCTGCATAGATACAATCCTGATAAAGATGAAATGAAAAATGCCAGAGGCACACAGAGCTACTGGGGACAGTGAACAAGGCCTAATGGTATTGTGAGTTATGGGGTTTGGAACTTCATTAAAAATAAACACATTTTACACTTTTGTCTCAAACTGTAGTAAGGATCTTTGAAGGCGACAGCTGTGCAGTGTAACGGGACAGAGGTGGCTGGGAAGTGATAAAAAACAGCAGCAGCAGCAGGCAAAACAGAGGACAGAAGAAGCAAAGCATGGAACATAGCATGCTACAGAAATTGAAATTTCAGTTGGCACCTTCTTCCTTGTCCCACACTGAAGCTGTGTGGTGCAACTGCCGCAGAAAAGGAGAGGAGAGTGAGGTTCCCCAACTTCTAGAAGCTAGATTTGAAATATCAATTCTAGACTCCGATAAAACCAATATGGACAAGCAGTGATATGCCCAGTCCACTTATGACCATAGATACAATCATATAAAATCAAACTATAGTAGCTGAAATAGCATATTAAATCAATATGTGATGCTAACCAAGGGCTTAGTTCATGAAGGGAAATAGAATCCAGCATCAGGAAATGCAGCTATAGTGAGCTGGGAATGATACCCAGAAAAGGCCAGGTCCTGGGTTTAATTCCTTTCACCATAACTAAACTAAACCAAGCCAAACCAATTAACCAACCAACCAAACAAACAAAATCCAGCATAATTTACTTAGTTGATAAAGGCCTAAAGGAGAAAAATCATGTGATTATGTCAACTAATGCAAATAATATCATTCTGTATGCAAAAGCTCTCAGAAACCTGGAAGTTGGAAGAGGTTTCTTTAGGTGAATGGCTATAAACCTAAACACTGAACGAAAAACAATAAAGCCAATGGAGACAGTTTAGTGTCAGCACGTGACAAGTGTGTCTACGTCTGTCACTCTGTGTCTGACTCAAGGCTCTTGATAAAGTGATTAGGAAAGAAAAAGAAATATAAACTCAAAGACTGTGAGGGAAGAGAAGAAAGCACCATTACTTACAGATGATAAGATTATATGCCTGGGAAAACAAGCCCAATCAACAGACTCTTGGAATAATAGAATCCTTAAAGATTTGGTAGGATTCACATTTATCTACAGAGAACAATAGCTTTTCTTCTGAACCAGCCATCTATCAGGAATATACTACAATATAAAAGAAACACTCATAACATCAAAGGTTGTGCACTACTCACTTTTGTGTTTTTATTAGGTATATTTAAGGACGCAACCTATCTGGACACACATATGCGTGGTGAAACGCTGCAGTAAGCAAATTGGTGTATCTCTTATTCCACGTAATCCCCGGCTTACAATGTGATTATGCATCTAAAATCGTAGCACATTAACCACATGTGACACAGTGTAGAGCGTAGTCTTCATGCTGTTCATTAGATCACTCAACTATGTAGTTCACCCAGGGATACAAGGTTGAAGACCCCAGAAAACCTCTCATAGAGCCGGTTGAATAAATGCGCAGATAACAATCGCAAACATATCAACTGACTTCCAATTAATTTCTCAGTGGCTTTCTAACCCAATTCTGTTTGGATTGAAAATAAAATAACTAAAAAAAAAACCCAAAAAACAAAACAAACAAACACCATAAGGAGTTCCTTCGATGTTTATATGAGAAAGTAAGCCTCCATGATTAGTTCATGGATTTTCAAAAAAAACCCTGGGTAATGGAGATGCCTTAGCAGTTCATCAGGACAGCACAAAGCTGAGGCCAAATCCCAGTAAAAGCAAACAGGCACGGACGTGAGAGTGGAGGCTGTTTCCTAGCATCCCCGGTCTTTATCTTTGAACATCTTCACTTCACTGAGACAAACCCCTCAAGTCTTCTGTTTTCAGTTCCTAGCCCCATAACTTGCAGCACTGTTAGTCCTAGCCTTCCTTTACTGCCCCCGTGGCTCCATGTACAGCTAACATTTTCATTTCATCGTTATTAGGGTTCTATGCATATATTATTTCCATTTCCCCCATCAATAGGTGGTTTGCTACCATTTATACAATATTATCTTTACCTTGCATATGGCCCTGTTTTTGCTGAAGCCATTTTTTTTCAAAGTAGAAAGCATAATGCTGAAACATAATAGGGGATTCGGGAATGAATCCTAAATATATAGGCAGTGAATATAAGATCAAAATAGCACTGTGACCATACACAGCACAATCCTAGTGGACAACATTGGGTAAACGGGCTCAGTTGCGGCAAAGCGGGTGCATCTGTTCTTTGCATTGTGTTTAAAGGTAGACTCTGTCTTGGTGAAACTTGAAAGGTGAAACTATAAATTTAATGAAAGAGTATGTAGAAGATTATCTTTGTGATCTAAGTCAAGGCAAGGACTTTTTAAACAGAACCCCAAAAGGTCATACCCTAAGGAAAAACACTTATGACTTTGATTATTTGAGAGTTTAAGGGTTCTGCCATTTCATCAAGTACGATATGAACAGAGGTGATAAGACAAATATCAGAGGAGCAGAAATATTAGCAATGCCTAAAACCATCATCTGAAATACATGTTGTCCTGTGAGTCACTAAATCGGGAGTGTACAGGGATGGGGTAGGTAGAGAAATGGCCAAAGGGTGTTACCAGGCTGCTTATGGGAGGAGTCCTAGAAGGGTGTAAGCATTTGAAATGAAGTGTAGAAAAATAAAGTAAATTGACGTAACAGGTAATAGATCTTGGTAAATGCAGGAAAAATTTAGGATATAAGGTCTCTCTTATGGAATATTCATGGGTGTGGCCAAAGGTTTCTATTAGAAGGTGTGGCCTTGTTAGAGTAGCTGTGTCCTTGTAGGTGTGGGCTTTAAGACCCTCATCCTAGTTCCCTGGAAGCCAGTCTTCTGTTTGCCTTAGAAACAAGATGTAGAACTCTAAGCTCCTCCTGCACCATGCCTGTCTGGATGTTCCCACCTTGATGATAATGGACTGAACCTCTGAACCTGTAAGCCTGCCTCAATTAAATGTTGTCCTTATAAGAGTTGCCTTGGTCATGGTGTCTGTTCATGGCAGTAAGACCCTAACTCAGACAACTACCTAGTTTATGACCCAGAAATTTCAGTCATAGTGCATTTCTTATAGAAAATGAATTGTGTTTCTCTAAAATTCATATGTTGTAGTCCTAATCTCAGCCCGCTGCCATTTTTGTAGGAGGAAATTTGAATGTAGACCTCAGGGATACATGGGGAAAGATCCCTCAGGAGCACAGTGCAAAAGACTTTGAGCCAGAGTCATGGCTGTCTAATGATCCCTGATCTGTACCAACTTGTTAGTACAACTCAACCTGACTCATACAAAGTCTAGAAAGACTTTTACACCTCTATCCCAGCCACAAGCTGTTACATGTTGTCTATTGTAGCATTAGTGGAGGTAACCTGTGTGTTTACACTGAGTAGATAGGTGACATGCAAGAAGCAGATGCATGCTATGAAGGATGGCATAGCATGGGAAATTCAGGGACAAAATACCCATAATGATATAGACCAGTGCTTCTTAACCTGTGGGTTGTGATGCTCTTGGGGGGCGGGGGTGGGAATGACCCTTTCATGGGGGATCACCTAAGACTATTGGGAAACACAGATATTTATTTACATTATGATTCATAACAGTAGCAAAGTTACAGTTATGAAGTAGCAACAAAAATAATTTAATAGTTCTTGGGGGAGTCACTATAATAGAAGGAATTATATTAAAGGGTTGGAGCATTAGGAAGGTTGAGAACCACTGATGTAGATAGATCATTCTATCACAGTGTTTAGAGAAAAAGGGACAAGGCGGGGGCAGGCAGACACAATGCCATGTGTGTATTAGTGACACATCACAAGCAGCCATACATATGGTGTAAGAACACACAAAAGCAAAAAGATACAAATAAACCCTCCTTAGAACAGATGTCCCAAACTGGAACATAAAGATAAGGCGCGGTCTTTGCAAAGATCAGTGTGGTTGGACCAGTGGTATATAATTAATTAAACCTGTGTACATGAAGTTGAAAACCAAGCCAGGTCCAGTTTGAACCTGAGTTCAAGCTTCTCTAGCTACAGGGCAGGTAGGAAAGGACCAGAAGTATTTTACTTATAGCAGTATTTTAGAGTTCTTTGGAAAATGGTAGGCCCTAAGGATGCAGAGAATCCAAAGCATGTGTGTCACTTTAGGGCCTGGAGCCACTATGCATGAGTGAGTGTTTAGGGAGGAGGTGGCAGTCCTGATGGTGGCAGTCCTGTTGGTCACACAGTCTTCAATCTCAACCCATAAGAAAATGTGTGACAGCCTGGGAAGAGGAAAGTCGAGACTTAGTGGTAGAGAGGCCGCCCTGTTCTGTGTCAGAGTCCCAGCTGCAGTTCGGGCCAAGGAGGGCATCCTGCAGAGACCCAGGGTGACTGAAGAATGGTCTCTTTGGCACATAGATATTATCGAGGGACTGACAGACTGAGAAGGACTTTGAGAATGCCTGGGACAGGGATGGCTACATTCTCTGAAGGGCTCCAAAGACCTAGAAAAGCATCAGTTACTGTGTATTGCCAGGCTCATAGCTTTGCCTCTAGATCTGATGTAATTCAGTCATCCATATAGATTAGTCAATGGACTCTCACAGAAGTCCTTGTCTGAACCCTCAAATCTCTGTGTTCTACCTTAGGACAATTAAGTTAGCTGTTTGGGGATAGGAAAATTTCTCATCACCACAGGCTCAGTGCTATCACAAAAGGCCCTTCAGGTGGGAGGTAGAGGCAGAAGGGAGCCTGAGGGAGGGCTGGTAGGAGAGAGACAGGCCTAGTTGGAACTTGATATCTTGAAGATGGAGGAAAGGCACATGAGTTAGAAATGTGAGCTGCCAGCAAAAGGCTAGGGGTGGGGTCTACCTCAGACACCAGCAAAAGGCAAGGGTTGGGTTCTACCTCAGACACCAGCAAAAGGCAAGAGTGGGTTCTACCTCAGACACCCCTCCACAGAAAGATCCAGACACGGATGGTACTCTGATTTAAATTTTAGCCAGTGAGAACCATTGCCTAAAACACATTTATCTGTCCTTTCAAAATAGACCATTGGTGTTAGAGGCCTTGAGATGGAGACCATGAACCATAAGGAGCCAGTAAGACAGATAGTTTCCCATTGCCATGGAACTTAGCAAGCTAGTGTTGTTGGGGTCTGACTCAAGAACCTGAGCTCAAATCCAAAGCTCTTTTCAATACACAATTCTGTCTCAGAAACAACAATTGATCCATCAAACAGAGACTCAATGCTTTGATATTGCCTCCCCAGAGTCATATGCTGTATGACTCCAGGGCTGAGATCACTCCTCCTAGGCTTAGTTATATCTGTCTATGGTTCAGGAGGCTAGGGTTCTGGCTTTGAATACAGACCCATCCCCTGTGTTTTCTCCATATGAGCTTCCTCCTCAAGGAGACATCCAAGACTCCAGAATGATCAGCGATAATGAATAACAGATTTGATCTTCAAATGTGACCTTTAGAGTGTTGGGTAACTGATTTTCTTGTTGCATGTATTATGTACCAAGGAAATCTTCTTTAAAAAAAAAATTCAACAAGTCTTAGGTTATGCAAATCAAATATAAAAGGTTTTCTTTTACGTCTTTTATAAAAGCACATAGGGAAGAAGCATGGTGGTTTGGATAAGACGTGATTGTGTACCTCATAGCAGCATTCAAATGAAACCTTTCAGAAATAACGCATACACCAGTGCCAAAGGAAAAAATTTCGATTTTATAGGAGAGAGCTAAAGCCATTACTTTTATGAAGCTTTATAAATGTCATTCAAACACACCATCTTATTTTCATTTGCTGGTGAAGCCTTTACTTATGCAAATCATGACAAATGTTAAGGAAGCCAGTGTTTCCTTGAGAATGCTAATAGAACCGAGAAGGAGGGAGGAAGAATTACTTCTGAAGGAAAAATCTATACTGTAGCTTTTTGAGTCAGATAAAAATGAAGCTTCCAGAAAACCTCATTAATTAGGGTTCTGCTCATTTAGATATTGTGTGAAAAAGCAAAGAGACAGGCATGCATTTCCCTCTCTTTCATAAGAGGGCAAATTAATCGCATAAAGACAGATTTAGGGGATGGCTATTCCTTGACTGACTGTATAAAACATTCTGCCTTCAGGCATCTTATGATACTTTGCGATTATTAATTTTATTTATCAATTTACTCCTTCAGTCCTTAATTTAGACATTTGCCCATATATTCATTTGTTTGGTTACATTTTCACTCACATTTCCGTTCAATAACCGTTAAGAGGCTGCTGTGTGCAAACTGCTTTGGTAAGCACCACAGGAGAGAGAAAGATGAATTAGGCAAGAATTTGGTTTGCAAGAAGGTCATAGTGTGAGAGGGATAAGAGGACCCAGGGAGGGTGAAGTGGTAGACTGATGACACACCTCGATCTCTCTATCTGTCCCCAGTCCTCACATCTAGAGATGACAGATGATTTATTTAAAAACTTAACAACTACTGAGTGCCCTTCGTGGGTAAGGCATTTCTGAGGAATTCTAAAAGCTGAGAAGGCAGATGGAACCAGATTAAAAGAAGAACCCATAGTCCAGAGCGCAGAGTAGAAAATATAGGGACAGGTGTGAAGCTTCAGGGCTCTGGAGTGAGAAGGTCCCCGTGGCAACTGACAAACAGGCTGAGAGGCTGGCAGAAGAACAGCTGGCAGAGCAGCCAGGCAGGCTCTCTCATCACACTTCCTTGGCATGTAAGTGTCTGACTTCTGGGAGCGGGGAGGGAAGCATGATGTTAGGAGGTGATAGCCCCACTCTGCAGAACTGCTGATAGTATAACCCCACTTCCTCCCCCATTCTCCATCATTATTAGAAGGACCAACCAAACTTCAAACATCTGACCAGATAGCTAAAGTACAATTAACTCAATCCAATGGCCTTGTGTACTCAGACCACTCAGAGCATGGATGGAGACGACCCAAGAGTACATGACAGCTGGGTTTAGTGGAGCAGAAACTAAGGGGGTGACTCCAAATGAAGTGATTCAGAGAGAAGTGAATAATGGGATGGGAGAGAAGGAGGAGGAGAAGAGAAGGGAGGATAGAGGAAGAGGTAGGGAGAGAGGGAGGGGGAGGGAGAGAAGAGGGTAAGGAGGGGAGGAGATGGAAAAAAGGAAAAAGGAGAGAGGAAGAAAGAAGAGGAGGGGCGTGGGAAGGGGAGGAGAAAAGAGCGGAGGGAAGGGAAGGAGAGGGAAGGGTAATAACTTTCTAGTTTCTGTGAACATCAGATTAGACAGATATGTCTCTTCTAGGTGTGTCTTAGAAGTCTTTCGAGGCTTCCTTCTCTCGGTGCTGTAAACCTCCCTTCTTCCAAACCCTAAATGAACAGACCGGGGCTTTTTACTTTTAAAGAACCTCTAAGACTTATTTGGACTCCAAAGAGCACCTTCATAGTTATACAGTATGATAGCTCTTGACAGTCCCAGTATTCTCAATATCATTACAATGGCATTCCCGAGTGTGTCGTCACTGGGAGTTCAGAGGAATGTCAACTCTCCCTCACAAAAACCAATAGTTTGTTTTCTTTGCTTCATGGAGCCAATCTGACCTGCTCAGTGTCTTTTTTCCCCCCTTAACTACCAGAGAAACCAAAAGTAGTTTTAGTATAAATGTGTCTTAAATATTACATGGGTTGTTCTTGTATCACAGGTTTCAATTGTCCACTGTGAGAAATGCTGATTTAACTGGCTGCCCTACCTCTTTTCTAAGTTTCACACCTCGTCTTCCTAGCGATGGTGAGCGCTGTTCCTTTGGAACTGCCCCACTGTAATTACTTCTTACTCTTTTCATACAATGACTACAGCGGAAGGAGGGATTATGCTTGGTTGTACTCTGAACTTCTGTATCTTAACACAAAGCTAGAACCAGTAGTTTTGAGTTCAGCAGAACCTATGACCCTTGGATCTGGCCTGGAAAGGCTAGTGGAGATGAGAGATGCCATCACTGGCTGAGAGTTAACCAGCTTTCTGGGTTTAGAAGCAGAATTCAATGTGGTCTTTGCTGATCTTCCTAGTTAAGACAAATCCTGACTCTATGAAGGCATTTCCATCTGATGGGTCAGAGATGGGTCAGAGAGATGGCTCGGCTGGTAAAGGCTCTTGACAAGCCTGAGGTACTCAGTTTGAGCCTTTAACATCCGTCAGCATACTATGGCATGCATGTGTGTGTTATGTGTTGGCATATGTGCACATGTGAAACTCTCCAATAAAATTTTAAAACTTAAGTGATTAGTACTAGAAAAAAAATGTACACAGTACCTTGCAGATGTCACTCCACTGCCCGGGACCATTATCATTGATGGCTCTAACCTTAAACAAATACTCGGTGTTGGGGGTCAGGTTGTGTAGCTCTAGGTTCTGCTGCAGGATGTCACGGATTTGTCCACAGAGCTCTGTGCGCACATTATTAGGAGGGGTAGTAATGAGCTCATAGAATTCCATCTCAAAGGAGTCCACATCTTCTGTTGGGCATGTCCAGTAAACCTAGGAGGATTGGGTGTATGAGCACGGTACCACCACACGATGATCCGCCCTTCCTATAAGTCCTTATAAGTCATCTGTTCTTTCTTCCCACCATGTAGGTCCTTGGAATAGGACCCAGGTTGTTAGATTTGGTGGTAAATGCCACTATGTTCCTGGCCCTAAACTATTAAAAAACATTGTATTTTAAAGGCATATTTCTAATGCTCTTGTTACATTTTTGGCTAAAGTCAAATGCCGTAAGATACAGTTAATGTATAATTTCATGAGTACTAAATTTTACAAATGAAATCACACAACTTAATAAAATTAACTCACATTCTTTCTGATGATCAAAACAAGCACATTTATGGTAACACACTTTGGAAATGCAGAAGTATAAGGGGAGACATCAATTGACAATAGACGTCTCCCCTAATCCACATGTTAATTCCGGTAAGTCTTTCTACTGTCAGGGGAGGTGCAAACACACTCACGCGGGATTGCATGGCTCTGGCTTATTCTCTTAACTTACAGTTCATATATCTTATACCGTCAAAAAGCTGGTAAAACATCACCTTTAAAAACTGCCTACAGAGGCCGCCGGCAAGATGGCTCAGAGAGTAAAGGTGCTTGCTGCTAAGCCCCACAACCTGGAGTTGAATTCCCAGGACTCCAACAGTGGAAGAGGAGAACTGGTACACTCAAATTGTCCTCTGACTTCCATATGTATGCTCTGGCAGGTGCAGCTCTCTCTCTCTCTCTCTCTCTCTCTCTCTCTCTCTCTCTCTCTCTTCTCTTTGCATACACACACATAGACATATACACACAGATAAAATGAATAAGGGCAATAAAACTATTTTAAAAAACGGTTTCAGAAATAACTAACCCCTTCTATAGTGGAGCTCATTTTTTTTCTGCTTTTATACTCAGATAAATGCTGCAACAAATATTTTGGGGCATAACTCCTCATCTGATTTTTTTGGGGGGAGGGAGAGAAGCAGCTTTCTACGAAATTATTTTTAAATTCAAATTGAATCAAAGATCTCTAGAATTTTGGGATACATACTAATATCTTCTAAGACCAATTTTCTATGTGGAAGTCCTGAAGATTTGGAAGCCAGGTCAACATAGACTTAATATTTTCACTGTAGAGCACAGTGAATCCTGGGAAAGGCCCATTTTGTGATCCTAGAACAGGGCTTTTCTACGTCATCATCATCATCATCATCATTGTCATCATCATTTTACGTTAGATCACTGTCAGGCCGCAGGTGAGGTGGCAGTGACTTGTTTGGTTGTCTCCTTAGGCCTTCCTCTCTCAAACTTATCCAGGAATAACTCTTAGACAGCACATGTGACTTCTCCAAGTCCAAGTCTGGAGCAGACCCCACCAGCCCTTCTGCTTTGGAGCAGGAGCTGTAGACTCCCTGAAAGCCTGGAGTTGACCCTGAGATGATATACACTGTCACCAGAGTTCACTGATGTCACCTATACCCCATCTCTGTGTGAAGGACAGGGAGGGACCCTGTGCTGTGTCCTATGGTCTCCAGGAGGGCGCCGTTCTACCTGGCATATTTCTTGTGGTGTTAGTTTAGCCTCTGAAGCAAACATTACAATGTCTCACAGAGGGAGAAGGTAAAACCTGGTCTGTGTCCGGTCTTCACGTTCTTGTGTTTAGACCCTACCTACTGAAGTGCAGTCTGCAGATAGCAGCATTGGCAGTACCTGGCAGCTTGTGACTGCCTGGAATCCAGTGACAGAGAATCTACCTTCTAACAAGCCTGCAGGAGAAGGTAGTGTTTGGAAACCACTAGTCTACAATTCAAGATGCCTACTGTCTTTGAGAGAAGGACAAAAGATGAGCCTCTTGCCATATGGAAGCAGGCCACAGAGTAATTTGGGAGGTGTGCCCATGCAGGAACCTCAAAAGAGGCAAGAAACTGCCTCTTGGAATTTGAATAAGGTACTCCTGCAGGCAATTCAACTCTGGCTCAGCTGGATTTCAGAGAGAAGGTAAGGGAAAGAGCATTCATTCACTGTTAGGTTAAGAAGGCCAGTGGCATAGGTGACAGCAGGTAGGAGACCTGTAAGACCCTCCACTTTCCACATCACCCCTAAGAAAGAGGATGGGTCTCAGCAGGGAACTGGAGTGTTTCTGGGGATTGTCATCCCAAATCTTTTCAAACCCAGGGGGAGCCGGGATCTAAGAGAGGTTGCAGCTTAAAGAAACACACAGCTGGCAGCCAGGTGAGACTGCATGTCTAATTCAGTCCTGGACTCTACCCCCCACTTCTATGACCTCCCAAGCCATTTTGAAACTTTCTTTAGTTCCAACTTGATTCTTCTTTTTTGCTTCTTTTGCCTTCCTTCCTTCCTTCCTTCCTTCCTTCCTTCCTTCCTTCCTTTTTTCCTTTTGGTGTGGTGCTCTGTGTATGTACGTGTAGCACACATGCATGCGTGCCCACTTGACTGTTTATGTTAGTGTGAAGACCAGGAGTGGTGTTGACACTCTCTTCTACTGTCTTCTCCCCCCCTCCGTCTCTCTCCCTCTCTCTCTTCCTCTCCCATATTCCCATATTCTGCTATCTGTAAGTCTATCTATCCAGGTGCTTGCCTGCCTGCCTGTCTGTCTATCTACTTACCTATCCTTGAGGCAAGGTCTGTCATCTAGCTGGAGCTCACTGTTTCCACTAGACTAGCTAATCAGGAAGACCCTGGACCTTTCTGCCTCTGCCTCCCCAGCACTGGAAGTCCAGATATACATCAGGCTTTGATATGTGTGTTAGGGATGCAAACTCATTTCTTCATGCTTGTACAGCAAGCCCCTTGCCCACTGAGCCTTCTTCCTAGCTTGTTTTTCTTTCAATAGAAAGGCTGCCTGTCAAGTAGAGGTGGGATTTACATGCACCTATTATTATGATTTCAATACGCTGACTGGATTAATACACATTTCAGGACCCTACCCTACTGACTAGGTTGACTGCAAAGAGTCTAGAGGAGTAGGCTTGAGTGACTGCTTTCTAGAGACCAAAGAGGTATAGACAACCTTCTCTGACCTCTCTCTTTCATTTTGTGCTCCCATCCTTCCCTTTCTCTTACCTTGGCGGCTCTTGGGTACACCAGAGTCTGGTAGATGACAATTGGGCCTGGGGTCCTCACAGAGGTGTCGTTGAAGGAATACCAGTTGTGGAAGCTGTTGCTGCTTTGCGGAGGCTGGGTTTCCCCTGTGGCACTCCAGTAGGTGTAAAGTCCATCAGTCGTTTTGGCGGGCGCGGCAGACTGGGCTCTCCCATAGTTCTCCAGACCCATCTTGCCCTTGTCATTGGCGGTGTTGAAGGACATCAGGGAAGAGCTCCGCTGGTATATCTGCTGGTTGTTGAAGCTGTGGGTGCTGAATGTCACCTTCCTGGCGATCATCATTTCTGAGTGGACAGGGTACTGGGCTGGGAGTGAGTCCCCTGAGGAGCAAGTCTTTTTGGGTCCTGTGGGAAAGAGCTCGTGGATGGCACTGGAGAGCTCAACAAAATCCAAGGGGATGCATTGTAGAGAGTGAAGCCGCAGCTGAGGGTCAGGCCTGAAGGTGTTCTGGATGCCCTCCTCAATCTGGTCCACCAGGATCTTGGCAGACTGCAGGAAGGCCACCTGGCCGGTTTCCTTCAGGGCTTCCTTGGAGTAAGCAATCAGACCATCCATTTCGTTCACTTTCATGGTTGTAATGTACACATATTTCTCAATTTCTTTCTGCCTGGACACTTCCAGATTCTCTATCTGTTCCATGATGATCTTCTCTTTCTCTTGAAGGATGGCTCGCAGTTTGAGGAATCCATTCCGGACATCCTTCCTCTTTGCTTCCTTGTCAGCTTTAAAGCTGCTCTTTAGAATGTTGAACTCCATCAGGTCGTTATCGATTTCATATCGGACTGAAAAGCAACCAAGTTGGTTACTGTGAATATTTTCATCTCCACAGATATCAAAGCCATATCAAACTGGAGCAAATTTCTGGACTCAACGGAAATGAGTGGAGAGAGACAGAGAAAGGGGGCGGGGGGAGACACCTGGAGCTGGGCCGACACAGGCTAGAACAGGCCTTTGAAATACATGCCCCTCTAATCTTCCTCCACATGCCCCTGGCATACGCACATTTCCTTGGCCTATGTCTCTCTTGTGGCAGAGAAAGAAATACATTTCTGATGTCTACTAAATGGTGTTTTAACAACCAAGCTTGATCTAGTGTTCTTCAGCCACTATTGGTAGACCACTCCTTTTATACATGGACTATAAGTAGTAATAATTCCATCCCACTCCACCTCCCAGCCCAGCTTTTTATATTTAGAAGAGAGTCTTGTCACTGTTTCACACTGGTGTTGGAGAGTCTGGGTGTCTGACTTATTAGTTGCCTTTTACTGACCACCTCATTTAAGCACAGCTGTCTCATGCATGCAGGATGCCCTCTTACCTGTGCTGTATGTTTATTGAGACTGGCATGGTATATTCCTAAAGTATTCTGGCTAAGGTCATCTGGAAAGAAAGATTCTTAATAGAGAAAATGATTCCATAGGGTTGGCTTGTAGGTAAGTCTGAAGGCATTTTCGTGATTGAGGATTGATGGGAAGTCACTAGGTCTTTGTGAATGGTGCTAGCTTCGGACAGGTGGTCTTGGATGCTATAAAATAGCAAGCTGAGCTAGCCATGAATGGGCAAGCCATGAGCAGCATTCCTCCGTGGCTTCTGTCTGTTTATGCTTCCAGGTTCCTGTTTTACATTCTTGTCATGATTTCTTTCAATGATAGACTATGATGTGCAAGTGTAAAATAAAATAAACCCTTTCCTCCCTAAGTGGTTTTGGTTCTGGTGCTTTATCACAGCAATAGAAACTTTATGACAAAGACTCATAGGAAGCAGTCCTCTATAGGCGGAGCCATTCCCTAAATGGATTTCTAGGTCTACCTGAGGACAGAGTCATGGCTGACCTGGGAAAGACACATTTTGATATTATGAACCTTTTACTGAACTTTACAAAATATTATTGTGCTTCACTCTAATATAAAAAGCAGGGTTGGCTTTATATAAATTGTATTATACAGACAATATGAACAACCATGACAGAAGAAAAAAAAAAAAGCAGCTGGCCAGAATATTCCTGACTACTTTGGAGCTTTTCTGTTACTATGTGTCCTTTAGAAGCTCTTTAAATTTGTTGCCTACAATTCTGACAGACAGAAAGTTCATGGTACATAACTTTAATTGAGATGAGTCTCAGTGTTAGATTAATTCTTCCCCCTGGAGACAAGGAGGTGGAGTTAAAAATAACTGTTCATGTTCAGATAAACAAACAAACAAACAACAGCAACAAACATATTCTACACAAAACAGTACTTCAGGATGTGACTGGAGAAAACTTATTTTTTTCCCCTTTGGAAAATGGGGCCAAAGTTCAGTAAAATTGTAACAAAGATTACAGGATCGTTATGTGTGTATTATACACCAGGTTTTCCCCCCCCAGAGGTGAGAGAATGTTTCATAAGACAACCCATCTAATCCTCACAACAACCCAGTGAGGATGCTACCGATTTTCTTCCCATTTTACAGATGAAAAACTGAATCACAGAGACACTAACTGGACGGTGATAGCTGTCATGGATACCCGTGAGAGTAGCTTACTGGCCATCTCAGGCTCTCCCAGTGTCCACACTTCTCCACCAGGTTGAGCAAGGCCCTCTAACAGGTTCCCCACACCATTTTCTGGCCTTTCTGGCAGCTGGGAATTACTCTGAAGGGGAACAGGAAAACAACTAGGACCTGCTTTGAACTTGGCGATGGCGCTGAAGAGGGCAGCAGACCTCTCGGAGCAGGCATCTATGAGGCTGACCGTGTCATGGCCATTGTGGAAAGCGATCTTGCAGAAGGCGCAGAGTAGCTGGTTGTCGCTGCGGCAGTACTCGTTGATGCGGCTGGATGGATGGTGGATGCAAATCTTCTCGTCCTGGTCCTCGGCGCTGCTGTCCACGAAGATGTGGTCCTGCATGGCCACATCTGAGTGGAAGGCCTTGAGACAGTCGTTGCACAGGTTGAGGCGACAGGTGAGACAGCGCTTGTAGGCAATGCGCCGGGTGCGGCACACCTGGCAGAGGATGGGCCCCGAGGAACGGTCGAAGCGCCACTTGAGGTAGCCGTGCTGCTGCATGTAGCGTTTGGTGAGGCGCCCGCGCAGGTAGTTTTCTGGCAGGTGCATCTGGTGGCTGTAGGGCATGCAGTGCGAGCGGTTGCACATGGGGCAGATGAGGATGAAGAAATTCTCAGTGACCTCGGCGTGTTTTTGCAGCTGCCGCAGGCACTTCTCGCACAGGCTGTGGTTGCAGGGCAGCATGAAGGAGTGCAGGCGCAGCCGGTTGCACATGGGGCAGGTGAGGTGGCTCACCAGGTGGCTCCTGGCGGGCATGGTCTTGGGCTCATCCAGCTGAGTATCGCTGCCCCCCACGCGGAGGGCGGTCTTAGAGCTGAAAGAAAAAAGCAAGTCCAGGCTTCAGGAACACACACAAGAGTCCCGAAAGGACCTGTCCAGAGGGGTGGCATATAGGAAAGGTGATAAACGGTTCCTGCATGGTGCCTGTCTTGGCTTGCCTCCACTCTTTTAGTAAATGAACTCAGGTAAAGCATTGATACCTGCTGCTGGTACCTATGCTATAGCATTTTAAAAGATGATTAAGACTGAATTTAATGCCTGCATGGACTGAACAGAGCTCTCTGGGTCCAGTCGGAGCCCTGTAGTGCCTTCCTGCTAATTTTAATTTTGGGAGGGAGTGAGAGGGAGAGAGGGAGGGAGGGAGGGAGGGAGAGGGGGAGGGGGGAGAGGGGGAGAGGGGGAGAGGGGGAGAGGGGGAGGGGGGAGGGGGGGAGGGGGGGAGGGGGAGAGGGGGAGAGGGAGAGGGAGAGGGAGAGGGAGAGGGAGAGGGAGAGGGAGAGGGAGAGGGAGAGGGAGAGGGAGAGGGAGAGGGAGAGGGAGAGGGAGAGGGAGAGGGAGAGGGAGAGGGAGAGGGAGAGGGAGAGGGAGAGGGAGAGAGGGAGAGGGAGAGGGAGAGGGAGAGGGAGAGGGAGAGGGAGAGGGAGAGGGAGAGGGAGAGGGAGCAGAGGAGTATGGCATAGTCAGCTGGGCCTGGATGTTCCGATTTATATCAGTAACACCATAGAGCCTCAGACAAGACCACAGTAGCTGTGATGTGTCAGAGAAGAAGCAATACCGCTTCAGGATGCTGGACCAGAATATTGTCCAAGTCACATAAACGGCCTCCCATGCCCCTTTGCTGGGGAGTGTGAGTGACTGTGCCTGCTCTTTCTTTCTGGTAGCAGATTTGGGCTCCATGTTCTAGGTGCCTTCTAGACAGGAGTACGAGAACCAACGGATTGACTCTATTCTCACTAGCAGGAGCCCCAGTCCATCAGGTACCTCACACCGGCATGGGACACGTTCCCGCTTGTTGCAAGTGAGCCAATAAATCCAAGCTTGCCCGGTTACAGGCACGCCTCTGGTAGCTGTGCCTCGAAGGCAGTGACACTGCCATTACTGTTGTCTGTGGGATGGGCCTGAGGAAGGTAGCAAATGGCCTTTCTAAGACAGCAAGAGACAATTTCTGCACTGAACCTAGAATCCATGAGCTGACTTCCAGATCAACAGCAACACACAAGGGCTGCCTCTGGGCGATTTATATATGCTGGGGCATGGCACATTAGAGTTGCCCACTTAGAGAGTCTTAATCTCTTTTTGTGGTCAATTTCTCCAGCTTTAAATCAAAGATAGCAGCACTTCCTTCATGGGGGCTTCCCAAGTGTAAATGAAATAATCTATCATCAGTGTAAACATGGTCCCTGTAATTCACCGGCTAATGTCTACAGTAGAGGAGGAAACCACAAGAGAAGAGGACAGTAGTCAGGCTCGTGAAAGCCCATGTTTGCTCAGACTGTTGTGAGCTAAGGGTCTCTCTATTTGTCTCCTGGCTGAGATCGCCTTCATGGATTCCATTGCAAGAACTACAAATGATAGAACTATGCTTGTGTAATTCAAGCGCATGTTATGAGAGGCTGCAGTCAGAGGAAAAGCAGTTTAGGAAATAACCGACTCGGCTGTGGGAACGGAGATGCAAGCTGACGAACAATCTGTGGCTATTTCTATTGTCTCTCTGTTCATAGTAAGGTATTGGTCTTGACGCTGGGCTGTGTTCTCTTCTGACCTTGCCTTCCGGATTTCTCTTTGTCTCCTTCTTGGCCAAGGAACTCATGCCTCAGAGCACTGACAGTCAAAGATGCTCCCCGAGCATATTGCCCTAGGGTGGCCCTGAGATACAGTGTCCCTATATAACCTTAGCATCCATAGGGATAGCTGGCTTATCCCTGAAGGCTTGGATGCTGAGATCCAGGCTTACAGCCTCACTGTTTTTCTGCCTTTTTTTCCCCCTGTGTCCCAGTCTCTTGCTTGGTCTCTGAAGGATCACCTGGAGTCACAAGTCAATAGTACATGTAGTAGCTGGATGGGCTTTTCTGATTAAAAAAAAAGAAAAAGGTAAGACTTGGAATCAGTCTATAATAAATGGAAGATGTGTAAGAGATCAGAAAGAGGGAACAAGGGAGAAAGAAGCTCCTGTGTAGAGAATGGGCAGGACCAAGAGAACTCTGTTAATGGCCGAAGGAGCTGGAGTTGTTGTGAGACAAAGGGCTGAAGAAAAGAATAAAGCCAGGAAGGCTAGTTTAGACCAGAGTGGGGAAGGCTAGGTTAGACCAGAGTACGAAAGGCTAGGTTAGACCAGAGTCGGGGAAGGCTAGGTTAGACCAGAGTGAGGAAGAAGTGAGGCTGCTGAGGAGGATTGGGAGGGAAGGGGTTCGGAGACCAGGAGAGGGGAATTGGAAGGCAAGTACCAGTACATTAGAGCTGACTCTCTGGCACTGAAGTCTAAATAGGATGTCTACCTGCCCCCCAGATTTCCATGCCAGAGCAGCCACCAAGTCCGGCAGCATCTTTGCCTTCCTGCCCTAGTGCCCTGCCTCTGCTCCCCTGAGCAGTTCACTCCCTCCTGGGTCTCATGTTGACGACTCCAGTTCTCCCTGTTAGAATCACCTGATGAGGATAGAGTTCTTACAGTTCTGAAGCCCACGTTGTACCCCAAGATCAGTGAAAAATAGAATGTTGAGGTACTGAGAACACACGGGAGCATTTATTTTTAAAGATTCCCCAGGGGATTTCAATGCACTTCTGAATTTGGGAGCCGCTAATGCCTACGCCTCTAAAGCACCGACTGTGATCTTTCCTCCCATCTGAAATCTCCCCTGGCTCCTGACATCCCTGACATGTGACATAAAAGGAGCAGCATGCTAGCCTGTGGGGTAGCCACTTTACTGAGTGATGGAGAACCTGACGCTCATGACTTTGGAGGGGAAGAAAGGGGTGGCTGTCAGCTCAGGGTATCAGGGCACCTCTGTAGGTTACTATAGTCAAAAGCAGTTCCTAGAAGTTCGTACTCATCAGGTAACCGCTGTAGTTCCCAGGAACGGGAATGAAGAACAGTTTGTATTTTTTGAATCATTTAACAGGTTATGGAGCACATATCATGGTCTCCATTCTGTAATGACTTAATTTTTTTTTTCTTTTTTTTTAATTTAGGACCATTGGCCTAGCTCTGGATTCAAGTCACCACTCTACACCATTCCTAGCTAGGTGATCCTGAAAAACTTAGCATCTCCCAGCTAAATATTTTCCTGGGTCCATTGGGCACAGGGTGAGGAGAGGAATGGATACATGAACAGTTTCTTGCCAGCCATCACTTGTTTGCAAGGTGAGAGCTCTTGGGGTCAAAGGGTGCATGCAGCATGCATTCACATAGGTAATGGAGCTTGGCTGTTTAACTGCTACAAAATTACCATGGATATTTTTTTTTTTCCACGTAGAGTGCACTCTAGGAAGCACTGGCCTGTTCTGGGGTACCCACAGCTGGCACACGTTCCCCAGTTATTTTGAGCCAACGTAGTCACACAACGAACGGCCAGCACTCCTGAAGTACTTACGCAGTGCGGATGCTTCGAAGGCGACCCTTTCTGAATGTGATGGTGACATTGCGGCAGCAGCGGCTCTCATAGTAGTAGCACCTCAGATTGGTGCTGGCTGTGCAACAGCACTTACAGTTGGGGTCATTGGCCCAGGAGCAGCAGCACCAGTGGCAATTGGGGTTCTCTGCGCAGGTGCAGTGGCAGAACTGGCAGTTCCGCTCATCCTTGTAGGGGCAGGGGAAGCAGGTGCAGTTCCGCTCGGAGGTGAAGATGAACTTGCAGCATAGACAGGAGAATAGTCGAGGGCAGCATCTCTGCCAGGTGCAGCATGGAGAACAGACACACATAGCCGTCTCCATGGCTCCTAGATCTCTGGTAAAAAGCCTCTAAAGTTTTGACAACGTCCTCTACCAGATTCCTGAGGTTACTTCTCTCCCAAAAGGACCTTTGCCCACTCTGGTGAGGCTGGCAGTTTGGGAGTTGTGGCAGGAAAGCGGCCAGTTTATGAGGCCTTCACGGGTGATGTTCCTCCTTCTGAGCTGGCCTTACCTCCTATTTCAGCCTCTGGACATTGCTTATGTCATAATCCCTGACTCCCACCATGTCTTAACATGCTCAGTAGTGGGTAAGAGGAGGGCACCCAGGGGTTGTAGCTGCTATGTGAATACATACCGTGTGTTTTTCATGAGACTCATGCCACAGGAGTGGTGGCATCATGGAGTTCTTGGGGGCTTTAGCTGCCATTTGTCGTGTTTCAAGTGCTCATATAGATTTTAGATGCTATTTTGCCTTGGTTGGTACTATTCCTGCTATTTGGGTAAGTTGACTTCAGGATTTTTTTTTTGTCTGTATTGACTGAAAGACTAGGGTATGACTAGTTAGAAATACTGACATATACAGAGCTGGATGCTCACAGCTAACCATTGAGCTGATCATGGGGTTCCCAATGGAGGAGTTAGAGAGAAGACTGAAGGAACTGAAAGGGTTTGTGGTCCCATGGGGAGAGCAACAATACCAACCAACCAGAGCTCCCAGGGTCTAAACAACCAGCCTGGGAGCACATAGGAAGGGACTCATGACTCCAGCTGTATATGTAGGGGAGGATGGCCTTGTAGGGCATAGGTGGGAGAGGAGGTCCTTGGTCCCATGAAGGCTGGATGCCCCAGTGTGGGGGAATTTGAGGGCAGGGAGGTGGGAGTGGGTGGGTGGGGGCACACCCTCATAGAAGCAGGAGGAGGGGAGATGGGATGAGGGGGGTTCCTGGGTTGGGGGGAGATGGCGGAAGGGAACAATATCTGAAATGTAAATAAAATATCCAATAAAAAAAGAGAGAAAGAAATACAGACTGGCATCACGTTCTTCTTCCATCAGCAGAACTCTGACCAGCAGAGCACAGTGTTTACAAATAATGGCACCATCACAGTTATAGAGACGTCACTATTCAGAAAAGGAACTGAAGAGACAGAGACACAAGTTCACTCATGCCCTTTCAGAGGTCCCTGGTCATGTTCGTGAGGCTTTATGCTTAAGTCACCCACAGGTTTGGGACTCAGGCTTTGCTTCCTTCTCCTCTGTACCCTTGCCCTAGCCAACCTCACCCCACCAGATTTATTTATCAGGAGGCGCAGAATCCTTAGCTACTTCGCCAGTGTGTACCCAGGAGCCCTAGAAACAGAGCCCTATCTATCAGGGGGAGTCTTGCTTTCCTCTTCATGCAGCCGGCAAAGATTAAAGGAGCAGAGGATTCACGGCCATGCCATCCTAGAACAGGAACACTGTCTCATTATATTTCCCCAAACCAGCAGAAGTGAGAGCTGTATTTGGCTGCAGGAGTTTCGTGAATAATTTATTACCTCCTCCCATGATTATCACCCTTGTAATAGGAGAGAGCATTCACTGAGTGCTAACTGGGCCAGCCTCACATGGAGGTTAGATCGCTACAATTGAAAATCCCGAATCCTAGGGTGTGTACTTTATTTTTGGTAGAAATTACTAAATTATCCCTGCAAAGCATACTCCAGATCACACTAACACCAGGAATGGGTGTATGACATCTCTTCTTGTGTTTGCCTAAACTCAGTTTTATCAATAAGCCTCCCTACCCTTGGGAACACAAAGATCTGAGTTCCATTCACAGGCCATTTCAACATTGGTCTATATCAGACATCCTTTCCTTTCTGTTCTTAAAAACATTAGCAAGGTGTGGTTCACTTACCATTAGAGTGATCTGGTCACTGCCTTTTGGTGAATTCATTACATTGAGCAAGTATTACCATTATTGAATTCCAAAACATCTGTCACCTCCAAAAGATATCCATTAGAAGTTATTTCCTCCTCAATCCCTCAGCCCTCATTGGACACTCTTTCTGATTTACGCATTTAGTTATTTTATAGATGGAATAATACAGTCTTTTGGGGTCTTGTTTAACTTAGCATGTTGTACCAAATATGAGATTTCATTGTTTATACGTGCATGTGTACATACATGTGCATGTACATATGCAGATATGTGGAAATGTGCTTGCCAGTGTGTGCACATGTGGACGTTAGAGATTGCTCCTAGCTGTAGCCAGAGAAGCTTCGTTTTGCTAATCCTTTTGCAGAGATTCAAAACTGGTCAAAATGTTAAGAATATGTGACTCTGAGTGGTCAGCCTCAAATGGGTCATCCATGGCAACTTCCCTTAACTTAAGGCTCAGGAACACTGAAGAAGAGTAGACACGAGGAAGGGAAGAGGCTGATGAGGGAGAGAGCTATTATGATAGGCTATCTCTGGCTCGAGAAGGCCATGGTACACAAGAACGAACAAGGGTTGTGCTTACCTGCACAGACCAAACCAGTAAAAACTCCAGCATTGTGGGGTGACCAGTTCTAAGGTCCCACCTCTAGCTGAAGAGCTGTGGCAGTTGTTGGCTGCCTAGTAATGGAGGGTCCCATATAAAGATATCCATGCCCCAGTGGCTGGTCCTACATGCACTGTGTTTGTGGACAACACCAGTTGGACTTAATTGGTTATTGATTAAAAATAATAAGGGGCTATGTAGATGGAAGGGAGAACCCAGGAGGAGTCCTGGTGGCAGTTGGAGGAAGGTAGTGGGGATGGCTATGATCAAAATCTATTGTGTTGATTTGCGTAAAGACGAATATAAGATTAGAGAGTCCCATGTGATCTGATCAATTATGAGACTATCAAACAAAAGGGAGCTCCCTAATTATTTTTATGTGACCAAAATGAATTCATTAAACTTAAACTGACAAGAAATGCAGTTGAGAAAAGACGAGCCAGAGCCCATCTAATATAGTGCAGCACAAATGGAAGCTTTCGATAAAGTATTAAGCAGATTGCAGGAACACATTTAAGAAGTCATACCACTAACATGTTGTCATTTTTTTCCTAATAGGATCTTGTCTCTTGCCACCGTTCGAGTCACCCGTATGTGTGCAGAAGTGGCATTTGGCATAATATGAGTATTCATGTTAAAAATACTAAATACTATTGGGATTTATATACAGTTACTTTTAAAGTCTTGCTAGGTGGCCCAGGCCAATATAGAACTCATGACAATCTTCTAGTCTCAGCTTTCCAGTGGGTGTGATTCTGAACAAGTACTACCTTACCTGATTGATAGCTGACTTCTTAATCTATCAGTCTCAAAGCCAGTACAACATTAAAAAAACACCAAGGATGTGCCTGCTGCCTGCTGAGGGTGTCGGATCCCTTGGAACTGGAATTATGGATAGTTGTGAGCCACCACGTAGGTGCTGGGAATTGAACCCAGGTCCTTTGTAAGAACAAGGGCTCTTTCTTTTTTTGTTTTGTTTTTCCTATTTATTTGTTTACTCACTTTACACCCTGACTTCTGGATTGCTGTCCCCCTTCTTCAGGCCCCCCTTCATACAATTTCTCTTCCTATCCCCCTTCTCCTTTGAGGGAGGAGGGCCTCCTTGGGTATCTCTGGACTCTGTCACATCAAGTCTCTGCAGGGCTAGGCGCATCCTCTCCCACTGAGGCCAGTCAAGGAAGCCTCAGGCAGACAACAGATTTAGGGGCCGCCTCTGCTCCAGGTGTTAGGGGATTCAAATAAAGACTGAACTGCACATTTGCTATGTGTGTATGTGAAGGGGAGGGGTGCTAGGTCCACCCTGGGTGTGCCCTTGGTTTGGTGGTTCAGCCTTGAGCCATCTCTCCATCCTCTTCCTCCTTTTTAACTCATTATCCACCCCCTTTATCTTTTCTCCTATCATCCTATCTTCTAGTAATCATGGTCCCACATCCAGACTGACTTTTATTTTTTTATCATTTATATTTGAAGGAGACTACGAATTATTGGTATTTCCATGTCTAGACTATTTCACTTGATATAATAGTCTTCTGTTCCATTAATTATGCTGCAAATATAATTCTTTTAATGGTTGAATAATATTACATTTTATATATATATATATATATATATATATATATATATATATGTTATATTTATTATCCTATTGACAGACATCTAGGTTGATATTTTAGCTGTCATGAATTATTTAAAAATAAACACAGCACATGCTTTCTTTGATATGACTTTATAATTATTTCAGTACAGTGGTTCACTTAGTAGAGTGGTTCTGAACCTGTGGGTCACAGTCCCTTTGGGGAGTGCATATCAAATATCCTGTATGTCAGATATTTATATTACAATTCATAACAGTAGCAAAACTACAGTTATAAAGTAGCAAAAAATAATTTTATGGTTAAGGGTCACCACAGCATGAGGAACTGTATTAAAAAGTTGCAGCATTAGGAAGGTTGAGAAACACTGATCTAGAAGAAAAACTCTGAGTCATGTAATGGATTTATTTTTAGTTTTTTTTTTTTTTTTTTTTTTTTTTTTTTTAAAGAACGTCTATGTTACTCACCTAATAACTTTTATTTAACTCTCCTACCAATTGTTGGTAAATTTTCTTTTCTTCATAGTCTTCCAAACAATTTGTTAGCTTTTTCATTAGGTAACAGTTGTTTTAATCGAGATGGGAAACAGCTCATTATGGCTTTTTAAAATTTATGTTTCCCTGATAGCTAATGATAAGGAATATTTTTCATAAATTTATTAGCCATTTAAATTTCTTCTTTTAATATGTGTATATGTGTTTTGTCATATCTTTTGTCCATTTTAAATTGGATTATCTATCTTTGCTACTGAGTTGTTTGCTTTCCTTATATATCCTGGGTATTAATCTTTTGTTATTCAAATACTTTGCAAAAAGATTTACCAACTTATAGATTTTCTCTACAATCTTGATCATTTCCCTTGTTGTGTAGAATCTTTGTAGTTTGATTTAATCCTCTTTGCATATTTTTGCATTAGTTTCTCATGCTTTGGAGGCCTTAGGCAAAACAAAATCCCAAAACCCCTAACAAAGATTGTCTTACCTCCTATCTTGAAGCATTTCTCCAAGCTTTCTTTTAGTTTCATGCCTTGTATTTATGTATTTGATCCTGTTGAGCATAATTCCCTTTTATAAGGTGAGGCAGAGGCCATGCTTCAATTGTTTGCATTTGAATATCCAGTCTCCAATCACAATACTACCAGTAACAGCACAAAACCAAAAGAAAACACGAATCACTGTGGGCAGAGATGGATCAAGTAAAACCAAGCACACACAATGTCTGACTGAGCTGCTAGAAGAATGAATAGGGCCCTCATTTATTGGTCCACACTGAATCCAGATATACTCTATTGAGTGAAAAAAGTAAAGTAGAGATGGTATATAATATACCACCATTCATTTCAGGAAAAGCCTTGACTCTTGGATTTATATTTTGTAGGCTATGTAAAGATAAGCTAAGTTAAATTTATGAGAGTGCTGGAGCAAAATGGAAGGGACTATGTATCTTAGTTTATAAAAATTATTCTAAAGCTATTTAACTATATTTTTACATAATTATAAGCCACAGTAAACTACAAGGAACACATTAGAACAAATAAATTTAACTATAAGTTGAGTTCTGTATAGGAGGAATTATTTCAAACCAAAAGGGATACTATGTCGACACAATCATTTGACTAGTCCCTCTGTGAATTTCATCCTTTACCATGCAAACCAACACGAAACAAAAGTGGTTGGCTATATGTCAAACAAAGAAAGGATGCACAAACAGGTGATGGATGAAGTCAACAAAACCTAGCTGTCTTAGTCAGGGTTTGTATTTCTGCACAAAACATCATGCCCAAGAAGCAAGTTGGGGAGGAAGGCATTTATTCAGCTTACACTTCCACATTGCTGTTCATCATCAAAGGAAGTCAGGATAGGAACTCACATAGGGTAGGAATTTGGAGGCAGGAGCTGATGCAGAGGTGATGGAGGGGTGCTGTTTACTGGATTGCTTCCCCTGGCTTGCTCAGCTTTGTTTCTTATAGAACCCAAGACTACCAGCCCAGGGGTGGCACCACCTTCAGTGGGCTGGGCCCTTCCCTCTTGATCACTAATTGATCCTTACAGCTGGATCTTATGGAGGCATTTCCTCAAGGGAAGCTCCTTTCTCTGTGATCACTCCAGCTGTGTCAAGTTGACACACAAAACTAGCCAGTACACTAAGTTAAATGAAATTGTATTGTAAATATCAATGGTTACCCGGGCAATTTTTTTAAAAATAAAAATTAGCCTCATTTTGTAAGCTGGCTCCGGTTGCGCCCTGTTATCTTCCTAGCCTTTGCTTAGCCACTGTGATTGATTAACACATGAGCTGAGAATATTCTCTTAAAAAATATTATTGACTCTGGCCACAGAAAAGGGCCAAAGACCACGTCTTACCCAATACTTTGAGTTCTTCAGACTGTAGTCTCTGGATATCACTAAGTGGAAGCTGGGTTTTATGGAGGAATGGGTGACTTCAGATCTGGGCAAGTACACAGTGAAAATGGACTTATAGCTTATAACACTTAAAAGATCCTCTCAGAACTTAGTGTCATTTTAGAAGAGGGCACACAGCAGGAGGCACAGTAAGCTAACATGGCGGGGGCAAGTGGCAGCTCAGAAGAGAAGGAATGAGACCGAATGAGTAGGGGCAGTGATGCTGAGGTGCGATGCCCAGGGACCTGAGTAGGACACGAGAGGACTCAGTTCCTCCAGTGGTCTGGAAGGCCAGCTACTCACAGCTCAGCTGAATATTTAGAGAAATTGCTTGCAGTGAGAAGGGGGAATGTCACCTAGAATTATCCCCCTTTTTACATGCCATCCCTGGTTAAAATGGGACAACCTTAAAGGGTTTTCCCAGCCACCGAAGAGCGCCTGCTGGATTGGCTGAGGTTTGCATCCTCCATTATATACAATTTATCTTTTATTCCTGCACTGTCCTGCTTATTATATCTGTTCCTAGGATGGTTGAATGAAAAATGCCCCCCAACCCCCAGAGCCCAGGTACTTGAACGCGTGGTTCCCTGTGGATCACACTGTGTGGGGAGGTTGTGAAACCTATAGGAAGTAGTCTTTCTGAAGGTAGTACATCACTGGGGGCAGCTCTTATGGGATTATAACTTTGCCCCCTATCTAGTTCACTCTCTCTGCTTTGTGTTTGCAGCTGAAGGTGTGGTCTTTCAGCTTTCACATGCTTCCCCTGCTACTACAGATGGATGGGCTCTCTCTCTCTGTCTCTCTCTCTCCCCCAATTCTCTCAATTATAAGTCCAAATAAACTTTCTTTCACAAGTTGCTTTGGTCATGGTATTTTCTTACAGCACCAGAAGTTACCAATATAGTCCCCAAGTCTAGTCCCCAGTAAATCACTTTGTGCAAGTCTGCATCTCATTCTGTTCCTTGTGGAACCTGGATGAAGAAAGCCTGGTTTAGAGCTTCACTGCCCATCTGACCCAGCACCATCATTCTGTCCTGTGGGAATAGCTTCCAGTGGTCCTAGGACAGGCACAGCCTGTATTCACAGCTCTCTATAGACGCCCACTAGGTATCTAGTTTATTCATTGTCCTCCCAGACCAAGTGTAGCTTATTATTTGAGGTCATTTTCATCATGAGCAATGTTGCCAGGTAACATTGCTGACTGCCCACCTTTATTAGTTTCCAGGGGAACGGAGCTGGATAGTTAACCCAAGGTCATTTTTCCACAGAGAAAGAGAATGTGCTCTGTTAACTATTTATTCACATTTCAGAAGCCATGAATTCATGCAGATAACGTCAGGTAAACAAAAATGCCAACCACCATTATTTATGCCGTTATTATTTCGAAACCTGGTAAATAAAGGAAATGGGTAGTTTATGCAGACTTTCTCATGTACACTGTGCCTTAGGATAATGAATATCTGCTAAAGGGGATTTAAAAAAAAAATGGAATGATTCTAGTTAATACAGGAAGAAGTACAGAGTTAAGATATCATCCTGTTGCAGCTTCTAATGAAAAGATGAATCTAGGCCTTAATCATCTGCGACTGCTAATAGCACCAGAGGGAGACAACTTGACGTTCCATACCTCTGATGGGAGCTCCCAGCATGACTTGCAATATTCTTGCAGAAAATTTAAACCTAAATACGATCAGAATTCTAGTTCTTAATACCAACTGCCAGGGATCAAGAATTATGCTAAATGATACTGTGATACGATTTCTAACATCTAGCCTGTGGGAAGTGTATGAGACAAATGAGCCAATTTCTTCTATGGAGACAATGACAGAGAGGAGAGAAAGAGAAGAGGAAACAGAGAGTAATGAAAAACAGTTACATGGAGGGATGAGGGTTTCTAACTAAGAAAGTTAAAAGGCGAGGGACGCGTGTCAATCAACTGCAGTTATGAAAGTGTTTAGGCTCTGATCTGAACAGTCTGTGAAAATGCTGACTCAGCTGAGGAGAACTTGGAATTGACTGAAGACTTTACGCTACACAAGATTATTGAGGTTTAGCTCTCATGTGTAGGTTGAATATTCCTTACTTAGAATGCTTGGCATCAGAAGAGTTCTAGAGTTATTTTTTTAAATTTTGGAATATTTACTTACATACACAAACATATTATTAGCTCTCATATGTAGGTTGAATATTTCTTACTTAGAATGCTTGGCATCAGAAGAGTTCTAGAGTTATTTTTTTTAAATTTTGGAATATTTACTTACATACACAAACATATTATTAGCTCTCATATGTAGGTTGAATATTTCTTACTTAGAATGCTTGGCATCAGAAGAGCTCTAGAGTTATTTTTTTAATTTTGGAATATTTATTTATATACACATATCATATAGAATTTATTTAGACAAATAATGTGTGTGTGTGTATGCATGCACGCATGTGTGTGCGTGCGTGTGTATGTGTGTGTGCTTTTACGTATGCATCTTGGGGTGGAAACCAAGCTTAAAACCCAAACTGACTTATTTCATCTACACCTTTTGCACATAGCTTGATGGTAATTTCATTCAGTATTTTGACATTTTGTGCACAAAACAAAGTTTTATGGTGCGTGAATTTCTACTTGTGGCGTCACATTGGTTTTGGAAACATTTTGAGTTCTAGAGCATGTCAGAGTTCTGAGGGTTTGGATTAGGAATGCTCACTCTGCCTGTTCTTCGTACAGTCGTTAACTTAAGTGCGCTTTCAACTTTTATAGGTAGAGACAGATGAAATGCTAAAATGATTTGTTTTTCTCCAAAATAATCTACACCATGGGGAAATGGGTATGGAATTAAGTAGGATTAGCTACGCGTTTATAAACACTGGAACTGGGAATTGGTTTGTTGGCTCCGTGTTCTGTTTTCTTTACTGCTACAACTTTGAACATTCCTTTGGAAATGACTAGAATCACAGATACATTTACATTTAAGTATAATAATCTCAATCAAGAAAACCTATCCGTAGACATCCTCTGCGTTCTTTGGTTCTTATCATTTGTCTTAGGTAAGGTTTCTATTGCTGTGAAGAGACACTCTTTTAAAGGAAAACATTTAATTGGGATTCATTTAAAGTTCAGAGGTTTAGTCTGTTTTCATTAAGGGAGGAAGCATGGTGACATGCAGGCAGACATGGTGCTGGAGAGGGGCTGAGAATTCTACATCTAGATCTGGCAGCAGCAGGAAGAAAGAATGAACCGCTGGACCTAGATTAAGCTTCTGAAACTTCAAAGCCTACCCCAGTGACACATGTGTCAAACAAGGCCGCACCTACTCTAACAAGGCCACATCCCCAATAGCATCACTCACTGGGAGCCTATGGGGGCCATTTTCATTCAAACCACCAGACTATTGTATATTTTTGAACAAAATAGACCTTACATAAGGGAAAGATGGACAATAGAGATTGGAAAGCTAAGAAAAGGTATGTCTTTGTATGACTATTCTTTGACTACTGGGTGGCTTAAATAGAAATATGTTCCTTGTAATGTTGCATGAGCTAAAAGACATGAGCTGATACATAGATCAGAGATCTCAGGTCAAGGTGGTGGCAGGGCCACATTCTCTATGAGGCTTCAGGGAAGTATTTGGTCCAAGCTCCTTGGTTTCTAATTTATTAATTTTTAGCTAGTATCTAAAACAATGCTACATGTAGACTATCAGAACATCATCAAAGGAATGACCCACGATGAACAATGCCCTTGCTTTAAAAAAAATATAAAAAATATAGAAGGGGAGATGTCAGAATAGAATGAAAAGAAGAACACATGGTGGATGATGCCTTGTGGAGCTGTGAGAGTGACTCCAGGAGAAAAGGCAGAGGGCCAAATCCACATTCAGGGTACACTCGCCAGACTGGCTTCTATAGCTATGGTCTGACATCCAATAAGAACAAACACATTTTATAAATTGAATGTGTTTGTCCCAAGAGGCACAACATCATGTTCAAGAACAATCCAGTGAATAAAATACACCTGAGATAAAAGACCCTTTGCCTTTTCTCCTGGAGCTTCTCTCATAGCTCCCTAACGAATTGTTCACCAAGGGCCACTCTTTCGACTGTGTTCCAATATCATATCATTATATGTTCTTCCGGTTTCTTTCCCTCCCTTGCTGCTCTTTCTAATGTTCTGTGCTCTCCATCTGGCTGGTTTTGTTTTCCTTTTGAACAATCCTTCCTTTTGTTTTCATATTGCATACATATCCCTTTCTCTCTCTCTCTCTCTCTCTCTCTCTCTCTCTCTCTCTCTCTCTCTCTCTCCTGCCCCTTGTCATGCTCTTAAAAACTCCTGTCTCAGGATATATATAAATATATCTTTACTTACACATTTTTTTGTATGGAGGAAAACATTCACTATTTATCTTTCTGAGCTTACATGGGCATGGCCCATTCAGATACTAAAATGTGTGTGTGCATGTGTGCATATGCACATGCGTGTTTGATGTGAGTGTGTTTGTGTGTGTGTGTGTGGGGGGGCATGCATATGAAGGTCAGAGGACACCTTTGGAGACTGTGCTCTCCTTCTACTTTAATGTGGGTTCCAGGGATCACATTTAGGTTGCCAGGCTTTCAAGATATGGTGGCTTGAATACAAATGTTCCCCACAGGCTCAGGCACTTGAACCCTTGCTCTTCAGTTGGTGTTACTGTTTGGGGAGGTTGTGGTACCTTTAGGAGATAAAGCCTGGCAGGAAGAAGTTTCTCACTGGGGCTGGGCTTTGAGAGTTTATAGCTTTGTCTCACTTCCTGTTTACTTTCCCTGCTCTGTGTTTGAGGTTAAAACTGTGATTTCTCAGCTTCCTGTTCTTGCCATCGTGGACTTTCCTTCTGGAGCCATAATCCAAAAATAACCTTCTTCTTCCTAAGTAGCTTTTGGTCATGATGTTGTGTTGCACCAATGAAAAGTAATTAACACAGACACAAGTCACACATTAAAAGAGATTAATTTCATGTGTGTGGATGTTTTTCTTTGCATGTATGTAAGTACACTGTATGCCTGGTGCCTGCAGAAGCCAGAATAGGGCATTGACCCCCTGGAACTAGAGTTACACAGGCTCTGAGCCACTGTGTGGGTGCTGGGAACTGAGCTTAGGTCCTCTGCAAGACTAGCAAGTGCTCTCAGCTGCTGAACCACCTCTGTATCCTCCAAAATAATAATAAAATGTTAAGTTAAAGGTAATAATAATAAAAAGTTAAAAGGCAAGACCACATGGAATAACACCCCAAATGCACTTGCATATTCACACATGTATGCCCACATGAACAACATGCACACAATTAAAAACTAAAAGGAAAAGGAAAACTGATGACCAAATGTAAGCAAACACTAAATTATAGAATAGACATAAGAAAATAGTAAGAAGAATGGATCAAAAGTTCCTATGGACAAGATGCTTGGGATGGAGATAGGTCTTTCTAGTTCATGTGCCCATCACTGCAGATGCCACAGTATTAGTGATGTACCAGAGAGTATGGAACAACCAAGTTGCCCAGTTCTGCTTCGGGAAGGTGGGGTGTTTGCTTCTGTAGATCTTGGCAGTTTCAGAACTATTTCTAGAAACGTCATTGACCACCCTGCCTTCCACTCTATCACAGCCCATGATCCCCTGCTCAAACTTTTCACTTGACTGAAATCAATGGCTCCCTGAAGCCATGACTGTTTTGTGTGGCCGCATCCATCTAGCCAATGCAAGGCACAGTGCTCGCGGGGACCCTGAATTGTGGTCATTACTGCTCTCTGCTTCCCAGAACCGTGTAGTTCCTAAGGACTGGATCCTTGGCAAGATGGCTCCTTGCAGCGTTGTCAGACTGCTGAGTTCAATTCCTCAACAGTACGGTTGACATACAGATGAAGTCTTTATTCAAAACCAAGTCCCTGAAGTGACTTTAAAGCATCTAGGAACCATGGATTTGCCAGACAACAGTCCAGGACTGCTGGTCCAGATTTTTATCAGTGCTGATGTCACATAAGATGTTAATGTGGCAGCCTGTGGTGTGACTTGATCTATGCTTCACTCTGGGCTGCCTTTCATGTTCTCCTGCTGTGTTTGCATCTCCCCCATTTCTCTGTTGGTTTCCAGAGTTCCCTGTTTTGTCTGCCTACAATATGATTTTTCCTTTGCTGATGACTCTCTTCCCACCCACAGAGTCAAGTACTAGATGTTGAAATGACCCTCTAAAACATATGGATATCTGAGGTTATGTCTTTGGGAGTATGTGAGGGCAAAAGAGATGCTAAGTGGAAGAACACTTAGATATCTCTGCTCACACCCCACTCCATTACCTGGTTAATACAAGAAAATTCCTATCCATGGTTTATACAGAGGGGTTTATACATAGTGGTCTAGATATAGAGAGTATGGTGGTTCATTTTTATTGGCAACCTTTCTGGATTTGGAACACCTGGGAAACAAGCATCTAGGTATATCATTGAGGGTGTTTCTAAAAGGTTTAACTGAAGAGGGAAGAACCTCTTTGAATGTGGTAGCTGAAATTTTAGACTTAATAAAAAGGGGAAAAGGAGGAAGCCTTCTCTGCTTCCTCATCACCCAGAGACATTTCTGGTTGTCAAGCTGTGAGCTGCTCCTGTTGCCAAGTCTTCCCTGCTATGATCTATTCTATCCCCTGGACTGTGAGCCCAAACAAACTCTTCTCCTTAAGTCACTTTTTTGTTAGGTGTTCAGCTGCCATGATGAGAAAGTAACCAAATACTGGGGCTTATCACGGGATTAAAAATTGCCTTAAATAATTTTTCTTATTTAGTTAAATGTCCATATGTGAGGCTTCTTTATTTGCAAGTTTTTAATTCATAAAATCCATTTTAAAAAAGGATTCTCCTTTGTCTTAGTCACGGTTTTTATCCTTGCACAAAACATCATGACCAAGAAGCAAGTTGGGAAGGAAAGGGTTTATTCAGCTTACACTTCCACATTGCTGTTCATCACCAAAGGAAGTCAGGATTGAAACTCAAGCAGGGTAGGAACCTGGAGGTAGGAACTGATGCAGAGGCTATGGAGGGGCACTGCTTACTGACTTGCTTCCCTGGCTTGCTCAGCTTGCTTTCTTATAGAACCCAGGACTACCACCCCAAGGATGGCACCACCCACAATGGGCCCTGGGTCACTAATTGAGAAAATGCCTTGCAGCTGGATCTCATGGAGGCATTTCCTCAAGGGAGGCTCCTTTCTCTGTCAAGCTTGTGTCAAGATGACACAGAACACCAACCAGTACATCCTTACATGTGATATCTTAAACCTTCTAAAGCTCAGACATGAACCTTTAGTTGTAAAGCTGTAGATCCCATTTCTCCTGGTGTCCCTGCTTAGACAGTCCAGCCTCGTCAGGCAGTGATAAAGATGATATCGTTTCTAGTTCGTTGAGCTAGACTTGCCCTGGCTTAAGGATCCTGCCTAGGAAACCAAAGGATAAAGCTACCTGTTATCCAAGTTGTAGCTAGCTACATGCAGCCACAGAATGTTAAAGGCTCTCAGAGATGACGTAATTCTGACTTTCTTGTGTCTTAGCAGAGTAAATTAAGAGACGTGTTGACTTCAGCAAGGTCAGCCCAGCTGGGTGTAGAATCCAGGTGGCCTGTGTTCCGGGTGCCTGCCTTTCCCAGGTGTCTTCAGAGCAAGATGAAGGAGTGTCTCTGTACAGCTGTGGAGATGAAGGGTGCTAGGAAGTGAGTCCGGAAGACGTTGCATGTGACATTTACCATCCCTGAGAATGCAGGTTTACAAGCTCCCCCACATTCAAGCGGCTGTTAAACGCTCTAATTGCTCATTTATCTGATGCTGTAAAAATCAGTCCCCACGGATACAGACTGACAGGTAAACAGCTTGATGAGGATGTATTCAAAGTGATAAACTAACACAATATGCCTTCTTTTAAGAGAATTACCCAAAGCAAACTGTAGCAACGCACCCTGTGGCTTGTAGCAGTATTTCTTGGTGGTCACTGTTGACTGAAACACCTGGGGGGGGGTTGTTTTTGTTTTTAAGATACTGCATCCTTTTAATCAGTGATATATTGTCCTTTAAGTAGAGTTCCCAGGTCCTTGTGGGGGATGCAGAACAGAGCAATTTGGTAAAGGTTGAAGAAATCACCTGTCGGATTGGTATGGAATCTGGAGAACCTTGCTCCTCTCCTGGATGTTTTACCTTGAGCAAGACTGTAATCTCACGGTGCCTCACTCCCCTTTCCCTGTCCTAGGAAAGTGAGAGCAAGAAAGACTTGTAGCAGTGTGTACCTCATTGTAGAGTTGTGGGAGTTAAATGGAATATACAACAACTTATTCTGTGCCTGGCTTCTTATAGATGCTAACTAATAGTGATCTATACTGTTACAGAGAAAACTGACTTTAGGTGCCAAGCTTGGACTAATGGCCGCAGTATACTTCATGTTTGGGGCACCTTGGTATGGTTTTGGATCCTACAGTCTCAGTGTGGTTATTAAGCAGTTATGCAGAATTGCATGGGTCACTTATTTTTTTTTTTTTTAAAGTTGCTGTTAGCTCATCTGTGAAATAGGGAACATGATGATAAGAGTATCTACTTTAGGGGCTATTTTTGCATATAAATGAGTTACCAGTGAATCCTCAAACAATGTCTTGCATTTGGCTAAAATAATGTTTATGTGATTTTTTCAGAAATTACCATTCAGATACAATAAGCCTGTGGTAAAGGGAGCAAATTATTTGACAGTCCCTACAATCCAAGTGTTGGATGGAGCTTGTGTTTCCAGACGACAACACACCACTTGTTTGACATATTGTTGGATCTTGTGAGTGATTGGCTTACTTGTGGGTAGTTGAAGAAGTGACCAGAGGACACCCCCAAGGGAGAAACTGCACCCCCATGACTGGAAAGGACATCAGTCATATGCTTCTGACTCCTGCTGATATAACGATAGCCCCTACCCATGCTTCTCCAGACCTCGTTGTGTTTCCCTGGCAATGGAGAGCTTTCTTCATCTGACCAAAGAGAGTCATTTCAGTCCAGCTCTGGAGACGCTCTAAGTTGTGGGAAGCTCTCGAGATATATGGTGACGCCCAAAAGAAACAGTCACTCAGACACTTGGAAATATTGTTTCCTCCTTATGAAACACTTTCAATTGATTTTTATAGACCAACCAATTTGGGGGATGTTAATACTTCCAATCGGTGAACCACATTTTCCCTCTTGACATAACTCCATGTTTTATTTGCAATAAAAAGCTTTTGGAATCACGCAGGAAAATTAGTACTTTCTTGTAGAATCAAGTAAACAACCTATTTGTTTTGCATCAGCCTCAAGCTGCTCTCAAAATCACAGGGTTCTCTTGTGCTAATTACATGAAAGGGAGCATCAGCCTTGTTATCCAGCCATATGTGTAATAGTTCAGAGCTTGCTTGACAATAGCTGGTCAATGTTGCTAGTTTAAATGATCTGTGCCCTTGCCGGCTCTCAGGCCTGACCTGACTTTATTGAAAAGAAAATGTTCCACACCAGACATGGAGACTCTCTGCAGTGATCCAGTTTTCTCCTGGTATCTGAAACTGATCATCCAGGCAAGTCATTCACTGTTTTGCTTGTTAGGTCACCAGCATGCGGAGGTTGGTATGACCATCTCCCAGACTTTCTCAACTAGTAGGGCCTGGAAGTACCAGGACAGAAGTACAAACTCTTCAGTGATTATTGAGGTTACTGATAATACCTGATTTTGAAAATACGAAAGCAACTGGTCATTATTTGATTCCCAGACCCACATATAGTTGCTGTGGGGAAAGAAATACCATACACTGGATATGTTTATACGAGCATCCTTTGCTGGATAATATACCGACCTGTTCTTTGAGGAGTCTTCAGCACATCATTCTGTGATCTTATCTGCCTAGTAGCTTCTAGGGTTTGGGAATTATAAAACAATTTGGGATTCCATGAGGACAAGCCATGTATTTCTTTGATGATGAGATGAGTTATTTGGTCAGAAGCAATAGAAAGAGAAGTAACAGGCCAGTAAACAAATCCTTCTGTAAAGCCATAGATGGTCGTGGACAGAATAGCCTAATTTATATTCGGTAGGAGTGTCGAGTTCAGTGAGGGCAAATCATTGCTCCTCTCTAATGGGAGGTTCATGTAATCAGTCTGCTAGCATGTTACTAAATGCTCTTCCAGGGATGGTCCCCAGTTGGCTCTCAGCATTGATCTCTGTTGTGAACAGCTTCCACTGAGCAGTGGTAGTAGGCACCCTACATGTAATGAAGGTTGTTTCCTTTTAGGCTCATCTTCCACCCTTGTCATTATATTCAGAAACCATTTTACAATGGCCTCAGAGGCTCCAGGAAGAGGATAATTGATATTGATCATTGTCTCTCTTGGCTAAACAATCACACAGGACACAGACAGTTATAATCTGTGCCCATGTCAAGAGAACCATTCACATAATTTTCCTCCAAATGTCCTGGTCACAACTATTTTTTCTTTTCAAATTATATAGCCAAGAAGTTGTCCACTGACTATGAATCAATATAGACCTGATTTTTTGGTCGTCTTACCCAGATAAATTAGACAGAAGGTGTTCTGTTCAAATTTCTGCATACTACTATGGTGTCTTCCCTCATACTGTCTTTTGTGGTGTTCCTGGTTAAGGTTGGAACTGTGCAGCATTCCATTTTGGCTTGTGCCAGCATGTTGCATAGTATCATCTGCAAATCACACCCAGGGGTGAGACCTTTTCAGACTATTGAAAAATGGGGTGGGGGAAGGTAATGTAGGAATGTTAGAGCTACCTGCTCACCCAACGTGTGTGCCATTGACCTTGAGATAGGTCTTCTGTATCGATAACCACTTCTCTATGATTGGGCTTCATTATATCCCTAGCCCCGTGGTTTTGAAGATCAGATATGACCAAGTTCATGAGGAACTGCTCACGTGTGGTGTGGTTACTTGGCATTTTATAGGAATTCAGTCTCTCCCATACTCCATACCAAAATTATCTTTAGCATCTTAACAATCAATTGTATAGAGTACACATGGCTTTGTTCAAAATCCTAGCATTTTCGTTCTTTGACCCATTCTTGGGAGACTGTCAAAGGCTTCATGTAGTGTTCCTAGTTTGCCTCATGTATCTCAAAGACTGTGGCATAGCAACTTTCATGTTATTAAATTTGATATTCAAAGAGAGACATATTTGCTTTCTTCTGCCACATGAAAATGAGAGTCATATGAAAAACTTGGTAGATCATTTAGAAGCGCAAATCAAATATAGTCTGTATTGCTTTCGGATTCCCCAAGTCTTCTTAAGCCTAGGAACTCTTTCTTTGCTGAAGGCAATGCAAGGGGGCAGACAGAACTTTTATTTTGAAGGGTGTATTCTAATAAATCCTTAGACCCTTAGGTCCTCAGAAAATGCAGTTTTAGTTGGTTTATGACTCTTTGTGGTATTTATTTTCTGTTTGCCAGTATATTCAGCAGTAAGCACTTTCTGTTTCTTTCTCTTTTTTTTTTTTTTAGCATATTTGGCTAGCATGAATGGCATTTGTATAATGCATCAGTATAATGTTTGCAAAATGTCAAGATAGTCAAGCCCCAGTCGCTAGATTATACAAGCAAAAGGGTTACCATTACTTTGAGTCAAGAGAGTGAAGGCATATTGCTGTCCTTAACATGAGAGCAAATGACTTCTGAAAGGAGGGGGGGGGTAGAGAGGGAATAAGAAAGGAAGGCAGGAGAGAGGGAGGAAGACTTGCAGATTAACAACCATCTGTCAAATATCAAAGGCAATGATAATATTTTCCATTACAAGTATACCATAGTTGGGTCAAGAAAAATGAATGCATTAAGCATGTGGTGTGGTAAAAATTATTACTCCTCGCTCAACCATAAGTGGAACCTCTCTATCACAGCCTCTCCCTCCAAAGTTCTAGGAACATCAAAGAAGAGTGGGTGAAAAGACTGTAAGGGCCAGAAGTCAGGACCTGGGAGAAGCAGAGTTTTCTATACATGAGAGGATCACAGCCCTCCAGAAATCACAACAGTGGTGGTTGCCTACACTAGATCCACACAAGATCAAGCCAACTACTGCATCACTGTGGAGGGTCAGAGGTTCATGAGAACCCACTCCTATCTGAGGAGGTGTTGACAGTTCATGGCTTCTACGGGAAGGAGAGTCAATTTATTTTAATGAGTATGATCCTGGTATGTCAACCATGATCCAGTGTACGGCGCTACACCTGTCCATTTATTGGCAACACAAACCTGACTCATGGGGTATTAAACAAAAGGGACGTGAAGTGGGGAAGGGGTTGGAACATGTATTCATTGGGGGCAAATACTATCAAAATATAAAAATTCACATAAAATGTGAAATTCTCAAAGAACTAATAAAATTACAACAGGATTTATTATTCCTGCATTTGTGTTATTCTTGAAATCCCCAATTTCTCTCATTCTTGATGAGATGAAATATTTATTTTGGATTGATTATTTTAGTAGAGACAGGAGGTCCCAGGGGCTCCACCTCTTCTTTATACCACAATATTCCCCAGTCTACAGTCCAGGGACTTGGAATGTGGATGTTCCTAGGTTCTGATCATGTCTGTGCTGGTTATACATTAAAGAAATGGGGACTAACCACGAAGTGCATTTGTAGACTCACTGGCCATATGGTGAGATATTGTCAAGCCCAAACCATCACTGTCGCTCTGGGCTTAAGTATTAAGTGTGCAGTGCAGAGATTCAGTTCTCAGCATCTATTTATAGCTAATATCTAACAGTTTCAAAGTTCCACATATCTCCCTCCAGGTGAAAAGCAGCCCTCACAAATGGCCACAGGTCTTTATGGGTAAGGTTTGTGGAGAGGCTTACCCTGTGGATGTATCTCAAAGAACCAGGAATGGGCAAGAGACTCTGTCTCTCTACAAGGACTCACGCCTCCCTGCCTGCTATAAGCATGTACAGCTATACAGTTAATTCTTCCGTAGGCTTGCAATCTACTTTATCCATAGGGATGCTATAATCTATTAGGCAGTACTAGAAGTTCCACAAAGCCAAAACCTTCTGTTTGCCATTTTACCTCTGTGTTTTAATGTTAACTAAACTAATCTCGTATCTCATGATTTACTACCACTTGGATTCTGTTATTCTTGGATCTCAGCATTTCCATTAAAACAGAGTCATTAAAATGGCAATAGTATTTCATATTATCCATTTAAAATATTACTAAAATATGTCAACAATATTACAATATTTTAAAATGTCCAATGTTTTACTGCTACACTTGATTTTCATACATTGAGTATGTATACTATGATCTTGTTAAATACATTTATTGATTATGGTAATTTAATTGCAGACTTCTTAGGATTTTGTACACATATCATCTGTGCATGAACATTTTACTTCTTACACTGTAAGTTTTGTAAATGTATATAGGCTTATTTCTGATTTCAGTGCTTCCAGTACAATGTTGAGTAGAGGTGGCAGTACTGAACAATGTTGCCATGCTTACTGTGTGTTATTATAATTTTCTTCCATTCCTACTTTGAAAATTAAAGTAGATGTTACATTTTGTCAAGAAAAATTCTTGTTCCCATCGAGATATTCAAATGATATGTTTTCATTTTCTTAATTTACCAGTGAGCTCCTCCATTCTTTGAATTTTTTTAAAGGACTAAAAAAATTATAGATTATATATCTAATAGTCATGGATCTATTCATATTTTGTTTTAAATCTTTTCTGCTTGTGTTCTCAAAGAAAATTATGTTTTCCTGAATATTATTCATAATTTCTTATTTTTGAGTATTTATAAGATTTGTAAGGATAATCCTGCTTTTATCTGTAACACTGAAAGCACACTTCCTTTTTTTAATTCCTTGTTAGTAGAATATTTTCAATTTATTAATGTTTTCACAAAACAACTTAGATACAGAACATGGAGGTTCAGTCCTTCAATTCAAGTACTTGAGAAGTAGAGGCAGATGATCTTTGTGAATTTGAGGCTAGCCTGATCTACACAGCAAGTTCTAGGCTACTCAGGGCTGCATAGTGAGACCTGGCTCAAAAAAGAGAAGCAACTTGGTTTTGGTGACTTTCTGAGTTGTGTTTTCTGTTTTATTGATTTCTTTCTTTACTTTTATCATATTCTTGCTTCTACTTCCTTTGTCACCTAATTTTTTTTGGCTGAGTTTGTTTATCGTTCTCTATTTTTTTTTTTTTTTTTGGTTTTTCGAGACAGGGTTCTCTAATTTCGTATGTTGCAAACCTAGACTACTCACTTTGCAACTGTCTTCATTTTTGTGTGAATCTTTGAAGCAGAGAGTTTCCTGATCATCGCTAGTTTGGAGTTTTGCTCTTTCTCCATGAGCATACCCACAAGCCAACCTGATCTAGACGTTTCCTCAGGTGAGTGTCTCCTTCTGGGTGATTTTGGGTTGTGTGAAGCTGACAAGGCTGTCATATGACCCAACATCATTGGAGAACACAAATGTGAGCATGGGCGTGAGATAAAGGCAGATTGTATTTTCCAGTTATGACTACAATGATTTCTTTCATCTCACCTGCTCTTCTTCAACTCTGGTCAGGACTTCCTTCATCTAGTGGTAAGGATATCATTCTTTGTGTCTTCTTCAGAAAGATTTAAAAGATAATATTAGAGTTGTCTTTGCCCCAAATATTTGCTATATTCATATCTAAAATCACTAGGTTGTAGTGACATGAATGATGCTAAAAGGGAGGGCGGCATTAGACAAATTCTCAGTTCCTTCCCTGGCTTCTCTCTCTCTCTCTCTCTCTCTCTCTCTCTCTCTCTCTCTCATTAATTTTGTATTTTATATTTTTATTTGAAAAAAAGAACTCATAAATTTCATTAACATTTTCATAGTGCCTAACATATTTCTGGGCAAATGTTCTATGTATGTTTAGATTTCATCAGCACTTTGAATTTTTCTTTATTAATTACTAATTTTCTAATTCTATAGGTCTCCTATTTTACCCTTAATTAGGTTAACTACTGCTATATATTAATTATTATGGTCTTTTATCCAAAGAATACATTCATAACATATTTAACTCCATTATCTAAATTTTAAAAATTGAAATATATAATTCTATTATTTGTGGATTACTAAGTTATTGATTCTTTTCAGTTTTTATTTTCTTTGAATACTTTAAATTATTTTCTCTCCCTTTTAGGTTTCTATGTTCCATGTTCATATGTTCAGTAAAACTTTGCAATTTTGAATGTGCTCTGGCCTGGCTCTAATTTATGCTTTGTGTGTTTTTTTTTAAAGATAGTTAACAGTTACAATGTATCTATTATTTCTGATTCAATGGTTAATTTAGAGATATCTCCCATCCCCCAATTTCTAAAGGCTAGGCTTTTCTACATTTCTGTATTTGTTACTTATTTATTGCTTTATTATACTGCAGCTTAGAATGAGGTTTGTATTATAACAGCTTCTTAGGATTTATGTTTAAAAGATGGTAATTTTGTAAATGCACCATAGCAACCTAGAAAGACACAATTTTCATGATATTGTTCCCACGTTTTCCTTTCTTATTTTTTTTTTAATGCTTTCTTTGTCAGAGAGCTGAGAAGGTACATTAAAGCCCTTTGTTACTTTTTAACTTTTTGTCAGGGTCGCCTTGTGTTTCCTGTGATTTTACTTTACAAATGTTGACACTTTGCTATTCCTAATGGTGTGTGATTGTATCAGCTCTGTGGCTTGCCGCAATCATCATTATCACCTTACTGTTTCTACTTTCCATGAGATGCTTTTGACCCAGAATTCAGTTCTGTCTACTAGCAGCATCACAACCGCTGACTTTCTCCACCCAAACATCTGTCCCAGGTTAGAACCTTTCTTTGGGGAAGTGGAAGTGGGGTGGTAACTTATCTGTCCCAGACCTTCCTGTAAAGTTTGTCTTTGTAGTGGAGGAAGAAGTCTCCTGCATCCTTGACTTCTCCACAGTCCAATAGAGCCCAGTGTTTCTATCTATCCTAGGTGGAACCCTCAAGATCTCCTCCCCCCCTCCTCCTCTTCTTCTTTCTCCTCCTCTTCTTTCTTCCTCTGTTTTCTTTCTTCTTCTTTTCTTCATTCACTTCTTTCTTCGTGGTACATTTTATAAGCTTTAAGAATGAACCGTTGAATAAGACACAAATCCAAAACCCCACTTTGCCCTGAATAAATAGGTTTATTATAATGCATACAAATCCAGAAGAAACAAATGTATACACAAAAATACATGAATACATAGGCAAAATTGGAAAAAGGAAATTTCTTGAGCATAGATTGCTAGTAATATACCTTAAGCATTTTATTAGTAACTGTTTATTACACATAATAATGGGTTTTATTATGGCACCTTCATACATACAGATAATGCATTTTTTATCACATTTACCCCCAAACACCTTCTCCTGTTCCCCTGATGCTCCCACTGAACCTGATCTTTTTCTTACCTAATCCTCCTACTTTCATGCATTTATTTCTTTATTTATTTTGATGCCCAAATGAGTGTCATAAGAGGTGTTCATAGGGTCCTGTGGGGGGGAGCATTATTTATCATAGCTTGGGCTCCTTCGCAGTGGCTACTGAACTAAAGAAAATACCGTTCTCTCCCACTGACCATTAAGTACAAGAAAATATCTTTCTCTCCCACTTAACAGTACCTATAGATGCTCAGGGAAGGGTGGGGCTCATTATCTGCAAACAAGTCTTCATGAGGGAGTCTTAAAAGTTCTTCTTGGGGCTGGAGAAATAGCTCAGTGATTAAGAGCACTGACTGCTCTTCTAGAGGTCCTTAGTTCAATTCCTAGCAACCACATGGTGGCTCACAAATGTTTGTAATTGAAATCACCCTCTTCTGGTGCCTGTCATGACACAGCACTCCTCTCTCTCTCTCTCTCTCTCTCTCTCTCTCTCTCTCTCTCTCTCTCTCTCTGTCTATATCTATATGATAAATAAATAAACATGTAAAAATGGTTCTTCTCTACACTTGCTCTTGTAGCAGTCATGTTGACAGGTCCAGTCCCTGCATGGGTCTTACATGGGTAGTCTCAGTTGCTATATGATCAAGGAGGCAACTGATGTTGTTTGATAGGCATCATGCTACCTCACACCTCTCCTTCCACTGACTCTACTAGTCTTCTCCGTCTTCAGCAATGCTCTCTCGCCTTGGAGAAGGTGATATAGAAGTCCGCTGATGGTGAATCATTCAGCAGTTTTTTTTTTCACTCTTACCACTTATGCCTCTCTGCAGTTAGTACTGGCCACTGGGAGAAGGAAGTTTTCGGACCAAGGCTGCTAGCGCTAGTCTATGAGCATCCATATAATTGTTTAGGCAACAGTATTTTGGCCGCTTAGCAAAGTAACAGCTTCAACACCAGGGCAGATGACTTCCCCAGCCTCAGATAACTGTGGTTCCCACCACCACTATGAAACAGGTCTCATATCTGATCAGAGGACAGAACTCCCGTTACTGACTTGGCCCTATCATTAGCGGTTCTTCCCTCCACAGCCGTTCTGTAGTGTAGGACTCATGGTCTATGTCTATGGAACATCTTTGAAATAAAAATGGAAGACAGGATACTATGAAGGCAGAGGTTAAGTGAAGTGATTGAGTGAGGGCATGGTGCAGATGAGGAGATGCAGGGGGGATTAGGAAAAACTAAGGATGCATGAAAAGTAAAGAAAACCAAAGATGGGTAAGCTACTAAAAAATAAAACGATAACACAGAAATGGTGGACAGAGCTGCTCCCAGAAACTATAGATTCTTAAATAAGTTTGCCTCTAGTGAAATCTGATTAACACAGTTCACTCAGCCCAAGGTTTCCGGCATAGCTGCATCTAAGGCTCAGCTAGCATTTGCAAAGCAACATTTCATCCATTGCTATCTGGCTGACATCTCAGGCTGCACATGGTAACAGGATAGTGGCAACAAAGTTCCATGGTCTTTCTTCAAGATCAAATGCAGCAATTTAAATGAATGAGAAACCTTGCTTCTCTCTCTGGGAGCTTTAGCATGTGTCTGCATCCTGTTAGCTTTAGTTTTCCTTGTGTGACTATCCCTAAGCCAACCACAGTAGCCAGGAGAATGGCATATACAGAATATACTCAAGTTATATGTTCACCTTTACAAATGGGCATTGGCTCATCTCAGTGTACATGGACCTCAGAGCAGGGGCATGGTTCCAGAGAGAAATGGGGGTACATCACCACCACAATAGCAGGTGGATAGTGGGAGCCAAAAGCTTCAGAGAACATGCCTTGTCTGCCCAAGCAGTTTTGAAATTCTAGATATAAAATCAGACTAAAAGAAATAATAGGATATGAGGATACTGCCACTTCTGGAACATACTTTGGGGAGCAATGTTATGTTAGTCACAAAAAAAAATCAGATTTATCGAAATTCAAGTGCTATATCCATCTTTACAGTCTTTATAATTATTTAGTAATACCTTTTCAGGAAAACCAACAGAGGAGAAACGGTGTCTCACTCAGTCTGGATACTGCTGGCAATTTTGAGGGATATTGTTTTGAAAACCTATTTATTATATGTGTTGAGAAACTACAAATTGCTTTCAACATTTTTTTTTCCCAGAGAAGTGTGAAGTGTTCTGAAGGCTGCCAGCAAAATGTCACGTTGGCCGAGAGACAGAGAAAAGGCATTATTGTTTCATGGTGACTTCCATTCCATCTGAATCTGATTGGCTAACCTGAGCAAAGAGAGGGCGAGAGGATGAAGTGCTGAGCGAGCTTCTTGCTAATGGTTTCTGTGGAGGGAGATGCCACCTTCATCATTGTAATTCTAAGGGGAACACCCATAGCTTCAAAGATATCCGCATGCTTCTGCTTGCGTAGCAAAACTTACAGTGGGAAAAGAGACCTCGGCACAAATTCCTTTGGGCATCTTTTCTTAACAGACTCGGGCCAAACGAAGTGATTCTTCAAAAAGATTTTCAAATTTCTAAGAAGGCAAGTAAAATGATTAATCATAAAATATTCATCATGATTTTGGCCTGTGTTTTAGGGCAAATCTGCAACAGTGATGTTGTGCCAGGGCAGTGATCTGATGGTGATGGATGCAGGGAGGCCTGGTACATAGACTGCATAGCAAGGCAGCAGAGGAATGAACAGAGGCAAGATGAAGCCATTGAGTACAGGAGTTTCCAGGAAACCAGGGTCTCACTGCCAGCTAGAGCAAGTATTTAAGCAGTTATTGAACATAGGGCTGTAGTAAACATTTGGTGAACTGGACTCATGCTTTTAGGACAATTTACTCTTGGGATGGTGAGGGGTTAAATTATTCGTCTTTCATAGTATTTTTTCAAATTAATTTCACATAACACAATACTTTTTGAAAGGTTTGTGTGCCAAAAAGTCAATGGTCATGCCCAATGGTGCCAAGGTCTTCTAGGGGACCTACTTGCAAACTTCAGTGATGAAGGAGGAAGTAAGAATCCAAGGTTTCTGGTATTTTAGCTGATTCAGAGCCATAAGGTCCCAGTTTAATTTCTCTCTCCCTCCTTCTCATGTCCCATGTGCTTGGATGGAAAGGTTAAGAATAGTTCTATCTGGACATTGTTTCAGAGAAGGCCTTGGTGGCAGGCTAAAAAGGATAACTGTTCCTGGTGTTCAAATCCCTACCCTTCTATTTTCGGTCCATTGTCTTGGGATTGCCATCCCTTCACTCTGGAAGCATTAGCAGAGAAGTCTCCCAGAAAACATTGCTTCAGGTGCTACCTGGATTAGCCTAGCTGCTTGGGGACTAAAGTGGAACTGGAGCCTCCATAAAGGAGAGAAAGGGGACAAGAATGGGAACTTCAGATATGGCTTCAGAAGTGTTGGCATCCTCGCTACAGAAAAATTCAGCCCCCTTCCATTATCATGACTGCCTCAGGAGACTATAGACTCAGGTCAGTCTGACATCACCTAAGCTCTGCCGCTCAGGAATAGGGCATGAAAGGTGGGCAGAGGGTACGGCAAGGCGAAGGGGTGTGATGGTCATGAGTGTGTTAAGGATGGGAGCTGGCAGAGTGACTGAAGCCTCTGGTGATGAGCTTATGTTCTAGGACTTATGACAAAAGCCATAGTAGAGAAATAACAACCACACAGGGGCTCTGTTGAGGGATATGGGGGCAGCGTAGTGCCAGCAAGAGTCTGGTGGCAGTTGTGGTCAGCAGATCAGTCAGTCTCAATGAGCTTTTCACTGACAGGACCGCCCAGAACATCCATTTCCATTTCTGTCATTGAGGAGGACATGGTTTTGTCTCTATCTGCCTTAGGGGCTGGTGGGCCAGTGACAGGGGAGGTGCAAACCTCAGGCCTCTTTTTCAACAAAGTCAGCTGGAGGAAGATGAAAGTACAACGGCTAGTGAAGGATGTCTCAGGGGTTTCTGGCAAATCATGGCCAGATCAAAGCTTTTACATTCAGTCACAAGTACGTGGGAGAGATCGAAGCCAAGGACAATGAGTTTAGAAAGAAACAGCGGTTCCTTATTTGCTGGTTCATTTTACAAAAAAAAAAAAAAAAAAAAAAAGCACAGAAGGCGCATTGACTTGAGATGAGGTGGCCTGCTGTACAAACAATGAAGAAGATGATTTCCTCATAAGTTGCCTTCAACTCCCATTGTCCAATTATCTTTAGCACGTTGGAGACGGGATGCTAACAGTGCACTTGCCTTCTAAATTATGGGAAGGAAAACCAAGCTGGTGAAAGGAAATATGAACCGATTTTTCCAGAGTTAGGGGAGGCAGGCCTTTAGACACAAGTCACCAGGGCTGCTGCCCTTGTTCTAGGCCTTCCTCTCTATGTTGCTGTGCTGTGGAATGTGTATATTCAAAGACTGGCTTTCTATAGTTTGGTGGTTTTATATCCACAAAATTGCTCCTTTCTGAGCGGGAGAACTTCTCTTTTTCAAACAATGGGAAGTTCTGAGTTGTATACGAGTCTGGTCAGTTTCTGCTGGGAGGGAGAGGAGATCATCTTGAAGTTTGGTGACCACTCTTAGATATGACAGGTTGATCAGCCTCACTTGCCTCTTTGCTCCCTCTACACTATGGGTGGTCATAAATGGTCGTCAGAGAGAAGGAAGCCAATAATGTCCTCTCTGGGCTTGATTACTTTCTTGTTAGAAAGAAATCCAGCAGAGCAAGCCATGAGGAGCAAGCTGGTAAGCAGCAGTGGCCTCTGCTTCAGTTCCTGTCTCTGGGTTCCTCCCCTGCCTGAGTTCCTGTCTTGGCTTCCCTCAGTGATGGACCGCAACCTGATAGTCAAATATACCCTTTCCTGTCCAAGTTGCTTCTGGTCATGGCATTTTATCACAGCAATAGAAAGCAAACAAATACACTTGAACATGGAACAAGTGGCCTGTGTGGAGGAAGTGCAAGAGGAAACAAAAGCCTATAGGCTGACTTTAACCACACTGACCCAGAGCCACCGGCTCCAGTTACCCTGTGATGCACAACCAATTATCCTTTGTGAAATCGACATGTTGCCTCATAGAACCAGAAATTCATATTATCCACCAATCGACCCATATATGCTATATAACACTGCTCACAATGGGTTTAATACTGGTTGAAGGCAAGATATTGAGTGTGCACTGGCGCTCAGCAGATTAATAGAAGTGAGTGCAATGAAAATGAAATATCTAGACACACATTTCCTCCTCCTCTTCATCCTTCTCCCCTCTTTCCTCCTGTTTTGTTTGTCTGTGAACTTTCATCCTCCACAGACTGGCAATGATTACTGCGTCGTCTGCTCCATAGTGTCACCAAAGCCTTGTAAGGATATATTGATACATGTGATGGAGATGATAGAGGGGTAATCACACACACACACACACACACACACACACACAATCACAAACACGTACCCTTTCACATACACATACACACACTCTCACACATTCTCTCTCTCTCACACACACATGATCACAAACACATACTCTCACACACATATACTCTCACACATACATTCACATTCACACACCCACTCACACCCACTCACACACACTCATACATACTCACACATACACTCACACACACACTCTTTCACACTCCCACACATTCACACACATACTCACACAATACACTCATACATGCACATATACCCACGCACACACATGTACACACACACATACACACACACACAGAGTCTCATGAGCATTTTCTATGTCTTACCACTTTTTTCTTTGGTCTCGACAGATGGGCTTTTGGTTGTTTCTTGTTGAGGCACAAGTAGTTGGTGGTAGCATTACTACCCAAACAGAGCGTCACCTCTGTCTATTGAAGTTAACTCAGAAGACAGCATGTTTGCCTCGTTTCTTTTCTGTCTTGATGGCTTGAGTAATGTAGAGCACCTCCCTACCATAGCCACAGCAGACACAGGGGAGGATGTCCTCTTCACTGATTCCTTTGGGGAAGGCCTTTCCTCTCTCAGGAGCAGATAGTCTTTATGTCAGGAACCAAGCATGAGAGAATTCGGAGGCAGCTGGATGGTTAAAGTCTGTTTGGTTCCGTGTTCAGGATGTTGGGATATAAAACATTACCATGGCAGCAAACAGCACATTTGAAGAAACAGGACCATGTGTGTCCTGTGGTCAGAGGAATTTAAGAAATCAGCCAGAGGGTAGACCTTGACCGCGTGTAGCCGGGGCTTATCCCTCCAGCAGTGTTCCTACCTGTCTTCCTCAATGGTCTGTCTTTGGGTGAAACTTCAAGTTAAAAATGACTTTTTCAGGCAGAAAGGCCTACATTTATCTGATTGCATGCTTCATCTTAGAGTTCATTGTTATCCTTGGCGTGAGGGCCCTGTTATTTATTTCATTTTAATTTTTACCCATATTTTCTAAGACTACACCATAGAACTCACCCCACAGAAGCTCATTCTAGTATGCTTTATGTGCATCCTCTCACCCCACCGTCCACATGTTTATTCAGATATGTCTCTCTTAAAAATATAGACTGCAGTGCATGTTTTAATTTACACCAATGTCTCTGTGCTACAGACCCCATTTTGTTGTTTGTTTCCCTACCCAGTCTGTTTTATAGATTTATCCATGTTGCAGGACAGAAAATCCAATCCATTTTCACTCAAATCCATCCTCCTCCAGGACATCATTCCATTATGGGTAAATGCTGCAATTATTTTTCCAGACAGAAGGAACGCTAGGTTGTTTTTGTTCCCAGTTATAGCAGACAATGCAGCGGTGAATGACAGTCTTGCTGCTTTCTGGGTGTCCTTGGGCTTGTGTCAGAGTTTCTTCCAGATAAATGTCAAAGTATGCGGCTACTTCCGGCCACTCCCTCCTGCTGCGGGGACTTCAGATGCAATAGCGCTGCTTATTCTCTCTTGAGACTGAACTAGATTGTAATTGATTAGTTTTGGCCAATAAATGGATGTTTTATGATAGTATCAGCTTCTTTTGTGTTCCACTGAAAGGGAGGCGACCAGTAGCTGAGCTGTTGAGACCATGGGATAAAACATGGTGTTTTAAATTTCTCTTGTTGAGTTCTCTGATTAAAAGTGCAGCTGGGCATCTCTTCATATTTTGGATTTCTTTTGTGTGATTTTTCCCCAAATTAATTTGTCTTTTTCTGCCCACCCCCTACTCTTTGCTCACTGATATTTCAGAGGAAATAAAGGAGAATTTCATTTGGAAACCACAATGTATTTAGTTGTATTGTTGACACATAGGTTATTTCTAGTTTGGGATAATGCAGAAGATTGATTTCTTATTTGAAAACCTAGCAATACAATTTGCCATAGTAACTGACTGACATAAAAGAAATGGTTTGTTTTAATAGAGAAGAAGAAACATTTGGCAAAATTTGAAAGCACTTTTGGATGAAAACTCTCAGCAAACTTGGAGCAAAATAGCATTTTCTTAGCCTGATAGAACATTTATTAAACCCAAAACAACAACAAACAATCCAGGTGTGGTGGTTTCTGCTGCAATCCTAGCACGCTGGAAATCATGCTAGGAGGGGCACAAGTTTGAGGTCAGCTGTACTGTAATAGCTCCAAAGAAGCCAGAACCTGAAAGAGAGAGGGGGGATTGGGAGAGGTACATGGAGGGAAAAAGGAAGGAAGAGGGAAAAGGAGGGAGAGAGGGAGAGGGAGAGGGAGGGGGAGGGGGAGGGGGAGGGGGAGGGGGAGGGAGAGGGAGAGGGAGGGAGAGGGAGAGGGAGAGGGAGAGGGAGAGGGAGAGGGAGAGGGAGAGGGAGAGGGAGAGGGAGAGGGAGAGGGAGAGGGAGAGGGAGAGGGAGAGGGAGAGGGAGAGGGAGAGGGAGAGGGAGAGGGAGAGGGAGAGGGAGAGGGAGAGGGAGAGAGAGGGAGAGGGAGGGAGAGGGAGAAGGGGAGAGGGAGAGGATATTCTCCAAAATGAAAAACAAGAAGAAAAGAGACAAGATGAAAATAAAAGCCTATAGATAATGCTATATTCTGTGGTGAAAGACTAAATCACCTCTCTCCAGCTTAAAAAGAGCAAAGAAAAGATGTGATCACCCAGACACTACTTTTCTCCCCTCTTCCACGTATTCTTCCCTCCCACTCTCTTCTATGACTTCCTTGCCCTGCCTTCTATCTTCCTTTGTCCCTCCTTCCTATTCTTCATGATGGGACTTAGCTGTATAGGACAGGCTAGCCTTGAGCACCTGGTCTTCCTGCCTCAGCATAACAGTTGCTGGGATTAGAAGTGTCCACAACCAGACCCAGCTACTCAACCACTTCCATTATCAATGTGTAATAAAGCAGGAAAAAGAAGTGAGACATATAGACTTAGAAAGATGTAAAACTAGATTTATAGATGCTATAGCTATCTCTATAGAAAATACTCACAGGTCTACAAAATTGCTGTAAGAATTGGGAGATGATTTCCTTGGCTTGAGGAACACAAGGTCAACAGCCAAAATTAGCTAGCATTTCAGTAGCATCAGAAGCTTTACAACTGAAGTTAAAAAAATGCCATCCGAAGTTTTATCAAGAAAGTTATTTATATGGAAATTAAGGAGTAGGGGAAAATAAAAATACGCAATAAGCATATGCTTTTATTTTTCAGTATATGGAAAATTATTGCTGGAGGAAATTGAAAAGGCTTAAGAAGTAGAACAACGTTGTGTATAATGAGTAAATGGAGTCGACATTATTAAGATGCCAATTCTCTCATTATTAAGATGTCAGTTCTCTTGAAATGTTTCTATAGATCCAACACAATCCCCATCAAAATCCTAACAGATGTTTTTTGGTTCAAATTCAGAAGGTTATTCCACAATTAGTGCAGAAATGTAAAGACTAAAAAAACTATTTTTTTTTAACAGTGAATAAGAGCAACCGATAACTTCAATACCTGATTGTCAGACTTATGAGGGAATAAAGGTAAATGTGTAACTCAATGGAATAAAGAACCCAAAACTAAACCTGCGGATGTTGACTGATTTTCAAGAAAAGTGCTGTAACAGTTCAGTGTAGAGAGGCTGGGCCTCGTGATAAATGGAGCTTCATTGACTGAAAAGTTAGCTGTATCTCAAGATCATGGTACTAACAACATTAATGCTAACTGGATTATTCCTTCATAAAGGACAAGCCTGTAAAACCTGTACAAATAAACACAGGACTTTTATGATTTTGGATTAGATAAGGGCTTCCTAGCCAAGACAAAAACAAAGCATAAACGTTATAAAGCAAAAATCTGTAATAAATTTTACTTAATGAAAGCCAACGCATTTTGTCCTCTGGAAGGCTCCTCTGAAAGAATGAGTACACAAACCTCTGGCAAGGACAAGACGGCTGTCAAGTATATATTGGTGACACGATTTACAACCAGCATTCATAAAACTTTCCCAAGTCAGCACTGAGAATCCAAATAGCCCAATTAAAACATGGGCAAAAGACTTAATAAGATTCCTTGACTGTCTATCAAAGAGGGAAGACAAGGTAAATAACCATGTTGAGAATGATTAACAACATTTTTCCTGAAAGGAGTTCTACTGGCTTGCTATTGTGCTGGTATTGTTTAGGTGACAATATTCTTGAGATGTTGTAGGTGCAACTTCTCTGTCACATATAGAAGACACTATCTCGTAGCAGATGTCCTGGCTCTCTGGTTCTTACCATCTTTCTGACCCCTCTGTCCTGATGCTCCTTGGGCCTTAGGTGTAGGGTTGTGTTTCAAATGTTATCAGTTAGGGCCAGAAACCCATAGTCGGCTGTTCTCTGCAGTTGACAAAGTTGATGATTTCTTTAATGCTCTCTGATTAAAATCAGAAGGAGAGACTTCTTTCCTGTGGGTAGAAGGAAAAGCATTTGGAATGAGGTTAGAAATTACATTAGTTTGTGAAAGTGTCAGTGGTTTCCCTTCTAGTGTTGACATGACAAAGTGGCTGTGGGGATCCTCACAAGGCTCCACTCTACATGAAGAGCTACCAGCAATTAATGTCGGCTAAGAGAGGGAGAATCAGTCTTCTCCAGGGATGAGACCCTGAATTGTCCAATTCAAAGAGCCCAGACCTAAACACACATATATATATGGACAAAAGCAGATGGACTCAGAGATTACATATGTTGTTTTGTGAAAGGAATTATATATATAATAAGTGTGTGTGTATATATATATATATATATATACAGTGCATGTATATATATAATGTTATACATGTAATAATTAATATAATAATTAATATGTAATGTTATACATGTAATAATTAAAAAGAGGTCACAAATTTGAGGGGGTGAAGGAGACCTAAGAGACCCAGGAAGAGTTGGTACAGAGAGGGAAAGAAATGATGGAAGTGCAGTATTCATGTATGAAATTCTGAAAAACATTCAATAAAAAGATGAACTAAAACAATGAGATATGGCAGTAGCATTGCTAACACTGTCACTGTCAAGGAGAAGGTGGTACAGTGAAACAACTTGAACTCATGAATGGTTGCTGGTAGGAGACAGGATAAGATATATATATATATATCTTATATATATATATATATATATATATATATATATATATATTGCCTATTCTAATTCTATTTTATTTGACAAAATGTTTATTCCATAGAAAGATGTATCCATGAAAGCTAATGGCTGTTTATTTAATACAGATAAAATCTGAAAATAACTTATATGTTCACTAACAGGTAACTGGGTACGTAGATTGTGATCTATTCAGATGTTAGAGTATTACTTAGGAGTAAAAAGGAACCAAATAAACTAACTGTATATGGATATTAAAATCATCATGTTAAGTGAAAGAAGCCAAAGCCCTAAGACAATAAATTCAGTCTGTGCTTTCATCTCAAGACATTCTAGAAAAAGCCAAACTATAGTAATGGATAAGGCATGGTGTTAGGTAAAGGAAGAAGTTGAAGAGGGAACCAAAGGGAGCTGTCTGGGCTGATGAAAACATTCGGTATCTTCTGTGTGGTGATTAAAGTTTGTACATCATTTCCTCAGAGTCATCAAAATATGTGTTTTAAGATGGGTAAATTTTTGCATGTTGGCTAGGCATCGATAAAGCTCACTTAAAATAACGTAGTGTTTGTTACATTGGTTTAAATGTGTCCATGTCATTGCACAGTGGGTGAGGTCTAAGAATGCTTTGGGGTCTGGTAGGATGCTGGGTGGAGTGCTATGAAGAAAGGGAAGCATCCTGGGTAGCAGCCCACATGTCTATAGAGGCTCCTGGCACTTGGGGGTGATGCGACGGTTCTTCTCACTGGAGCCCCCATCAATGACTTTGAAATTTAAGGAGGCAAAAGGAAGATGTAATGTGCCTATGAAGAGACAAGAAGAGTGTTCTGGATGGTGGGTCAGGGTGTACCTGACTCAGGCACACTTGCTGGTTGTGTAGTCTGGCTGTTCCATTTCTATGATCTATCAGGACTTTGTGATCCTTCGGCACTATGCTAGAAACTTCCATTTGTTTCTAATCTCAAGAACACCACATCCCAGAAATACAAGCAGACAGGCAATTACTATAATGTTCTTGGCAGGTGCTGTGATGTAAAATGCGTGCAGGCCAGCAGAGGGCTGGGGCTCTCCTGAGCCCCAACAACTTCACTTATTAAATTAGAGCGATAACAATAGCCACCTCCCAAGGCTGCTGTGAAGAATTAATGGCATATTTAAAAGCGCGCTCTCAGACCACATATGGCATATGTTGCAAATGAAGTAAGCGTTTGTGGCTTGTTTTTGATTCTTGCTCGGCCTTATCTTTACCAAATGGAAAGTGGCTTGTGTCTAAATAAGACTCACCACTAATCATAATAATAGCTTCCAGGTGCTGTGTAAACAGTATACAGTTTAATCCTTATAAACATTGTGCAGGGCTCACACTGTTGGCCCTGTGTTTCCCCAGGAGCACATGATGGTTCTCAAGGTTATAGAATGTGTCAAAAGTCACCCAGCCCGTGAGCATGCACTTTAGTGGAAGTCATTTAAAAGGTAAGGCTGGATTCATTTTGTCTCGGCTTTGTTAGATTTGTGCAGGCTTGGCTATGCTTATGTTTTTATGAAGGATTGTGGATCCATGTTCCTATAAGAGCTGACAGATAATGCAAAAGAGGGAAATATTTAGAGAACCGTCCTGTGGGGAGCAGAGTGGCAGGGAGTCTGTGCTGTTATAGTCATCACCCCTACCTACTCCTCCCATACCTTACCTTCCTCCTCCTCCTCCTCCTCCTCCTCCTCCTCCTCCTCCTCCTCCTCCTCCTCCTCCTCCTCCTCCTCCTCCTCTTCTTCTTCTTCTTCTTCTTCTTCTTCTTCCTCCTCTTCCTCTTCATTATAACCCAATGAATCCAATTTGCTTTGCCCAGCTACTTCTGGGCCTGGAGCCTGACCAAAGTATGCTAGACCTACCAGTAGTCACGCCATTTAAGAAAACCAACTCTCCCCTTCCAACAGCTATCAAATGCCAACAGATTCTTAGCTAGTGGGATTTCATGACTCCCACTGTAAGCTAGGGATTTGTCTGCCTTGAGCTAGCACAAGTCTTGTGTGTGGTGTCACAGCCTCTCTGGGTTTATATGTTTGTTCAGTTCTCCTGTGCTATCCAAAACAAAACAGCAGTACCCCCTAAACCCCAAAACAAAAACCAAAATAAACAACAACAGACCTCCCCCCAACCCTCCCCAATTAAAAAAAATATGTCCACCACTTCTGGCTTTGACAACCTTTCTTCTTCTTCTTCTTCTTCCTCTTCCTCTAAGGATTCTTGAGCTTGGGTGTATGTACATATGTACATCCTGTTTAGGTTTGAATATTTCAAAGTCTCTTATCTCTGTACATCCAGAAGCTATAGATCCCTGCGTTGCTTACTTGACATCGAATCCAAAAAGAAGCTTCTCTGAAGAGAATTGAGCGATGCACTGATCTCCGGGGATAGCAATCAGCCTTTAGGTGTTGTTTTTAATACATTTAACAGGCTAGCTTTCTCTCTCTCTCCAGAGTAGGCTTTCTGTTACAGGGCCTATGCAGCTGTAAGTTCTTGGTCCTGTTAATAGCGCAAGGTATGGGTTCTAGCATATGGAGCAGGCCTTAGGTCCTATCAGAGTGCCAATGTTCACTCCTGTAACATTTGCGCCACTATCCAGGAAGTGGGCATACTTTGGCAGGCTAGGAATTACTAGAGCTTATAGGGGTCACATCTGGGTGACAATGGTGACTATTTTCCTTCTCAAATAGTATGCATTGCACTTTCCAGCACTAGGGAAGGTAGCCAGTAAGACTGAAGCTTCTAGGTAAGTACCAGTTTCTTTTCCCTCTATCTGTGTATGTCAGTACATACATAGTGTTTTCAGCAATAGGGTCTTACCATCAAGTTCTCCAGGGTACCCAGACGGCATTGGAAGTAGCCTGTAATGCTTTGGGGTCTCTGGGACTCCATTTGCAAACACCCCAAAATTGTCCAATTTGAGAGAAAGAAATGGACATCAAAGCATAAGCGGCATTTACAACCACAAGTATAACCAACCCGACAATAACCTCTCCAGAACATGTTAAAGTCAAGATGTCAAAAACTCACAGCAAAGACATAATGCTAAAAGATGTAGAGAAAAATGAACAGCTTACCTACAAAGGCGCACACATCAGACCTCAGCAACCCAAAAGCCCAGAAACCATGCAATGATATATTTCAAAACTTGAAAAAAAAATAACCCCACTAACACTGAACACCCAGCAAAGCTGTCCTTTCAAACTGACGAAGAAATAAGAATCTTTTATGGAGCACAACCTGATATAGTTCATAGCCACTGTGCCAGCATCAAGGAGATGTTTTGTTCCTCCCTGAACTGCAGGGAGCCTTACAAGTTGAGTTGTGGTGGGCTTGGCTTTTCTTTGGCTTAACTGCCTTTCTTCTGTTCTTTCCAGGCATCCTGGCACCACTTTTGCAAATCATTTTTTTAAAACATTTTTTCATTAATTAACTAATTTATTCACTTTACATCCCAATGTCAGCCCCTGTCTTCTCCCAGTTTCCCCCTCTCACAGCTCATCCCCTTATTTCCACCCCCTTCTCCTCTTAGAAGGGGGAGTCCTCCATTTCCCTTCACCCCTCAACCGGCACATCAAGTCACTTCAGGACTAGGTGCATCCTCTCTTCCTGAGGCCAGACAAGGCGGCCCAGATAGGAGAACAGGATCCACAGGCAGGGAACAGATTCAGGGACAGCCCCCACTCCAGTTGTTGGGTGACTCACTTGAAGACCAAGCTGCACACCTGCTACATAGGTGCGAGAGGCTTAGGTCCAGCCCATGCTTGCTCTTTGGTGGTGATCTAGTCTCCGGGACCCCTAAGGGTCCAGGTTAGTTGACTCTGTTGGTCTTCCTGTGGAGTCCCTGTATTCTGCAGGTCTCTCAATCCTTCCCCCAACCCTTCCATAAGACTCCCTGAACTCCATCTACTGTTTGGCTGTGGGTCTCTGCATCTGTTTCCATTTGCTGCTGGGTGGAGCCTCTTAGAGGTCAGTTATGCTAGACTTCTCTCTGCAGACAAAACAGAGTATCATTAATAGTGTCAGAGACTGTTTTTCGCTAATGGAATGCATCTTAATCTGGGCCAATAATTGGTTGGCTATTGCCTCTGTTTTTGGCCCATCTTTCTTCCTGCACATCTTATAGGCAGGACACACTTTGGGTGGAAGGTTTTGTGGATGGGTTGCTGTCCTTATCCTTCCACTGGGTGTCCTGCCTGGCTACAGGAAGTGGCCAAATACATTCCCCACCGCTAAGAGTTTCAGTTAGAGTCACCCCCATAGGCACCATGTGGGCCTCTTTCCCTTCTGGTGGTTTGAATATACTTGGCTCAGGGAGTGGTACTATTAGGAGGTGTGGCCTTGTTGGGGGAAATGTGTCACTGTGGGGGCGGGCTTTGAGACCATTCTCCAAGCTGCCTGGAAGCCAGTCTTCTCCTGTTTTGCCCTTGGATAAAGATGTAGAACTCTCAGCTCCTCCTGCACCATGTCTGCCTGGACACTGCCATGCTTTCTACTATGATGGTAATGAACTAAACCACTGAAACTGTAAGCTAGCCCTGATTAAACCTTTGCCTTTATAAGAGTTGCTTTGGTCATGGTGTCTCTTCACAGCAATGGAAACCCTAACCTCCCCCCTCCCTCCTGTCCCCACCCCCACCCCTGGTCTCTGGCATGTCCTCCTGCTGACTTCTGGTTTTTTTCCTGCTCTCTCAACACCTGACCACTGCTCCCCATCCGCTCACCACTCCCCTCCCTCCCCCTCCTATTTTAAAGGTATATCTTCAGTTTCTTCCTTTGGAACAGAATCTGTTGTTTCCTCTCCTCCACTGGTCCAGACAAAGGCAGCTTCTACTGCATCATCTTCCACTACATCACCAGGAAGTCATCCATTTCCATTGTTCTTATTTATTTGACTTTTTTTTTTTTTAAGTCTCCATAAAGGTTTGTAAATTTTATCTTTTGGAAAAATTCTTTGCTATTTGATATATTTTATAGTTTCCACAGACTTTTGGTAGGCTATTGCGTATTGCGTCCATTTTAATTTTCAAGATTTTTATTGGTATGTGTTCATTGTATATCACAGTATGTTTCATGAGCGCATCCTAATATGACATGTACTTGAATGTATTAAGTCCTGTGCATCCCAGCATGTCTCCCCTTCCCTACTCATGGTAGCCTAGATTCTGAGACAGTCCTTCTTATATTTTTGTATAAAATCATATGCATGTAATCTAACATGCACACATGAGATAAAACATGTAATATTTATCTTTTTAGGTTTTACTTATTTTATTTATTATAATAATCTGAGGTTTAATACACTTTACTGAAAATGAATAATTTTGTTCTTCTTGGTGGCTGAATAAAACTCCATTGCATGTACACACATTTTCTCTATCTGTTGGCAGACACCTAGGTTGAATCTATAAATTGGTTGCTGTTAACATAATGTGCAAATAGCCTTATATTGTGCTGATTTAGACTTTGGGGGTGTTTTCCTAGGAGCAATATAGCTGGAGTGCACGGTAATTCTACTTTTCATTTTTCATTATACTTTAAGTTTATTCTCGAAAATTCATACATGCATACAATGCATTTTGTGGTCATATAAATCACTACTTCAATTCTTCTAGGATTCCCCTCTCTACATCCACCCATCAACTTCTTGTTCTTCTTTTTATGACCCATTGAGTCCAATTAGTGTATACCATGTATACATGGTATAGGAATGTTTGCCAGAGTATGGTTCACCAATCAGGAACCACATTCCTAATAAAAACTGACTCTCGTTTTTTAACAGACAATGAACTGTCAGTAACAGCTTCTCAGCTGTTTAAATGTGCTTGACCCTGGGAGTGGCACTATTAGGAGGTGTGGATTTTTTTTGCAGTAGGCGTGGCCTTGTTGTGTGCCACTGTGGGGGTGGGCAATGAGATCCTTCTCCTAACCATGTGGGAGCCAGTCTTCTCCTAGTGGCCTTCTGATGAAAATATAGGACTCTCAGCTTCTCCTGCACCATGTCTGTCTGGATGCTGCCATGCTGCCTCTTTGATACTGGACTGAACCTCTGAACCCATAAGCCAGCCCCAATTAAACATTGTCCTTATAAGAGTTGCCTTGGTCATGGTGTCTGTTCATAGCAGTAAAACCCAGACTAAGACATCAACTAAGAGTGGGTTCTCATGTGAGCTGGGAGAGAGCCTTCCTATGGGGCTAAGACAGTCCCAAGTTCTTTGCTTGAATTCACCGGCATGTTTTTAAATCCTTAATGTTTTGAGTCAATCTTGGTTTTCTTATGCAATAATGTGTCACTTACATCTTTTTTCTTCCTCCAGAGAGACAGTGTTTCTCTGTGTTATGTTGACTAGCGTTGAGGCATAGATAACGTTTGCAGTCTCGTGGCCATCAACACTGGGGTGTGGGGTCATATCCAGGATGGGGTGAGCTTATTTTGGGATCTGCATCAATGATTATCTGGGTTTGTGATCTGCTGTCTGACATTTGGGAGTTTTATCCTATAGATAAAATTCAACCCAGTAAAACCTACAGGGAAGAAAATGAAAGGGGGAGATGCCTTGTTTTCAGAGTCTGCATCCTTAATGAGGCTTGGAACAACTTTCACAATCAGTCCTGACCTCAGGGTTCAAATAAAAAAAAAAAAATGCTGAAGAAATCAAAGCTGAGATTTGTGACCCAGTGAGTGAAGGCTTGGTCAGAATTGTGGGGGATGCCTGAGAAAAGGGCACAAAGTGAGACTTTGCTCACTTCCTATAAGACAAATAAAGTCTCACGCTGGGAAAAGTGAATGCCTAAGAAAGCACAGGGCTATGGTACTCAGAAGAGCACTGCATCTGTATTTTTCTACCCGTGCTCAGAGTCCAAGCTGTGCCCCTGAGTGTAGTCTTAGGTGGCTCTATGAGATCAGTTGGGGGACTGGAGATGCAGCTTCCAGCTCTGGCCCGTTTCTTAAGTGTTAAAATATGGAACGGCTATCCTTGCCTTCAGCAACCTCATGTAAGAGACAGGAGAACTTCCTGGACGAGCTTTTCTCACTAAACTTTATACTTCACACCTCTGATTCCCTTTCCGTGTCAACAGTTCTGTAATGCCACTGTTTACAGAGAGAATTAGGAGGTAATTTAGTCTTTCTGATAATGTGGCTGATCCAGATCTGCTTCTTAGAATTGATATTCATAGAAAAGCCAGGCAAATTTTAAAGCTGCTGTCATATTTATAGAATGTTTAATCAAATGTCTTCTGTACACGACTCATCTAATGACACACATGCTTAAATATTTGTATATAAAAATTACTAAATAAGACACTTCTGGTCCTCTGTAATTTCTACATTTGAGGTATCACTTTTCTGTCTTATTTTCTTAAATATTTCCAAGATTTTTTTTTTTTTTAGTCAAATCAAATAGATATATCCTTAGAGGAATTGGCAGAGACATCTTTTAAAATGCTCAAAATAGACAAAGAAGAAAATAATAGAGATAAAAGGAATGATTTTAGGGATCTACCCAGACCACATTGAATATGAAGTACAGTATGTGTGATTAAATACCTGTAAAAGACACACATTTAGGTAATTGTCAATGTTGGTCGGCAGCTGCCTGCCAGATAGGAAAAAGTACACAGTAGAGCCACCCTCAGTCTTTAAATACTGCAGCAGTGCCCCAGGGAACTGGGTTTCTCTACCCACCATTCTGCTTTAATGTTCTAGAAATGGTACCAAGTGTAGGAGGAGCAAGAGAGCCTGTACCAGGATCCTGCTTCCCTGGACACCATGTGGAGAAATGATGCCTCCAAATACCAGTAGTGTGGTTCTACCTTATGTGAACCACAAATAACACTGAGTGTATTTCTATTTTTGTTTTTGCTGCTTGGAATCGCTTATAAACCATCTGACTTTAGTTAAGTGAGACTCTGCAGTGTGGAATTTTAGGAATTCTGGCGCTGTTTCTCTATGCTAATGGTTGCTAATCAACATCTTCAACCCCACTTGTCTACGGAATGCAGATTTGAAAGGTAACACTAACCCTTTCTGTGGAAATAATAAAACTACAAATGGAAGCTGGCAGGTTTTTTTTTTTTGAGAGTGGATGGCTGAGATGGAAATGAGCAACAGAGGCTGTGAATATAAACTTCGAGATGAAAAGAATGGATTCTGAATATTGAAGAAAATGTAGAGTAGAGTGAGGACAGCCATGGAACACTGCAGAGGGAAGCAGTGTTTGAGAAGATGCTCGGTAGAACAGACAGTGTGCAGAAGTCAGAGGAAAGAATGGCTCAGGGGTGGGAGAGCTGCTCAGCTACACTGTAGGGCCTTCTCATTGCCATGCCTTATTTAGTTAGTGGAATTTTTTGTTGTTGTGTGGAGATTTCTAAGATTTTTCCTCTTTATCTTCTCCCTTTGACATGGTGAATTTAGATTTGTGTTTATTGAGTCCCGTGCTCAGAGCAAGGTTTAATACAAAGTTCAAGTCTTAAATCCTCGAAAGCATTCTCTGTTCATCTCTTCAGACATCACTCCTCATTCCTTTCCACATCTCCTCCCTCTCTTCCTCTTATTTTTATCGCTATAATTTTATAGTCATTTTCTGGGTTCTTTCTTCTGCGTGAATTCCATCCTGTGTCCAGTGGAGTAAACTTTACCCACTGAGCTTATTTATTTAACCATCTATATATTTTATTTTTAATATTTCGATTTGGGGTTTCATGGTCTACTATTATTTTGACATTGTATGATTTTTTTCCTTCTAACTTCTGTCCTCTAGGTTGATAGTCTCTCTGAAGATCCTAGCCATGTTTCTTTCAAATTTTTCTCAACCTGTAAGTAATTTTCGTTTTATCTGGGTTGCATTCATGGCTGGTTATTTGTTGCCTTATTCTGTTTTCTGTCTTTCATTGTAACAGGTTCCTCACGTGTTGGCACACAGACTCATTGTCTGAGGGAGGACCTGTCACACTTGCCCATTGCATGAATTTGAAAGCATGGTCACATATATGGCTGTTAAGGAACATTTGACTTTATGTAAGAGGAGATCCAGCAAATAGCAAAAGACCCATAATGGCATGTCTTTATTTCAAAGTGCATAATATTTATTCATTTATATGTGCATTTTGCATGTGGTGTGTGTGTGTGTGTGTGTGTGTGTGTGTAATAATATGCATGTAGTGGTCAGGGTACAACCTGTGGGAGTCTGTTCTTTCCTTCTATGATGTGGTTCCTAAGGACTGAACTCTGATTTTTAGGCTTGGTAGCAAGTGCTCATTGGGTAAGCTTGAGCTATCTCACTGGCCTGGTGTCTCTTTATTTAGAACCAAGAGGTTGATGTCCCAGAACTCACGGTGAAGCCAGTGAATGACAGATACAATGTCAGCATCTGTCCTTTTCCTGTATAGCGGCAAAACTTGTCATTGCCTGGAAACACCCTAGGGAAGAAGAAAGACATAAGCAGAAAATGGAAACTACCCCCAAATAATCCATCTTCCAGAAGGAAATCTTATGGGCAGCTTCAGTTGGTGGAAGTGCTTGCCATGTAAACTTGATGGCCTGAGCTTGATCCCCAGAACCCACGTGAAGGTGAACAGAGAGGACCAACTCCACCGATTGTTCTCTGACCTTACTCATCTGCTATGGCAGACCCCACTCCCAACAGTAATAAATAAAATGTAGAAAGACATCCTTTCCTAGAGCTTTGAGACATGAGTCCCTCAACAAGTTTTTAATTACTCCCTACCAATGATGTCAGAATAAAATCACAGGAGTCCTGTGCTAACAGAGAGCTTGTAAGGACAGGAGTTTTAGCCTTTTCACTAGTCTACATCTCTCTGTCACTTCTGTTCCACAGACACAGCCATCCATACTGAGCTTGACCCTGCTACAATGGCCATTTTCCTATACAATTCATCTATATAGAAAGTAGCATTGCTCTGTGCTCAGATGGGAGTCAAATGGAACTTATAAATTATGGATGCAAGTCAGATAATGAGCTAACTCAAACAACTCGAGGAGATGAAAGGAGTCACGTGACTTGGAGCGTATCTCCTGAGTGCTGAGGACAGCTATCTTCCCCAGCCTGCACAGCCGTGGGAAGCATAGGTGGAGCTCAGAACAAGATGCCTATCAACACCCTCAGCCAGTCACACGTTCACCTCTGAGCAGACTCCTGCACTCTCAAGTCATTATGCTTGGTGGGCAATTGCCTTAGCAGATTCGAAAGCCCAGCTAGACCTGCCATATGCATTTCACAATCAATCTCCAGATCCAAAACTTGTTTCTTAAGCTTTGCATCAGCCATCTACAGCAGCTGAGGAGCATGCCCATATTTAGTCTGGGTCGTTGTTGTATTAATTGACTGAAGTGTGGCTTAATACTTGAAGGGGGGGGTATGGGATGGTCACACCTTGCTCCATAGAGCTTTTCTGATTGACAGGTGGAAATATATAAACATCCACAGACATGCAATGGGGTGCAGGCAGTGGGGGCAGACAGGGAAGTCTTTCCTATTCTCCCCTGGGTGGCATATTTTACAAAATGTCATGACAGCGAGTACATAACACATTTAGCTGCAACTGCAACTCTACGCTCATTATTAGTTTTCCTCAGTTGGCCAAGTCAAGTTTGGAGTAGAAATGGTAGGGTTTCAAAGCCTTCTTTCAAAGCCATTGTATTTAGTCCATTTTTCTATCATCTAAAGGAAAAAAGAAACCACATATGCTATTTATTCACCAGCAGTTTTTCCAAGGATTTAACTCAACATCTCAAAACCACTGTATTTTATAATCTTTTCTTGTCTACTCTTTTTTCCAAAGAGAAAACATTCTATGCATTTACTGAGGACATTTTCCTTAAGGATATTAGAGGGTGACTTCAGATGTGGTTACCTCACCTGGCATGGCCTGGGTTTTGTATCCCCAGTTTTTGTTAGCTACTGTTTGAATCAAAAGTTTGCAGTTCTGACAGCTGCAGCTGCCATATTATGTTCACCATTCCACGTCATGTCCTCCATCCCATATCATGTCCTCCATCCCATATCATGTCTACATCTCATGTCATGTCCTCCATCCCATGTCATGTCCACATACCATGTCATGTCTACATCCCATGTCATGTCCTCCATCCCATATCATGTCCACATCCCAAGTCATGATCACATCCCATGTCATGTCCACATCCCAAGTCATGATCACATCCCACGTCATGTCCACATCCCATGTCATGTCCACATCCCATGTCATGTCCACATCCCATGTCATGTCCACATCCCATGTCATGTCCACATCCCATGTCATGTCCACCATCCCATGTCATGTCCACATCCCATGTCATGATCACATCCCATGTCATGTCCACCATCCCATGTCATGTCCACATCCCATGTCATGATCACATCCCATGTCATGTCCCCATTCCATGTCATGTCCACATCCCATGTCATGTCCACCATCCCATGTCATGTCCACATCCCATGTCATGTCCATATCCCATGTCCATCATCCCACATCATGTCCACATCCCACGTCATGTCCACATCCCACGTCATGTCCACATCCCACGTCATGTCCACCATCTCGTGGCTGCTGGTCCAGTTTATACAGCTTTGCTGCTTCTGGCTGCTTAGCTCCATCTCAGCCTCTGCCCACTTACACCTCTATGTTCATGTCAGGCTGTCGGTAAGGTTTGGGTCTCATCAAAGACTCCCTCAGACTCCAAGCTCCGCTCACGAGTATCACAGGTCTGGAGCATGCCTCATCTACCCCTCCCCACACCGTGTGAGGCCCACATCCTTCAGCTAGTGTTATTTCTCTCCTTTCAGCAACTTAAGCTCAGAGCCACTGAGGCACCATCATCATCTGCTGAAGCCACACATTGTCTCTCAGCCTCCACATGTCCCTTGCCCACTTGACGGAGCTATTATTGTGTGTAGCTTCTCAGTCGCTGCCAAATGGAGGAGGCTGTTGTGCTAATTGCCTGTAAATGATGAAGCTCACAGCAGATGTTGGCAAAAGTAAACCAACAGTTTACTTAGCTTTAAGGCCATAAGTACCATGGGGTGTAGGAAGAGTCTTTAGGAGCTAAATCAGCAATAGGGAGTGAGGTGTTAGTTATGTTGATTTGGGGAGACTTCTATAGCCTACAGTAAGGATGGGCAAAAGTGGCTGGTGAGTTTAATACAGCCTGATGCTTGTTCCTGTCCACCTAGCCACACTCATTTGTGCCTGTGTATTTTCTACTGCTACTTTCTTGCTAAGTCTGGGAGTTACAGCAGCAATCCTGTGACCTATGGCCCAGAATGTTTCCCTCTGGTCTTTTGCAATGAAATTGACAAACCCTTTTCTCTAGTCTGCTGAGTAAAAGAAACTTAGACTTCTTGCTAATACTAACCCCTGAGAAGTTAAGACAGCCTTTTCAAGTTTTGTATGTCCCCCCACCCCCAAACCCCTCCCTACAATACACCCCTCACCATTATCTGTATCTAGCTCCTATATTCATGTGCCAGGAGTCTGTAACTGCCTTTAACTGGACTGTATTACCAGTCAAGTTTAGGTGTGAATTCTTTCTGAGACGTATCATGAAGATGGGGTGCTATTAGGATCCATAAAAGTATTTGTGATTTTTTTCTTTTTTTTTTTAATTGAATATTTTCTTTATTTACATTTCAAATGTTATCCCCTTTCCCGGTCCCGCCCCCGCCCCGAAACACTCTATCCCATTCCCCCTACCCCTGCTCCTATGAAAGTGTTTCCCCACCCACCTACCCACTCCTGCCTTCCCACCCTCGAATTCCCCTACACTGGGGCATCAGTCGTTCACAGGACCAAGGATCTCTTCTCCCATTGATGTCCTACAAGGCCATCCTCTGCTATATATGAGTCTGGAGCCATGACTCCCTCCACGTGTACTTTTGGTTGGTGGTTTAATCCCTGGGAGCTCGGGGGCGGGGGGGCTCTGGTTTGTTGATATTATTCTTCCTATGGGGTTGCAAACCCCTTCAGCTCCTTCAGTCCTTTCTGTAACTCTTCCATTGGGGACCTGGTATTTGTGATTTTGAGGTGTGTGTGTGTGTGTGTGTGTGTGTGTGTGTTTGTGTGTGTGTGTATGAAGGTTTTTGGCTTTCCTGATTTTGTATTCTGCTTTTGTGTCTTCTTGTTAGGCAGAGTAAAGCTAGTGCAAGCTCATCACTGCCTGCCTTCACTCTGTTAGACCTGTTCAAATCTCTGGTGGTTGGAAGGCCAGGGAGGCTAACAGAGCCGTGGATGCTACAATTGCTCTCATCCTAAGCCATGTGTAAAAGCCACTACACTGGAAGAGTGAGCAGAGCCTTCCAGGCTAGCAGATTAACCGAGGCAGTAGGGTGCAGCAAGTGTTGGTTCATTCACACTGAATGGCCTCATCAGCGTTCCAGTTAGCAGGCCCGAGTTTCAAAGATGTTCCCAAGAACTCACTTCCCTCTGCATCTCCCAGGTCATTCTCTATGATAATTCTCTGGCCCTTAGAGGACTGTGAAGAAAAATTGCTTATGGCAAATACATATGCAGCTGTCCTATTAATCGTGAATGGCATTGATGGAGGATTAATTATCTGTGAGGATGACCTGTGTCTGACCTTGCTGTTTATGAGAAAGTAGAGCCCAGATACTGTAAAGTTATATGCTAATTTGTGGTTCTGTTCAATAGCAAATAACTCCTTCTTTCCCGGTTATTAATTTATTGGCTTATAGACTCTGAACTAGGTCTGCATCCGGCCCAGAAAGCTCCTGTCCACCTTCTTATTCAAGTATTCTGTTTTTGAAATGCCTTTTGTTGGTTGACCTACAAATCCTGCTTCTCAGGGAAGAACACACACCAACCATGTCGTGAGCCTCCTCTTCCTCGGTTGTACTCACAACTAAAGGTGCTTCTCAAAATGGTGTGGGAGTAAAGATCAACCAATGTATAGCCCAACACAGGCCGGGACAGACATCAGGAGAGTTCTTTGCAATGCAGGCATTCTAAGATATTAGAACAAATGATTGATCGCGTCATAATTAACATGTAGCAGAATGCAAGAGGGCAGATATGTCTTGAGTATGCTCAGCAAAGACTGGCATGATCACTATAAAAATGTCTGAATTGGCCCACAAAATTTGAACCAGAAGCAAGAAGTGTGACTTATAGGGCAAATGTCGCCCACACTCACTTTTGGTAAATAAAGTTTTATTAAAATGTAACCAGAAACATTATTTTATCTACAGTCTACGGCTAGTTTTGTGTATCAGTGACAGCCAAGTAGTTATTGCAGAGGCCACAAAGCCCACAATACCCTCTACCTGGCTTTTCCCAAAGGCAACAATTTCTGAGTTCTGTTCCTAGAGAGTGCTACTCTGGTGATTTTTGTCTCCCCTTGGGACAGCTTTGGACACGACACAGTCTATAGGTAACAGAGAGGGCGTTGTGGTAAGGATGATGTCTTGGTCCGTTTTCTATTGCTGTGATGAGACATCATGACTGTAGCAACTTATAGAAGAGTTTATTTGGGGTTCATGAATTCAGAAGGATAGCATCCATGACCATCATGGAGCAGAGTATGGCAGCAGGCAAGCAGACAGGGCACAGAAGTAGCACATCCAGATACAGCCACAAAGAAGCAGAGAGCAAACACTCTGGGGATGGCCCAAGTGCTTGAGCACGGGGAAAATGTTCCTGAACAGAACACCAATGGCTTATGCCATTGCTCTTAGAAGAGCAAGAAGTGACAAATGAGACTTCATAAAATTGCAAAGCTTCTGTAAGGCAAAGGACAAAACGACAACCAACAGATTGGGAAAGATCTTTATCAATCCTACATCCTATAGAGGGCTAATATCCAATATATACAAAAAACTCAAGAAATTAGATTCCAGACAACCAATAACCCTATTAAAAATGGGGTACAAAGCTAAACAAAGAATTCTCAACTGATGAAACTCGAATGGCCAAGAAGCACCTAAAGAAATGTTCAACATCCTTAGTCATCCTGGAAATGCAAATCAAAACAACCCTGAGATTCCACCTCATACCAGTCAGAATGGCTAAGATCAAAAACTCAGATGATGCCAGATGCTGTAGAGGATATGGAGAAAGAGGAACACTCCTCCATTGTTGGTAGGATTGCAAGCTGATACAACCACTCTGGAAATCAGTCTGGCGGTTCCTCAGAAAATTGAACATAGCATTATCTGTGGATCCAGCTATACCACTCCTGGGCATATACCCAGAAGATTCTTTAACATACAACAGGGACACATGCTCCACTATGTTCATAGCAGCCTTATTTATAATAGCCAGAAGCTGGAAAGAACCCAGATGTCCTTCAACAGAGGAATGGATACAAAAAATGTGGTACATTTACACAATGGAGTATTACTCAGCTATTAAAAATAACGAATTCATGAAATTCTTAGGCAAATGTATGGAACTAGAAAATATCATCCTGAGTGAGGTAACCCAATCACAAAAGAACCACATGGTATACACTCACTGATAAGTGGATATTAGCCCAAAAGCTCGAAATACCCAACATACAACTCACAGACCATATGAAGCTCATGAAGAAGGAAGACCAAAGTGTGGGTGCTTCGGTCCTTTTTAGAAGGTGTAGCAAAATACTCATGGGAGCAAATATGGAGACAAAGTGTGGGACAGAAACTGAAGGAGGGGCTGTCTGGAGACCATTCCACCTGGGTATCCATCCCATGTGCAGTCACCAAAAGCAGACGCTGATGTGGTTGTCAGGAAGTGCATGCAGACAGGAGCCTGGTATAGCTGTCTCCTTAGAGGTCTGCCAGACCCTGACATATACAGAAGAGGATGCTCACAGCTAAACATTGAACTGATCATGGGGTTCCCATTGGAGGAGTGAGAGAGAAGACTGAAGGAGCTGAAGGGGTTTTCGGGGGCCCATGGGGAGAGCAACAATACCAACCAACCAGAACTCCCAGGGTCTAAACCACCAGCCTGGGAGCACATAGGGAGCGGCCCATGGCTCCACCTGTATATGTAGGGGAAGCAGCCTTGTCAAGCATAGGTGGGAGAGGAGGTCCTTGGTCCCTTGAAGGCTGGATGCCCCAGTGTGGGGGAATTCGAGGGTGGGGAGGAGGGAGTGGGTAGGTGAGTGGGGGAACATCCTCATAGAAGCAGGAGGAGGGGGGATAGGATAGGGGGTTTCTGGGTGGGCAGAAAAGGGATAACATCTGAAATGTAAATAAAATATACAATAAAAAAATTTTTAAAAAAGAAACTTCAAAGTTGGCTCTCAGAATCATGTCCCCAGTATGGTCACACCTCTCAATCCTCCCCACATGGTCCCACCAGCTGGGGGGGTATTTAAATAAATGAGCCTAGGGAGATAGTTTTATTCAAATGCTCAAGCCATGGCTAATCCCCCAAGTCAGGAAGAGCTAGAACATCCATTAAGGTGGGCAGCAAGCTTCAGGGAGAGTCCTAACAGCAAGCTCTGTGAGGACATCTGCTGGTAGGTCCTCCCTGTACCTCCTCACTTTTCTACAGGAAAAAAAAAATCATGAAGGAAAAAGTTGTGGAAGCCACCATTCCCTCAAGGGCGTGAAATGTTTACCTCCATCACAGGCAGTGAGCTGAAAACAAGAGATGTTTACTCAAGGTTGTGAAAAACCCAATTTGCAACAGTGGTGACAGGCACACACAGTAGCAGGCTGCTCTCTCCCCAGTGACATTGCCAGGATTAAAAATAGCTGTTCTGTTTGTCCTTCAGCCTGGTATTGAACTGGAGCCTTCGAGCGCCGTTCTCCTTAGCTTCATGCTTAATGAAGCATAATTTGTATTAATAGCAGCTATTAAATCTAGAGTGCTTAATAGGAATTTAGAGTGGAGGCCCTGAGTTACAGAGCTCCTCAAACATGGTCCCCAGAGGGCTGAGCTCAGGTTTGAGCACCAGTGGCAATGAATCATGGGTCTGGTACAGTGAACCAGCTGTGGTTGGTTAGGAGGAAGAAGAAGGAGGGAGGGGACAGGGGGTCTGAGTTCAAAACATAATCATTATGGGTGGGGTTCTGCTTCCAGGCACAAGGTGGTCCCCTAGTCAGGTGATGACTGCCTTAAAGAAAAGGCAGAGTTGAGTGCCGGAGAGGCTACTGACTTGGAGATATATATATATAATCTGTGTTCAAATTAAGCTTCTAGCTTCTATTCTGTAAGCTGGCTTCAGTCTCTACATCTCTGAACTTCCACTTCCTTGCTCAAAGACTCTTCAGTCTTGGAGCAGCAATGCCCTGGAAGTATGATGACTGGACGGGGCCTCCCCCTCCTCTGTTTGCCTTTTCTCAAGACCCAGTCCTATTTTGCATGGATCATGAAGGATTTCAACAAGACTTATTTGAAGAAGCAAAAAAATACCTGCTTTTACTCTTAATTGGCCTTCATTTCCACAACCTGTCCATGTCTCTTCACACACACCCCCCCCCCCCCAACCATTAGTATACATTGTATTTGCTTTTTGGTGTGTTACAAATTCCCTATTCAAATCTCAGGTTCCAACACATGCCCACTCTTGCAAGAGCTCTTTAAAGAAAGTGACAGAAATGTGTCCCATTCTCTAGCATGAGCTTTGGCCCCCAAATAACTGAGTGATCAATCATGGTTGTCATTATCACTGTGACTTCATAATTAAGAGAACAGTGTCCAACACAAGTTCTTCCTGCCTGTCTATCTGAACATTACCAGCTGTTCTGCCTTGAGCAAATCATTTAGTCCATCTGGGTCTCAATATGTACTTCTGTAAAATAGGGTTGCCCTTGAAGGACTCCGATAGGTTGCGATGGTAACTATAAAATCAGGTCCCCAGGCAGTGCTATGCCCTAGCTGCTTATCAGAGCAAGAAACCTCTGCAGAGGTGTTTCTGCCTTGTAGCCCACCACATATCTCCAAAACTGCACATGGACACAGACATCCTTTGCTGCACTGAGCTATGGGTCCGACCTATACAATGCAGGCCTGCTTCTAGACATGGCACCTCAGCACTTGGGCTGGGTCAGATTGCTGCAGAGTTGATGTTTCAGAGAAGTTATGGAGTTGGGCAGGGTGCTGTTGGAAGGCAGCTTTTGAGGCAGGTTCAACTGTGTGTGCTGAGAAGAAAAACTGCTTTAACAATGACGAAAGCTCTGAAGCAGGAGAATTAAGATCATATTGAAGCAATGTGGCCCATCCCTATCAGGAAGCACTACCTGTCCCAGGACCCCAGACAGGGAACAGGCAGCATGTGATTCCTATTCCTATTCCTATTCACAGAAATAAGAATGCTTATTTCTGTGATCCTGGCTAAACTGTCCCTTCCAATCACAGAGGTGACATCCTCATTTTATAACATGAATTACCTATTGTATGTTTTTCCATTTAGTAATTTCAGATCACAGCTGACAATGGGTAACTAACACTGTGGAAAGAGATTCCACAGGTAAGGGAAGGACTTTCCTTTTAATAAGTTAAATTATACTCATAGGTATATGAACATAAACGTAGATATTACATTTTATTGAACATTCCTTATTTATTTATATATATATTTATGTCTTAGATTACATTAATATGCATTTGTGTCAATGTGGGTACATGCACATGTGAATGTAGATTTTACTGCAGACTCCAGAAGACAGCTTTGGATTCCCTATAGCTGGAGTTACAGGAGGTTTGAACTTCCTGATGTGGGTGCCAGGAACGGAAGGGGTTCTCTGCAAGGAGGTGCTGTTAACTGCTGAGCCATCTCCCCAGCCCTGATCCCTTGATTTTTTTTTTAATTTTTATTTTTTAGTTGTTCTGTGCCTTGTTTCTTTGGTTATATGGATTTTTCTGGTTTGTTGAGATGTCATTTGTCTATAGTGCTCTTGGTTTATGTAGAAAATCATTACTTGTCCCAAGGATGAGGTATTTTCTTCTAGTAGTTTCCTGTCTTGAATTTGTTTTGATCCTTTGTGAGTTGACTTTTGTAGAAGGCAAAAGACAAGGATTCAGTTTTAGTTGTTGCCACGGAGATGTTTTCCAAGCCCCCTTTATTAGAGAATCCTTTCTCCTGAGCATAGTTGTGTCTCCTTGAGGTATTCTCTCTGCTGGGCTGGTTACACTGGTTACACTGGGAGTATTGGTAGCTTCTTATGAAGCTAAGTAGTCTTATGAAATGGCTTAGTCATTGTCTCTGTTGGTATTTGCCCAAAGGAATTAATACATGTTCCCACAAAAACCTTCACATAGATGCTTGGAGCGGTTTTATTCATAATTAGCCAGGGTAGAAAGCAAATCAGCATACTTTTCAGTAAGCTGGGGTGGGGGTAAACTGTGGGACACCAAGACTGTGTCTTGTTATCTACTGCTAAAAAGAAATAAGGTAGAAAACCATGACAAACCATAGAGAAAACTTAAGTGCACGTAAGGAAGAGAAGTCGTCCATCAGGAAAGTCTCGATCCAAGCTGTGAGACTTTACAGAAAAGGTAAAACCATGGCAAAAATACAAAAGTTCTGCTCTTGCCGAGGGTTTAGCAAGAGGAGAAAGATAAACAGAGAATAGAGAATTTTTAGTGTAGTGAAAATACCTCACATGATTCTATAATGATGAGTGCACACATTACTACACACTTGCTCAAATCCATAGGATGTACAACACTAACAGTCATGGGACCAACCTGACCAACCTAACCAACCTAGAGCCGTTAGATGATTGGATAAAGCAAGTATAGAACATATACATCAAGGAATATTATTCAGCTGCAAAAGAAAGTGAGACCCTGCCATTTGCAGCAAAGTAGATATAACTGGAAACCACCGTGCTAAGTGAAATAAGCTAAGCATGTGAAGACTGGAAACCACCGTGCTAAGTGAAATAAGCCAGGCATGTGAAGACAACACCCACTGCATGCTCTACTCATAGAAACTAAGTTAATCTGAAATAAAGTAGTAATAAATAAACAAACAAACAAACCAATAAGTAAAGTAGGTTGGCAGGGTGTTTAGGTGTTAGATAAAGGGAACTTGGATTTGCTCAGTGTGTGCCAGCCTATGTATGGATGTAGCTCACTAAACTGTATTAATATGAACAATTAATACTTAGTAAAGATGTGACCCTTAAGGTAAGTCAGAGAAGCCAAATGATGACGTGGGGTCAACACGTGCTCAGAAGTTGTAGGCATGTACCACTCTACCGAGGAACACTGAAATCTGCAACTTCCACTTAATTTTGATGTGAAACTAAAGCCTCTTTAAAAAACAAAACAAACAAACAACAACAAACCCAAGCCCGAAAACGGAATGAAAACAAGCAGTTACAGTGAAAAAGGGAAACCCACGTTCCAAGGACACCTCACTGCAGAATTCAGGTTGATTTTCAAGTTTGACGGCTAAGTTGGCAGAACTTTGAGGCAGATCAGTCAGAGTGAGGGAGCACAGCTTTTGGAACAAGAAAGGTCTGTGGATTACAGAGGCACAACAGAGGCACAGTGACCACAGGCTGGTTCCCAAGCTCTTTCCTTCACTGAGCAAGATCACTCTGGCAGCCACAGGGCTGAGATGAAACTGAAACTCAAAACCCAGACTTCTCACACATCCCGTAGTGGATCTGGATGTTTTGTCTCCTTTCCTCATGACAATACAAGATCATGAATATAAATATTGACAAAAGCAAAATTTTAGACTAAGGGAGAAAGTCCCTCATCCTGCACATTCTTAGCAGCTGACGAATTAGAGAAATAACACCATATTTGATTTCCAGACACAACAGCATATTTCTCTCATCACATGCTTGATGGTCTGCCCATGACAAGGATTTTGCAATTCTGTTTTCTGAGGAGGACAGAAAGGTGATCAGGACTTTTGTAGAACCCATAAAAATGTTTCACATTGTCGGGAGTTGAGAAAAGTTTTACTCTTTTTGTACTTTTATAGAAATGTGTCACATAAATGTGAGAGTGTCTGTGAATCTGGAAATTTTTCTGTATTGAGCCTATGGATTCCACTCTGTTTCTGCATGCTGTGCCTTGCTTGGTAGTGTGAGTGCATAGCCTCACAATGGGACTCGCACTACCATGTATGTATGTATGTATGTATGTATGTATGTATATATTTGTGTGTGATATGTATGTGTGCACATATGTATACACACATATACACACATGTATATGCATATGATACTCCAGATTAATCATTAATATATATGCATATGTGTATGTATATGTATGTATGTCATGAATTATCTGTACTTTTGTGAATACCACGATTTTTCCATACAGTCCTTTGGACCCCCATTGTTCTATTCTATATGATATAAGGCTTTGATATTAAAGTCTCTGTTTGTCCCTTTCTCCATGGGTATTCTGTCTCCTGCCAGGATGTCACCTGTCTGCCACATTACACTCCGGATCAATCATTAATTATGAAAACGTGTACTGAGTTGGTCTGAAGTAAAGCACACACAAAATATTTTAAATGTTTCTGAAATCAGCCCTTGGCATTTAACCACATTATTGAGAAGTCACCTGACTTTTACTCCATGTAACTGACAATGTAGGACTTTGAGATGTTATTGTAAGATTAATTTTATTTTCGTTTTATGTATATGTGTGAGTTCCTGCATGTATACATGGGCACCATGTGTGTCCCTGGTGCTGGTGGAGGGCAGAAGAGAGGATCCGATCCCCTGGGTCTGGAGTGACAGGCAGTTATGAGCCACCAAGTGAGTGCGAGGAACTGAGTTTGATCCTCTGATTAAAGCAGCAAATGCTCTTAACTGCTGAGGCTTCTCTCCAGCACCTGGCTGGTTTATTATTTCTTTATTTTAATGATGTGATTAGTTCTTCAAGAATTTTACACATTGTGTTGTGGCTTGTTGATATTCATCTCCCAACCCCTTACCCAATTCTTTCCAGAGCCACCTCCTTTTTCCTTACCGATCAAATCATCAAATCTGAGTAATGTATTGGTATCATTTATACTCCCCCTTCCCCTCCAGCACCCGGATGCTCCCAAGCACTTCTTGATTTCACGATCTCCTCTGTAATTATTGTTATACACACACACACACACACACACACACACACACACACACACACACACACACACGAATCAGGGAGAGAGAAAAAGAGAGAGGGAGGAAGGGAGGGAGGGGGAGAGGAAGAGGGAGGAAAGAAGGATTCATTTAGTACTGTATGTATGTACATGTGTTTATTGCTAATCACTGGGATTGGATAACCTATCAGACAACTTGTCCCTAGAAAAAAATGGATTGTCCAACTCCCAGCTGCCTTTGCCTGTAGCTCTTCACTTAGGGGTGGGGCTTATGAAAATTTCCCCATCAATCTTGGGATGCCAAAAGGTGCAGTCATTATGCGAGTTTTCTTTAGACAACCATATATTGGGGTTTCATGGTATATTGTTTTGTGACATCTAGAAGACACTGTCTCAGTTGACATTCTGGTCCTCTGGCTCTTTCGATCTTTCTGTTTTCTCTTCTACAGTGTTCTTAAGTCTTAGATGTGGGAGTTATGTTTTAGATATACCAGTTGGGGGTAGGCACCCCATAGTTATTTTTTCCTTTGCATTTTGACCAGTTTGTGGGTTTCTGAAATAGTCTCCATTTGCTCCAAAAATAGCCTTCTTTGATGAGGTGTGAGGTTTAAATTTCTCTGTAGGTATAATGATAAGTATTTAGAATGCAATTAGAAACTATATTGATTTGGAGAAATACCAGTAGTAGGCTCTCTCCTTTAGAGTCTATGACCTTTCCAGACATGGACAGCTGGCTAGGTTTACAGTACCAAACATAATTGATCTTCCAGTCAGACAGCTGTTGGTTACCTTCAAGATATAAGAGCCACTATTGTACCATTGGGGCTATCTTCCCAGGCTGGTCATTATTGTGGTTCACAGGTTTTACAGCTGGCTAAGGCTTCTTCAGATGTTTTGGTCACAGGGACGTAAAAGGAGCTAATATACTTTGGGAGGGAAATTATATCAGACATAGTGACTCATAAGGAGAGTGAAGCATGCTTCTCTTCACATGGACCTCTGTCTGCAGTGTTGGTGCAGGTTTGTACTCTGTAGCATAAGAATTATGATGTAATTTATTTTGTGGCGTTCTTGTACAATTAAAAAAAATGCTTGCCAACTCTATTCCTGCATAACCAACATAATTAACACTATGCACAAGAAGAGAGGCATTTCTACATGGGTGTGGCTGGGCTCTGCAAACTTTGCTTTTGCTTTCTTTCTTAGCAGTTCTCCGACTATCCCACAGATTAGCTTCTGCTTCACGTTTTCAGTCTGGCTCTTCCCTGCCTCCAGGTACTGCAGGACACTTTCTGCAGAGCCTTCTCAGGCCTTTCTCTTTCTGCAGGCTTCTAGGAGCCGGACAGGAAGATGCTGTTACCATTAGTGCCCACCACGGAGCCCACACAAAAGCTGCTACACAGCCTCTCCAGTGCTATGTGCACAAAGGGAAGTGACACAGAGAGAACGCACATGGGAAAAGATGACTGTATGGAGCAGTCATGATTAAACATTGGGGTCACTGTGTTCTTGAAGAATACTGGATAAGGACATAGTTGAAGCCCTGAACAGGGCCTTGGAAAAGTCTGGGAAATGGAGGAAGTCCCAGCATCCTCAGTTTCATGAAGAATACGCTTTTGTCCTTGCCCATAGAGGGGTGTAAGAGGACAGATAGACAGAGGGATGATGATGTCTGGATGGCAATGGCCACTTTTGTTAGGCTGGAATCGTGTGTCTTATGCTCCTGTGACCTGTGTTGTTAACCTTCTCAGTGTTTCAGTCCAATGTACACTACGCACCTTTCAAGCTCATGGAGGAAATTCTTTATCTAAGAGAAATACGTAAACCGGCACATTATTCTTTTTTAAATTATAGGCCTTAATCCTTAAACTTAGTTATTAAGTTCATCCTGACACCAATGTAACATCGAAAGACACAAAGCCACATTTGTAACCTTTGTTAAGTCAGGTAGCTCAGGGTAAGTCTTTCTCTCACTCCAGCTCCGTAATGTGCCTGCCTTCATAAACACCAACTTTGATTGATACCCATTCATCCTGAAATTCTTTTCTGCAATGTAAGTCAGGTTTCTGGCTATACCCGGTAGAGGTAGAGGTCTCTAGACAGTTGGCAGCAGCTTCCACACCAGTGTCAGCTAAGAGTAGCTGTGTATGGGGGAAAAAAGGCATGGATATAAGGTGTTGGGGAGGGAGGAAAGAGGGAAGGAGAGATAAACAGAAGGAGGAAGGGAGAGAGAGAGGAAGAGAGAGGGGGGGGGTTTGGAGGAAAATCATTAGCTGCTTGAGATTTTGAGGTTCTTACAGGTCATCTAAGTGAAAATGTCCACCCCAAACACCAGCTGCTCCCACAGTGAGGAGTCTGCCAGAGAGGAGAATGAACTCTCCAAAGGAAAGATGCATGCAAGATCTGGGACCAGGACACATAATGCTGTCATACACCACTCTGAAGGCACAGAAGAGGAGGGGTACGCTGGAGGAATGAGGAAGAGGCACTTGGATGTAGTGTGGGAAAGAGATTCCTCTCCAGTTCTTTTTCTCTCTCTCTCTCTCTCTCTCTCTCTCTCTCTCTCTCTCTCTCTCTCTCTCTCTCTCTCTCTCTCCTGAATATGAGCATACTTTTATGGTAGGATATGATCAGAAGGTTTTCAAGGAACGCTTCCCAGTTGATGTGGCCCAAATAGTCCAAACATGCTTTAAGTTTTATAGTCGAGAGGACAATTTTCCCTGTTGGCATTATGTGATTATTGCGCTGATAATTTAGAAGGGGAAACTACTTCTATTTCCATTCATTTCTCTCTCCAAGTGACCTAAAGAGATGCAGAAGCAGAGGGCGGAGTACTGGATGCATGCAGCCGTTCTAATGCAACAAGTACAGAACACATTTAAATATAAACTCCAGATTTTACTGGTGTTTTCTGATAACTGTGTCTCTATGACCTATAACTGAGAACTAGCTTAAGGATATACATGTGTATTTACAATCTCAATTCTTATTTTAGTTTATGTTGAACTCTATTTATATAAAGACAAACCATCATTATTTTGATTAATTAACCAGACTACAATTGCATAACTCAATACAAGAAAAGTTTCTTTTCACTGCCCTCATCTACGATCGGTTGTTGCCAAGGATTGTGCCCTACATGTTTTCTTAGGGATCCAGGCTGACTGAAGTCTACCTTCTTGAATCTTTGTCATCCAAACACTTTTGCCTTGGCTTCCCTTTCCAGGAAAAAGAGTGGGGTTGGTTCTTTGTTACGTCCTGGCTCTGAAGTCCTAAAATGCTTTGCCTCTGAAGAGACACATTGCCACTATTTGTAGGAGTTAGCACGTCTGTGATGGCCCACACAGGCACAGAGAGCAGCAAGCCTTCTGCATTTACTAACCCTGAGATGTGCCTGGCTCCTGGAGACGACAGAGCACGTGACCAGGGCAGCCAATCAGCTGGCGCCAACTGCAGTGGCTAAGCAGTTAAGTACAAACAGGACATGGGCAGGGTGTAAAGGCACTCCCTATCTCCACAGTAAACAAGTCTGCACCCGCTTCTCACCTGGGTCCTAGAGTCTGTGTCATTGATTCCACACTTCTTACCTCCTACCTCAAAGACCATCTCTGAGGCTGAGGGCTAGGACAGCAACTATTTTAATCCACATCCTCGAAGTTTGCCTGTCTGTATACGGCAAACAATACATGCCTCTGTCAAGCTCCATATTATATGAATCCAGATTCCTAAAAGCTAATTTAGAAGGCGAGAAAACACCAGCAAATTAATAAGAAGATGCCTTACAATTCGTATTAACAAGTATTACTAAAATGTTTTCCTTAAAATTGTCTGAACAAAGTGAAATGGAGAAGCACCTATATGATTTTCCAATGTCTGGTTTTATCAGAAGTAGTTTATTTTTTGAACTAGTTATTTGAGATGTTATGTATTTTCCAATATCAGTGTAATTAAGAATAACTACACCATTTCTGTTGTTGTTTTTATATGAAAATAAGAAAAATCATAGCCATAAAGAGCTACTTTGCATTTGTTATAAATTCCCATCTTGGAATAATTAAAATATGCCATAATATACTTCCAGCCTTTCTTTCTGTGCTAACGGTACACAAAGAGAAAACATGGTCACTCATAAAGGACTGAATTTCAACAAAATTTATCATTTTTCTCATTAAATTTATAATGAAATTATTAGACTATAAATTGTTAAATTTCATGCTTTCACTATAGGATACAATTTTTATTTCTTTTGAATTAAAGGCAGTCAATAAAAACTTTCATAATTCGGAATTACTGATTTAGAGAAAATAAAGCTCATATATGATTTTTTTCCTCTCTAGGTCACATTTCACAGGCAGAATAGAAAGTAATACGTTTTCTCCAACTTGAAGAAATTTCTTATCCACAGAAGAAAATTTAATATTGTTATACTTTTCCTGTTATTTTGCCTTAGTATAATTTTAAAGTGTTGCGTGTTGCCAGTTTTTGTAGCACATTAGTTACTCCCTTAAGAAGAGATTATGTTTAAAAATAAGATGAATAATTAAAGCACAGCTTAATCCTAGCAGCGTCTAGTTTCTTGGGACTGAGTAGATGCTGGAATTGGTAAGAATCACCCCTTGTGGTTTTTAAAAAACACGTGTCCTGTCATTTCCTCCTGGTCATGACTCAAGCAGACTTTCAAAAAGGTATTTTTGAGAAATACTTGTTTAAAGTAGGGTTTGAGGTTTAGTTATATATTTTATATTGGAAATTCAGGAGAAACTTAACTATAATCTATTTTTCTCTCTCTATTTATAATCTCTGAGCATCATTTTAAAACTAAAAATGTAGTTGTTCTATAGGATGTATATACATCACAGGATTATCAAAATATGAGAACAATCTAAGTCTCTATAGAAAAATAAATGTCTCAAGAGTCCATCTGTCTGTGGGTGACAACCAGCTAATAGCTGCTGAGCAGTGGGAGGTGGTGGGGGCACAAGCAGGCAGCACAAGCAGCCAGCGGAGATCCAGAAAGCAGCACAATATTAGTTCATACCCGTCTAGTTTGTTACCTTCAGGCATGATGCCTTTGTGGTTGCAAAGTGGCAGATGGTCTTGAAACTTCATCCATGCTCCCCCATGGGAATGAAGAAGGAAGAGATGGCAAAAGTTACCTTTTAAACAAAGCTTTGCTCTCTGGCTCAGGAATGCCTTTCCCCACAGGCGTCCTTTTACTGGACAAAGCTGAGTTAAGTAGACAGCAGCAAAGGCAGCCGTGGGGATCAGAAGTAGAGTATACAGTGAACAGGTGGTTATCAGAATAAACTTTCTTATATAGTTAAAAACATATACACATACACACACATACACACACACACACATACACACAGATATATAAGTAAGATTCAAAATGATTTTACTTTGGTCACAGGACATGAAGAAATAGAATTTGCACTTATCATGAAGCTTTTCCCCTGCTGGCTTGCTTTCACAGATTCAGAAAGTACTGGTAGGCTGCATGGGGAGAGGCCACCATTTTACCTAGTTATGAAATCTGTGAGCTACAACACTTACCATTATGGCAGGATAGCCCATGGATGTTATGGGGGTAACCAACAACTTTTTAAAATAATATTCAAAGCCCACTCCACACTTGCCTGGTACTGTTAATCTGGCCAAGCACCCATGCTTGGGGAGCGTACAAGACTCAGGGATGAACCTACTACTATATTTTGCTAAATAGACATAGTATCATATTGCCTTTTAAATTTGTGTCTCTATACCCATAGATAAGTATAGCTGTCAGACCTCAGCAGATACATTTCTCTGTAGTGGACAATGGTTAAGGCAGAAACTCACAACTGGCATAGTGCAAGGAATAAATGCCAAGGGATCAATCAGCCACACATGGGATATCTCTAGCATCCTCCATGACTCAGGCTCAGGGACGAGAATGAAAGAGGAGGAGAAAAAAAAAGATTGTTAAGCCAGAGCCTGGTGTGTGTGTGTGTGTGTGTGTGTGTGTGTGTGTGTGTACCCAGAACTTAACAGTATCTTAGACATGACAAGACTCTGTACTCACGGACTCACAGCAGTTGTGGTTGCCTGCATAGGAGCTCAAGCCAGTTAATATGCAAAAGTAGAACAGGAAAGAGTCATGAGCCCCGATCCCTAACTGAGGACCTACACATAGCTGATAATGTCTGGGGAAGGAAGAGTCAACTTTTTTCAAAAGATACGGCCCCTGGTAAGTCAACTATGTTCCATTTGGCCCTAAACCCAAGAGTATATGAGCAACACAAACTGGACTTGGTGTTTTGTTAAAAAATAAAATCTACTTGAAGCTGGGCTTGGGGCTAGGGAGGTGGAGGCAAATCTGGGAGGAATTTGAGAAGGGGTGGGGTGAATGTGAGCAAACATATTGTCTTAAATTCTAAAAAAATTATTAAAATATTCCATTCAAATGTTAAAGTGATTTCTAGTTGATCTCCTGTTCTGTTTTTGTTTTTTGTTTTTTCCTGTAAAGAGAATATGCTGGATTCTTCTCAGCTTCAATCTGACCATCTTCCATAGGTGACACATGATTATAGTTTTCATAGAATGAAAAGGACTCTTGGGTGATTTGGCTGGGAAAAACAGGCAGATGCAAACAGACCAATGCAAGGAAACACTGCAATGTGAATCCAGTGTGCCATGGTTACCCAGACTATAAATTGTTGCCTCTCTCTGTTTAGTCCTGAAGAGTATGTCTTGATTCGCTTGGGTCGTGCTTGCGTGAAATCCCAGCCGTGGGAGAGCCACCATCTCTTGCACACTGATCGTTCCCAGGCCACGTGCTGCATGGTTCACAGGAAGCTTCTGAAGGCAGATCTGGGAAGGCAGTGTTGGAGCTTTTGGGATGGAAGCTTGTGCTCTGGCAGCTCCAACAAACTAAGCAAGGTCACTGGTCCCCAGCATGCTAATTAAAAAGACGACATTGGAAGGGGTGGATGGAGGTTTGTTGAATGTGACAATTCACATTTGAAGAGGAACAAACAATGGGCCCCACTGACCACTGTTTCTTTGAGGTACTGACTTGGAGTTAAATAGAGGGCAAGGGTATGTATAATTTAGTGGTCCTGGCCAATGTGTGCCCTTCCCCCATCATGGGTCCATCATCGTCTCAAGTCTCTTTGGTCCAAGGTTACCTTGGCTTCAAAACCACGGTTTTGGTTTCATTGGCTGTCAAAACCATATGAAATCTCTTCCTGAGGGATTTGCATGAGGGCTTCTTCCTTTTCCTTCCCCCATTTCCAAGGAAATCGTAAGTCCTTGGGGTTCATTGTATCAACATCCTGATGGGGGGGTACTGCTCCCCCCCCACACACACACACACAAATAAGTGTCTCCTAGACTACCTCCTCTCCTGCCAGGTCAGTTTCAGGAATGGTTGGCTTCTTTCTTATGGATTTTCTACAGTCTAGAGCTCCCTTGTTCCACATGTAAATGGCAGCCTTGTAGTGACAAAAGCTTGCAAGAAAGAGGAGGGAAGGCGTTTTTTGGTGAAGATCCAGCTGTCACTGCCATTCAGCTGATTTAAGTCTCTAACAGACCAGCTTCTTTTGTTAACAGCAAATGCTGCTTGTGTTTGACATTCAGAGACGTGGAGCCACATCTCTTTATTCCATAATATCACAACTGTACGAGTTCCAGACTAATTCTGTTAAAAGCCCAGCAGTCACAAAAACAGAAATACAAACTATCTGTTGTACCTGCTTTGATGAGACATGCAGGGTGGATTGAAGGATGCTGTGACCCAGGACTAGCCAGTCTGAAAGCTGAGTGCTTTGTTGGAAACAGAGGCTCATGGCTGGTTGAGTGAGGCTCTAGATCCTTCTAGAAGCAAGCGGATTGTAGTGCTTGCTTTCTTACCTTGTGCTAATAATGTTAACGGAAGGGTTGTGGAAACCTTTGCTGTCTCTGCATTCAGTTCTGTGTCCTGAGCTACCTGCCATTTATTTCATCAACTAAATTTTGTACCAATTTCCATCTTTGCTGCAACAGGATTTATTGGCTGAACATTTTGATTCATGTTCTATTGTCATAAGTGGTCTTTCTTAAAGGCCCCATTCTTACTTGCCTGGTCTCCCTTGTCTAATCAATTTTTTTGGTGTATTAATATTGTCTTTTATATGTATACATTTTTAGAACGTGTATAGTTTCATGTGTACTTATTAACACTAGTAGGTTAGAAATCCTATCACTTAATTTTTTCCTCCTTTGTAAATATGCTTACATGATTTTCCCATGTTGCTGTGTCTTATGTTGGGCTTTCCTTGAACAAAATCTATTGTAGAGATGGGCATGGAGACATTTTATTGGTAATCTCCTCAGAATTGAACACTGGGAAGAACAGAGGGAATCAGGTGAGATAGAGAGAAGCCAGCTGGACATTCCTAGGAGCTGGAAAAATGAGTACCTCAGTCTTGAAAGGAGACAGGAGGATACGTAGAGCTGCCAATCTGCCAGTCTAGCATCTTCTCACTCACCTCCACTGCACAGCCCACTCTATGGACTTAGTACCTATGTGCCCAGACTCCTTGACATAGCATTTCATGTTATGCCATTCATTCATTAGCACTTGAAAGTTTCTCTCGGGATTGTCAAGAAGGAATTCCTAGATTTCTGGAGCCATTGTCTTCGACTTTGTTCTCATCAGAAGTGCATGAGGGTCTTTGGGCCTCGCCACCATTGTCTCCACTCTCTTTCCAGGCTGTCCCAATCTGATGGACCTGTGATGCTAAATTTGCATTTGTAAAATTATCAATGACTTTGAGAATATTTTATATGCATTTTAGTCTCTCAAGTTCCTTCTGTGAATAATCTATTCATTTTCTTTGTCAAATGTTCTTTTGAGTTCTGAAGATTCATTGTGGTCTCTTTTTAGCTGGTGCACAATCTATCATAGATTTTGATAATGATATCCAAAGAGTTTAAACAACACTTTTAGGTGTGTGGGTTCCTGTTTAGAACATGTAGGTTTTAATTAGTCATTCTTGCTGTCTGTCTACCTCTTTGCTTCTGTCTTGCTCTCACACATGCATAGCTGTTTGTGGTAATTTTGAATGATTACTTCAGTTATATAATAATTATGTAGTTTTTAACTGTGGATTTTTGAGAGTGGCTAACTTAAAAAAACCTCTTTCTGTCTCTCTGTCTCTCCCTCTCCTCCTCATCCTTCTTCTTCCCCCCTCTCTTTGCGTGTGTGTGAGTGTATGTGGTCATTCTTAAACTGATGAAGCCTTAGAGTGTTTTCTGCCATTTCTGAGTTGTAACTTCTGTCTTAGAGTCAATTGAATCTATTTTTTTAAACTTATATTAGTTCTTTATCAATTTCATATCATGCACCCCAATCCAACAATCTCCCACCCTGTAAGCACCCACCAACAGAGAAAAGAAATTGTTGTGGAAGCTATAGTGTCACAGTGTGTCCCACAGTGCACCCTTTGTCCACACTTTTTTGCTTGCAAATATTCATTTCAATGACTTGTTGATCTGGTACGAGGTCTTTGGCTTCTGTTGATACTGGAATCTCACTGGGATCCCCCTTGGATAATCTGTTGTTGCCTTGTGTCATCCTATAGTTTTGGATCTGTAGGAAGGGCCCCTTCATGTACTCTAGCAGTTCATCGATTGGGTAGATGTTCGGGTATAGGCAATTCAAAGCCATGGATCAAGGCCTGAGAGGTATGTGAGCTGCTAACCCACTGGCTCTTTTTTCATGACCTCAGGGCTGGCTCACTAGCAACCTCTGCTCTATCAAGGCTAGGTCTACCCTGCTGCCCACATGAGGTACAGGACCAGCTCTTCTGAGTGTTGCAGCCCACGAGGGACATGGCCAGTTCTTCCACTCTCATAACCCCAAGACTAGCTCTCTTCCCTGCCATAGAGGGCCAGGGACAAATGAGAGGAAGAGGGTATCCATGCCACCACATAGCAGACAAGAGGCAGGACTGGCTGTCCCACACTCACACTCTCAGGACCAGCTCACCTCTACCCTACCATCATGATCTGCTCTACTGTGCTGCCCAGATGAGGTGCAGGGCCTGCTCTCTCAAATGCTGCAGCAGGTAAGGGGCAAGACAAGCTCTCCTGCTTTCGTGACTGCATTTGGTCCAGCTCTCCTGCCCAACACCTTTGGTGAGGGCAAAATGGAGGAGATCTCTCCCTCACTCATGTCACTGCATTGCAGACAAGTTGTGGGGCCAGCTTTTTCATTCTCACATCTTTGAGAACTGTTTGTCCATGCTACCCTTTCCTCCTCGTCAGAGTCAGCTCTTCTGTGCTGCCCGGGTGAGGTGCAGGGCCCGTTCTCTTGAGTGCTGAAGCTAGTGAGGGGCAGGGCCAGCTCTCCTGCTCTCCTGCTCTCCTGACTCCAGAGCCAGATCTCCAGCCTATTGCATGTAGTGAGGGGGGATGGGAGAGGGGGAGGGTTATCTCTCCCTTGTCCATGACACAGCATGGAAGATAAGTGGTAGGACTAGGTCCCCCAAGCTTCTGTCCTGGGGAGGGGCCTCACCCACAACCCCTGTAATGTTCCCTGAGTACTGTAGATGGCTAGGGTTCAGGGTCATCTCTCCTGCTCTGATGCCCTCAGAGCCAGCTCTCCTGTGATGCCCAGGTTAGGAGTAGGTCCAGTTGTGTACTGCCTCAGACATTAGTATGTCCTCAGGGGCAGCACAAACCAGGGACATCTGTCTGGCCTTTAGTGGTAACAGACTCCTACTACTCCAGGCCTGGCGACCTAAATGTGGCCCCTGGTGGTAGCATAGGCCAGAATTCCACCATGGTCCCATGTGGCATCACTAGCTACTCAAATCAGGATGTTTCTCAATGAGTCTCCAGTTCTGCCTCTCTTCATTGCGCCCACACCCCTCTTTCTTTTATTTCTCCACAATTACTTGCTCCTCTTACAGGTTGCTGGGGTCTCTGGGTGTCTGGGGTTATCTCAGGAGTGGTTCTAATCGCTGCTCGTTCATTATGGAGTAGGGCAGAGGTCATCTCAGACATGATCTGCCCATCTCCTCCAAGCCTGCATGGTACCTGACTGGTCATTGTCTCAGGCTTGCTCCTTGCCTGGCCTGGCTGCCCAAGTGTCCCCATGCAAGGGTTGTCTGTCTCAGGCTCACCCCCACCTGGTGACCCTCAGTGCCAGGCAGTGGGCACAGGGAGAGGAGTTTCTTTTAGTCTCCTGTTTTCTCCTCATCTTGGGAGCCATAGAGGCCTGCCTGAGCTGGACTGGTGGTCGTCTCAGGCTTGCTTTTTCAGGGAATGTCAGGTTACTAATCATTCAGATGTTCACAGGTCAGAACACTAAGTGTAGGCATAGCCTCTCTCCCCTCTGCGACCTACTGACACGTGACAGAGCAGCCACACCTGCAATGCTTCTAGGGCCATGTAGTCAGTTGAATCTATAAAGAAACTGAAGAGGGCTGGCTTTGCTGCATCCTTGTCTCTTTCCACTCATCCGTCCTCCTCCCTCATTTCCTCCCCCTTTCCTCCCCAAGACTTATCGCTCTGCTGTATTAGTCAAAATAAGACTTATGTATTAGTCAAAATAAGACTTAACGGAGTTGAACAACTTTATGGTTGTTCTGAAGGCCTTGATTTTTACCTAAAGCAGATATAATTTGAGAAATATTTTTCTTACAGGAATGTAAATTCTGTAGCCACACAATGTGTGTCTAAATGGCACAGTTCTGGGTGGGTACATCCTTGGGCTGTCTCCTCATTCTATGTCTCTCACTCAGGAGGCAAACACCCCCAGGCTAGTCTGTTATCTCTCCCCAGGGAGCATTTATGTCAAGAGAATACATTCCAGGCCATCTGTCTTGGGTTAAGACTTTCTGTATACAGAACCAAATTTTCCAGAGGTCCTCATTGCAAAAGCCCAGATTGCATTCCCAGTGGGCTGGTGGTGCAGGCTCAGCTGGCTCCCTCACTCCAGCCAGCACAGAGTTTGGAAACTGTTACCTTACATTTCTTTTTCTTGCCAGAGGTGTCTCTTCTTTATTGCACCCAGAGAGGCACACTTGGGAAAACGCACTTCTTCATCATTCCAGACACAATATTTACTAAACGAGCTGAGAAAAATCTGGCAGCAAAAACTGGTCCACACATGCCGGACACACACACACACACACAGACCATTCATCTGTGAAATCCCTCACCAGAGGTCTTGCTACTGAGAATTCTGTTCCTGCTCCACACTGAACACATTTCCTGAGTGGGAGGCTCCTGTGAGCGAGAGAATCTGCTTCAAGTTGTGTTTGGGTCAAAATGTGTTAGAAGTAGGCTTTGATGGTTGTGTTCTAGCAGCTGTTGGGAAATAGAGTGTGCGTGGAGAGCGTTTTACAACCAAAGTGCTCTCCTACCAAGTGACAGAGTGATGTATTTGTATAAAATGAAGCATTACTTTATCATTTATTCACCAAAGGAAAAATGCACAATGCTGTCTTTCTAGCGTCAGAAGTCTTGTCAGAGGCAGCTCATGGCTGTCCATCGCCTGCATTGTAGATGAATAGCCACATTTTCCAGAAAGCAGACTGTTTCTCTGTGATGAGCATCATTACCCATACCCCCATGTCTAGCTAAGTCTTACGAACGCACGCATGAGCCAGGGACTGCAAAATTCTGCAAGGCAAGTGTTGTGGCAGGAGCTTCCGTGCAGCTCATGGGAAGTGTCAAGAGCCATGCACATCAGTTTCACATGGGCTTCAGGTCTTGCAGCCAGTTTCAGCAGGTGAACAACATAGCCTTGAGTGATAAAATCCATGCCCAGGTGGACAGTTCCCATACCTGCATCATACACTCATTGTTGTTGCCTTCAGGTGGCAACTTGACAGACCGTCCTGGAGGAAATACGGGAGCAGCGTGGAGCGAGCATCTCCATGGAGGAAAATGTAGAGAAGAAAGAGAGGCAAAGATCCTTCTTGATCATTGGGACCTAGTTTACGAGGCTGCTGGGGGTCTCTAAAGGCTTAGACCCACTAGTATCTCAAGAGTCTGTGACTATCTTGTATTCCTCTGCAGATGCTGCTCATGGCTGCAGACAGATGTTGCTTGTGGCTTCGGATATGCCTCCTTGTAGATCTCATGGCAAGTGCAGCCATGCACTTATGTATGAGCCCATTGAGTTTATCTCTCTCCCCCACTAGTCTGTGAATCCAGACGCCCTGTAAGGAGCTGTGGGCATCTTTGGGCAGTGACTAGATACGTGTCTAAAGGTTCCACATTGCTCTGAGTCTCCATGTCCCAATGTCCCCAGGACATTTTGAGGTCTCAGGACATGGGAATCTACAAAGGTCCCGAGACTATTTTCTGGTGTCACTGTTCTGGAAGAGGAGACATGTTTGCCCTAGTTTCTAAGTGCATATTTTAACACAATGTGCTCTCCTGCTGGCTCTTAGTCACTCCTTGGCTTAGATTTTTAACACCGTTTTTTAATTTTTGAAACTAGTTATTTAACTAGGGGGTTAATTTGTATCTGGTGTGTGTGTGTGTGTGGGGTTTAGTCCAAGGTGCTCGAAAGAGAAACAAGCCTTTGTCACCAGCTCTGGCACCTGCAGATTTGGCTTTTGTAAAGGCAACATCTGATTCTGGTGTTCCTTAGCATGGGCAGGTATTTGGCTTAGTGGGACAAGCATGGCACTCAGAACATCACTTTTGTGCATCATCAGCTCTGTGGCCTTAGACAGGAGAGCTGGTGGCTCTGGGCTCAGCCTTTTCATTTATGAGACAGGGATGGAAGGAACTTTCTCCTGAAGTCATTGGAAGAATTAAATTGGAAAATATTGGTAAAGTCTTGGAACAAAATAAACCCTTAGGAAATGTGTGTATATCACCCCTGGTCTTCTCCCTTCTTCTCTTTCTTCAGACTCCATTGAGAAGGTGAGGAGAGCACCCATCACTCAATGAATGAATGAATGAGTTTCATTCAGTGAGAGAATGCAGGAACATCTGAGTGGATGAGATGTCACCCACACTATGTATTATTTTGGAGTGCTGAATGGACATGGTGAAGCTTACTTAGGGAATACCCAGAGGTCTGGACACTGTGGCAGACATTTGAAAGGCATTATCCCACTTAATAATCACAAGGATGCTTTAAGTAAGGCTCCATTATCAACTCTGTACAAACGAAGCAAAGGGTCAGTGAGACTGTCAAGGTGTAATGGTGTTGTAAGTAAGAAGTGTTTTTTTTTTTTTCTTTCTTTCTAAGATACCTTGAAACAGAAGGGTACAGATGGGGTGCACGTGAGAGTTATCGAGGTGAACCAATAAAGCACCACTTATCAGATCAAGGCCTCTTTGTCTCTTTATTGACTCTGTGATGCAAAAGAGAAAATATAATTCATCGTGACAAATATGTTGGTCTGACATCGAGTGGGAAGAATGCTGATGGCAGGCATGATGGTTATGTACAAGAATCTGTACCTTGGGGGTAGGATGGTGGAGGTGGGTTTTAAAGCTGCTCTTCCCAGAGAAAAGAAAAAAAACATCTTTTTTTAAAACATCCATCTGATAAAGGAGAGGAGGCTAGCTAGCAGGGGACTGATGGAAGGCAGATGGGGCCCGTGAGGATGCTCACAAGGGGTTAGGAAAGCAAGAATGCTTCTTGTGACATGCAGCAGTGTGCTTGTCATGTTCAGCGTCTTCTCTATGTCACCAGTGGTTCTATTATGACTTGAATTTGTAATGCTCCCCATGGGCTTATTATTTGAATGTTTGGGACCCCATATGCTTGCACTATTTGGTTGATGTTCTGGGAATTTAGAGGGCTGAACTGGAGGAAGTGGGTCACTGAAGGGTAGGTCTTTGGATACTTCCTGTTTGGATCTCTTGGTCATAAAATACACATCTCTCCACTAGGGGCTTCTTCTATCCTAATGTCCTACCCAGGTACATGGGACTAAGGGTCTATAAACTGAATCTTTTCAAATTGGGAGCCAAAGTAACCTGTCCTTTGGGTTTAAGTCCTCCCCTCTGTCTCTGTCTCTCTCTGTCTCTCTCTGTGTCTCTCTCTCTGTCACACACACACACACACACACACACACAGTGTTTTTCAAGGCAGGATTTCTCTATCTGCTTCTGCCTCCTGAGTCCTGGAATTAAAGGCACTTGCCACCAGTGCTCAGTCATCAGATACTTTGTTAGCAAACTAATACAACTTCTGAGGACACCAAACATGTATTTATTTTTATTCTCTGTGTATGAGTGTTTCGCTTGCATGTATACCACATGTGTCCCTGGTCCCTGTGGAAGCCAGAAAAGGGCACCAGATATCCTGGAACTGTTGTTACAAATGGTTGTAAGCATCTCCATGTAGAATAGAACCAATGCATCTAGAAGAGCAGCCAATGTTCTTAATCACTGACCTATCCTGGAAGCTGCCCAAGGATATTTTGTTTGAATTCCACTCCCTTCTCCCTGATACTCAACTGAAGGATGGGGGTTAGCCTTGTGTTGTTGTAACAGAAACCAGGAGGGAGAGTCTGTAACAACAACATCTAGAGTCCCAGGGAAGTGCTCTGGGCCACCACTGGCTTTGGATGGTGAGAGGGAACCCATCTCTATGAGGTCCCATGCCAAGTTGGCCCTGAGTGGCATCTGTCTAAAGGCAGGTCAACATGAGGGTGGGGAACTGTATCAAAAGGGGGGAGGGCAGTGTTCATAGTCATTTTTCCCAGGAAGCATTCTGATTCCTCTGGGTAAGTCTCATGCTTTTCTCATGGTTACCAGAAGAAATAACCTACCTTAGGGTTTATAGCTTCAGCAACTTGTAGGTACTCAATAAATACCCTATCTCACTCCGATCATCTTTCTAGTTGTCTCCAAGGGCAGTACTTCCAGGCTCAGCTCTCATGTGTCCTGAAGGAAACCTCATAAGGGCCAATATCTTGTGTGACCACTGTCACATCCACCATGGCTCTTGCACCCATGTGGATCTAGGATAGAGCACCAGAGATGTTGACCCAGACAAAGCGGTGTGCAGCCTCTCATCCCACCACGTCTGAACAATAAAAACTCTCAGAAGTCATCGTTACTGTGAAATTCTAAAATCATATTTATTCAACCAATTCACAGAAGTGTCGTAACGACCACCAACATGAATCAGTTTGTAGGCATTTACAAGCCAAGGCTGAAAATAAATATCTGTCTGTGTTGAATAGGCATTTAACAAATTACTCAGAAACTCCAAGAATCGAAATTGTTAGAAATTTAAAGTTTGGGATTCAGGCATGATAAGATCACAGTCATGGGAAGAAACTCAATTGATTCCCCCAGAGGTTATTTCCCTCTTAAATCTTTATGTACATGTACTTGCTCAGCACCCCTTACTCTGCATCAGTTAGACTCTAGTAGGGCAATTAGGCAGGGAGAGGGTACCAAGGAAAGGGGTGGGAGGGCAAGGTTTTTCTCTGGTCCCCTGTGGCTGGGCAACCTTTCTGACCAACAACATAATGTGCTGTTCTGAGGTTGGATTCAATTTTCTATGAATTCATAATTCCTTTTAGTAAGACATTTCAAGGTTTATATTGTATCAGACTCATACACACGCAGTAGCATATTTACCAAATAAATACATTTTTGTAGACTCAGGAGATTCATTCTTGGAGACAGCCCAAGAAGCTCAGAAGTCTGCTGTGTGCCAAGAACACACAATCCCCAAGTGCAGCTGGCTCCAGGTAAAGACACTCCAGCTGCACTGACCATTAGGCTACCTCCAGTCAGGTGCAGGTGGAAGGTGATTGCATACAGTGAGACTGTTCTTTCTCTCTGCAGAATGAACCCCAGAGAGGCTCCAGTAGAGCAAGCAGCCTGCCCATCTCAGGCCTTTTCCATGCACTGAGGTTGAGGAGCTGGGAACAAACAGGTTTCTCATACAAGGTTTTAAAATGGTGACATCATTACTCCAGAGATGGGAGGAAGAAAGGGTCTGAGATTGGCTGAACCCAGAACTTTCATATTTAGTCCAGCATCAATGACAGAAGATGATAGAGTGAACAGTATTTAGCAAGTACTTAGGGAAAGGCAGAGACAATGGCAGGCTTGGGCAGACTACGCTGTAGAAACAGCATTGTGGGTGTTACTCAGATATGTTCTAAATGTGTGCAGGCAACTGTGTACAACACTGTCGGTGTTCACTAAGACTCAGATCCAGTGTCTGCTGCTGTCTGACTACTGCACAGAATATGAGAATTCACAAAGGCTTTTCTAAGCTAAGAGATCTGCACGGTTGACCTGCTTCTATATGGTTCAGTCAGTATGGAGCTTAGTGATGTACTGGGTCTTCACCAAGTAAGGACAAGCTAGATGCTTCACTTCCAAATGTTTGTGACTCCCGCTGTGTTCCACGTACTTCTTTCAGGGCTTTGAGAGCTAAAAGCAAATAAGAATAACCTAAGGCATCTGGAGAATTAAAATTTGTTGGGACTAATGACTTCTCTGTTCTTTTAAATCTTACTTCCATATTATAAATATGTATTTATGTACATACCTATATTTTATCAGCTGCTTTTCACCTGGTTATATCTGTTATTTTATACTTATTACTCCAATTCCCTAAACTAACGCCCTGTCACATCACTCTGACTCCATCTTACAGACATTACAACGCACATACAGTAACGCAACAAGGCCCACTCTAGTAACTACGTTTCCTTGGGAACAACTGGCTCCTATATAAGCTTTCTTCTTTCTATTTTCCACCTGTTTTCCTCCAATCGCCTGCCACCCCTTTCCAGCTTAGGGCATCAACAGCTCTTTCTTGGAAGCATATAAGGTTGGAAACCTGGTAGGTAGATTGATCTGCCATCCTCTTCCAGTGGCTCTGACTTGTAAAGCAACTGCGATAACTGCCTCTGTGGTCACATGGCATTATTTACCCATGATTCTTTGACACGTGAACATAAGTTTACGTATTGAGCAGTACCCTGGATTCCTGGTTGCTTCTGATACTGTTGATCCTAACCAGCTTCTAGTTTACTCTCCACCTCTACCCTGTCTCATTCAATCTCTCTTCCCCTCCTGTTCAAGTGAATCGCCCAGGTGCCAAATCTAACTTCCTTTGCCTAAAACTTTTGCTCCATTTCCAGCCTTCTGGAGTGTGTCTGAGAAGGGGTCATCAATATTCCCTCCATGGCTCCTTTGCATCATGGAGAGTGGGTAGTGGTAAGAGCCATCACCCAGCCTTCCCTGATGGCGAGGATGGATGCACTTTTGCCTCCAAAGATGCATGCATTTCACTCAGTGATGTGAGCCATGAATCCAGTCAAACAGTTATTCTTGGGCTCTTGAGGAATCCTTCCAGAGAGTAGAGGCTACCTCCTTGTCCTTTTCCCACGGAGGGGTGGGAGTGGGGGTGGGGCTGGAGTCTAGACCTAAAACCTGTGGGTTGGTTTTCTGCCTTTGCAAATAGAAATAACCTCTTAGCTTCCCTTTTTTTTTTTTTTAAATGACAGCTCATTCTGCTGAGGAAAAGAACCCTCAATATTTATATGTGTTTGTGTCCCACTTCTGCTCTGAAATGTTCAGTGTAAAGGGTCCAGGTAACAGAGGCGCATTTTCACTCCCAGATAAAAGAAGGAAAACATTAAAGCCATCATGATTTCATTCCTGTGATTAATATACACCACCTGCATTCTGAAGCCTCTTGTGTCTGCTGCCCTTGTCTCATTGGACTATTGGGGACTGAGCTTCATAGTGATGAATCTTTCCACAGTATATCTGATAAAAGGGGTGAGACAGTGGCAAAGACCTGTGCTCATTAACAAATTAAAGCTCTATTTCCTCAGTCCTGTGACTCACAGGGTGGAAAAAGTGGGGCTCATCATGGCCTAGCTGCCCTTGCTCCTGGTGTGGCGGGGAGGGGTCTTTTACTGCTCCTACCTGGAAAAGATTACTTTGGGAAAAAAGAAGTCCCTTCCTGTCAGCTTCCATGAGGAAGCACAAAACATTGACAATTTCCCCCTTCCACTTTTCTTCCATTCCCAGTGATTTTGCAAAGAACAACTGTAGACTTAAGACTGGGTTTGAGGAGCCTTTCTCCATCAGGGCATCTTAACTTTTCAAACCACACTCATTCTCTGAGGCCAAGTGATCTCTGGAATTCTATTCGACATTTGCTGAGCCCATGCTGTGGACCAGATGCAGTGCTTTGGATACACTGGTTACATCCTTAGAGAAGGACCAGTATCCTGGGACACATCAGTTACTCTTCTTGTCTTAGGGAGGTGGTTGGGGTACTGTTTGCATCCAGTCATGGTTTTTAGGGTACCTTGGGAAGGTAGACAGTGGTTCTTGGAGTGTGGCTCCACCTTTGGGGTATGCCTGTCAACGACCAGGAAGTACCAGTTCACATATTCTGCTTGCTGACTCCATCCCGTGTCTCATTCCTTGATGGTCTGGTCTCTTCAGGGATGGATGTTCTATAACTCACTCAGCCCTCCATCCCCCACCCTGGCATCCTTGACTGGACCTGATCTCCAGCCCCAGAGCAAACTGCCTTCTTGTCCTGCATGAACAAACCTGCGAAGGAAAGTCCTGCTTCCAGATTACTCTCTATCACTTTCTGTGTTGTTCTATAGGAGGCTATTGTAACAGACTGGTGTGAAGGGAAACAGAAAATTGCCTATGTCTCGGCAAAGAAGTCTCAGCTGGGACTTTATACAGAGAGGCCAGGCTGCAAAAGAAAAACCACTCTATTTGCTTTCCTTGTGCTTCTCATGGGGAGATAACTGCCATGTCCTATATTTTCTTTTCTGTTCTCCCCCTTTCTTCTACTATAAAAAGGCAGATTCTAATGTCACAGAGATGTGCATGCTCAACATGGTCTCTGAGCTGGTCTCAGGCTCCCTTTGGAGAACTTAGCAGGCTCAGTGAAGAGGCTGTCAGGAACGACATGTTTCTGAGAAGAGCGGGGCTGGGTTTGTTGAAACTCAATATGACTGGTTCTCCTGGCTTACGTGCTGTTCCTCTTATGCCCTGACCTCTGACCTTGAGATCTTAATATGAGGCTAGATTTAGGTCACAGGCACAATGATTGACAAAACATAAGGAGTCCCGGCTGAAGGTTTATGGTGCTTACATTATAGATCTTATGCCATAAATGAAAGGAAAGTGTTGGGAACCTGGTACCTACGTGGACCACAGGAATGAGATTCCCACTGTAGATGAAGCTGCAGCTTTGGCTTTTTTTTTTTTTTTTTTTTTAAATCTCTTTCTCCTCCTTTTAGCAACATGGGTTACCATCCTTCTAAGAGAAACAATTCATTCCCCATCCAATTTAATGTCTAAATTGTGATGTCATTTGCCATTCTCGCTACAAATGAACAGTGCTGCAGTAACCTGGGAACGTCCTTGCATGATCCTGTTCTCCAGGATGTATGCAGTGAGCAAAGCGCCTCCTAGTGGTCAGGACTCATTGCTGCAGCTCTACAGCTCTCACATAAAACCTGGCTTTGAAGGAGGCTGTTCAGGGGGCAGGAACTGAGCAGGTGTCCTCCCTAGGGCTGGTCAATACAACCTTCCTAGGCAGCGTCCCTCTGGAGAAAGGGTACAAGGGGAGGAATCATCTCACACCCGAGCAGAGGAGGGGAACTGGAAATGAGACCATGTTCTTTGAAATTATTGCTTCAGGGGTGTGAACTGGAGCCTGGCTCTGCTTCTCTCTTCTTAACTGCAGTATGGGCTGGTTATTTTCTCTTGTTTGTTAGTATCGGCTCCTCCAAGTGCCAGCAGAGACAGCTCTCAAACCCTGGCCTTCCTGAGCCAAAACTTGCTGAAGCCTCACTTGTAGAGTTCGCCTTACTGGTTTCCAGGCTGCTGTTTCTGTCCTGTGGATCACCCAGCCAGAGAACTGGAGCTCTGAGACTTGGTGGCCAAACTTCTGCAGAGCCCCTCAGAGCTCAGTCCTTCATGTATGAACCTTGCATCGGGCTGGCCAGACCCTGGGCATTGGTGGTAAGCCCCATGAACCCACTGTCCATAACCTTCCTGGTCTGCCTGTCTGCAGCTCCTATTTGAGGACTACCTCTGTCTTAGCGTCACCAACTCTCAGCTATCAGCCAATTTCTCCATAAAGGGAAAGGCTTTCCTCTATACGTGACCTGAGCCATGGTTACTAAGGAGCATTTAGAAGCACGCTGCTCACTTCCCTGGAGCTCTCTCTGTTCATGGCGACCCTTCAGCACCCCCAGGATCATCCCTACCATGTGACTTAAACTAGGTGACAACAAAGCAACTATTCTACCCTTAAACTTCTCCCTTGCCCTGACAGTCCTAACCGCTTGTGGACATCCCGTGACACTGCAAGAGCAGGGGACTTTCATGGGCAAGGCGACCATGAAAGGTCATCCTCCCTCCCCTGTTCTTTGCTTAGAATCAAGCACACATGGGTGCTCGGTGGTGGGAACTTGCTGACTTTGTGGAACATAGGTGCAAACAGAGACTCCCATCTGCCGAGTGACTCAACACAATCACTCTCTGGCATGCTCATGGAGGGAACTCCTATCTCTCTTGGTTAGCACGGGACAAAGTCACCCTTAGTTCCTAATCTGTAGCTCCCATAAAGCCAACTCCCCCTTCCCAACCAGTGTCAGGAGGAAGCTAATGCAGACTAAATGTATAAAGTAAAACAAATAAAGACAGGCAAGTGAAGGTCCTGGAGTTGACTTCGGAAACTTACGCTGCTCTTTTCCTTTGCCTCCAGCTGGACAACCGAATGTGGTGACATGAAAATTAAACCGTGCCAAGGGCTTTGGCTTGTCAACCTCGATAAATGTCTGGCACAGACAGAGAAGCCTGCAACATCACAACCTGCCCGAGCACATTGTAGGAGGCTTCTGGGATCCCCCAGAGGTCACACGTTATGTGAACACTACCTACTTTTTTTTTTTTTTTTTTTTTAAAGAATTGGACTTACTCCCTCACTTTTATTTATTTATTTATTTTTTTGCAAAGCTTATCTGGTTAATTTAAATGGGGGAGATGATTAAGAAAAAGCACTCTTTTCTTTGCAGCTAATATTGAGTCATAGAGGCAAGGAGGCTGTTAATTTTGAAGCGTTGCTGGGTAGGGCTTTCTGCTGATTGTGTTGCTATTGATTCGACCAGCCACAAGTCTTTAGGATCATTTTTAGAGCAAAGACATGAACAGGGCTGAAATGAAAATCAGTCCCAGATAATGAACACTCCTGCTTAGAAATCATTATGGATTGAGCCCTGCTGGGAAGGTGCTAAGCCTGGGGAGTTAGCGCTTGAGGAGCGAGTCCCTGTGCTCAGTGATTAGCCAGTTCTCTGGGTCCAGGCATCCAACCCCTAGGAATATTTGTCTGATTTCTTCAATTCAAAAATAACAAGTGGGATTTTGGTTGCTCATTTACTTGTGTTTCTTTTGCGTTTTCTCCAGTCTCCTGTGAACTTCGAAGAGAACGTTAATGAAAGAGCCCAGAGTTTTCCAGCTGTTCAATTCAAGGCAATGACCACCAGGGAGCTCTTGGGTGTTTTCTTCTAGGGAATGGGTGAGGGGCTGGCTGCTTTCTATGTATTGAGGATGAGAGCCTCACATGGATCTGCCTGGTGGCTAGTTTTCTAGATGTCTAGCAAGCTAAGTTTTGAGTAGAAAATGAGAAATCAGAGAGTAAAAAGTTTATGTCATGCAAATCCAATGAATTCAAATAGCCTCCTTTTCCCCCCTTCAGTCTCATAGATCAGTTTTACTGGGAAGTTGATGGAGAGACCAATTGGAATGTTCCTTTGCTTGGGTATTGTCTGCATCTGTTTCCATGGCATGAGGCAGGGTATAGAAGAGTAACATTGAGAACAAATGGCCTGCAAAACCCTAAGGCTTTCCTCTCTGGATCTTTCCAGATAGTTCTATCTCTGATACATGGGAAGGAGGAGCTGTTTTTCTAGCAGTGGTTATCTCCATGGAGACTTGGTGGGTGTCCCTTGAGACATACTCTCTTGTTCATGCCAGAGAATTTAGTCTAAACTATGAGTGGTAGGGATAAGTGATTAATTCAATAAAGGTCTCACAGCAATCACATTTCTTTGTACCTATGTGACTCGGGGCCTCAGTCAGACTTACAGAATTTGCTTAAATCTATTTGAATTCACTCAGGATTCCTTGAGACACTTCTCCAATGGGTTTAATGGCTTTTCCCCACTGGGGCAGCCCACTGGCATCCTCCTGCTTCTGAGTTATCTGAGACTGGCAACCTGCCTATTTTCAAGCTCTGAATAGCAGACCCAGGTTGTCCATTTGGCAAGAAAAGCAATGGACTAGTCTATGGCCATACCAGTCAGCTTATTCTCTTGGGGGCTGAGTCTGCCTTTGCTTGGTTGCCCACCTCTTCCCAGAGGTCACATGGTGTCCAGGTCATCTGGGAACTTTGGTTTCAAAATACCATCCTCCTGACACTGGAAAATGCTAGTGTGATTAGCGGCTTGCATTCCTGGTCAGAGTAGCTGGTGGGAGGCCTGTGCCGTGACCCTACCACTCACCTGGATACCTGCTGAAGCTTGCTGTTTTATAACCACTCCCTCCTTGATCTTACCCAAGGTTAGGTGAGTGTTGGGAACAAGATAAAAGTCTGTCATCCCAGCAGCATCACTAAGATGACACGATTTTGGAGGTGGCATGCAGAGTGACCTTGTGTCATGACAGAGGAGGGGAAGGCTTTAGTTTGTGTCGCCATTATTTCTCTGTAAATGAGTCCAGTCACCAAATGCCTCCAGAATGGATACCTCTTGGCTGCTTTACCCCAAGGTTTCCCAGCTTTCATCTGCTTACCCCACACCACAAAACATAAAGGTAATCTAACACTCCAAACAGCTCCCCCAACCACAAATGAGTAATGCAGCCATAAGAGGCAACCCAGGGTGACATGGGAACAGCTGTCCACCAATCGGCACTAAAAAGTCAGAGCAGGAAAAAAATGCTCTCATAAACTCTAGACTTAAGCATTTGCAATCAAAATCAAATTCAAAAAGGATTGGTTTTAAACATGTGAACTGTTCCCTTTACTGACATAATTTTGGGAGAATTCAGTAGCTCCTAAATGCTTGACTGAAGAATGTCTTATTATTTAAATAATAGGATTGTAAAGTCTAACCCTTTCTGTAGATTTTCCCCCTTGTAAATGTGCAGAAATGGCCTGACAGAAAAGGGGGGATTTGATTTTGGGGTAGTTCACAGGAGATGAGTCTATTTCATTTCAATGAATATAAAATCTTGAGTTTCTTCCAAGAAACAAAAATTAGGGCACTGGTTGGATTGGTAAACGTGTCCCTGTTCTTCCAGTGGCGTCTGCCGCTTCATTCTCCTTTCCCCTGTGTAATTTCCATGCCTGTTTGTGTCCCTTCTATAACTTTTGAGTCCTCTGTGGCAGAAGGTCTGTCTCATTCTGCTTCATCCCATTCCTACTGCTGCTGATAGTTAGCTTAGCACATAGTAGGTGCTCAGAACTACATGCTAACATGAACATAAGTAGAAGCATGGACCAGGAGCAGAGGGTAGTCTGTACTGTGGAATGTCTCTGAGCAGGACACTGACTCTGAGCCTCAGCTTACCCATCACAGAACATGTCCCCACGAACCAATTTCTCAAATACTTCACAGGGTTATCCTAAGGCTCAAGAAAGGGAAGGTATGCACAAAACACTCCAAGAGATGGAAAAACAACCTAGGGTAGAAGGTTGCAAAGACCTGGTGTGGGTCCTCAATGCCTGGAAGGTGAGCAGAGCACTACTGGACATTGGCTGAATGTTCTGTTAAGATAACGCAAGGAAGATTCAACATTCAGTTGAATCTGAACGCTATGTGATGAGAGATCAGCTGTGGACCTGGGTCAAGCCAATTCAGGATGGGCATGAGGCAGAGTGGGATGATGACCTGTACAGAGTGAGAACAAAGAGGAGCTCAAGGTGTTTGGAACAAACACGTCCTCAAAGCCTTGTGAAACTCTTATAATGGCCTTAATTCTTGCCTGCTATTCTCTAGGCCACAAAAGATTGTCCACCAGTTACTATAGCAACAATTCTCACGAAGTGCCCATGTTAGAATGGAGATGGAAAAGTCTTTCTTATTAAAATACGAAGAAAGAACAAGAAATTAGGGTTTTGATATATTTGCCCTCTATTCAAAGCATACTTCTTTTTATGAGAAGAAGAAAGAAGCAGCTGTTATTATTACACATATACTTTGAATTCCTAGTAGTTAAATTTCCCAGCTAACATCTCAGTCTGGTAGAGCCTATATTTATTCAACTACATCAGAAATGATGTTATGTCCTAAAACGAAAACAGTAACGTAGGAGATAAGGGACCACAGGCTGGGTGATGACAGCCTTGTCAACCTTTAGGGATACCCTTAGATGGGAGAATCCAGCTATATCAAACCCAAAGCAGATCTTTATCAATCCTAAAGCCTTGTTGGGTCATCCCATCAATCCTTTCTTTGGCTCCTAGTGACATCCATGCCCAAGTTGTCACTTGAAGAGTGCCTGAATGAAGTGCTTCCTGGACCCTGTGGTTCTGCCATGATTGTAGCCCTGGGTAGGGCGGCTACATAGGCTTAGGCATTGCCTGGGCAGGTTGGAAAGCTAATCAGCAAGCCCTATGATGAGGACACACTCTACTTATGGTCAGAGATCATAAGTAACTAACTCTTGGTTTAAAACTTGCTATACAGCTTATTTAAATAGTCTCAGAAGAAGTAAAAAGAAAGGCTCTCTGAGCTTGGAAGTTTGTGTGTGGGGGGGGTGTGTGTGTGTATACATGTGTGTGTGCACACGCATGGGTGCACATGGGTGTCCAAGCGCATGTCCACACCCATGTGTGCATATACACGTACACTATGGGCCTTTCCATGGAAACTCAATTCTGCCTCAACAAAGGCTTTCTTCTCAATTCTTAAGCCCTAAGATCTTAGGTATATGAGTGAGATTCTACTGCCTTCTCTGTTTAAAGCAGCCTGGAGACCCAGCATAGAGAGGACCTGCTGGTGTAGGTGGAGAAAGGCTATTTAGTCAAGTACATACACAGTGAGTTATAACCCAAGGAGTTTGAAAACACTGAGTCTAGGGGTGGCAAGTGACACAAAGGGGGCGCTCCTCCCCTGCAGAAAAGAGCAAGGTGTTGAGAACTCTGCAGGTTGGGTGACAGGATTCTAGGTGAGCCCAGAGCAAAAAGAAGTGAGGGCTACAGGACAATGTACCCACCCTGCAGTCCCCACTGGTGGTGACAGTGGGCTGACATGGGACAGAACTGCCCCATGGTTGGGACATAGGCAGTGCCCAAAGCATAGAGGGCAGATTTGAGGAAGTTGATGGCCATCCCAGACCTGTCATAGAAACCAGAGGCAAGTGTGACAGGCTTGGGCATACATTGGGTTGGGTTTTACAAAAGGGGCACATGGGCTGGTCAGCAGACCTATGGGCACTAGTAGGGGAGGGTGGAATCATCCCACTCCAGTTGGGCTTGCCTGGTGCCACTCTGCCCATGTCTGACTCTGCCCATCCCTTCCTCTTCCTCCTCTTCGCTGTCATCAGAGCCACTGCTGCTGGAGCTCCCGGCTTCCTCTGCTTCCTCTTCTTCCTCTCCATCAGTCTCATCTTCCCCATGCCCTGGTCCTTCGTGTTTCTGAACACCAAGGAGAGAAAAGACGTATGTATCAAGGACTCAGCAGGGACCACGTGGGAGCTGAGAGCAGCGAACACTAAGGAGTCTTGGGATTCATTTCACTTAGAGCTAAACCCCTCACCCTGCCCAGAGATAGTATCTCTGTAAAAGAGGAAACTTGGAAAGTCAGATAAAGGCATAAAAGAGCAGCACATAGTCAAGGAAACACATTAGTGTCAATGACAGATGGGCATTTAGACCAGCAGCATCATTTACTGCATCTTTCAGATCCTTTAAATGGAAATTTCAGGTTCTTAACTATTTGTTTCCCAGGGGCAGAATCATGCTTAATCTTGGACACCTTTCCACGCGGGAACATTGTGTTGCAGGAGACAGCAGATCTTCTAAGCCAAGGTGCTGTCATTCTAAACCATTCTTTTGCAAAAGCCAATGTTTAGGCCCTCACTTTCCCTCCCTGCCCCCCTTTTGCCATGATTTGTGAGTTCAAACTGCACCCCACCCTTTCCAGTTCCATTCTCCTTTCTTCCAGCTTTGCAAGTGATTCCAGTGATATCCCTTTTCTGGATTTACGTTTTGAGTTGAAAAATCAGGTCATGAGAGATATGTTGTCTTGCGAGGCTACACATCTTTCTAGATGGACTTCTGTCTAACCCTGTTATCTCCAAACGGTGCTCTTTCTACAAGGCCCCCCTTACTGTAGCTTGCTGTGATGATCATTGTTTCTATGTATGGCCAGCCCCCCCCCCATGCTCTACCCACTGCAGCCTCAGCAAGAGGTCAGCCTTTTTGAGGCACACTACTGTCTGCTCCTCAGCTCACTCTTGCTTCTCACACTTTAAGCTCAGCTCTTTGGGGATGGGAGTGCTCACCACCAGCATCCTTAGATGAGCCATGCTGGGTGTGAAACCGGAGCAGCAGATGAGCAGCTGTTAAAAAGGGAACCAGACAGCAGTGATCATCTTTACTATCTGTCTATGATTTTTCCTGATGGTTCTCTGGTCTTCTATATTAAGCACCCGTGGGCAAAAGGAAGGATGGGCAGATATGTAGATTAGGGCCCTCGCATGGTTAGAGATGGTTTCTGGGGGCTATTGGACAACTGAAATCAAGTGAACCCCAGAGTTGTGCTATCTTGAGTTTGAATGCTGGTTGTATGTATTTGAACATGTTACAACTCCTCTCTCAGTTCCCACGTTGGTAGATGAGGATGATTTCCCAATTCACAGGGTGCTGGTGTATCCAGAACATCTGGCACAGGGTCTGGCTTACAGGGAGCTTATTAAATGGCAGGTGTTGTTGTCGTATTTTTGTTTTTAACTTATTCCGAGCCTTTAAGTGAGCTCCATAGGCCATCTAATTTGCACTGTTAGCTAATCAAGAGTTCAATATTGAATTCCTGAGTGTTAGTCAGCTCTGAAGTACAGTGGGAGTGAGGTACAGACACAGAATGACTGCTTGCTATAAGGAAATTCTAGTTCTGTTCGTGGGGGTAAGAGTGATTCACACATTTCAATTAGAGAACACAGTTCACGGTAAAGTATGGCTTGTTCCTGTCAAGAGGACTAAAGCACCGCAGAGATGGGAGAATCGCTGGAAATGGACTCATTAGATTAGGAGTCTGGATCCTGGATTGAGGGAGAGGAAGAGCCAAGTTGATTAGCCAGAGGAGCATCCCACTCAGAGCTCCCATCCCAGAGACTCACCTCCATAGGGTTGACCGTGATAGTCAGTGCAGAATCATCCCAATCCATTTCAGCCTCCTTGGCAGCCTCAGCCTCTTGGATAAAATGCTGGTGGGCAATTCGGACTCGGTACACACCCATGGCCACAACAAACACCAGCATGCACACGGAGATAATGATGACCACAGTGGCGATGCTCGGGACCACTGAAGGGAGAAAGGAACCCAAACAACTTGACAATCAAAGATACAGCTCATGCTTCTGAAATACAAAACATCTATGTTCACAATACAAACTTTCCTCCCAATTCCCAGCAGTTGGGTTCTGGGTCCTTAAGTCTGGGATAGACTTTCATCAAATGTGGATCAACAGTTCTACTCACTCTGCTATGTAATTGTGGAGAGTAAGGGAGATTATCTCTGTGAGCTTCTCAATAGGTGCATAGCAGGCATTCAGTAAGTGGAGATTCTCTTTTACCCATGGCTTTTCTCCTCAAATTAAATGGAAGTTCCCAATGAAACTCAGGCACTACAAAGTCTTGTAGGAACACAAGTGCCATCAGATATCTGGTGACACTATATGGCAAGTGTTCAAACAAAAGCATGGGCAGAGGACTTTTGAATATGGTGAATACATGAGGGGTTCATGGGAAGCTTCTGAGTTGGGCCTTAAATGACTAGCATAATTTTTCCCATCTCTTTGTACTAATCTCTGTCGTTATTGATTGTATGAAATTTCTTGCTTAGTTGACTGACTCCCTATTGGAATCAAGAGTGTCCAGAGAAAGGGTTTGTAGCTTCTCTGTGGTAGGATTCCCTTCCTCTGAGCACCTTCGGATCCTATAATATAACTATCTGTTCAGTGGCTACTATTGGGTTCAGTGTCTGAAATGCCATTGGGCTATCCTACCTGAGTTGCGCTGGATACTACTCCGGGTCTCAGGGTGATGGACAGACTGGAGGAAGGGCGGCTGCACGATAAGGTGGTTGACATGTTCCTTATCCGAGACTCTCACTTCATGGAGGACACTGACCTGGCAAGAGCAAGGAGGGGTGCAAGCAGGCATTTGTGATAGTTCTCTGAATGGATGACGAAATGGGCAGGTGGGTCAGGCTTCCCCGATGATGGCAGGACATACTCACCTCCAGGTTGAACTCATTGCTAGTGTAACGCCCGTTGAGTTCTGAACACTTGATCCGGAACCTCCGGGTCTCAAGGGAAGTGGGGTGCCAGTTTCGGTAACGGAGGTGGTGCAGCACTTGCTCGTAGCGGCTCATGGACCCCACACCTGTACCAAGAGACCACAACTACTGCCAGGAGGCAAAAGAGGAGGGGGAAGCCGGGCAGTGGTGGTGCACGCCTTTAATCCCAGCACTTGGGAGGCAGAGTCAGGTGGATTTCTGAGTTTGAGGCCAGCCTGGTCTACAGAGTGAGTTCCAGGACAGCCAGGGCTGCACAGAGAAACCCTGTCTCAAAAAACAAACAAACAAACAAACAAACAAACAAACACAAAAAAAGAGGAGGGGGAACTGAAGATACGGGGGACACACTTGTGCCATAGGGCTTCTGAATCCAAGGGTAAAAGTCAGAATGCTTATGTATAGAACAAGTGGAAGTGTAAGTTCCTAAAACTTAAACCAATCCAAAGAATTTTCATGTAGACTAGTCTATCTACAGATTCCCCAGGAGCAAGGATATGGGGGCAATTTACCCACAGGCTGGAGTCACTCTAGAAAGTAAAGTCTAGGAACATAAAATTTTCCACTTGACCCCTAGGACTACATAATGCACCCCACCCCCAGCTGCTGCCATACTCAGTATCCCCTGGACAAGGCTGTTCTGAGAGAACATCACTGAGCAGAGGGGCTTTGTGGGTGGTCTTACCATAGATGGAGTAGCCAGCAGTCGAGTTGGTGGCATCAAGGTGTCGTTGGTGGAGCTCACTGTGGTTGAGCTCCAAGCACTCTTGTCTTGGATCCAAGTCCCCTCCAAGCACCAAAATGTCACAGAAATCTAAGTTGTGTAGCATTTCTTCCAAGACTGCTGATTTGGGGGCTGTCATAAAAAAACGATGCAGGAAAAAATACCAGCATAAAAATCTCTAACTCATCACAACACCTCCTCTGCTATTGCTTGCAAATCCAGGTGGGTCGGGAGAAGGAGGTGTATAACCGACCGCCATGCCCACTGCCCATCAGGCCATCTTTAAGGTGGCATGAATTAGTGGGGGGAGAGTATGCAACTCAAACCCACTCTGCCACTGAGAAGCCACATACGACTCAGTTTCCTCATCTGCAGGAACATTATAGGCCAGAGCCATAACTTGTATTTGGGGAGAGCTAAGTGGTTCTTTATTAGCTTCTTAGAGCTTCTCCCATGTGGATAGTGTGTGCGTGTGCATGTGTGTGCGTGCGCGCGTGTGCGCATGTGTGCATGCTTGTGCATGTACATGTGCAGATATGTGTGTGAATGCATGTGTGTGTGCACATGAGAGTGTGCGTGTATGTGCGTGCATGCATGTGTGTGTGTGTATGTGTGTGTGTGTGAATGTGTGTGTGTGAATGTGTGTGGGTGTGTATGTCTGTCTGTCTGTCTGTCCAGGAGGCTCTGAGGTTCTTAATGGAAGGAGCTTCTTTAGAGTCTGGCAAAGAAACTGCCATGAGCAGTGGCCACTATGCTTTGCCCAAATAAAGATGGATTATTTACTAACCATTCGTCAATGGAGTCAACAAGATATAAGCAAAAGGTAATTCATAATTGGTGAATTCAAGTAACTTAATTAGTTCATATGTTTCCAGAGGAGCACTGTAGCAAGCCTGTCAGACTAGTGGTCTTTGCCCGATTTTATGACTCCAAATTTCTCAAGGGAATAATCAATGTATTGGGATGTCAGACAGTTTGGCAGTCTTAAATGAAAACCCCAGTTTAAGACAAAGGTGATTGTTACTTGTGGAATGTGTGCTGTGTGCTAGGCACAGTGGAAACATAATAGACGCTAGTATCATCACGGGGGAAATAGCTGATCAAAGAAGTGGACAGAGTTGCTCAAAGTCACAGAGAGTAACGGGAGGCATAGGATAGAGCATGTTGTTCTGACCCCATAGTTTGGAGAAGTGTAACCCCCAAGGCTGTGTCTTTAAATACTATTAGTATCTATAAAAATACAAATGTTTAAAAAGACATTCAAAGGACAAGATAATTATTTTAATTTGAAAATATTCAGTGGTGCCCGGAATAGTTCTGTTCTCATTAACTATATATTATTAGAGTTTTCACATGCCTAAATTTTTACTGTGACGGTTCTATGTGCCACTAACAGTATATAAAAATAGCCTACACTAATACTGAGGTCAACCGTTGGTAGTGAATGTGTAACTTCAAATCCCTTCCAGGTGTTTTCTAGCTTCCTGTCGGGTGAAGTTAGGTCATCTTCTTCATGATATGGCTGACAGAGTCACACGAGGCAGGAGCATGTCCTGTCTGCTATCACATGCCTTTTTTCCTATGGCATTATCTCCCACCCCTACTTTCCTGGATCCACCGTGTTGAAGAGACTGCTGCCTTAGGTACTCAGAGGGGAATCATCTAAGGCTGAGCCCTCTAGAAGAGACAGAGCTGCTGTTCTGGTTTATCAGATAGGTAGTTACCACTAAGAGCTAAAAACTACCGTGAGCTCCTGGGCCAGCAACTGGTCATCCAGAGATTAGGAGATGACCTCAGCCTGGGGGTCAGAGGTAGTGCTGAATGAAAACATACTTGCGAAACATCAATAATGGGGGTCAGAGAGGAGACAGATACAAAAGAGCTAAGTAGCACAGAAGCATGAAAGCATGCATGCACGGGGGTGTTGAGTGTGTTCGTGTGTGCCCCTGCATCAATATGGAAAAGTGTGAGTATGTGTGCATATGTGTCAGTGGGGGGAGAGGAGGCAGAAGATGACCCTGGAGCCTGTCACTAACTGTGGCTTGGTAGCAAGCTCAGTTAGCCTCCTCATTCAAGACTCTCGTAAAAATGACTATTTCAACAGTAAGGGCAGAAATTTAAAACTAGTACTAATAGCTCCCGGGCACTGGGCTATGTGCTCTGCGTGCATCTCTCATAAATAGAAAGTAAAACGTGGACCCAGTTAACTGCTTTCTCTCGAATTGCCTGTGTGCGGGTGTCAGCTGCAGCAAAACTCCCCTGCTCCTGGGATTCGACCAGTGGAATCAGCAGGCCTCCCCTTTTCGGTCCAATTTTAGCCACAAATGAGGACAACAGAGGAGAGAAGGTCACGTGACTTAATGCACCTTGGCATATAACTCGGAAGCCACCTTGGCTGGCCAGGTGTGAAATACCAACTATTTTTAGGTGCCCAGGAGGTCTGTCCCTTGAGAACCTAATCACTGGGGACCAGTGTGGTTTAAGGTGGCAGGTAATTGGGATGATTGTACAAGCAGCTCTTTGGGGACTCAGGTCTACTGGTACCAACATATCATTAGCAGTAGCTTTGGACTGGGGGTGTGGGGGGGAAGGGAGCTGAAATTGTGCTTTTGGAAGAGGCTTCGAAGCATGGCACTCAAACACGCATTGCCCTGTAATGCCAAGTCCCTCAGAGTCGCAGAAGAAAGGCATCCCTCCCTTCCTGTCTGCAGACTTCCCTCTCTGTTGGCTTCTTTACTGCCCACAGCATATGCTCTTGCTTTCTGTGTAACCGTGGGCTTCTCCCCAGCAGAGAATAGAAACTAATCCTTCCCTCAGCAAAAGTCCTAATAATGAAACTGGTGGGAATAACGACCTGGAAGTCTCCCGCCCAGAGCTTAGTCATATTGGCACGTGAGACCCAGCCTCCTGCTCTGTAAGTGGGAATGCAAAGCTGGATTCTATCCTTTGAACACCTCTAGCTTTTCTTCTAATGATCAGAAAAATACACACATATTTTTTGTAGTCACAAAAAAAAGGGAAAGGAAGCAGAAACAAATCATCTCCGTGATTCTCGGAGAACACTGCGGTTAGTATCCAGCACCTCTTCTTCTGGGTATCTCTTCCTTACACGGCCCTGATCATGCTACATGGATACCGCCAAGTGTGCACGTCACTTCGTTTCACTTACCATGTAGCATAGTGTCTTTCTTCCTGCTTCCTGCCACTAACATGGCTGTGCTACACTTTGAGCTATCTGTCCTTCCTCCTGCTGATCATCTGAATTCTTCTAGCTTTGTTTGGCTTTTCCTACTATGTATCATTTTGCCACTGGTGAGCAGTGTGGTTGGTTGTCCTGAAGTATCGTTTTACTTGTCTGTAAGGGGTTAATATCCACCTGCCCTATGGCCCCGTACTTACCTGTGCCTGTGGCTCTCATGTCCCCAGGGGCTTCAGACTTGGCAAAGGTGCTAACAATTTTGATGTCAGGGAAGAGAGTCACTCCTCTGGCACTTTCAAACTGGGCAGCAGGTCTCCAGAAACGCTCTGTTCCCTGGAGGGTGATCTGGGGCTCGATGGCCTGCAGGACCATGATGTAGGCATCCACATCTGGGATGCTGATGCACACGTCTTCCCCAAAGCACCTGGGAAGACATCTGCAGTCATGGTCTGGATCAGCTGATCGCTTAAGCCATCCACCCTAGAGTCAAGGGTAAGGGACTGCCCCCTCCAGCCCTTGCCAGTTGTCCCAACTGTTAGGAGTCTCTGAGGACGTCAGCAGACCGTCACATTTAAAGCCACATTACCATTCTAACCACTAACAATGCAGAGACTTAAAAGATTGGCTCCTGGGAGGGATGGGACTTTTCTATACTAGCAACAAGTAACTGTTAAAGCTTTCATTATCTTTTAGCAAAGTAATCAATGGCCGCATTAATTAGGAAGCAACGGCTTGCTTTTGTGCATTAGTATTTGGTAAGGGAATTGCAGTCTGGTTGGCTCTAGTCATCTTACTAAATGAGACCCCAGGGCTAAATTCTCCTGCTGTGGCATACGTATGTGTTCTGTCTCTGTGGGGACAGCATAGGAGTACACCTTTTCTGTGGGCGAGAGCAGAAGGCAGCTGTCACTCTATTACCTCACCCTAGTGCACTGCCACGTGAAAGTCTGGGAGTCAGAAATGATAGTACAAGAACCAAGGCTGGGAAGTAAGATAGATGAGGGTCCATGCCCTGTTAGGCTACTTCTTATCTATACAATAGGGAGAGCAGTACTCACCGTACGTTAGTAATAATTAGTTATAAAGACCCCCAAAAAACCCTGCTGTGCAGAGCCTGCATCATGGTTTGAGTCCAACCTTTCTCACTAGACTCACTGAAGCCTACATGTCATCGATACTCTGTTATCATGGACTCCAAAGACTTGGCCAAACATAGTGAGCCCTGCCTAGACCAACTGTGTGCTCTAGGGATTGGTGCTAGAGCTCCAAAGAGACAGCCATCATCATGAATGCTGTGCGAAGGTCCCCATGGAAGAAGAGAGGGCCCTTTGTGTAAGTCTCCTGTAGAGATAGATTTTTCTTCTCTTCATGCTCAAGGTGAGATGCTGAGATCTGTCTGCCATTGCAGGTTCCCAGGCCAGCTTCCTGTCTCCCTTGCCATCACCTTCTTGTGGTCTTTGCCATGTCTCCCCAGTGGGTTCCTCTCTTCTTATATTCTCCTTGCAGACCTGGATGGCAGGTCTCAGAGATGGGCACTGGGCAGTGTCTCCCCTCTTCTTTGCTGTACTTTGGAGCTGACTGAGAGGTGTCTACATCTAACCTTGGGCCTCTGGAGTGGGAATGCTCTTTGTAAACACTCCACTGAGTATTGCTACCCAAGGGGGAATCTCTGCCAGACCCAGAAATGTAGCAGTCAGCAGACTCATCCTCCCCACCCTTGTTTTTTTCTCCTGAGTTCTTCTATCCTGGGTGGTCACTGATTCCATTTCTACCTCCCGGGAGTCTCTCTGGGGTTCCCCGCCTAGCAGTCATCTCAGGTAGCTGCCATGTCTGGGAAGTGATTCCTGAAGACTAAAAGTGAGCTCTCCAAAACTTTCAGTAATCTCACTTCATAGCTGAACTCTGCTCCCCGGGGACAAGAACCATGCCTTGTCTTCGCCTGGCATTCTTGTAATATTTTGGATTTCTACAAGTAAAGTTGGTTAATTTGACTGAATTTAATAAATATTTGTCAAGTGTCTACCATGCATCTAGCTGCTGGAGAATTTATAAAAAACAGGACTGTCTAGGCACCAGATTAGATAAAACACAGAAAGCTGGGTTTGAATTGGTGACATAAGATAACATTCCTCTTAAGAAAGCAAAAGCATAGGTCCCTGAGCATCCTCTGGTGGACAGCAGAGTTGAGGAATGTTGAGTAAGAGAAGCCCTACATGCAAAGCAACAATTTAAAGGGACCACTGTTGCCTCCTCAGCTGGGCCTAGGCTGAGTGGCTTTCACTCACTGGACTTTGGAAGAGAGTCTGAGGCGCCGGACTCCTGCTGTTGGGAACTGCCGGGAGTTGATGTAGGAGACTTTCTGGAGGGCTTGGTTGATGTTCCCAATGTCATCGCCTTCCATCACGAGGATGGACTGTGAAGGGTTGAAGTGATACTGGAAGACAGAAGTGGGCATCGTGAGGAATATAGTCAATGGTGGGCATGCCCCGCTGAAAACTGTCAAACTCCACAAAGCGGCCACTAATGCTACCAAAATTGTTCCCAGAACTTCTGAAGAACTTCAGGGACTTCCCCAGGAGCTCTACCCCAGGGATAGACATTCCTGGAGATATCAGTCTGAACCGCAGGATGGAAATCTGAAAACCCAGGCACACTGTTCCTAGTAAGAAGTATTTTTGTTTTGATCTACAGACAGGGTCTCACTATGTAGCCCTGACTGACTTAGAATTTACTATGTAGACCAGGCTAGCCTCAAATTCAGAGATTATTAGCCTGCCTATGCCTCTTGAGTTCTGAGATGAAAGGGGTGAGCCACCATGCCCTGTAATAGAGTTTTTGTGCTAATTTCAATTTTTTATTATTATCTCCATAATCGATATATATAGATATATCTTGTATATATAGGCATGTGGGTGTATCTAAAGGACAAATCTTGGCAAGGGAAATTTCTAGGTCAAATAGTAATATATGCTTTTTGCCCACGCTTACAAATTTCTGATTGCTGGACTTGTGAAAGTGTGTACACCTGCACGTGTACACATGCACATGCACACATGTATGTGGGTGCCCACCCATTCACACACACACATGCACACGCACACGCACCTTCTAGCAGAGGGCAAGTACCTCTTCTCTAACTACAGCTATCTGTATGCTGTCAATCTTTGGGAACTTGGCCAGACTGAGAGGTAACAAAGGTCAACTTACTCTAGTTTTAATTCATATTTCCCTTACTGTACAGGATGTTGAATATATGTTTTAATGGGTTTCAGAAAAAACTATCCATTTACTTTTTCCTGACCTGACTCAATGTCTTCATAGTGGTACCCTTGTTCTGTGTTTGGAGATGGATGTATCATTCATTGTTGGTGACATTGAACCATGTGAGTCAGTCGCATGGTGGACCTAGTCAACCGACAGGTCTTAGCTACTATATAAGTATTCTATTGTTGTCTATTTCTTGACGCACTCAGTTTTCCTCATGTAGGTCCCACTAGGATTGTGTGCTTTTCTCTGGTGGCACTTCCCAAATAGTAGCATGATTTCCTGGCACATTGATGAGGGCTTTTCTCACTGAACATGGGGACCCCCCACTAATCCCTTGCTCTCAGAAACTAGCTAGCCCTAGTGATCTGAGAAAGTCCATTTAGATAAATAAATGAATGGACCCCAAGCCTCCATTTCACTCAGCACCATCTCCCTCAGTCCACCCAGGACCTCCTTCTTATTTTTCAGCAGAACGCATCATCACAGTACCAAACCCTGCTTCACTCCCCTTCCTGGGCACTACAGAAGTGATACTTCCTGCCTCCCATGTGCCATGTGTTCCAAGGCTACATGACCATACCCAACCAATGAGACATGACCAGGAGTGCAGTATAATGAGCTGGGCCAAGGCAGGGAAATGTCCTATGGGGTTCGCTAGTCTTTTTCCTTCATTTCAGTGACCTTCAGCCTCTACCCAGGAATTCTATCTCACCTCCCATACTGAGTTCAAGAGGAAAACCCTTCTATGTGTCAATCTACTGAGTCTGAGGAGTTACTACCACAATAGGTCAATGTGTCTGGAGGATGAAGTCAACCCTTCCCAGCCATGTTTCTTCTCTGAGGCTATGGAGCATGTCTGAGGGACCACAACATTTGGGATTGTCATTTTGGATCCAGTGCACATTACAGAGTACAGATTTGGACAGTTAGTTTCTCTTTCTGAACTTCATTTCCTTATTTAAATCTGAAAAGAAAAATGAGTATCTGTCTGAAGTTTAAACGAGATAACAAACAGGATGAATATACTACAAATGAAACATCTGGGGCCAGAAGCATTTGAGATTTTATATTTTTTCTTTAAGAATTAAAATATCTGCACATATATGTAATAAGATGTTGTGGGGCTAGAACCTAATTCTACAAATGAAGTGCATACCTCATATACACAGTCTGAAAGTCTGAATATTGTATATAATATGTTTTAGTGTGCCTGTGGTTTGACTGGGGCCAACTTTCCATTGGTACTAGCTTATCAGTGCCTATGAAGTTTTGTATTTCAGAACTTTAGATTAAGGATGCCTGCAATGTGAGAACTTGGGTAATAATCCCCAGAGCTGCAGTTAGCCCATCTTTGTTGAGTCTTTGCTGATAAGGCCATTGTGCCTTTGTTACCTTCCCCATGGTCTAACTATTTTTTCCTGTCCCTCAGACGCCTGGGTAGGATGTCTCTGAGCTATGACCTCTGTCCACGAGCACAGCTTCTATGCCCTACATTTAAGAGACTCCAGGTTCATGTTTCACAGCCAGCCATTGGTGTGTCTCTAGCCACAGATAACTTCTACTTTGGGTGCTCAGCTCTGAAGCCACCACACACAAGTGGGTCATGATCATTTACAAGCCACCCATCCTAGATCCAAGAAGATTTAAGGTCATCCTACCAACAACACTACTCAGAACTGACCTTTTTAAAGTGTCACTGGTGCTTTTTCACAGGCTTGTGGTGCTGCTGATATGTGTGTGAGGACCATCGGGGCCTGGTTACTAGTTTTCCTCAGCTTTCCCACAGGGTCTAGGGCAGCAGTAGTATGAAGATGATGAGAACTGCAGAGTAGGCTAAGGTTTGAGCCTGGCATGATGGATGGATAGAAAGGTCAGCAGGTTCCTCCTACAGCAGAGGTCCTCGACCTTCCTAATGCTGTAATCCTTTAATACAGTTCCTCATGTTGTGATGACCTCAACCATAAAATTATTTTTGTTGCTACTTCACAACTGTAATTTTGTTCCTCGTATGAATCATAATATAAATATCTGTATTTTTTGATGGTCTTAGGTGACCCCTCTGAAAGGGTCATTTTGAGAACTACTGTTCTAGAAAGATGATCTGGTAGCATTCCTAGGCAATGAGCAGAGGACATGTCTTCACTGAATCCTCTTAGCAAAAGCATAGATTAGCCAATGTGTTGGCTTTCCAGTTAACTCCCTAGGCTGGACCCAGGAACATCCTTCTGACCAAAGGAGATGAAGACAGTACTAAGCCCAGGTGTCAATACAATTCTTGCAGGATCAATGAAAGCCTACATGGGTTCTCATATTTTTCTAGCTGCAGTATTCTGTGGTGATGTGGCAGACATGTCTGTATTGGCATAACCATAGGGACAGAAGGTGCCCACAGGTCCTTAGGAATCTGTGCTGTGGCCATTGAGAGCCAGGAAGATGCCAGACTGAAAGATGGCAGGCTGGAAGATGCCTTCCCAAATGACCACTTCTCCCAGACATTCAGCTGGTTTCCTCAGTTTCCTTATGGGCTGGACTACCAGTGAAATCCCCATCTACAGCCTGGGCTCCTTGTGCTTCAGCAGCAGGCTGGCCATAGCTTGCTGGGCACCTTGACATTCCTTGGTCACCTGCCAGCTTCTTTGATCTGCACCAAATGGCTCAGAGAATAAGGGCCTTTGCCATCAGGCCTGACAATCTGAATTCCATCCCTGAGACCCACATGGTGGAAGGGGGAACTGAATTTCTCAAGTTGTCTCCTGACCTCTATGTGAGTTTCATGGCATGCACCTGCCTCTGAATACATAAGAGAATTAAGTAACAAATTAACAGAAAGGTCTCCTGTGCCAAAAAGGACCTGTGATTTGTCGAGAACCCAGTAGGCGTGATACAGGGATGCATATCTATATGCTTGGTAAATTAATGCAATGCTAAAAGATACATAGTATTAATTCCATTTTATACGAGGTTCAAATATCTTGCCCAGAAACACCAAGGCAGTAAATAGTAAGTAAATATCAGTGCTGAGGACCTACTAGTGTCTGGCTCTAAGGTCCCTATTCTTTTTTGCTCTCCCACACTGATGGTGGTGGTGCCAGGAAAATTAGAACAAGATACTCTTCCAAAATGTCGCTGTTACACGGTATCTTGCATGGCTGCCATACAACAGCCAGCACAACCCTGTACAGCAGAGGCTGTTACCTTGTGGGTCATCACCCCCTTGGGGGCTCAATGACCCCTTGCATGGTCCTCAGGAAGACAAGTGGAGCAGAGAGCTCGTACCAGGCCCTGTGAGTGAAGAAATCCCTTCAGCAAGCGATGCCTCGCTTCTTTATAAGTCAGTCACACAGAAGGAGGCTAGTCACTGGCAAATCAAATGAGAGTCATTCAGAAATGACGTGTGGGAGATACACAGGGACAGAAGGAAGTTAGTTTTAATAATGGTCAAGACCATCTTTTAATCAGAGTTGCTAGTGTGGAGGAAAGAACAGGGACTTATTTTGGACAAGTCCCCAAGCCCCAGTCCCCTTGCTTTTGAAATGAGGTCATAATATTTAATTTGTTTTGAGGAGCAGAGATAATGAACATAAAATAGCCCCCAGTGAGTGCTGTGTAAACTGTGTGTCTTATTAACTCCTCTCACAGACCTGGAGCTCTCACAAGCCATGCCTTAGGGATGGGGAAGGATCATTTGTGGTGACTTGGGTAAGAGCAGGTGGGTTGCTGAGAAGCCTCCCCTCAGACCCCTCTCATTTGTGTGACACTTATCTTCCCACCTTTCCTTTCCACGGGCTAGGACTACTCTGTAGAAACCACTTTGGTTCTTAATTTATAATTCACAAATTGCCTGGCCGTTAAGTCTAGGATGTCTGCTTTACTCGCTCTGTCAAGCCTGGAACTCTGCAACAGTGGCCCCTCGGGATGGCTCAAAGCAGAGCATGCATTCCGAGGCAGGTAGTGAGTTGGAGTGAGCAAGAGAGGGTTGGAGGTTGGATCTCCATAGTACTGGGTAGACAACAGCCCAAGAAAGATAACGCCTAAGGATTAGACCAGCGTTTCCAGTACCAAGTGGTCTTGTATGCTTTCTCCAATGATATGTGATTAACATGCATGTCAAACCCATGCTAAACAATATCTGGAAGGTCAATATTGCCTAACCATGCCTACTGTATTTCTTCCATTTTCTCATTCTGACCCAATGTCCAGGGTGGGCACCTTTAACTCCACATAAATACATATATAAATAATACATACATACATACATACATACATACATACATACATACATAATGTAACACAAGATTATTCCCTCTTGCTTGGGCTCTCAATGGCTCTTAGTGCTGATAAAGTAAGAAGTATACCTCTAAATGCATCCAGGAGCATCCATGGTGTGGTCTCCACCAAGCTCTTTGGTCCCACTTTTGTGCCAGTGCTTGGGTGCCCACGACACTGGCCTTGAGGTTCCTGTGCTTTCTGCGATGCTTCTTTGCTACTGCTCAGATCCCCAAATCTTAAAATGGCTGGCCTCTCCGATCCCCTTCTTTCCCCAGGTACAGCCCTACCTGTCCTTACACATTCTTTTCTCTGGGAGCCTTCCCTGGAGGCCTTTCACCCTGAGTTGGAGGCTCTGAAGTGGGACTGCCTACATTCCAACTGTGGCTCAGCCCATCACTAACTTAAGGGTTTCTTGAGCATACTTTATTCTTCAGTTCTCAGTACCTGGTTGAGAAGCTCATGGTAGTTATGTCAATGGTAAGAGGTCTTGAGAAGAGTCACGGTCATAGGCCTCTCGGAGGCTTTCAGGAAGCCAGTGCTCACTGTCAAGTAGCAGGTACCCAAGCAGGTTTATTCACCATTAGGACCACTGAGTTATCTGAAGAGAATAAGCTGAGAGCATCCACCTCTGGGGACCTGAGGAGCTGTCCTGGTCTCCAGGACACTACTATAAAACCCCTTCTACACCTAAAACATGACATGTTTGCTGAGGTGATCACATTTTAATGAACATCATAGGTGCTCAGACCAACAGGAACTGCTTGGATACCCAGGGACAGAATCTTTAAGCATCAGGGCCCTGTTAGAGCAGGTTCTGCTGGAAAGTGAGCCACTGGCTAGGAAATGCAGCCCATAGGATGGCAAGGCAGGGCCATGGCAGACTGGGTACAGATGGGCAGCAGTGGCAGTCCTCTGATGTTGGCACTGTCCCTTGGGAAATGGCCAAAGGAGAAACAACTATGGATTCTGGGGACCCAAGGAGCTGTCCTGGTCTTCAGGACACAGAGGATGGGGCATCTTGACTTCTAGAAAGGGTTTGGGACTCCCCTTCTCACACTGGGGATGGGGACTCACACATCAGGGTCTTAGATGGGACTGGTCCTTATTTTTACTTATAACCCAGGGGCCTAGGACCAGCAGGAGCTTCTTATAGCTGAGTGAGGCCAAAAGGTAACCCTGCCTGTGGGAGAGAAGCTTGCTGGGGTCATAGCTGCCTCTCCCTCTGCCTCCCAGGAGATACTTTCCTATGGACACAGCTCTGATTTCCCAAATCAGGTGTATATTTTTGCTTCACATAAGCAATAAAAATCATGAATCTTTTCATGTTCCTTCTGACTTCCAGATATTGCTTGGAGGGGAATTGGCTCCACGTTAACAATGTAAGACCTAGTGGCTGTCATATCTGTTTTCCACTTCTACCTCATGTCTGTCTTCTCTTTCTTTCCTCATTTGTGTTTTGGAGTTGTAATTTCACTTTTTATGTTTCTGAAACATATTCTTGCATGCCGCTTTAGTGCCTTTAGGCAAATGAATAGCAAAACAACCAACCAATTTACAGACAAATGGAGCTTCATACCTCCCTCCAGGCAGACATGGAATGGCTCCAACTGTCTACTCCACAGCACCTGATTTAGAAGCTTCAGGAGCTGGCATCAGAAGTCCATTCTGGAAGTCATGGTCACTACCTGTTCCCTATTAAAGTGTGGCCACACCATAACTGAGGCACCATTTCTGTGAGGTTCCTCTGGAAATAACTGTTTCCTGGCATGCTTAGGTCTTGGGTAGCTTTCAACTCATCAATCAGTGGTTATTGACTCATCAATCAGTGGTTATTGATAGTCCTGTGCCTTCCTTACCTTTATGCCTCGCCCGAGGCTTTCTAAGGAATTAATATCCAGTCCTTCTTTGCAGGCCTGCAAACAAGAAATCACCTTCTGGCTTTCCATTTTGCCAGGACGGATCGTGAGACTCGCAAGGCTGCCATGGAAAAATTGCGCAAACCGTGGTTTGGCCACTTCGCCTCCTGTAAGAACAAGAAATGTTGTCATCTGCCTTGGGGACAGTAGGTAGGAAGGACGACACAAGGTACCATCTGCAGAGGCTGAGTACTGTGGGAGCTTGGGGCTGCCCGTGCCGCACATGGTCCTAAATGCTCAGATTGCAGCCTCTTTAGAAGATACTCCCATCTCCTCCCTGGTCTCCAAGCCAGGCTTCCCATGAGGTCTGCTTATAGCCCACTTACCCAGATAGCCTTTCCTGGTATCTTTACTAATTACAGCCTCCCTCCCCTATCTTGGGGGAGGATTGCATGGACAGACCTAGTCTGGTTCTTGCTTGGTTTTTTGTTGTTGTTGTGGAGGGAAGACGGACCAGGTTCCTATCTTGATAGTTCCCCGGAAAGGTTTTGAAAACTTGCTGAGCACCCATGGGTCACAGGACACCTTTGTGTCTCCTTGCTCTGGTACATTGTCTGGCTCCACAGAGCAGCTCTGCTGCTTCTGTGTTTGACTTTGCCTGAGGCTTCAGAACAGACTATGCCTGCCTGTGAGTGGCTTTCCCAGCTCCCCGAAGGGCAGCCTTCCAGCAAGCGGCACTGTGGTACCCTTGCTGCCTTTTAGAAAGCTGGGCTGTGCCAACAAAGCTCTCTGGGTAGTGGGTGCTCCTTTGGCACACAGTTCTTATGTTTCTTAGTGTGTTAGGAACGTCTTTGTAATTCCTTGATACCCCATTTCTTTCTGCTTTCCTATTGAAACTACTGAATGTTCCCTATTCCTGAATCACCCTTGTCAACTTACTGCGTGGCTCTTTCTACTGCCTAGATGCAGGAGGACTTGCCTGGGTTCACTTGTTGCTCTTATACCCATACCTACCCTGTCCTCCCTGTTCCTCCAGATTATGCAAATTTCACCATTTTTCAAGGTCTCTTAGATTTCCTGTCAATGCTATTTCCTCAAACTTTATTGAGTCCCTGCTTCCCATGCCCTGTCCCAACCCCGAGTCCCACTGTGCTCCAGGCTTAGGGCTTGGGTCATAGTTAGTTGGTTTTTGCAGCCCCTTCCACCTGGCATTGCTGGCAAATTGTTTACACATATGTGCTGTCTTCAGCAGCTTAAACGGTTATCATTTTAACCATCTGCAAATCTTTTAAAAAGATAAACTGGTGCCTAGTACTTGGTCTGACCCACCCCTTAGAGATTTTTATTTAATTGGTATGGGGAGTTTGAAAAGCTTGTTGGGTAAAAGCAGATGGGAAGCCAAGGTTAAGGAGCACCAAGCAGCACTGAGCAGTGAGCTTCTCCACGCTGGTCCTTTTGCATACTCCTTATGTGATCTCTCTCCTTGATGCTACCCGCAGGCTTGCTCTTTGCAAGCTGCTATAATTTATTAGTTTAAGCCTCTCTTTCCTGGATAGCAAGGATCACTCATGCATTATTCATTTTAATGAAGACAATACTGAGCAAGTAAGTATTAGGGGCTGAGGGTGCACCAGACACTGTGCATAAGTTGACTCATTTATTCTTCTCAAGAACACTTGGCCTCTTGTGTCCTCTTGGCATGCTATACTCTGCCTGGCACACAGCAGACACTTTATAATTGCCCGTTGAATTGAAGGAGATGATGCGCTGAATTCCATCAGAGTCTTCATGGGCACCAAGGCTCTGTCTCACCCTTTCCTTCGTGCTAAGGCAGCCCCAGGGCCTTGGGCATGAATTGACTACAGGGATAGAGTCTAAGCAAATTTTATTATACCATCATTGCTCCAGTGATGGATTCAGGGGTGGGTCTGGGGCCAAGTACCAAAATGAAGCCAATCAGTACCTGGCATTCAAAAAGCTATAATTATGGTTCCAAAATATGCAAAGGATCAAATTTAGGCTACTGTAGTGAGAGATGATGACTGATAGCTTATACATAAAAGCTTCTATTTTTTTTTATCTCTCAGAAGGTTTACAATTAATTCTTGTTGTCTTTCTATAGAGAAGCCACAGCTGCAAAAGCCATCTTGCCATAAGCCACAGCTGCAGAAGCCATCTTGCCATTAGACTGGGATGATAAGGACAATGTAAAATGTAGGGCAGAGGTAGAAGAAGCACATGGGACCAAGTAGGACCCAGATGTATCCCCACTGCTGTGCTTCGGGATATCCTCTGCTTCAGGAACAATCTGGTTTTATGTATGAAACCATTTTGCCCCATGGGTTGTTTCCTTGCCACATAAGGATTCTTTGCTTTGAATATAAGACTTTTGTTTAGTGTTTGGTTCATGGGGAATTCCAAAATAACTGTGGCTTTGAGGGATGGCCTGAAATAGCCATGGCTATGGGAGGACAATTTGGAGTTTTCTGATCTAGACGCTTCCTTGTGGATAAAGTGCTTTTCTATAACAGTCACATGTGCTATGGCTTGGATACCAAGCCCCCCCTCCCCCCAAACGGCTCCCATATTGAGGGGTTGGTATCTTGTGTTTAGACAGTGAGCTTTAGAAAGTGATTGGGTCATGAGGGCTCTAATGAAATCATTGACTTAATCCACTGTGGGATTCAAAATATGAATAGACTGCTGGGAGTTATCAGAATGGGGGTGAGGCCCCATTGGAAGATGCAGTTCACGCTTATCTGTTCCGTGGATGTTTTAGGAACAACTCTGCTCCTTCCCACCCTTCCGCCAGGATGTTCTGGAAAAGATGGGGCAGGCTGGCCAGGGCCTGAAGACTCTGAAGCATGGGCCAAGATAAATCTGTCCCCATGTAAATATTGAGTATTTGTCATAGCAACAAAATGTCTGGCTTTTAATCCTGTGACTGGATATCTGGATATCTTTTATTGACCTATAGAAAGGAGGATAAAGGCCTGAGCATGAATGATGGAGGTGCCATCCAGATGCCCATCTATTTCCTGCCTACACTTGTCTCTACCTTTGAGCAGCAGAGTCAGTGAGCATCACTGCCTAGGTGGGACCTGTGTCCCAACACCATGAGAAGTCTCAACATACAGCATCTCCTTGAGTCTTCATGAACCCCCTGAGAGACTGGTACTCACATAGCACCTGTGGTGGTTTCAAAGAAAATGCCCACACATGCTCACAGGGAGTTGCACTATTAGGAGGTGTGGTCTTGTCAGAGTAACTAGCTTTGCCAGAGTGAGTGTGGCTTTGCTGGAGGAAATCTATTACTGCAAGCAGGCTTTGAGGTCTCAAATACTCAAGCCTAGCTACTGGGCTTATGGTTCTCTTCCTGCTGCCTGCCCATGCAGATGTAGAACTCTCAGCTACCTCTCCGCCACCATATCTGCCTGCGTGTCACCATGCTTCCTGCCATAATGAGAATAGACTAAACTTCAGAACCATAAACTAGCCCCAATTAAATATTTTCCTTTATAAGAGTTGCTGTAGCCATGGTGTCTCTTCACAGCAATAAAACCATAACTAAGATAGCACCCATATTAATAAAACTTAGGCCTGAAGTTGTAAAGTATATGTCCCTACACTTCAAGTACATCATCTGTCATCTAGCTTTCCTTATCATCTCTCTTAGAGTCTCCTTCTCAAAGACCAATGGCTGTGACTACCTTGGTTACCAAGGTATCATGTTCTGTATTTTTAACTTAAGAATCCAAGATCTGTGATATACCATGTTTATGAGTCAAAAGTTTCTAGGAAATGGGTTTAGTTAGCAATGGGAGACATTCATAAAATTTGAAATACATTTTACCTAGTGCTAGATGTGATATAAGATATTAAAAATAATAGATACACTGGAAAGTTTCCCTTTTTAATATTGAAGATGTCCACATGGACTACACAGCTCTTCTGTCAAAATTTACAATAAACATGGTCATAAATCATTTTAAGAGAACAAAAAAAATTCTCGAAACTTTGCTTCCAGACATGAGTTTGGGATTCCTTAGACTAGATCAGCATTTCAAAAACATTGCCTGTGTGTCTAGTCTTATGTTAGGTTTATATAATTGTAGGTTGTGGGCTGGGATCTTTAGAGTTTATATTGAGTAGAAAGATTATGTTAAATTAAAATGTAAGAATTAGATGTTCTAAGATAATCAGGAATTTCAAGGCAGCATATGATAAATTTCTAAACAACATGTCTACTAGGTCAGAGGGAAGAACTAGTTAAATAGCTACCAATAAGTTCTTGAAATCCATCAGGTTCTTTCATAAGCTGTTTCATTAGTCTTTAAGGATGAGGAAATCTTGGAGATCTTAGGCTCTGTTTCTTATATTTTTATTGGATATTTCTTTCATTTCACTTTCATTTATGCATGTGTCTAGCCTTGCCACAGGAATAGCCAAAGAAGAACCCTAAGCTGAGTAGCTATCCAAGTGTGGGTTTCAGAGGCATCAACCCTTGAAAGGTCAAGGAAGGCCAGTGGTCCACCTTTGGGAGGCATAGAGGAAGAAACCTGGTTTCTTCCAGGTGAAGTAGCATGGGGAAATGGAGAGAATAAATTACAGAATAGAATCACATACAGCTGCTTTGGGGGCTGAGCCCCAGCAGGATATGTGATATCTGTATTGTGTTAGGCAGATTGTCCACAGAAGGACGCACACAGAGAACAAGAGAAGCACCACCAGTATTGATGTAGCCCCATGGAAGGCAAGGAAATGCCAAGACAGCTATCAATCCTAAAGGACCATTAGTAGTGACTGAGGACCAGAAGATGGAGAGGAACATCATTTCAATGAATAACCACATGGGAAGGTGACTGGCCCCACATTACCCTATAACTCTATATTCTCACATCTGGAATCAACCAGCCATTACCCAAGGAAATGGAAAAAAATGCCAAATCTGGGGAGGTTAAAGCTCTCTCACTCACATGGAATGAAGCTTGAAATGAAATAAAGACGGGTATGGAAAAAAACCATTTCATCTTTGCGAGTAGAGAGTGTGTATCTGATACACGGGTAACTCTTTCTATAAGTTTATAGACAGGGTTTGATAATTTTCCAAGGCCATTTGACCAGGACCACGTAAAGCTAAGATTCAGCCTTGACCCAACTCTCTCTCTGCACATCATCCAATCAAATGTGGCTGAAAAAGTCCAAGGAAGACTTACTGGAGGGGCGCAGGTGGAGACCAATATGGTGCTGGCAGTGAGTGCCCAGTTATGCTGGCTTCTGCAGACATTATCTGGCTTCAGGGGCAATTCCCAGGGCTGGGATGAAGAGTGCTGGGAAAGCCAGTTGTTTTGAAAACCAGCCAAACAATTGTCCCCTCCAAATCTGTGGTTTTACTTCCACTGACTTAACCAGCCACAGACTGAAAACATCTAAGTAATACTAACACAGACAAGTTTTTTCCTTATCGTTATTCTTTAATCAGTAAGAATCATCACTGAGCATTTATACCACATTAGGTCTTACAAATGATCTACAGTTAATTTGAAGTATATGGGGAGGTATTTGTCATTTTTATGCAAAATACTCTATCATTTTATATAAGGAAGTTCAGTGTTCTTGATGTTCCATGCCAGTATGGCGTCTGGGCACCAAGAACCCAGACACTCAAGGACAATGTTATTTGGCATACATGATCTGATGCTGCCAGTCCTATTCTGAAACAGACCATTTCATTTAATGTGAACGAATAGCTGAATCCACCACCCATTGTCCCAGCTTTCTGTCTTCTGAGAGGTGGGGTCTATTCACTGGAAATACCGCTGTAAGAGAAACTGGAGGTAGAAGACCTATGGCCATGATGAAGGCACCAAGTCTCCATCGTATACAAAGGTATTCAGGAAGCTACTATGGATCCTGCCATCTTTCTGTCTGCTGTTTAGTCTAAGAAATAAATGGGGACGAGAGGAAGCTGTGCTTTCTTTTGCTCGAGTCCAACACTGCTCTCTGCAAGGCTTGTGGATGGGGATGCCCCTCAATGAACGCAATTTCACGGATGGTCAACTATCAATTTTGAGCAATGCAAATGGCCAGACTGTCTGAAATCTTGCTTTCTCTTTTTCCCCCCTCATTTCAGTGATGGAGACACCCACGGAATGCAAAGACTAAGTGAAGTGTGTAATAGACCCTCACAAGCTGCCGCTTTCAAGCAATGTGCATATAACCCCAAAGGGGGTTCACAGAGCTATAAGTTGCAGGTGACTTGCAAAGAAAAATGATCTGTCATCAGGGCTGGCCATGACACATTCTCATCAAGCTTTCTTAACCCTCTTCTTCTAAATGGAAAAACAAAACGAAGTGTGCCGTTCGCTTGCTTTCATAGCAAACGTTTAAACAATAACAAAACATATGACTTAGGATTTGACCCCAAAAGTCAGATGCTTGAAACCGAGGACCTAAATTTATGGAGTCAGAGGTTGCTTATGTGTCATCCACAATATTGATTTCACTCTCTAGACAGAGAAATTGAGAGTCTTGAGTGGCAGAAATGTCACTGGTGGCAAGGGTCTAGAGTTCCCTTCTACTTACTTGAGCCCAGGCTTTTCCCACGACAGCCAGATGCCTGATGGCCCTGAAGTCATTTTTAGGTCTCAGCTGGACTTTGTCAGAGCTCTGAGTAAACGTGAGGCCCATCTGACAACTGATTTGCCCCAGATTCTAGCAGCTTCTAGAGTCTACTTTGATGGTACTGACCTAGTTCTGGTGGTACCTCTCTACATTCAGATCCAGGTGCTATGTTGCCCCTACCCAGATACAGAGTTGGGTGTGGACTATGCCCATGCTACATATTGTTAAGCTGTCTATAGCAGAGCCCGCTTATGGTGCTCACCAAATGTCTAGTGCATGCCAGCGACGCACACATGGAGGCCAGGAGTGGGGGTGGTTTGTGCTGTTTCCTAAATTTGACCTTGGCCTCCTTGTAGGAGGGGCATCTGTGGGAATAAAGTTCTAAGCAGATTCCTTAGGGAAGAAATGCTGCCTGGATAGAAAGCAGTCTATGCTAGTGTGCGCCTTTCCTTTTTCTTTTCTTTCTTTTTTTCTTTTCTTTTTTTTTTTTAAATTGGAGACCCGAGGGATGCTGAATAACTCGAACACAGACTTTATTAACAGAAATTTGTATTAAATTAGACCAAGCTCATTAACTGAAGGGATGTAGTCCAATTGTCTGCACTGATTCTAGACTCTAGCAGAGGGGAACAGGCCTGAAAATGTATAATACATCTCAGAGCTGCGCGCGGCTCCAGGTGCATGTGCTACTTATAAGCCACTGCTTATAGCCCTTGGGCTATGTCTGCCTTTTGATCCCTTGGAGGCCATTCTTTTCTTTGTCTTCACTTCAAAGCTCCAATGAGTGTCTTGTACCTGCCCCCATTCAGCCTCCATTTTTTTTTTTTTATAAAAAATTCTTCTTTATTAAGTGCATGATAAGACTCAGCCAGGATAGGGCCCAGGATGGAATAGGAGGAGTCTTTCTTATCCAAGATCAATAGCATCCTTAGGAATGGGGGAGCAGGGCTGTATATTCTAGAAAGGCCAGGATTTCCTGTGCTGGAGGAGAACATCTTGGTAGAGATAGGAGTTAGTGGTCACGAAGAAGAGTGAAACAGGTGGGGACCCCTGTGCTGAAACACATCAGGAGAATGGGGAATCAGACATGGAGCATGGTGATGTATTCCTGATTGTGTCTCTACAGCTCTTCTCACATGCAGCCACCTGATCAAAAAGACCACCTGCTCCCCTGATGCCTAACTCACAAAAGGGAAGTCAGAGACATCTAGTTTAGCACAGGATAGATGACCTGCACTGCTGCATTCTGTGGAATCTTCTAGAAACCTCCAGACTCCTTAAGACACTGTCATGAATTAGCAGCCATCTGACTTACTTCCCTGCACTACCTGGATAGTCAGTAGATGGAGATGGCCAGAATGTGGCTATCTGATTTTTCATAGTTTTTGGAACTGAATTTGATTGACTCAAAATTTTACTCTTACAAGTAAATACCTAAGGAAAAGGAGTTAACTTAGTCTTTAAATGATCTACCATGCTATGGCCTGCTGTCCTTTGAATTTTTCATCCCTGGGTTCACAGGTTGGACGTGTGGCTCCCAGAGAGGCAATGCTGACAGGTAGCTGGACATTTAAAATCTGAGACTTAGTAGGGACTCATTAAGACTAGCCTCTTCCAGTGTTTTGGGTTGGAGTTTTACCACAACACCTTTTCTGCTTGGACATTCTTTTACCCTTGTGATGCTATGCATCATAAGGTGACACAGCCAGGAGGCCCTTGCCAGAGCTAGTGTTATGATTTTTGAAATTTGTTATGCAAATGGAAGACTCAAAGGCTTTCCTTGCAATTATGTGATTCTGTGTGTACGAGGCCTCACTGGCAACGTTTCTTAAGTGTAAATGAAGTCTCATTTTTTTAATTACTTCTAAAAATCCCAGCGAAAATGAAGTCCCAGTGATTGCATGGCTTTCAAATTCACTAACAGGACACCGAAGGCTAATTGGGTCTGCAGAACACAGACCAGTGATGGTGCCGTTGCCAGCTCCCAGGAGAACCTGACATGCAGAGTCTATTCAGTCCTTTTCTATTCACTTTGTCCAACTCCAACCAGAAATTTCACAAATGAGAACAAGTTCCCTAGCTAACCTCAGAAACACCAGAAAAAACTCCCCAGGTTTGCAAGCCCACGGCAATTAGAGGGGCATATGCAGGGCTTTGTGCTATGTACATCAGCAGACAGTAGAGGATGAGAACGATGGAGATGAGGACTGCTCCACATGCCATTAATTTCACAGCACTACATCTCACTGGAAGATCTTTTGATATGTCCTATGCAGACAGAAACGTGGCTCCCAGAAGAACGCAGGAATTCACAGAAATCCAAATTCCCTAACACGGCAGTAGAGTGTCTTGAGACTTAATTTCAACTTCTCTCTTCATCCTCTTCTCCATCCTTCCTGGGCCATGTGCACTTTAGTGTTAGGGGAGATCTGAGCATGCTCACGCCTGCCTCCTACTCTCACCCCCTTTCCTTCTTTGTGTGGTCTAACTCATTCTGTATTCTAAAGATGGAGATTCGGGGGGCGAGGGAATGTACTATTGTGTTGTCATTTCTCATAGGGAAAGTACTGAAGTGTTCTCCATGTCCCCCAAACTTCATGCTCATGTCCCTGAATGCTTTTCTATCTCTGTCTTCCAAAATTCTCCCGATAAACAGTTCTTCAGCCTTCTTTTTGACTTATGTATGGGCCTTGGGAAGGCAGAGTCTGTGTATAAGTGTTGGTCCTAGGAGACGTGAGGGAAGTGAGGGGATGGAGAGCCCTTTAGGAGACTTGGGCCACAGTGTTAAAGAGGCCTATCTCTTGTAGATTTACTAGTGTGTCAGATTTAGATGAAAGAAAAGAAAAGGGAGATGGAGGAAGATCAGAAGATATGTTAAGGTGACACATCCATTCATACAAAACATGCCAAGTACACACATTCCTCATGGAACATCAAGAGGCAGCCTTTACTCTCTTACTTGATAACTTAAAGATTAGAAACTAGGAACACAAAGATGCCGTTGGCATCGTCACAATATTTGGTTTTAAATCATATCAGATGCACCGGAACAAAACATCATGAAATTGGTATGAAACCAGACATGTGGACAAAAGGGAAGAGGACACAGGACTCAGAGATAAATCCAGCCACCTATAGCTATCTATCCTAGCAAAGATGCCAAGAGCATGAATTGAGGAGGGCCAGCCTGACCAACAAACAGTGCCAAGGAAATAAGACATCTTCAGGGAGTAAATGCAACCTAGAGTCTCCATTATTGATTTTTCTGCCTTAAAAAAAACCAACAAAATAAATCAAAGGCTCAAAAACTATGAAGCTTATAGAAGAAAAATAACAGAAATATTCAAGATATTGGCACAGGCAATGGTTTCCTGAAGAAGAGTCTGCTAGCCCAGCAAACAAAAGCCAGAACTGACAAATGGGATTATATCAAATTAAAAAGATGCTGTGTAGCAAATGACAACAAAACCAAAAACTAAACTAAACAAAACAAAAAAATAACCAACCAACCAACCAACCAAACAAACAAAAAAAACCTGACACCAAAGAGACAAACTACAGAAAAGAATACCTTTGCTAGACAGCCATCTGACAGGGGATCGATATCCAGAATACATAAAGAACTCAAAAGAACAAATAATTTCATCAAAAAAAATATCAAATGATCTAAAGAGATACTACTCAAAAGAAACACTACAATTGGCTGGTACATGTATGAAAATTGCTCAGTAGCATCAGTCTTCAGGAAAAAGCAAATTAAACTTTATAATTAGGATGTAATACTCTGGCACATATATATCTGGAGAGACTGACATCTGTGCATAAACGTGCAAACCTATGTTCATTTTAGTACCAGTTACAATAATTAAGATACAGAATTAAGCTAGGTGCCAACTAATAGATAAACAATTACACATACACACACTCACACATTCACACACACTCTCTCACACACACACTTTCTCACACACACACACACTCACACACACAGTGGAGCATTATTTAGGACATCGAGGAATGACATTATACTATTCTCAGGAAAATGGAGAGAACTGAAGACCATGCTAAGAAAAATGAGGCAGACACAGACAACTATCGTATCTTTTCTCATATGTGAAAACTAGAAAAAAAGCAAATAGCTCAGAGGGAAAGATCCTGTGGGACACAGGGGAATTAGGATCCTGTGTAAATACAGCCAGCAAAGGGTGAAGGTGGGATGTAACTCAAACTCAAGGTTTTCTGACTTTAAGGACTCTTTCTGTCGCTTTTTGGAGAAGTATACAGCCATTAATAAGAGGAAGACAGTTTTTGTGTTTTGCAACGAGGAGGCTCTAGAAAGTAAATGTTTGCAGGACCTGCATTCATATATACCAGCTTCTCAGTGACTGCTGTGCTCACTTGGGTCCCATGCTGATGTTAGAGCAGACAAGAGCTTGGTAAAGATACCAAGACACAAGTGCTAATTAACTGAGAATTAGAGCATGCTGTCACAGCGAGACACCAGCCTATTCCGAATGATCCAGGCATCTTCTTAATTATTCACAGAGTCGCTTTTGATTTGGTGGGACTGTTTTCCCATCCCAGGTGGCAAGCATGTAACAGGGAAGCAGTAGCTGTAACTGACTTGCCTAAGTAGAGGCTGGTTGCAGATTAGAGTGACAAGAACCCGGATGTGATCTTTGAGGGCAACCAGGAAGGAAGGAAGCATGATAAAGTCTGTAGATGGATGTACCTCCGAGTGTCTTTTAGGGTTTCTCCAGGATGTGCTCAGAATACCTATGTTGGTATCCGGCTGGCCCCCACTTCACCACGGCTGTGTCTAGTGATTTCTAATGATTTCTGTTCAATCTCAATCTCTTCGTTGGTTTCATGGGTCCCTGCCATAAGGCACAGTCTTTTCTTGGTAGCCTGGGGGAACCTATAATACTGCAAAGACTCTGATCCCCCAAGTCCTGTAAAAATGTTAAACAAGGCTTAAACCCTTGGGTGAAACATGTCACACATGATGTGGGCAGTCTCCACGCAGGAACAGCTATTCTTGTTCTCCACTCACTTGTAGCCGCTCCCTGCTTTTTGTTCCCATGACTATAGTGTTTACTGCATGCTCCTTTTCCCATATATTGTCCCATGAAGCTGACCTGAATCACTTTTTAATCCAGCCTACAGGGACTTGTGTATCTCCCAAGTCACTCCTGGGTCAACTGGCCCACAGAGAACAAATTATTATACTATTGGTCTCTGAAGTTAGTAAAGACTTAAAATTACTAAGCAGACGTTTTTAAATGACTAAACAATGGTATCACAACTATTTGCATGGTATTGATTTTGCATTATAAGCTATAGATAGTTGAGAAGATTTAAGGTATACAGGAGTCTGTGCAGGGGTTATATGCAAGAATATCATCATCTTGAGTAAGGCTTTGATATCCATGTAAGATATGGGAATCAATTTCTTGTAAATACCAAGAGCTGGCTTCATTAAGTGCACCTCTCCCCTCACTATCCTGGGGTGAATGGGTAAAATTACAAATCTTGGAAACCTTCATAGATTCCATCAACACAAGACTGGGTCTTACCTCAGAGAGTTATATGCCTTCTTGGCAGCATCCTCCTTACCTGCTGGTCACCCTTACTGGGCTTCAAAGAACCCTCAGTACTTAGGGAATAAGAAACAAACTCCATTTGATCTGAGTGAGACACAAGGCTATGCATATTGAAAAGTCCTTTGCCTGCTTCCAAAATGAAAATGGGGTTGGACTGGGGGTTAGAAGAGAGGCATGGTTAAGGAAGAGTGGAAGAAACAGACCTCTTTATGGGTGATGTCAACCAAGGGCCTCTGTCCTAAGAGGTGAGGGACAGGGCTGAAGCAAGGCTCAGGACTGAGGGCTGAGCATACTCTGAGAGTGGCCGCTATGACCTCATGGCCTGCAGACAATTTGCTTCACATAACTCTGGTCGGGTAGATGCCAGGGGCTCAGACATTTGAGTGATAATGAAATCCTTGGTTTCTAAGCAACCTTGAGACAATTTCAGTCAAAGATTCTGCATTCAACCTTTCCTACATGCGGCCACCGACTGGAATCAGTTAAGATTCCAGAATAATAAATGATCTTGGTAACTGAGAGGCAACCATGAACTTTTCCAGGTTGATGTAAAAGAAAAATCCATTCTCAAGCCAGGAGCTCCATTATTACTTAGGGCTGATGTCTTGATTAATGCTTACGTTTATAAATGCTGTTTTGTTAGTAAAGGGCTAGAGACTTTTTCCTGGCTAGCTTTTATGTTACCCGTTCTTCCTTTTTTTCCCCTTCTATCAATTTCTACCATGGACAGCACACAGAGTTGAAAGAGGGCCCCACTCAAGGTTACCTTGCCAACAGGCGCCGACAGTAAGTTGCATGGCTATGTGAGATGGATGAATGGGCCAGTCATTGGTCACCAGGTATGGTTCATATGTTGCTCCATCCATGTACAGGGTGACCACAGGGAACTCCACATTGATGACATAGTAATGCCACTCTTTGTCACAAATCTAATGGAGGGAAAAAGAACATACAGAGAGAAGCAATGCTTAAAATTAAATCTACAATGCATAACCAAACGGCCCTTTAAAATCTCATGCTGAAAAGAGAGAAAGATGCCTGGGGGTTAACAATTATTAGCCAAAGACTCAAAGAATATAGTTATGACATGTATTACACATCGTGGTTATCAGACACAGTGAGAAGAACCCAAACAGGTCTAGTCGTCGGCTGGATCCAGTTATCCGTCAGTGTTTACAGGATTGGCTCCAGGAACCAATCTGAGTTTAAAATCTGGCTGAGTTTAATATCTGCAGATGCTTAAGTTTCCTCTGTAAAATGGCGTTGCATTTGCACATACCATATGCATATCCTCCTGTGTTCTTTAAATCAACTCCAGCTTACATGTAATACCCAGTGCGATGTAAATTCTTTAAATAATTGCTCAGCTGTATTGCTTAGGAACTAACAACAAGAAAAGGAAAAGGCTACTCATATTCAATACAGGAGCAATTCCTCAGTTGAGTGAGTTCATGGATGCAGAACCATCAGGCATAGAGGGTGGACTACATTTGAAAATGGGAAGAAAGAACATTTTATTCGCACAATTACCACCTACTTAGTTGGGCTTACAAATTTTTTATGGATAGGCTAGGGTGTCTGCTTACATCTGTTTGAATCAAATTTCACTTACTTCTTCAATATAGAAAAAAGTGCAGTTGAAAACATTTTTTTTTCCTACGTCTTGGGTCAGATGGAGCTGTACAAAGAATAGTGCCCGGTGAGAGTAAAGCTAAAGATTAAGACAGATGAGAAGAGGAGAAAGAAGAACAATGAAAGAAGAAAGCAACAGCACAGTTCGAATTCAGGACTAGAGAGTTTCTCAAGTAAAGGCAGACTTGGAAAAAGGAAGAAGCAGGAACCCTGAGGAACCGCAGCCCAGAATCCCGATGTTTCTATGTTAAGCATCCGAGAAACTGATGTAGCCTAGCCCTTCCAATTAAGGAAAGTAAACTCCAAGGGGAGACAGATTTGTGAGGAGGACTCTGCCTTCCTCTACCTTGGTACATCTAGGGAGGCAGAGATAGGCCACAAATGGAACCTTCTGGCCTGCACTAGGGACTGGCTACTCTTATGATATGTCCTTTTATGACCGGCCATATTCAGGAGTCCTGTCTTTTCCACAATCCGGAACCAGCAGTGATGGACTGTAGAATTTCAGGGGAGAGGCTGATTTTGGCTGTCACTCTCACTTGGTTGAGAAATACAAGGGGGAATCAATGAAGCACACCTCTGGCGTATCAATGAGGCCATTTCTAAGGATCATTGCCATATGGCTCCATAGGACTCTTGACTTAATGAGTGAATTAATCCCTTCATGGATTTATTATATGGTCATATTATTAGGAGGTTGTGGAAGCTCGGGTTGTGGGGCCTAGTTGAAAGAAGAGGTTATTAGGAGAGTGTCCCTGGGACTGTATCTTACCCTGGACATTTCCTTTGTTCTTTCCTGAACTAAGAACTAAGAACTAAGGATGGCTCTGCTTTGCCATTCTCTCTCTTATGATGGGCTGACATCTCTGAAACAAGGAGCAAAAGCAGCTCTCTGTAGTTATTTGGTTACAGCGGTGCAAACGTAACTAAACCAAGAGGAGTCACAGTTCCTGACCCAAGAGCGCAGACTCACACTGTACAATCTATAACAAAACCGTGGGAAAGGAGGCAGGAACCAGATAAGGCAGCAGAACTAGTGAAGAGTGCTCTCCTCCCTCTGTGCAGGCCCCATCGTTCCCTCTGCATCCCATGGGATCCTCTGAAGTGTGTCTCATCTGTATCGTCCGCTCTCCATCACCCCTGCTGCGGATGGCAGGGGAGGCTGATGAGTTCTACGTGAAGGTGACCCCCAAGGTGAGGGCATCAAAGTCCCCCTCCATCCCTCACTGGATTAAATGTGCTGTTTCTCATGAATAGATAACACCAACAGGGATGCTAAATGATCTTTTCCCTTTCATTTTGGAATAAGAAATTTCCCCTTAATGTTCTTTTTATATTGTCCCATCTCATGTCTCAGAAAATTACTCCTTTTGAAGCCTGTTAGTCTGATAAAGCCTGAAGAATATTTTAGGGACTTTAGTAGGCAAGCAGGAAGGGTCCAGGCAGTTCACTCCAGTGTCTTGTTGAATTCAGTGAGAGTCCTTGACTCGGTTTACAATCCGCACCTCAATGATGTCTTGGATCTGACCTTATCTGGAGGTTGAGATTTAGGGTTCAGCCTGTGACTGGAGTGGGGCGGTACACAGGAGGACCTAAAGGCAGAATCTAGAGATGCTGAACTAAGAGTGGTGAACTAAGGGGGTATTTGAATGGATCACCCCATCTAAGGGATCTCAATGCACCCTTGTTCGGAGTTGGAGTCAAAGATAGTCAGGCATTGAAAGCAACCTGGAAAATGGTTTACATCCTGGGGATAGTCCAAGAGGTATCTGAAAGCTCTTGGCTAGGTCCAGGGAGATAGTAAAGTATTCCTAGACACATGTCCTCCCTCATGGAAAGTAAGCCATCAGGGATGGCCTTGTAGGTAGCCTATGGGTGCTGTCTGTCCTGGGTCCCTCACTACCCTCATAGCCAGCAGTCATCCTCTTTGTGCACATGGCAGGTTGATTTCCATGTACTTCAGGTCCATCCTATCACACCCTGGGATTGCTGAAGGTGAAGGAGAATAGTCCTCTGGTCTTAATTCCTCAATATTCAGCTGTTTCATAAGACAACAGAAAAGGTTCCCAAGGAAAAGTCAGGACCATTTGACATCTTAAGAGCAGCACCGCCCTTCCCAATATTGTCATTTGTCCTAGATGCATTTCCTACAGTTTTTCTGAATGGTGATTCATTGTTCATGACACCTCTCAAGATACAATGAGTCTTTGTCCTTAGCTGAGCCTCCTAGTGGGGATGAAGGGACTTCTCCACCCCCATTAGCCTATCCAAGGCCCCCAGCAGCCTCAAATATGCCCACAGTATGCTTTCAACCTTGAAGATGAGAACATTTCTATTACAGATTTCATGTAACAACCCTGAGAAACAATGGCTGTGAAAGCCCTGTTTGGATCACACTGTGTTAACGATTTGAAAGTTTGCATGTAGCAGTTAATGTTGGCATTGAACTTCACAAAGCCCACTGTAAGTGGCCATGTGATGTGGATATGGATATCCTATGACATACTTAACTATTCTCCCATTATCAAATTAATTTTATAACCGCAATTACAAATGATGCTGTAATCAATTTCTTGGGCATAAATATTTGTCTCCGTTTCTGATTACATGCTTAGAAAAGATTCCTGGAAGGAGACTTAATGGTTCAAATATTATAGCTATTTTTAAGGATCTTGATTCATATAACTGATTTTTTTTTTTAGCTAAAAATTGTAACTATCCTTTTACCCATAGAATGTGAGAAGGCTCCTGTATTATGCAATTGCCACATTAAGTAGCAAAAAAAAAAAAAAAAAAAAAAAACCAGGCAAAATCCTAGAAATTTGTGAAGGAACACATCTTGTCTCATTTTTGTAATGAGTCACAGAAGATGGTACAATTTATGTATTCCCAAATCAAAACAGAGGCTACTACCTACGTGAGGAGCAGTCAAGACCTACAGGAACAAACAGAACTGTACTCAGAGCTCTTAATTGGGCATCCAGTCTTTTAGTTCATACTAAGCTTATGGCTGCAAACTTGTCCCAATGAGCTATGTCAGCAGCTGAAGGAAATGCCTAATTAGAGTTTCATAAATGTGGATCTATGATCAGGAAGAGACCCACATTGACCTTAGCTAGAACGGCAGGGACAAACTGTAATTGAAAAAATGATCGAGCCAGGAAGCAGCAGAAATAGAAGTATTGCTACATAGGTCAACCAAGACACGGAAACCAGGCAAAGTGACCTTTCCTTAGGGGAGAGACGAATTTTAATTTTAACTGTGTGTGTGAATCACTGGCACACCTAACTGGCTTGCCGCCTATCCCATGATGCCCCGCAGAATGGATGCCCAAGGCACGACCTAGACTAAGCCACTTCCTTTTCAGAACCCCTGCAGGTGTGATTCTATGTTAGGTGGCCACAGCTGCTCTTTAGATGGTAAGCGGAAAAGAGGTCAGAGATCCAGAGATGCCCACATAGGAAGGATATGATGCTGGAAGTTTGTCTTCAGACTTCCTGACAGTCTGATTCAAATACCACATCTTGGGCCAGGCTGGAAGTTCTGGCTTAGTTTCTCCATTAATTCAGGTATATATTTTAATGCAGCTATTCAGTATGGGACACACTGATTCTGTGTCAATTACTATGTCTATTGAGGTTGTGAAAGAACTTATGGAACAGATTCTCTGCCTTCAGGGGTTTCAATCTATTGGGGAGGCAAAGAGGAGGGGTGTGGGAGCTAGAGGCCCATATATGAAAATATTCCAAAATAATATGGATTGGAATAAGTGTTGAAACTCAGGTGTGGGGCACTTCAAGATTCCAGAGAATGGAGAGATCTTTTCAGCTGGGAGAAAGTAGAATTCTGGGTGAATACCACAGCAATGTTAAGACTGCATTGGGCATAGAAGGTAAGAATAAATTTCAGGAAAATGAAGCAGACACCTCTTATCCCTTTAATCGGTCTTTTTTTCCCTCCCACTGTTGGAGGCACTGGTTTAGCAGCAAATGGAGTCCAATTCTTTCAGTCATTTCTGTAGCAACTTGCAAAAAGCATAGCCTATTTTGTGAAAAACAACCCCCAAACCTAGCTGGTGCTTCCAGTCCAACTGAGGTATTGATAAAAAGGCCTGTCACATCCTGAAATTCATAGTTATCTTAGGTCTGTGAAAGGAGCCAGGTAAGTCCACGGTGTGTGTGTGTGTATCTATGTGTATATGTATGTGTGTGCATGTGTATATGTGTGTATATGGTGTGTGTGTGTATGCATGTGTCTGTGTATATGTATGTGTGTGTATGTGTATATGTGTGTATGTATACATGGTGTGTGTATATGTGCATGTGTATATGTGTGTATGTATACATGGTGTGTGTATATGCATGTGTGTATGTGTTTGCCTATGTGTATATGTATGTATGTGCATATGTATGTGGTGTGTGTATATGTGTATATGTACATATGTGGTGTGTGTATATACGTGTGTGTGTAAGTGTGTGTGTGCATGTATGTGTGTGTGTGTGATGTATTAGGGAGATGGAAGCAGCAGACATGGATGCAGATTGGGGTAGGACAGGAAGCTTGAGAGAGGTGAGGAACGTGAGCTGAGGCTGCAAGCATCCTTAGGAGCTGGAGGACTGAGGACCCCTGTTGCCTTTATTCTGTAGGTGGGGGAGGGGATGGCAGTTATAGCAGCAATCAATCTTGGAGCATGCTTTCCATTTATAAGCAGGTCTCCATACTCTTTCTTGCCTAGGCTACTCAACTCCTCACTAGAGCAAGAGGATCAATTCTGCTCCAGGGATCTTGTGAAATGAGAGTGAAACAAACAACATGGCTTCCTATCACAAGGAGTTTGTAAAGTTATCGGGAGTTGGAGGTGACACTCAAGCCACTGTGGGCTTTGATGCTTAGCTTCCTGTCCTTTCATTTCACACAATGGCATCACATTCCATCACAGGAGGACCTTGAGCAGAGAGACTTGGCTGCTGGACATTGGGCTCACAGGTCAGATTATCCCTGAACAGCTGCACCTGGAGATCCTACAAGGGACTTCAAATGTACTGTGTCCCAACCTGGGCTCACAGTGCTTCCCCTCAATGCCAGCCTAAACATGCTCTCTGTGTCTTATCATCCAAGTCCCATGTGATCTGTCATCTAAGTCACCACACTGCACAGCTTTAGTCTTCACCCACTCTGCCCTCTATGATTACTTCATTGTCTTGCTCTGATACTTCCATCTTGTCCTCTCTCCTGTCTGTCCCTCAGCACCTGGCTCCTACTCAGCACCTGCCATACTTGCTAGAGAAGACAAAGAGAGAGGCAGAGAGAGAACCGAGGAGGCAGAAGCGGTACAGACAGCAAGGTGGAGACACTTGAGCAATAGAGGGTTCTGTAGGGATGGAATGATATAAATTCAGGTTGGTCAGCAGAACCAGTTTGCGCTGGGGCTTGTGGGAGCCACAAAATGGGATGGACAAGGAAGCAAGACAAAAAGGCAGGAGAGAATCCATGTAGACTGAGTCTGGGGTTCTGGGGTAACTGGCTGAGTAGCACAGCTTTCTTTTTATTATTATTAATTTCTTAGGATTTCTGTTTTGAACTTTGGGAGAAACAATCTTTTCAACTCTTTGCTGCAACAATAGTTGAGTTTAGTGAAGGCACCAACAATGTTTTTAGCACATTTTACTAGTTTTTCTGTAGGGATAATCTCTTGTGTACTGTGTAAAAGCATCACCTGTCAATAAAAGGCTGATGGCCAATAAGCTGAGATGGATTAGAAGGTGGGACATCCATCAGAGAGAGAGGGGGGGAGGGACAGGGAGAGAGGGAGGGAGAGAGATATATATTCTGGAAAGGAGCCAGGCATGGACGATTCGCCACTGAGGCACAGAGGAAGTTGGGCATACAAAACTGAGGTGAAGTTACCAGCCACGTGGCAGGACTTAGATCAGCATATATAGGCTAATTGAGTTATGGCCTATTTGGAGGGCAAGCCTAGATTAAGACCTAGGCATAAATATATAAATAAGTCTCTGTGTCTTCTTTCGGGAGCTGGGACAGACTTAGAAGAAGATCAAACCGTGGCATCTTTCCTTGTCCAAAATACACTGAGATACTGGGTAAAATAAAATGGCAATAGGAAAATAAAGAAACAAGAACAAGATATCTGGGAAGAGAGCTCTTCAGCCATCAAACACAAAGGAGTTAGAGATGATAATTGAAACTGATGACTGTTGAGGAATGTGCACTACCCCATCTATAGGAGTCTCAAAGACCCTTGAAGAGAAGACTGGGTTATATATATATTATATACATATACATCATACACACACACACACACACACACACACACACACACACACACACACACACATATAATGCCTAGGTCTTAATCTAGGCTTGCTCTCCAAATAGGCCGTAACTCAATTAGCCCATTTATACTTCTCTTCTAGGGTCTTTGGATCTTGGACCTTGGCAGAAAGAAGACTTGTGCTTGGATAGTTGCATGAAGTTTGTCCTGTGAGGGGGCAGCTTGAAGCCTGGATCCCAGGACCAATACTGCCGCTGACCTAGGGCTGAAAGGTAGAAGCCAGCCAAGTACTTTGTCTCCTAGGTTTGTTCTATGCCTGGGCATCAGGTCCAGGTGCAGACAGCTGACACAGGATGGAAGCCCTGAGCTCAGAAACTCACTTAAAATGCATCTGTAAAGCCCCTGGAGCCTTTAGAAAGACAAATTCAAATGGGATTGAAGACAGCAGGACTGGTGAGCTAGAACCAAAGGGGGACTGTGTAGCATCTCCACCTCGCCAAGGAAAGGGTTCTTCTCTTTTTGATAATCCATTTAAGATATTCCCAGGGGGTCACCTGCTCTTCTGCCAGTGTGCTTCCCATGGAGGTGACTATGACAGGTCAGGTGCATCCACTGGGCCTTCTGTCAGAAAGCTGACTCAGGACCACAGGAGCTCAGGGACAGGGCTATAGCGGATGGCCTGTGTCCAAAAGACTATCCATGTTTGAAATTTGTTTGAGCAACATTTGGGCAAATTGCCAAAACAATCCTGAAAACTGCCCTCGCAACTTGTATTTGGAGCACATAAATAAAGAATTGCTCAATATGCAGGAATTTGGTTACTCCACAGGGACTGAAAAGCACACTAGTCCTGTCTTAGACACTGGTGGTGTGCCTGGCACCCAGACACCCTGGAACTGTGGCATGACACTCTGCCTTCTCCCTCCCCCCGCTCCCCTCTTTTTCTCTTCCTCTCTCCATAATCAGGTGGTTCATTCACTCATTCATTTGTTTCTTCATTCATCCATCCATTCATTCATTGTTTTTAATCCAGTGCCTTCAAAGGATTCTAATTAGATCTCCCTCCCTCACCCCTGAATGATGCCCACTTCGGCTCCCTTTGTGTTTCCAGTTACCACTATTTTTGTGTGCTTCAAAGAGCCCAGTGCTATTAGTCATTCCTCTAATTAAAAGATTTCTTCTCACCCACCTTGTGGCTTGCCTACAAAGTCTTCAGAGCCCCACGAAGGAAGGATTGGTGGAGTTGGATAGGAGTCAGAGCCAGTGAAGCCTGGATTGGGCCTTCGCAGAGCTCGGGGTTTAGTCTCCAGCTCAGGAGTCACGAGGGCCCCATTTGTTATCACTCAGGAAAATGTTCTTCTGTGACCCTTTAAGGCTTTGGTTTCCAATTGGGAGTCTGCAAAATGTTGCCTTGCAAGATGTACCACACAAATGCTCTTTGGAAAACCTCACTTAATTCAACTCAACAGGTTGGTTTCAGCAGGACTTCCAAAGCATGGTAGGTACTAGGCTCACAGCAACAACAATTCTTGGGAACGTGCTAGGAAGGCAGACTTCCCTGGGGCCCCAACCCTAGTCCCTACTTCTAACAAACCAGAGGCTCCAGGGTGGTGCTTGGCAGGCTGTGCTGGACAGACTGTTTCAGCAAGCCTGCAGGCAGCAAACTCCTATGTTTGAAAACCTCCACTCAGAGATGCAGTGTAGGTAGGTTAATCTCTGTCAGGTTGACGACATTTAAAACTTTACGAGCTGTGCCTGTCTGTGTGGATCTTTCTAAGAGAGGTTTAACTGAAGGACGACCCACTCTGAATGTGGGCAAGACCATCCCATGGTCCCAGGGTTCCAGACTGAGTTACAGGGAGAGAGTCAAGCATTCGTCTCTCCCTGCTTCCTGACTGCAGAGACGTTGTGCTCAGCTATCTCATGCCACAGTCACCACCGCTAGAGCTGCCAGCACACCATCCTGCTGGGATCGACTCAACTCTGGAACCCAGAGGCAAATTAAAACCTTGCCTCCTTAAGTTACTCTTGTCTGGATTTTTTTTTCCACAGCAATGAAAAAGTAACATAGTTTCAGAAGCTTACTTGTTTTCTTTCTTACTAGGCACTTGTAATAAAAATTCCCAGAGGATTATTGCAAAATTCATTCAATTTTTCCAACACATGTTTAGTGTATTTTCACTGCCTCTCAACACTTCCTGGTCCCAGGGATATGGCAGTGAATTACATGCCATTGTCCCTTCCCCCATCACCAGAAGCTGGGGCTCATATGGTCTTCCTGCTCCTTTTCTGGAACTCTGGGACGATTACCCCAAGACAAATGTCTGTCCTTGGCAGGTCACACTTTCTTCCTCTTTCAGACTTTGCTTCTAGCATGAGCCACTGACTTCCCCCAGGATGTTTCTTCATGAATTTCCAGAGCCAGGTGACATCTGTCAGGGCCCTGAGGCACAGATTCAGAGCCGCAGGGGGCCTGTATGCCTGCTGGAGCTTGTACGCTTAAATATACCAAGCAAATTCCATATTTTACCTGGTCAGGAAGCATATGTTTTAAATTTGAGATGTAGGAAAGGGATCCCTTTTCCTTGGGTGTTCTTATACTAGCAGTATCAACTGCAGAAAGCCAAAGCAGCCTTTGCCTCCAAACAGGAACAGTGTTGAGAGGGAGTCCTGTTAGGATCATATAAAGTATAGACTGTGAAATCTTCCACATACAAGAAGACCAGACAACTAACATTGACTGCTTGTCCAAGCAGAGGGTTCAGGAGGCCCCAGAAGACACAGGGGCTACTGTACAACGGAGCACAGCCTCAGTGGCTTTGTGTGTAGGGGTTTACGTCATTAAATACAGGCCTAGAGGCCCTGGGAGGGAAGATGCATTGGATCTTCTTATAAATCCCTGTTTATATCAGAGTCTGGCAGGTCTACGTTCCTATCGAAATCCAGAGGCTATGAGCAAGTCAGCTTAGAGATGGGACCTAAAGTTTACTGAGTACCAGTTTCCCTGTGTCTAAAAAGAGTAGAGCACTGTAGGGGGTGAGGGAAGTCCTCAGTGAGTGTGTGCTGTTGGTTGTGCATAGCCATGTCGAGGATCCTAATGCCCCAGACCCACGGGAGTGGCAAAGCTTCCCATGGGGGAATCTCAGAGAGATGGCCAAGGCTCCCCTGCCTGAGGCTCAGAGAGATGGTAAAGTCTTCTGGTTCATGCTTGGATGTTGATAGCACGTGCAAAAAATGTCCACTAGCTTTCTCTTCCTGGGTGTTTATGGCCTGAAGATGGTTCTCTTGTAGAGACTGCTCCTGTAGAGATTAGCTAAAACCGCCCCCTTTGTTCAGCAGGATACCAATAAGGCCAGCCCCCTGGTTTATTGGCATGTAATAATCCCACTTCCTTGACCAGCTTTATATAACAATCTAACTCTCTGTTTAGCTGTAATATAATAAGCACACTCGGCTTCTGCTCACTGTGGCTTCCCTGTCAGAGAGACCAGGCCGGTCGATTCCCAGCTTTCCTATTTGTGTGTCTGCCTGTTTTTCATTCTCTTGTTGGCCCTAGTTAGGGTTCCAGGACCCAGGCTATACAGGCATCCTGTAAGAAGTTGTGATTTGTTCAACAAACATTTATTGGTTTTAGTGATATGACGTCAGGGTTGTGGTATGAGTTTATTATATAAAGAGGGTGAAATAGACTCAGTTTCCTCTCTTAGAGGAGAAATGGCAAATATGATGTCCAGAGAAGTCAAGTCTCCATTGTGTCTGCAAGAAACCCTTTGGATGAGGTTCAAGGTCCATACAAGGGAGTCCATACGAAGTACTTCACTCACGGCCTTGCACGACTTAAGCATTCCGACATGAGCTCTCTGCTGGACAGAGAGAGCTCCCGTGTGATGGTCCACACTCACTGAAGGAAAGGAGGAGGGTAAGTGGGCTAACAGAGTAAGGGCATTCAGGGCAGAGGGACATGGAGCAAGAGGTAGGAGGGGGTTTGTATCATAGGAATAGGAGGCCTGGGAGGGCATGGGCTTGGCAATGCCAGCTGCTTCTCTTAATCCTACTAGCATCAGCACCAGCTGGGGTCCACCCCAGCTTTCCTGGTCTCTGCTCTTCCCCATTCCCCATTCTGAGCCAAGACAGGGTAGCAATACAGTCTGCAGTGAAGCTGTGGACCTAGCTAGGCCTCTCAGGGTCAGATTCTGATGCCATTCTTATCTAGCTGTGTGAACTCAGGTGAGTCACACTCCCTTTTCCGGGCCTTCACTTACAGTGTGGAGCTGAGAACATAAGTAGCTGCCTCGGAGTTGTGATAAACACAACCTCCTACAAACGCAGCCTTACTTAGCTCATGCTAATCAAGGCTAGTGTCATGGCTGCTGGTTCCTGCCCCCACTCATGGGTCTACTTACAGGGTTCTGGCATGAGCTCTCTGCTGTTGCCTACAGCTCAGTTGAAGAAGACCCCACCCCTGCCCACCCTTCCTCTCGGCACTTCTGAACCACTTCCATGGCACCAGCCTGTGTCAATCTTTGCTGTTCTTGACCCTGCTCCACGTCCAAAGCACACATGGACATTTATATCTTTTTATATACATGTCTAAATAATATAATCTAATATAATTACTATTATATAATAATATAATATAATTCAACATGTAATCAATGTTAAAAATTAAGATACTTTACACTTTTTTTCTACTAAATCTGTCTAACTCAGTGTGTATTTTATTCTCACAGTATGTCTTATTTCAAACCAGCCACTGTTAAAATGATCAAGAGTCACCTGTATCCTATTGGTGAGCCCTTCTCTGTATCCTGATGTTCACAAGGACAAGGACCATGTCTATTATATATCTCTTATGGACTCCTGTGGCATGTTGAACCTCAGCCAGGTATCAGGTGGGTTCTCTGTGAGGGAGGCAGAGATGACAGGGTGGGTGAGAGTGTGCATGTCTTCTAACACCCCCCGTGCCTTGTGTCCTTCACAAGGATCTCACTCTGACACTGGGCACATGGTCCTTAAGAAACAAAAGACACAATTCTACTTGCTCTTTTTCCAAAGAGAAACTAGGGTGGGGGGCTTAGCACTCTCATGGAGAGGGAATTGCAAAGAAATGTGGGGTGAGAATTCATCTGTGTAGACACAGGGCCTGCACAGGAGAACCCTGTAAGGAGGAAAGATGGAAGCAGTGTGTTGGCATCATCTCTTAACGTATCCCTTAGCTTCTTAAGGATTTGACAGAGGAGGTAAGGAAAATACTTTTGTATAAGATGTGTCTTTCCTTTTGTTCCTTCTTACCGAGATAAACATCAGGCTTCTCACAAGTAACTTCCCTCACCTCTAGGGAGGTTGGCGTCTGTGAGAACCTAGAGAAGTGGGGAGGGGAGGATTGTTCAGAGTACAATTTCAGTCATTCTGTAGCCCAGAGGTGGGCAGGGACCTTCTCAGTGTGACACGACTGGCTCATATTGTTTATAATGGGGAAGACCCCAGAACTCCTCTCTCTTGACTTCAGATTTGGGTTTTAAACGATATTTCTTGGCAAAGAAAATAAGTCTGTATGAACTCCCTCACATTAAACAAGCAGGAAGCTTGGTCGTGTATTTGAAAAACAAAAAACAAAAAACAAAAAAACAACACACCCTAAAATTTCATTCTGTTTCTCTAAGTACTGAGGTTGGCTCTCCATTAATATAGTCTAACTGTAACTGATGCATGCTGGAATCCTCACAAGTTAAAAATAAAAGGAAAAAAATCTCAGTGGACATCTTTAGAGAAACATAATTGTAATTTTGTTGATAGAGCTCATATCTCAGTCTGCTGGGGAAAAAATCCACTGAATAATTCAAATAATAAATCCTGTACCCAGAGAAAGTAGAATGATCTACAATTGAAACGTTTTAAGTGTTTCCACTTTAAAAGACACTGTACCTGTTGGCAGAGAGCACGTTCCATATGTCAGAGCTTGCAGGGGACTTCCTGGCTGGTCACAGGGGTATGTGCCTGTCTGTATTGGGAGCAGCAGAGACCAGAACACATGCACAGAACTGCTTTGGGTTTCCAGCACAGAGCCCTCCTAAAATTGATTTTGCTCTGGTGGGGCTTGGGGCTGTCAGCAGGCTATGCAGTGATCCTCACATCAACACTCCAGACAAGCAGACTCATGCTGCCTCAGCTGGATCACCTGCTCCTCTGTAACACCATTTCCCTGAAGAGGTAGATCTACATTCCACAACCAGTTTTCTAAAGAAAGCTTGGCAACAGGTTGCCTCTGCTTGGCCCTCCACAGCAAAGAAATTGGGTATTTACTCCAAAGAACAAATTAGGCCATTATCTTTGGGGGAATCTGTAGGACTCTTTGGGGAACAGTTGTAGTTTAAAATCCATGATAACATTGAAAATCTTGAGCACGGACTCCTTCCAATATTATGAATATTTACCAAGTGGAATTTTCACACCTGGGTTTTGAGCTCTAAAAAGATCTGAAAAAACTGCTTAAAAATCTAGCCATCTCCACAACCTAAACAAAAACAAAAGTGAATGGAAAGTGGAACAATTTACAGCGGGCCAGACCCAACTTTCTGGCTTTGGAAAGGTAAGACGGTCCATTCATTTCTGTGCTCTGCTTCCCATGGACCGCCTAGGATAGGCTCCATCAGTGCCCATTATAGGCAAGGCACAGACCAGTTCCAAGCTTCAGTCTGATTGTGGATGTCAAGACATACAGAAGTAAATGTATCTCTGCTTCCACTGAAGTAAGTGGCTCATGCTTGGCTCATAGCCAGGCCACACTGTTCAGAAAGCAGATTTTTTATGAACTTTGTGTACAAGACTGGGGAGGTCTCCAGTCCTCTGACTTTGTTGTCATGGCTTTGTGTGTGTGTGTGTGTGTGTGTGTGTGTGTGTGTGTGTGTTCCTCATGACTCCCACATACAGGGGTTTGGGTAGAGAATCCCAAGGAGATGAACTACATTCAAACCCATCACCCACTATGACAGAAAAAGTAAAGAAAACTCCTTACATTAATAAATAATGATAGTTTAGTCTATATGCTTGAAGAAATGCTACTTTGTATACAAGGAGGACTCCATGTTAAATGGCTATAGTAATAGTCATCCAGTAAATGGTTTGAAAACTATATTAATTTATGCATTTACTCATTCACTCATTAATTTATGAAGCTAAATATGCTTGGAGCCTCCACAGAGAAAGATGAGGGGACCAGGGACTCCAGCACTGACCTGATCATGTCCTAGGCCCCCTCTCTAGTGATCTGGCGTAAGTGAGGGGAACGCTCAGACTTAGGGAGATGCTGAAAGACGGAGGGCAGGTGAAAGAGTGAGGCTCTCTGAGGCCCTTGTTGGCTGTGGGCTACATTCTCTGTAGCTTTCTCTTGTGTGTTCCTACACACCCAACACCTCACGGGGACTGAGCTACTCTATTCTCTATTTTACAGATAAACTAAAGCTCACAGAAGGTAAACGACTCATCCGAGGTCACACAGTGAGTTTGGGCTTCCAGCCTTACTGGTCTCCTTTGCAGTGTTAATTGTCACTAACCAGAGGTACCACCATTCTGGAGCAGAGTAGGGCATGTGCCGGCTGAGAACTTGTTACGGATGCAGGCCAACCTAGACCCTAACCTTCCGAATCTGTCTTCCTTCCTACTAGTCTTTCAGATGATTTGTAGCACTGTATATTTGAGGACCTCTGCTTTTAGATTGTGTTGCATGCCCTTAAAACCAAACAACAACAACAACAACAAGAACCAACCATTTATTCCATTTATTGGGTATGAATTTGACGTGTGTCTGTGTAAGATTCTTGCAGTTTAGGAGGGATTAGATGCTGTGGCCTGTGGGTAAGCTCTGGGTCAGGAGAAGCTTCTGTTTTACTTAAGCCTTAAGGATTTAGTGTATTGGTTTTTCTCCTCCTACATCAAACCTCAGTCCAGGCAGGGGAGAGTAGCTTCCATAAGTTGGCTAGAGGACTGACACTGAGTTTGAATCCATATGTGGTGGCCATGGAAACCAGCAGTCTCCAAAGAATAGCAGTGACTGGGCATGCTCCTGAAATAGCCCCTTATTGCCCCTGAACTCTCACTCAACCTGAGCTGTGGATGGAAGGCATTGCATAAGTGCAAGCCATCAGAGAGAACAGGAGCCAGGCTGAAGATGGAGAGGGGTGGTTTGACTGTAGCTGGGATGCCCAAAGTCAAGGTATGAAAGAGAAAGCAACATCATCCATCATCCAGTGTCAAGGTTCCTCCCTTCACTGGGGACCCAGAGCAAGAGCAGCAAGCTTGGTACTCAATTATTATAATGAGTGCCTCTGAACCCATTCATTTAGATGTTATTTATGTATTTACATTCATTTCATTCCTCATCAGATTTAACATTAATTTGTGTTAATAATAGATCCTTAACAACCATCATTAATGGCCACAGAACTAATTGTTTTTCCATTAGTGAAGAAGGCTTTATTAATTTCAAAGTGTTCCACAATACCACCCTCTTCTCCCCAGGAAGGATGAGTGAGTGTTGCGTGTATTCTACGATGCAAAACAAACAACAACAACAACAAAAAACCAACCAACCAACCAAACAAACCCACCAAGAATGTTAAAAGTTCAATGATTCTATCAGAAGTAGCTTACAGGGAAAACGTGCTTCAACCAGAGCCCAGCTCTCCTGAATTCTAATGCTGTTTCTTCTTGGCTGACTTTGCAAAGTGACATGGTAAACATGGAAATCAAACGACGACCAGCAACAACACAACAGGAATCACCGAAGGCTTGGAGGAGAACACGTCTATTCATCGTGATGGTCCTTGCTTCAGGGTCATGACTTGAATGGTTTTAGGGCTGGCTTGAATGATTTTCTTTGACTCAGTGGCAGTGACTGTTGATTGGAAAGTGTCTCTCTCACACACAGATATTCCGAGTGTATTTCTTCAGTGGTCATATGCAGCTGTGTATATTATTATCTATTGCTTGTTTCCTTGGTTGCCCAGTAACCAGCAAAGCTCCTGTTTGGACCAGCTTTTGTTCAGTTAGATGAAATGTCTGTATTAGCTCTTGTGGGTGACTAAGGAGGCATTTTGGGTTCAGTAGCCCAATGCTGACTGATGACTCCAAACCTTTGTTCTCAGGCTTGGAAGGCTCAACCCTGGCAAGAACTTCCCTGATCTCCCATGAAGCACCTCAACTTCCAACCTTGCCTGGTCCTCCGTGAGAACTTTTGATTCTGTAGGACTTTTGTCAATGAGAGACATTCAGAGAAATATCAGACTCTATTATCCATTCCCACACCAAGGGTGACTCTGCCAATGGGTTGAGCTGCCTGGCATGAAGATCAGCTTCTGTCATCTTCAGTTGCTCTCCAAGCATCTGGTGCCAGGGCCGGAACCAGCTGGGTCTTTGTTGCTTGGGTTACAGTTCTCAGTCCAGAAAAAGAAAAAAAAGAAAGGAAATGCCCAACTCCAATATATCCTCCCATGCCCTTGGCTGACCATATAATTACTAGGTCCAATTAAAGTAATTGCACAGCAGGGACCTTGAAGACATTAGGAAATTAAAGGCCACTTGTACACCGAGTTCCCGAAAGGTAGATTGCTTTTGCTGCCGTCAGTAGGTGGGGCTGTGAGTTATACAGCAAACATGAATGCTAGGGAATCAGGAGAAGAAGCCCCTATGGACAGCAGGCTGTTAGAGCGCTGCACTGGGGTGAAGGGGACGGCAGGTATTATCAGAGTCAGGTGTGCGTGTGTGTGTGTGTGTGTGTGTGTGTGTGTGTGTGTGTGTGTGTATGTGCATATTTTTTTAGCAAAACCCCATAATCACATAAATCAGGTTTCCTCAGCCAAGTATTTAACTAGAGCCCAGCTGGTGAGAGCTGACTTACATGAAGATGAAGTAAAGGAAACAAGGTTATACTAAACAGCTTTTATTTTGACAGAACCATTGTTAATTAGGTAGGTTAGTATGAAAATTGATTCTGTGTTCATAATTCAGGACAAAAAATGTTGGTATTGGGAATTTTATTTTATTATTATTATTATTATTATTATTATTATTATTATTATTATTATTTTGGTTTTTTCGAGACAGGGTTTCTCTGTGTAGCCCTGGCTGTCCTGGAACTCACTCTGTAGACCAGGCTGGCCTCGAACTCAGAAATCCGCCTGCCTCTGCCTCCCAAGTGCTGGGATTAAAGGCATGCGCCACCACCGCCCGGCAAGTATTGGGAATTTTAAAGACTTGCTATCTTTGAACAATCTTGAGGGATTTTTTGTTTTGTTTTGTTTTTTTAGTTTTTCTTTTTTTCTTTTAGACAAATGTAACCAAGGGTAAACGGAAATATCCTCAAAAGGAAAAACTTAGACCTGGACTGTGATGTTGAGCTCCAGGCTTCCTTACTTTGAGGCCATGGTTGTGAGCACTGGTTTTCAAGCACCCAATTCACCACTCCTGGGAGCACTCAGAGAGAGAAGACAGAAAAGGAGCCTTGCTGGTGCCGTTCTTACTGGAAAGAGCAGATGAGCAATGAGAAAGGAATTGTGGCATTTATTTATATGTCGACCCACCTGAAATATATCGGAATACCAATACAACATACACATATTTTTTAAGTTGGAAAATACCAACTGTGAAAAAGAAAATGTGGATTGGAAAATTGTTGTCTGAGATCCCCCAGGTCTTGGCACCATCTGGAGCAAAAAAAAAAAAATTTTTTTTTTTTGGAACATGGCTGCTTCTTGATGCCTCCTGTCTTTATGGAAAACAGCCCTGCAAGGTCTACCAGATGCCAGGAATGCGCATCTCAGAGGCATAACCCAGCAGCACCTTGCACCAAGGTAGATCTTAGGCATGATGGAGTTTGTACCCATGTCCTGTACAGTGTGTAATAGTCCTGGTTCTTCTTTCTCCCCTCACATGACACATGCTTGTTAATGGTTGCTGCTTACAGACTGTTTTGGAAGAAAGTGAATCTCATCCGAATGCAGCTTTATCGTACCCATTGCATCTCCTCTCGTCCCCCAGTCTATGCCCCTCCTCATCTTCATACATTTGGTCTCTGCAATGTAAAGCAGATGCTCCCCAAATTCTACCTCAGGCTTTGCCTTAATAGGACTTAGGACAAGGCACAGAGCTGAGAAGAACCTTTGGAGGAAGTGTACATGGAGTTGCTTCTGCACTAAATGTATATTAAAAATATTGACACACCTTCACAGACGATGGATGCTTTCAAGCAGCTAGCCCAAAGACGAAACCTGATGCACTATACATCTTAGGCCCAGAGAAGGAACAGAAACCTACTGTTAAAATTGAAGACAGCCCTTTCTTCTATAGTGTCTAGACAGAAATCTGTCTATGTGTCATACAACGGGAGCCCCTATGATGTGGAGACCATTGTTCTCAACAGTCTCATCTGTCTACTGAGTCTTGCGGGCTAATTTTCCTAATGTTCTTCGATGTGGTCAAAAGGTTAACATCATGAAGTACTCTTTATCTGTCTGAGTCAGTTAGTGGGTGGAGCTTTCAGAGGACAGCCGTGCTAGACACCTGTCTGCAAGCATAACAGAATATCATCAACAGTGTCAGGGATTGGTGCCTGTCCAAGAGATGAGTGTCAAATTGGGTCAGTTATTGGTTGGCCACTCCCTCAGTCTCTGCTCATCCTAAATCTTTACATTTCTTGTAGACAGACACAAACACCCACAGCTGAACAGTCGATAGAGCTTGGGGAGACTTTTATGGAAGAATAGGAGGATGGATTACAGGCCCCAAAGGGGATAAGAAACTCCACAGAAAGACCAAGATAATCTACTAACCTGGACCCTTGGAGCTCTGAGACTGAACCACCAATGGACGAAAATACATGAGCTAGACCTACATCTCCCCCAACATATGTAGTAGATGTGTCACTTGGTCTTCAAGTGGGTCCCAAACAACTGTATGTAGGATATGTTTGTTCTTCTGGCTGAGCTGCCTTTTCTGGCCTCAGTGGGATAGGAAGTGCCTAGCCTTGCAGAGACTTGAAGTGCCAGGGTGGGGAATTCCTGGGGCGGGTACTTGCTCAGAGGAGAAGGGAGAATGAGGGAAGAATTATGGGAGGAGATGATTGGGAGGGGGAGGGGCAATGAGTAGGATGTAAGGTGAATAAGTACAACAAAAAAGTACCCTTCAAAGAGCAGAGGTTTTAGAGACTAGTGAAGAGCTGTGTGACTAAAGGACAAGCTATTTCAATTCTCTGGCCTCGAGTGCCCTGATGACATCTGTGGTGACTGTTCTTTACACATTGCTGTGATGGTTACAAGACCCTGGTTGGGGAAGGGGAGCTTAACATTTGTTCCTTTGGCTTCTTCCTTCATTAGCTGATTATTACCCAGACCATGATTTGACAGAGTAGGGGTTCTGCCAAACATTCCTCTGACCCCATAGAACCCAGCTTGCAGTCTAGGGTAAAGTAGGCATGGCTCACAGTGGTATAACAAGGGAGCAGACCTGTTCTGGCTGCATGACTAAGGCTGCAGTTTTTAGAACAGCACGGCTGAGTTTGCAAACACCCCTGTGCTGCATGTAAATGATTCTCCCCCGTCCTAAATAACCCAGATTTAATTAAAAAAAAAAAACACTTCTAAAACATCCTTTCAAAGTGTAGTCTCAATCCTCTATTCCTTTTCTAACTCTCAATTTAGTGACTTGAATGTGAATTTTTGCTGAAACCTCTGAATGGCAAATCAAATTTTCATCCCCAAGTGTCAGGGATAAAGCCACGTGAGAGAACGGAATAATTAAAGGCCAAGGAGGTAAACCCGGGCTCCATGTGCAGTTGGAGAAGAGAAGGGCAGAGCCGTTCACACACTTTCTTTGGCCAACTAAACCAACGGTCTCGGTTATAAATTAGAACCTTGTTTTCCTGAAATACTAATATGTACCTTAAGTTTTTCTTTTTTTCTTCTTCCTCTTCTTTTTCTAAGTCTATGGCCGATGATAATAATTCAAACTGCTAGAGAATGTCCTTGGCAGAGATAGCTAAGGTTTATTAAACTCTTTATAGAATATTCCTTATATGGCGGGAGGCTCTGCCTTTCGTGGGGAGAGGGATCATTTAACTACAGAACACCCCCAGCCTTCTCCATCTATTTATTTCTAGCCCACGTGCCTGTCAATCCATCCACCTCCCCAGCCATCCAGCACATACTTACAGGGTGTCTGAATGCAACGCGTGTTACAAAGTCCCTTCTTGCTACTGAACAGTAAATTAGGAAGTAAGACAGACAAGGGTCTTCCTCTCTCAGGGAGACAATGCTGACTTACACAGAGAAGCAGATCCAGAGTGAAAAGCATTGTTGTCCATCTGGATATTCACTCAACCAAATTCCCTTGAGCAAAGTGACAAATAACCACGGTCCCCATTGCTGAGGCAAGTGGCTGTTTGCCTGAGATGATGGGGCTAGTTTAGATGTGGTATTGTATAAAAGGTATTCAGCTTGAAATCCAGAATGCAGTGAGCCCTCTGGAAGAGTGTTCTCTTACAAGGATGGGAACAGTGACTCATATTCCTCTTCACAGAGCACCACGGAACAGTTTTTAATTACCCCAAATAGCATTTTCTAAACCGTCTTCATTTCTTGAACACCGCTCATGTCTTTGAGAGTGAACATGTGTATGTTTCCCCAGGGTAGATGACTAAGTTGGACCTGCTGGAGCCACTTCAGGTACTGCCAAAGAGTCTTCCACAACAGCTACATCAGCCTCTGTCACCACAAGCAACATTCAAGGTTTCTGTTTGCTCCGCATCTCTGCCAGATATCTGTATTATCCATCTTCAGTTTATTTTTGGAAGCTCTGTAGGGTAGTTCATTATGGATTTTAAATTGACATTTCCCAGAGTTGAATGAAGTTGAACACCTTTTCATGTGTGTTCTGACGGTTTGGGGTGATATTCCTTAGAAAATTATTTGAGTCTTCGGGGGCCGATGGTGGGGAGTTTTGTCTGCTTTATAAATGAGTGACTCAATATGGCTCTTCTGTTCTCATTTTCTTAACATTTTTTTCTCTAAATTAACTCACTTAAACTGACAAAATAATTTTATATCATTTCATAGCTGTGAACTCATGTTGTAATGTGCAAGTTACACGTTTTTCTTATACTCATTAAAATAAATGGGTGGCTATTAAAAAAATTTAAAGTCCATTCATGTATTTCTAACATCTTTCCCTTAATGTCATTGGTGATATATTAATATCTCCCAAATTAAGTGACTTGTTCCCCTTGGAACATTTAAGTGTTCCTGACACACTGGCTCTGATGAGCCCCTCTATAAACAAGTGCAAGGCAAGAGTGGCCTGAAGATTTATGAAACACATCTAGGAAAGTAGCACTGTTCCCATCAGGTCATGTGACTGAGAAGATCACTGAGGCCAGGCAGCAGAGCGGACATAGGGCAGGGGTGGGGTGTCAGAGGAGAGGGATGTGCGGAGACATGGAGAAGGCAAATAGCGTTTGACTTAGGTTGTAATATACAATGTTCGTTTCAAGATTTTAAGTGACAAATTGTACTTTGCACTTACAGATAAAAGGCTTTAAGCACATTAGGGACAAATGACTTGCAGGGGTTAAGACTGTGTAAAGTCATATTGAATGAGCGTCTTTTCATGTCCTGCCTCTCCCTGGCTAAGCTTTGTGAGATGAAACACAGAAATGCTGCATCCGAGTAATAAACGCTAATGAGGGTTCAGGCTAGCTTGGCCATTAACATGAGTGCTCCCCGGCTTCACAAGAGCCTGTATAGGGCATCACAGCTGGGTAGGGTAGGCCTTGTGACCTTTGTGAGGTATGTGGTCCCTCTAGGTCAGGCAACAGAAAATGGTGTCAATGCCCAGATGCGAGGCAGCTTGGTGAACAGACTGCCCATTACTGAAAGTTGGGAAGTTACAGTGAGTGCTGGAACATAGTTCCCATGGAGTTATCACATCCCAACCTGGACCTGGACAGCCTCCGGGAAAGCAGGAGAGCCCTGTCTGTGGCTCAGCCTTACTTTTATGAAACAAGAGCAAGTGGGATGCCCTCGTGTGGTCAGCAGATGAGTTCTCAGCATAATCTTTTCCCTGCATAGATAGGCTCAGGGTCTTTCTGTCCAGCCTTGTCTTAGTAGTAAAGGGTTCTTTCTCTTTGAGACTTGAAAGCCCCTTTCTGTCTGCATGTGGTGAGGGACTGTGTGGAGGTGCAGTGATGGGTGTGGAGCGCATCATGGAACATCCTGTCAGAGCACAGGCTGCCATGCTTCCGGTGGATAACTGAGCAGCAGGCAGAAGTAGTGCTTGGGGAAAGACTTAAACACTCTATACCTTTGGACTAAGCAAGGGCCAGAACCCATGTAAACCATAAAGAGGATCTCAAGGCAGAAACTCGGAGGCCACAGAGGTGAGAATAACCAGTGGTACCTGGTGGCTTCAGCCAGACTTGCAAGCAAGTTGGGCACCACCAGTCCCTTAATGCAGGCACGCCAAGTCAGAAAGTTACACTGGGTACCACGTTATACAAACAGCTCTATGTGGAAACTGAAGTTTAACCGGTTGAGAAACCAAGGCATCCAGCCCTCAGGCCATGAACCCTGTAGTGTCAGAACTAGGGCTCAAACCCATGGAATCAGGTTCTAGAATTTAAACACTTCACGGAGCCAGAGTGCCACGTATAACTAAGTTCACTGGAGGTTCACTGGAACCTCTTGTTTCCCAGAAGCCCTGAATGCTAGACTCCCCCAGGGCAGGGCTGCTCTGATTCAGCCAGAATTCTCATCTGGGCTGGGATAAAACAAGGTAAAAAATATAATGGTAATGTTAAAAGAGTGACCATCTCCATTTAGTGACTATCTAGTATGAATGAAATGATTTATGTCTGTATGCAGTGTTCATATAGCTTGGTTTATAGGTGAGGATGTAGCAGTTGGAGTGCCTAAATAATAGTCCCAACCGCCCACTACCAGAGTGCAATGCAGACCAAGCGCTCTGTGCTCAAAATCTATATTCTTTTCATTTTTTACATTTATTATGGAAAGAGGGAACGCGCCATGGCTCATGTGTGGAACATCTGAGGGCGTTTGCGGACGTTGGTTCTTTCCTTCCACCATGTGGGTCTTGGGAGTTAAACTCAGGGTACCAGCCTTGGTGGCAAGTGACTTAGACACACTGTACCATGCTGCCAACCACTTCATAAAAGTGAGGCTGAGTCACAGACAGGGCTCTCATGCCTCGCTGGTTGCTTTCACATACTTATTTCTGCCCTCGAGGGGCCTTTTATTTTTTTCTAAGAGTACTACATGTGGAACTGCCCTTTTTTTTTTCCCCCCAGGGTCCTTTGGATAAGAAGCCTCATTTGTCCCCTAGAATGGGGACTTCAGGCCTCAGAATACTTTTAGCAAACCTATTGCCCATTGCAGCATATCTGTAATTCACCTTTGCTGAGACTTGGGTGTTTTCATGAAAAAACAACTTTGTGCTTTATTTTGGGGAAAAAATGACTCTTCTTTCATGTGTGAGTAAATGTATGTGTATGCACGTGTGTGCACGTGTGTGCACGTGTGTGCGCGTGTGTCACGTGTCCATGTGGAAGGCACAGGTTGCTGCTAAGCATCTTCCTCAGTCACTCTTTATCTTTCTTTAGTTTTTATATTTTGTTTGTTTGTTTATCTTTGAGATAGGGTCTCCCTGCATTGCCTGGGCTGGCCTGGAGCTCACTATGTAAATCAGGCTGGTCTTGAACTCACAGAGCTCCACATACCTCTGCATCCTGAGTGCTGGTATCAAAGGCAGGCACCATCATGCACAGCCTCACTGAGCTTGGAGCTCAACAATTAGGCTAGAGTGGCTGGTCAGGAAGCCCCAGTTACTGTCCTGTCTCTTCTTCCCCATGGTTGGGATACAGGTGTGTATTACCACGCCTGAATTTTTCCGTAGGTGCTGGGGACTGAAGCTGGGTCTTCATGCACACACAGCAAATACTCAATCATCAAAGCAACCCCCCAACTCCCCCACATGATTTTTTTAAAGAACATTTTGCGATTTATGCTTTTCTGTTGTAAATGTCTTCCACCGTTGACCTGAGTACTTCCAGTCTGGTTATCCATAGCGCTCAGGGACCCCAGACTTACTACCTCCCTAGCAAAATTATAGTCTTCATTCACATATCAAGTTTATATTTTCTAGCCAGTTCTAGTTAATCTCTCCAAGCCATAGTCAAAATGTGAATTCTAGATAATGGTGCCTGGCAGAGTGAGCCAGGACAGTGAGGCAAAGGTCAAGTGAGCCCTGCCTATGAAGTTCATCTCCACGAAAGTGGTCAGCCTGTATTGTGCTCTTTAGAGCCCAGAGAGGGTCAGTTACATCCTGTATCCTCAGAGTAGGCCAGCTTGCAGTACGTGTTTCAAACTTGTCAGGTCCTGCCCTAATGCACAGTTCCTAGTGCAGATGAGGTGACCCTTGCCAGTTAATTTTCTGCCCTTCTCCCTGTTCTAGTTCCAGTCATGGTACTGCAATTATTTTTCTCTCCTACTCAACTTTTAGCTTCAGGGCCCAGGTTGAGCTTCATTCATTGTCAGGGGACAAAGGCCTTCACACAGTGGCCCTCAGTGCATATGGCTTCCTCCATTCAAGGCATTTCTTGCAGAAATATAAAGATTTCAAACCACACAGTGCTTAATGAAGCATCAGAGAGTAAGCTTCCATGTAACCACACCTACAGCAACAACTGGCATTCTACCAGGTACCCGGAAACCCCTTCCTTGAACATAACCCCAGACTTTGTCACTCTTTCCTCCCCATACATAGGACAGACTTCTTTGGTACCCACAGTCTTGGTTTCTCTAGTTTTAGCTTTATGTCTATATTCGTATAACAGATTTGACCAGAAAAAAAAAAAAAAAACCTTATGTTTCCCAAATCTTTTAAAATCTAAAAATTCCTCCTTCATTATATTTTCCCAACAATTCAACTGTAGAAGAGTCCTGAGCATGTGAAAAACAAAATTTTAGAGTTTGGATTTTGTTATGTGTACACCCATGCTCTTCTTAAATGTCCCTAAATGGTTCTTCTGTCCCTCTCTTTCGTGTAATTAGGCAAGGGGATCTAAGTGCACTCTGGTCATAATTGGTACCAAATCCAGAGCCAGCTATTTTCATTTGAATTTCTTTTGATAGAAATTGTATTTTAAGACCACATTTATATACAGAGGAAAGGGATGCTGTTATTCTAGGGAACATCATACACTCCATTCCCACTAGAGCAGTGCTCCCTGTGTATAAGCTGCAGACCGAAAGGCCCCATGAACTCAGCACTAAGACTCCTTATGCCATTTGCAGTATTTGCTTGCCATCCATCTTCCATCTATTACCCACTGATTATCTATCTATCTATCTATCTATCTATCTATCTATCTATCTATCTATCATCTAACTATTACTCATCATATCTATCATCTATGTATCCGGCTATCTATGTATACACACACTTACATACATACATACATGCGTGCCACATACATGCACACATGCATATCTACATACATATGTATATGCATGCATACATACATATTTACACACACACATATATACATATACATACATACACATGTATATATGCACATAGTATACATGTATACATGCATACATAGTATACATGCATGCACACATGGTGTCGGTATGAAACAGGCTCACAGAGATGAGATGATTCACTAAGGCCACACTGGTGATGTGGGGCAGAAATGAGTTGATCTGAGAGGTTACAGAGCATGTGGGCCTTAATGACTATTTGTCCCTAAAATACAGGTTCTTTTTTTTTTAAAGTTGATGAGTGAGCAACCGAGTAAGTATGTGACTCAATGGGCAGTGTGTAAATACAGCACAGCATTTGGCTCTCACTTCTTTTGGATTCCCAGCACAATATATTTCTATTTTTGCTAGACATGGAAAAGAAATATTTTTAGTATTCTAGAATAAACCCGAAGGCATATTTTCACTGGTGGCTTATGAGACTCATTTTATTCATATGCTTACAGACAGAAAAGCACCGTGGTTGGTTATCAGAAGATTCTCCAAGCAATTCAAGTCCCAAATCACATTTATGTCCCAACTGTGGGGGTCACTTTTGGAGTCTGGATAATAGATCTGAGTTTATCTTACCTTTGCGTCCAAAGAGCTCTAACTTCATTGCCCCCCTGTATTTATGACAGTAATAAAACCTTTGACAAGGTAGCAGTTCATGGGAATCCTTGTAGCTTTTTTTTTTTTTAAATAAAAACAGGAAAGGACAGAGGCTTCTGGGAAGGTCTCAGTTTCCAGGACAACCTATAGGAGGCCATGAGCTGCTCAATGGCCAGCAGTGCATGCAATGCTAGGGAAGCAGAAGCTAGGATCTCCTGGAGAAAGAGACTGGTACAGATGGGTGCATGGAGTCAAAGAGAGAGCTGCTTCTAGTGCTGTCCTCTGCCTTTCTTGTTGGATACTGGAGTCAGGAGAGAAACAGAAGTGCCACTTCATCCTCACTAATGGAGAGCTACAGAGGTCAGATGTGGCTCTATTTTTAACTTACAGTAGTCAGAGGAAATCACTGGGAAAAAAAAAGCCTCCACTGGGCTGTCTCCGATACCAGTGTGGAGAATAGGAATGGCCCGAATACCTGGCGACAACAGATGGGGACTCAAAACTCCCAAATAAATACACAAAACTGCCGAGGCTTTGTGGACACCCTCAGTTCTTCTTAGTTTCCCCCTTGTGTGTCAGTTTGTGTCTAGAACCTCCATGCTTGTAGACCTTATCACTGATTGACACCCATGACCTGCACATACTATCTAAGTATGCAGTCATTCTGTGTGGAGGGATAAGTGATGCCTCGTCCACCCTTATCAGTGCCTTAGCCCTTTTAGAACATTAGCGCGGTCTACGTGCAGACAATGCCGGTGCCTGTAGCCCCAAGAGCAGCCCCCTTGCACACTCTCCATACCCCTCACTCATTCCACTAGTGTTCATGTCTATTCTCTCAAATGCAACCCTCATGGTTTTTCTGTCTAGGTGTTCTTGAATTCTGTTTCATGGTAACTAAGTAACTTTGTATTCTTAAGTATGGTGTGTGATGTACAGGCCAGGGGTTGAGGGTGTTGTCAGGAAAGTACAAGTTTGACTTCTCCCTTCTGTAGAGTGGCCCACACCCACAGACACTGACTTTTAAACAGCCACCACTTGGCCTTTCTATCTGCTTTAAGAAGTCTACAATCCTCTGAGCGTGGACGTTTTTGCCTGCATAGTCCTTTCATCTTCTGGTGTCTAACCTCAAGCAGGCTTTCTTTAATATGAATCTTTATCATATCACAGTGTATTTATGATTAACATTACAAAACTTCACAGAAAATGTGTGAACCTTGGGTCATTATAACTTATTTAACACCTCTATGGTTCCATTCACTACACTTTTCTGCATTGCATGCTATGCAGATCTCTGCCTAAACCACTGCACTTACAGCTAAGGATTCAGAGAGGCTGAGAAGGAAGACTTGGTCCTTACACACTCAGACATCACTTCCAGAGCTTGTTCCTCATTTCCAACTGGCAATTCTGTTTGAATTTCCTTTTTACTAGCAGGACGTTCCTGGCCATTCCTTTTGTCTTTTGCTATTCCAAATTTTCATAAAATATTGCTTGTTACTTTATATTGCTTTTTCCCTGTGCCTGACACATTCTTTCAAAATGTCTGCTTCACTTTTATTATTCAGCAGGTTGCAGGCAATACGATCAGACTTGCTTCCTTTGTATCATTAAGCTTGAAGCTTGCTGATCTCCTCCAACCTTTAAAATGATGCTTTTAACAAGTTTAAAAATGTTTTGCGCCGTCCCTGCCTGGCATACCTCTTCCATGCCACTTGTGAACCCACCCATTTAATTAAGATGTCCAATTCCCCACCTAGGCTTTCTAAGTTTGCTTGGAGCTGATATTTCCCATTCATCTGTTCAATCCATTGGCCACAACAAACTCTATTTTACAATGTTACTCTGGATCTTCATTTGAGTCCCATTGTTACTTCATGTATCTGACAATTTTGTTCCATTGAACCCTGGAGTTGATGCTCTGGCTTCTGTCCTCATTCTGTGAGACTGCCAACATTACCTGAATGACCAGATGATTTCCCTGGCACTTGGCACTTGCCAAGGTTTGGCTTTCAGTTTTATTGAGGATTGTTTGTGGGTTTTGTTTATCCTTAGCTCTAGGCAAGCCCTTTAAACCCCGACATATGGTCATTCATTTCTAAGAGTTTCTCTTCTAGAATTCCACTGGAAAGTTCTAGATGTGTTGTCAGCCTTTCTTACTTAGAAGAACTCCAAAATCTGACTCCTTCTCAGTGCACAGTGGCTCTAATATCTGTGCTGCTGCTTTTCCTAGTTCTTGCTGTTGCTGTTTCCCAGGCTCTTGTGGTTTCTCCTATGGACACAGTTCACAGGGTGGTTGACAATTTGAAGGATTCTAGGAGACCTTGTGTTCAGACTTTCAGTTCCTTTCCTGCCTCCCTATCATTTCTGGTATTTGCCCTTTCAGTTTCTAACAACCCTGGACTTTCTCAATGTCTCAGCACTTCAGGCCAAGAGAGTGGGATCATCAGTCTCCCCTCCTTTCCTTTTTAAAATTTTCAATTCTTGTTAATATATAACAGCTTTACTGAAGGATGATTATACTTTCTCATATTCACTCGTTGTAAGCATACAAGTCGAGGGTTTTTTAATAAAATCATTTCGTTGGGTAATCACAGAATCCAGTTTTAGAACACAAGCATCCTACAATAAAATTGTCTGGTTTTACCCTGAGCTCAAGCCCTCAGCAGAACAGGACCGTTTTCTGTATCAGTACACTTGCCTTTATGGATGTTTTCTGTACATGACGTCATGAAGGATGCCTGCTTTGTGTTTTAGTCCTTTCCGTTGTCCGTTTAAAAAATATTCTAAATACCATTCAAAGAGTAAATATATTTTAAAAGCCGGATGTGTTTGGGACTCAGTGGAGGCTCTTTTCAATGTCCCTAGGATGATATGTATGTAGCCAAATGGGTACTTATATGTCTCTTCAGGAACCACAGTGTAGATCAGGTTATGCCATGCAGATAAGTTGGAGATTAATTTACGTTTACCGAACACCTATTTAGATTAGAAGCCGAGTTGAAGATTAGAGGGTCATCTATCCCAGGGTAGTGATGGAACTGAACCAGTGAACAAGTCAATGCAATAAAGTGCAGGAAAATTGGAATGAATCTTTGTAATCTCTCGCCAGTCAGTTCTCTATTGTTGTGGGACTTAGAGGTCCACTAGGGATGTGGCCTATGAGTTCAGGATTGACAGATGAACCAGGAATGTGGCACGTCAGATAGCAGGGATGACTTGTTTCCATGACATGAGCTTCATTCATCCAGGCAAGGCAGACAGGTTCACAATAGAGCTGTCCAGTCTGCCTTTGCTATTGCCAATGGAATGTCAACAAACAATTTCTGTGGCTTTCTACTTAGATCAACAAATGGAGAAATATGGTCAAGGCTTAGTTCTGCCAAGCTACATAAATCTCAACAAAATAAAAGCATAATGGTAAGCAACGTGGAGCTTTGCAGAGTGGTGGGCTTGGTCTAACACTTTAGGCAAATTACTTTCATTTCCACAGACTTAGCTGCAGAACAAATAGTCAAGATTGGGTTGCAAAAGTAACTGCGAGCTTAGACCTAATACTCAGAGATCAGGAATTTATGGGGTGGGATACAAGAGTGTTTTTAGCAAATGCTAGTTTCCCCTTTGTTTCTTAAATGTGATGTGTTACTGTGAAATTGTCTGCCATTCTTGCCTCTAAGGCCACAAAGAGCTAAGGCAATCACAAGGTTTGCTTGTCTTGTGAATTCCCATTTCTGTTGCCTCAAAAAAGCTACCATCTTCTAAGAAGCCAAGGGATGCAGTTGCTGCTTCATAATGAGGCCTTGCTTCTTTCTAAATATGCACTGATTGTCAAGGTGATGGAGGAGGTTCATTATTTAGAGGCATAATTAAAGGGCACTTCCTTTAGCTAAACTAATGAGCAGTAAGTGCAGCAATATTTGCATGTTTAGACATTAAGGATGGAAACAGATGACTCGTAGGAGATTAGGAGGAAGCAGGGAAGGTAGAACAAATTAATCTCACCGCTGGGCCTCCAGGGTTATTGCTTTTCAAGACTTCCTCAAAGGAGAGGTCTTCTCTAGGAAGTTGGCTCTACTGGCTCCTCATGTTTTAGGGCATGAATGACTGTCTCATTACTATTCCCCTGAAGTAAGGTCATTGTGGTGGTTTGAATAAGAATGTTTCCAATGGTGCAGATATTTGAATCCTTGGTCCCTAGTTGGTGGGGCTGTTTGGGTAGGTTTAATATGTGTAGGCTTATTAGAGGAAGTATATCACTGGGGTGGGCCTTGAAGCTTCAAAAGCCTCATTCCATTCCCACAGCAAATTCTTTGCTTCTTGCTTATGGTTCAAGATGTGCAGTAAGAAGTCAAAATATCCTTCTTTACAGATGATATGATTCTATACCTAATGGACTCTAAAGACTGTACCAGAAAACTCCTACAGCTAGTAAACATATTCAGTAAGGTAGCAGACTATAAGATTAACACACAAAAATCAGGAGCTGTTCTATAAACCAATGACAAAGATACCGAGAAAGGGATAAAGGAAACCATCCCATTTACAATAGTCTAAAAAAAATCTTGCAATAAATCTTACCAAGGAAATGGAAGACTATAGTGAAAGCTTAAGACATTGAAGAAATAAATAGAAGTTACTAGAAGATGGGAGGGCCAACAGTCATCTTACCAAAAGCAATCTATAGAGTCAATGCAATCCTCATCCAAATTCTATGAAATTCTTCATAGACACTGTAAAAACTATTTTTTTAAATTCATGTGGAAACACACACACACACACACACACACACACACACACACCAGGATAGTCAAAGTAGTCCTGAACAATGAAAGCACTAATAGAAGTGTAATTGTCCCTGATTTGAAGTAATACTACAGAGCCAAAGTAATAAAACCTTACAGGACTGGCATAAAAACAGATACACGGACAAAGGTGATAGAACTGAAGATCCTTACATAAGCCCACGTGACTTTAGTACCTGATGTTTGACGAAGTCCAAACATATTTATTGGAAAAGAGACAACACCTTCCATGAAGGGTGCTGGTAAGAATAGATATCTTCTAGATCTTTCTCTCTCAGTCTGCATAAAACTCATCTCTGAATGGATCAAGAACATCAACATAAGATATGATACTCTGAATCTAATAGAGGAGACGTCGGGGAAATGCTTCAACTTCTAGATGTAGGAAGGGGTTTTCTGAATAAAATCCTGGTGACATAGGCACTAAGACTAGCAACTGACAAATGGGACCATCATTTGAGTCAGGAGGTAGCCTACAAAATGGAAATATTTTTTACTAGCTGTATTTATGACACAGAGTTAGTGCTTAAATTATACAAATAAATCAATAAATTAAATATCAAAAAACCCCACTCCATTTAAACATTATAACTAAACATAGAGTTCTCAAAAGAAGAAAGATAAATGTTTAAGAAATAATTTTTTAAATGTTAAACATCCTTACCCATTGGGAAATGCAAATTAAGCTACTTTGAGATTTCATCTTATTCTAGTAAGAATGGCTAAGATTTTTAAAAACTGACAACAGATACTGCTTTAGATGTAGGGAGAGGGGAACATTTATTCACTCTTAGTAGGAGTAAAAGTTGGTACATCCACCATGAAAACCAGTGTGTGTGTGTGTGGGGGGTCCTCAAAAAAGCTACAGATAGATCTGCCATACGATCTACCACGTGCTCCCACTCTACCACTCCTGGGCATATCTCCAGAAGACTCTATATCTTACTACGGAGATAGTTTCTCATCCACGTTCATAGTTGTGTTACTCGCAGCAGCTTAAAAAGCGGAAAGAGCCTAGATGATCGTCAACTGATAAGTGGATGAAAATGTGGTTCCTACATAGTATTCAGCTGCAAAGAAAAAAAATGTATTATGAAAATTGCAAGTAAATCATTGGAGCTAGAAATCATCAGTCTGCTGACGTAACTGACTCAGAACGAAATTCTTCACATCGTCTCTCATGTACAGATTCTGGCTTTGAATCCTTGAGTTTGAAGTCAGGAAACTAGCAAGGGACCGTGGAGGGGAGATTTCAAGGGGAAGGGATAGGATGACGTGGCTAAGGATAGCAAAGGGGGAATAATGACATAGGAAGGCTCAAATGGGTAGGAGCAGGGTAGGGAGTCTGGGAAATGATAAGACTCAAGACCATAAAACGTAAAAGTTACCACATGGAATCCTACTACTACTGTAGAAGCTTTCAGAGATATAGAAAAGGAGTTAAATTGAATACCCTATAATGGAGAGGCAATACCTTTCCCAAGCAACATAGGTTAACGAATGAAAAACTCAGTGCCATGCCTGGGCTGTCTCTCTCTGTGTTGATTGGTCATTGGGTTCCATAGACACCCCTCCCCCAATTACAGTCTGTTGCCATTGCTCTTGCACACCTGATATAAGAGCCTATTGGTGAAGATACCACATGCTTGAGTCATAGGACATACAGAAGTCAAGCTGGTATCAAGATGGAAGCTTCATCCCTATTTAGTGTTCGTAGTGCTTGAAGATGCTGTGCTGGGAGGAAAAAAAGGAGTCAGCAGACTTACCAAGCTGTGATCTCTGTAAGTTACAATAATGACTGGCCTGGCAAGGAGTGCACACTGTGCATACAGTGTCGTGAATGTTACTGGAGTGATCAATGACTTTCTAGCTGTATTTAAGGTTTGTTCCACAACATGGAACTCACCTCTCAAACCATTAATTGGAGCAAAAACTTTTGTCTGGATAGGTTATAGACCTTAGGGAAAACCCTACTACTATTATTACGGTAAATGAACAAAGTATTAAACTTCCCCCTAAGTTCTTATATCTATAACCAGAGATTAGTCTCATAGCCCTGTCAGATAATCTTCATTTTTTATAGCAAATGTTCATTAATACAGAGACCCACAACTAGTCAACATGCTGAGAAGTAGAGACTACCAAGTGTTCAGCTCTAAATGGGAAACTCCTCCTTCTCAAGACTCAGGCGTCATGACAGAAGGACTGAAAGAAAATTCATGAGAGCCAGAGGCAGTGGGCATTCCTAAGCAAAACAGTATTCTCTCACCATGACGAGGTTGCTATGCACATGAGCTCAAAGGGTTTGTGGCTGCATTCACAAGACCTTCAGGAGACCAAGACAGCCTAGTGCTCGACATATGGGAGAGGAACTTCTAGGAGCTATGGAAAAATAATGGTTGTTGTGGGAAGGAATGTTAGTTTTCCTCAGGAATTCAGGCCTGAGAGTCTACCCATGCTCTAGTAGATAGCCCTACAGCTATATGCACACGGAGAACTGATTCTACTCCACTGGTTTTTTAAAAAATATATATATAGATGAAGTTGCGGGGAGGGGTAGAAAAAATGGGGAGAACTTGAAGAGGAGGAAATGGTGGGGTAGATCTGACCAAAATGTATCATATGCATGTATGAAATTCTTAAATACAACAACAAAATGTGACCTTCAGAACTAGACTGTGCTGCAATCAAGGGCCCACTCCAGAGTCAGTGCATCATCCGGTTAATCTGCATCCCCGAGTGTCCACAACAACCAATCACATTTTAAAACAGCAATGGTCCCTTTTTCCTATTGGAGTCTGGGTATTTTAAGGCCATGTTTAAGGTTCTTCTATTGGTCAGGTTAGAACTATGGAAGCTCCTTGCTATGTCTTAGTCTTCACCCCCAACCAGAGTTGTTATGCCTAAACCTCAAGATTTTGTAGCGTTAAAAGAAAGCGCCCAACATGAAGCAAGAGTCAAAGTAATGCTGGCTCTAAGGCTGCTTGATGTACAGGAACACGCTACTGATCATCGGACATACCTCTCCTGAGGAAGAGCATTATCATTAGAAGTGTCCATTTTATAATAAGATCAACTTTGCTAATTTCTTTCTTTTTTCTTTCCTGAGGGAAAAGTATCAGTCATACTGTCTAAAACAAACATTTGGGTTCTATGCCAAGGCACCAGCTTCCGTCTTTCCCACTGGCTCTGGTGCTTGAAAGAAACTGGAAAGGCAGGAGCATGACTCAGCCAAGCTGACTCTCTCAGGACCACCCGAGGCGCTGGCAGCTTAATTCATTATCTGAGAGGGTATTCCATTTACTGAGCATCTTTAACTGTGTTAACACCATTTCCTCATTTAACAATAAAACAATATTTCTTTTAATGTTGGTTTATCGCCTTCTTTTTCGAATTGCTTTTAAATATGCATTAAGGGCTGTCTGTTGAAAACATGCAGTCACTGCCTCTGGGCAGATGTACATGCTAAAACACAAATAACGATTCCATGGGCGAGAGAAGCTTGGCTGAGGAGGTGCTACTTAGGGAAAGGGGATCTGAGAAGGGTAGGGTCCGTCACCAAAAAGGAGACTGTAGATCAGTTAGCAACTCTGAGAGGTAAAGGAAGGCACCTGGCAAGCTCTAGACTCCAGCAGGCAGAGAGAATGAGGCAGAGAGGCTGCAATAGGGGAGCAGGCAGCATTACTCCTCTGGAATCTACACCTGCAGCCTGACCCATGCTTTTGCACGGGATCTTCTGAAGCAAACCTTTGGAGTATTGAGAGAAATCTGAGAAAGGTGGTTTGAAACCCACTCTTCAAGCAAATGGCTCAAGTAGGACCGACTGATAAATAGAAAGTCTAAGTGAGGAGATGATGTTGCCAGATGGTTCAGAGAGAATTACCTACTCCTCAAGCTTTCCTTTGGTTAGGTACATAGATGCTAGAGTATCTGGCACTACTGATCAATGCTTCCACAAACCCTCCTGCTTGATCTGTACTCTGGTCTTCTGTTGACGTCTTCCCCTAGCCTTGGCACCTCCTCTCCACAGAAGTCTCTTCATCATCATAGCCGTCTCTTCTTGCTAACTTCCCACTAGTGACCTGACACTTCACTTTGTACCGTGAGACACCCCTGGATGTCACTAAGGCAATGACTCAGGGTTACAAGTAAGGTCCAGAGAAAAGACCGAGTCAGAAAAGGGGGATATACAGTTAAGTGAACATTGCTGTTATTATTGTAGACTATGGTGTCTTCTTCCTCTGGGTCCTCACGGAAGATATAGGGCGCTTCTCACAGTTGCTTCCCACCTTGGGGCAGGTTGTTCTTCCCCACTTAGTGGTAAAAAGGATCTCGGCAGTAACAGCACCTTCCTTTCTAGCCTGCACTCACTGTAGCTAAGTAGGCTGATCTTACCCTGGGGAAAGCATTGGCACAGCAGATTTAAAGGCAGAGCGGTGTGTGCTGTGAACTGCAGGGAGGCCGAAGTAGGTTTCTGTACTTTGGGAAGGCATCGGTGATATCCAGAGAATATGTGTGAACTGGGATTTTGTTTTTGTTAAAAAAAGAAGATACCCCAAAGAAACAACTTGACAGAGAAAGTATTTATTTAGGTTCATGGTTTCCAAAGGATCAGTGTAAGGCAGGTTGGGTCAATGGCTCTGGGCCTGAAGTGAGACAGAATATATTGATGGTGACAGTGTACGGAGAAGAAGGCTAATCACTTCAGGGTGGCCAGGAAGCAGAAAGACAGAAAGCAAGGGTCCAGGTGTAAGACACACTCTTCAGGGGTGTACCTCAGTGATCAATTCCTCCAACCATGTCCTCCCTCCCAATATTGGGTCATGAGTTCAATGGATTATTGTCCATTGGTAAAATTAGAGCCTTCAACAATACAATCAGTACCCAAAATCTCATCAGCTAGAAACCAAGCCTTTCACACGACAGCCTTTTAGGAAGAGTTTTAGATTCAATAAGCACAGCGTAAGTTCATATCATCTTGATTAGCTTTAAGCTGAGGGGAAAGGGCTGTCAAGAGACAGAACATTTTCTGACTTTGGCTTAGTATTTCCAGACCAGAACACAGAGTATGCAATCTTTCTTCCAATGAAGGCAAAATCTTTTCCTTTTCTCCTTGCTGGTCCCTTAGGCAAAAGTATAATGTATCTCAGAGAGGAAAGAGAGCACCAAGTCTGACCCCCTGAACAGCCTCATCTAGAGGCTAGCAAGAAACCAAGCTGGCTGGAAGGCAGGCATAAGCACTGAAGGTCATTGTTAGGCAGGCTCCTCCTCCCTCTCTCCTAGGGCTTTTCTAGAAGTGAAGGGGCTCAGGAAACCTGTGGCTGAGGCATTACACTGGTGTGCAGAGGAGTCTATAGGCCTGTTCTGAAAACATGGCTCAGGGTCACCTCGGTAAGATGCAAGGAGATGGGACACGCAGCTTGATTTATGAGTCCAAGACCTCCCCAAGGCTCACAGTGATGTATTAGTTTCCTTTTGCTGCTATAACAAATCACCTCCAACTTTGTAGCTTAAAACAACATAGATTTATGATCTTACAGTTTTGGAGGTCAGAGGATGAAATAAGTTTCAGTGGACTAAAATCATGGTGTCAGCATGGCCAAATCCCTTCTGAGGGCTCTGGAGAAGAAACTTTTTCCACTTTGGAAAGGTTATGTAATTTCTTGACTCGTGGCCTCCCACATGCATCACATTGGACTTCTTCTGTCTTTACATTTCCTGTTTCTCCCGTCGCCTCTTAGACACTTGTCTACATTGCACCCATAAAAATAATCCAGAACTATCTCTCCATCTTAAGATCACTAACTGCTCACAGATGCAAACACTTTTTTTTTTTTTTTTTTTGTCAAACAAGGGGATGTATCCATGTGGTATATAGAAGATGAACAAATGTCTTTGGGGGCCAGTTTTCTGTCTGCCACAAGTGTCTACCTCACATACTCATGTAAGGAGGCATGTAACAGACGAAAACTGAGGCAGCCGTGCAGCAAGGACCAAGGCAGATGAAGGGGACATGGCTTAACAAGGATGGTGGCTTAACATGCCACCATCTCACAAAGAGAACAGGGCAAGCATTACCTTCTCAAAGAACAGACCACCCAATACTGCAGTGCTGACCCGAGAGGAATGATTATGCCTTGAGGGTGTGGGAACCATTCTCTTCCAGCACCATGAAACCATGTAGCCATTTCTTCCTCCAGGACTAGAAGCTCTGCTAGAGATGAAAAGAGGCTGGGGAGGGGTGGGTTCTAAGAGGAGTAGGGGCTTGCAGTGTTCCTACATATTGAGAGGTAAACTCTCTAGGTTCCTTTATATATGATAGTGAAAGCCATTGTGTTTACGGCCCTCTGTGTATCCATTGTTGACTCATAATAACCACTCAGATTGGTCTCTTTGAAAAACCTGCTTTGGAGTCTACCTGCATGAGAAGACAGAGGTTCCATTCAACCTTCCCTGTCTGTTTGGGATGCTTGCTCTCAGAAGAAGGCAGGCATCACCAGAGACAGCTTACAGGTGGGGCTGCTGAGCAGGGCAGTGGTTTCACATCAGAACAAACAAAGCCAGCCTGTCCAGGAGTGAGTCTTTAATAGCAGGATCGGAGTGCTGACAAAGGCCAATTATTTTCCTCATTAAGATGACTGGTCTGGACTGGACTGACCATTCTCTAATTAACTCCTTGGCACTGGCTATAATAATGATTGAACTAACCCATTTGACTCCCAGTGTGGCTGAATGGGCAAATGCAAGGAAACTGCCTTTGCATCATTCCTACACTACATTCTCCAAGAATAAAGGATGCGATCTTTTTAAATCTTCTTCTAGGAATTTTCACATTCTATGTAAGAACAATGGACTTGAGAGGCAAAGGCCTTGGCTCAAGACAAATGTGTGCTAATTTTCATTGTGGGGAAAATCTAGGCCTGTGACTAACTGTCTCCTTTATGTAGAAAGAGGAAGACTGTTGTCAATACTAGTGGCCTAGATGAAGGGAGTCTATATCCCCCTACCCCTTCCCTCTAGGTGTGGCCTGGAAGTGATGGTTACCATGCATCAATTCCCCCTCCAAGGAGGTGAGAGAATGAGAAGCATTAAGAAGTACACAAGCAGAGGCTGAGAAGATGGCCCACAGGGTTAAAGGATTTGTCATCCAAGCATGAGGACCTGGGTTTGAATTCCTGGAACCCATGTAAATATAGATATAGCAAAGAAAGCTTGAAAATCCAAGCACTCCTATGAGATGATGGGGAAGAGACAGAAAAACTTCTGGAAGCTTGAGAGGCAGCTAGCATGGCATAGTGGCAGTTGGAGACTTTATTATATGTGCTATGGCATGCATGCACCCAGATTTACACACATGCACAGAGATTTTCTTTTTAGAAGAGGCACACAATAAACTTTATGAAGATCTAAACTTCTGAGAGAGAAAGGGGGGGGTGTTTAAATCAAAACTGCCCTTTTCAATAAACAGAATAACCTGGTCAGAAGATAAAGGTATTTCGCAGAATATTTGGCTTGGTCTAATGTGATACATTTTTAAATGAGAAGACACTGAAAATTAGGATGGCTTACATGAAAATCTGATTTTCAGCTTCCAGATAGTTGAAAGTACAGTGCCAGATAATTGAAAGTACAGTGCCAGGCCTTTTTGGATGACTTAGAGAGGAATCTTTAACTCACCCAGCTAGGTATCTGGCTTCACCTGACTGGGCCTCTCTAATCCTTGCTGTTTCTCCCAGTAGCCTAGAATTATTAGAGTCTGGGACCCCTGCGGGGGAATGCTGCCAGGGAACATTAACTGGCCATGAACCAGCGAGCTCTCTCAGAGTGAGCTATACCATTCGTGTCTCTGTCCCTGAGGCACAGACAAGACAACAGCTAGCCAAATGAGACCAATTTCTGCCTCTTGTGGGCTCTAGCTCTTCACGGATACATTATTTTCGTCATATGAATTGGGATACCTGTGCTCTTTCTGTTTCACAGAGTCTGTCACTCAAGCTATCTCCTCCAGTGGGTGTCCCAGGGAACACCATTCTAACACCCACATTTCCAAGGGGAAGACGATCAGAATTCACAATACTGAATCAACCATATCTAAATAATATTAAAGCCAAGAGGGCCCATGGATTGATAAAGCTTCCCTGTATGTGCTCGGAGCTCTTGTCTGAGTTTGCACATGACTGACTGCTGGCTTGAGGGATTTGCATTAGTAGATGGGGAGCAAAAATCCTATTAAAATGACATTTCTCTTGCTGTTAGCATCACTTCAGTGAGATGCCCTGGATTCTCGGAGGCATTTCCTGGGGCTGCCTCATTACACTTATGGGCAATTCATGTGCCTTAGCAAAGGCCTTCTGGGGTAGGTGTAAGGAAAAGGGGTGGAAACATATGATGCCTCTGGCGCATGGGCAACTTCTTCACTCATGGCCACCCCTGAAGAGCTATGTGGAAGGCATTATACTCTAGCTTCAATGGCAGTGAGGAGCCAGTTGTTCAAATGCACTATCTGGAGTTGGGTCCTGGCATGGCTGTGAAAATAGGGATAGGAGAGATTAGTCCCTGCCACTGGCCTTCTGTATTGTTCTAGGCAGAGTTACATTTGCTTGAATGTGATGTGATGTATAACATACAAGACTCTCCAGGTTTGCCCAGGCATAACATTCATGGTCTTGCATTGAGTAATGGATATAATGGATACTTTGATTATGACCTGTTTGCCTGGGGGAGGGATGACATAAATATCTATTTGGACTTAATTCCTGCCTGGTCCACTTTTTTCTAAATCCTAACACTTGGGTCCTGTTTATTGTTTAATGTCTTGGATGCCTGCTTCTGCATGTGGATATTTCCATTCCAGTGTTTCTTTTAGATGCTTTCTCAGATGCTTATCCACAGGGCTACATAAGATAGCCCTGCCTGCTGTCCCTGCCAGGGATGTGTCCTGCTTTCTTCTCAAACACTGCCTACATGAGACTATAAACTGTCTTTTTGACTCCTGATCATGGAACCTTCTAGACAGCCAAGGCTTCTAGTTCTATACTGATCTGGGGGATGAAGCACGGAGTCTAACTCACAGAATAAGCTACTTAGAACAGAAATAAAAGGCCCAGCAGGCATTAGAATCAATAAGAGGCTTTGAGAATTGTTAAGGTAGGCCAGGAGTTACACACAACATATTAGACCAGTTTGAATCCTTTTTGGCAAAGGTCAGGTATAGACTCACTGGTGGTTAATCCAACTGGATCTTTGAAATAAGCTAAGAAGATAAGAGATAAACACTATTGTAAGAGCCAGAGAGTAAGGAAAACAACTGCAAAAATTTGGAATTTTTAAATGCTCAGTGAAGTTAATTAAATTTTCAATTTACTAGAAGTTATGTTTTGTTTATTTGTTTCTTTTTAGATATCTTGTTTTTTCTTCTCTATATCCTTGTCTTTCTTCCCTTTCTTCTGGTCTCACTTTCTCTCCCTCCACATCCCTTCACCATTATGTAGCCATTTTCTGTAGACTAAGTGCTTGGAGCTATACCACACACTGTACAGCTGGGGCTGAGTAAAGACACTACTCTGCTTCCAGGAGCTTGGCACAAAGGAAGCATACAGGAAGGATAACTGTGTGATGAGAGTGCAGAAAGAGTCATGAGGAGTCTGACAAACAAGGGGGCAGATGACCTTCCAGGAGATGTGCCCAGGTGGTTCCTGGTCAAGAAGCTTCATCAGCTCTGTATGCTCTGAGCATCATGTAGTTTACACGAGAGAAACTTCAGGTAAGGTTCTGACATGACAGGGAGCTGAGGACAAAAAAAGGGGAGGGGGTCTGTGGGCTGGCATGTATACACCACTGGGTTGGCAATGTGAGCACTGTGGAGAGATCCTGTGCCCTCCTCACTACAGCCTCCTTCCTTCACCTGCCGAAGATCCCTAGGAACTTCGATGTCTGATAGCAATGAGTCCTTCAACTTCACAAGATTGGTACAAAAGTGCTGCAGAGTGAATTCTGTCCTCCCCAAACTCACGGTATGAAATACTAAACCCCAGGTATATTTGGAGATATGACCTGGGGCAGGTAACCAAATGAAATGAGGGAGGGAGACTTGGGACTTCATATAACAGGACTAGTTCCTTTTGAGAGGAGCAGACATGAGGGTGCCACCTTTCACTCTCTGGAACTGGGGACAAAGCAGGTGAAGGAAGTCCTCTGTATCCAGGGGAACAGATCTCATTAGGACATGTATTAATAAGCACCTTGACCTTGCATTTCCCAACCTTATTGGCCATGGGAAAGTAAACATCTCCACCTTAAGCCATGCAGCCCAGGGTATTTTGTTTAGGTAGCCTACACAGAGTTAGACACAGACGAATATAGAGCTTAAGCCAAGGAAAGATTTAATAGTTTGTAGGATTCCATGACAGCTACAAATATTTTGGATAATAGGTATAAATCTTATCTACGAATGAATAAATTTTACATTTTAAGTCAGCATGCTCACCAGAGGAGTAGCATGAGAGAAAGGACAGGTGTTGGCCATGGCTTGCCGTGGGCCATGGGCAAGTACCTGCGGCTGGAGTCTCCTGCCTGGAAGCTCCCATGAAAAGCCTGTGGCAGAGCTGGAAATGGCCTCATATATGCAGCTTGCCTGAAACAGAGCAAGCTCAACAAGACAAAACAAAACAAAATAAAGCAAACCAGAACAAAACAAAACAAAACAAAACAAAACCAACCAAAGGAACATCGATGGGACCAGGCCATTACTCACCAACTCAGTTCCTCTTTAAATAAGTGGCTCTCAGAACTGCTACATTCACTATATATTTATCTATACAACCAAGATTCCTTCCTTGTCTATTTTTAATTTCAAATCCTGCAACTTCATTTGCCAGTATCCTTGCTTCTCAATCCTATCTCAGAAAATGCCTCAGGGTGTCTATAATTATCTCCACCAGTATGGCAATGTTCTTATTAAAGAACCCCTCACAATATGGAATTTATTTTAATTCACTTCAATTTGTATTATATATTTTAAAACATCCCATAAAAGCCATATGGCACTTCAGGACATAGCTGGGAGGTTGCTGAGAAATCATATAAACAATGTCAACGTTTTACCATTCCTACATGCCCCAGAATTCCTAACACAAAGAAATGCAGATGAACACATATGCTGTCTTTTCAGCTGCCCAGGATCCAGCAGGATAGCATTTACTAAGAACAGGCAGACAGTTGCCACTGGCTCCCTACTCTGTCTCCCGAGTACATCTTTGCTTTCTCACACTGCACAGACTCCATCAGACGAGATTCCTGGGGTTGGGATATCTGGATTTCCCCGAGCATACATGTGAGCATCTGTGAGAGTGGGCAGCCATTTCATTACTCATTTCAATATGAGTAAGTTCTTGCTGAGGTCAGTCCTACTGGGAGCTGATGGGCAGGGATGCTTAGGAGAGGATGGGGAAGAGGCAGAGTAACAAGGAGACAGGAAACACAGGATTATGAAACACTCAGCCCCAGAAAGGGCAGAGTAGCAATACACACAGTGGGTACACAAGAGAGAAAATAGGTCTGTGGGTCACAGAAGCACACAATAAGAAGTTGAGACCTAAAACACTGAGGACTATAAAATGAGCGTTGTTAGGTGACATCTCAGTCCTGCCTACTGGCATTCTCTCTTTTGCTGAATTAAGACCGTTTTTTAAACAAAACCCTGCCTAGTTTCACGTTTAAGTGAATACCGTATTGGTCTAGCTTCCTCACTGTGCAGTGCCCTTCCCCACAAACGGAGTCTTTTCTGGTAGTCTCAGTGCTGCACCGCCCTCAGGAACACACACTTCAAAGCTCTGAACTCAACCCAGACACAGCTTTGTCCTGGAGAAGTGTGATGTCCCAGCCCCTGTGATCATGCCATAAAGTTCAGTGAGTCAGGTTTCCCACTTCAGAGAAGCAGACACTGTTAACAATGCTCTGTCATTGCTTTTTTTTCCAAAGTCCTCACGTCCCCATTCTCAATCGCCTGTCACCAAGACCAAGTCATACTGTCACCCAAAGGAGGAGAGCATCAAAGGGGAGACATGATGCTCACTGACACAAAGACCAAAGACATATCTATCAACAAAGATCATCAGCTGGCCAAGGGGCGGGACAAACATCTTCCCATGGGCTCAACGAAGAGTGAGCACACCAGATGCAGGTGTAACGGTCTACAGGTCCTCTGATTCTGTGGCTTCTTAGCTCGCACACGTGGCCCTTTTCTCTCCTACTGGCTTTCAGGAGGCAGTTTTTATCCTGACCTAAAGATGCTGTCTGCCTTCCTGAACTGCCTTTTCTAAAACCAAGAAACTGAGCAGACCTGGAGAGCCTACCCACTCACTGCCACTGCAAAGAGGAGAAGGTATGCCCTGAGAGCCTTACCTGGTCCAGCTTCCAGTGAAACTCTGCAGGGCGAAAGGTGTCTGCCTGATCAAAGTCCTTCCGCAGGAGAAAGACGAGGCGGCAATTGTGCACGTACAGGGCGTAGTGATGCCGGTTCATTTCTGAAAGGCAGAAAGGGGTTGAAGGATGAGCCAAATAGTCTTCTGTTATGTTGCTAGGCACAGTTCAGAAGACAAAGAAATGGTCTCTCATGTTTTCCCATATGTAAGTGGTTCTCATGAATTTTCTAGAACATATTTGGAGGGAGACACTGAAGTGAAATAAGCTCTGGTAGGGCCCATAGCAAAACCTCTTCTGACATTTTGCCTTTAAGCCCTGGCCCAACCTACACTCCATCAGAACCCGGTGAAAGGCGATCACGTTGGCAAGCTTTGTTGTGTGTCCTTACAGAGTTCTCTGCCAATCACATCAGCTCCTCTGGGCTCTACGGCATGGCTGCTTTCTCCTGGAGTTCTGGGATTTGTTTTATTTTGTCAGTCTTGACACAGTGACCACAAAACACATCTCCTTTGTCTCCTTAATCTATGCTAAGAGGGGCTGCCTTGCTTTTAGCTGCTAGGAGGAGACAAATCGATCTTCCAGCATTACACATAACTCTGTGGCTCTTCAAAGCGATGAATAATCACCCCCTCCCGAGGCACAGCAATCCATCAATGGAACCTTTTCTTCTTCTGATAGAAAGACTTTCTTACTTGCTTAGGAAATCTTATGACATGGTTAGCCATGACACTTAGAGCCACAAGACACTACCAATTGGCAAAAAAAGGAGCTGATCTGTACCAACACATAGAAAAATCACATTTTACTTGGCTGTAGAACTTCGGAGACATTTACTAGGAGGGATGTGTGCTGTAAGTGGGTAAATAAGTACATGGCTATGTATGGGGGTGAGCATAGCTATACATTAAGGCCTGCATTAGGTTAGGTAGTGAACTAGCCTTAAGGTAACCTAAGGCTCGAATACTGTGACTGATTCCTGTATATTCGTATTAACCTCGTTATGAGGCCAACATTGGCTTCATCTCTCAAGATGAGCCTTGATTGGCTCTGACTAAATAGACTACTGCCAATTCTTCCAACACAGAAATTGGTTCAAGATGCCTGCCCAAGGTCAACAGAGAGCCTCATTCTCCTGCCCACATGGCCTCTGCTGAGAACTGGCAAGGAGGACTTGGTCCAGGCCAATGGTTAGTAGTTTGCTAAGCAGTTCTGGGATAGGTGCCAGCAGAATGTGAACCCGAAGGAAGTCATCTTTCCTTTGGGAAAGTGTAGTATGTAACTTATAACTATAACCTTTTCTGCCCATCTCAAACTGATACAGGCATAGTCACATATCTGAGAAGATGCAAAGAAAAGGAACACAGATCTTGATCACACTTTACCTGTAGGATGACTATGAAGCCGTCATAGATCTAGGAGCTTTCAGGTACAAGAAAGTCTATATTTTGTGTATTCACTTAATTTTTCAGTTGTCTGATACCATTTGATGTGGACTTTCCATCCCTGTAATGGATAGCATCTTAATTGCCACAATGAGGAAATGTGTGTAAAGCATCTGGCTGGAACAGATGCTCAGTGGCTGTCGGTTATTATAAAGGCCATTGCTGTGCCTGGGGACTACAGCATCACAGACAGCCATGTCAGATGCTGTTTCCACCCAAGCACCAGCATTCTCCAGAACCCAATGCAAAAATGGCAGGAGAGAGGATGGGCAGTCGGTCCATGTGCCAAGTGTGTGGGTGACCACTCTTAGCCTCTAGATTGGCAAAACTCTTCTGGGCTGGTTATGACCTTACTATGAGGTCAACATTGGCTTCATCTCTCAAGATGAGCCTTGATTGGCTTCAACTAAATAGACGATTGCTAATTCTTCCAACATAGGAGTTGGTTCAAGATGTCTGCCCAAGGTCAACAGAGAGGGCCATTCTCCTGCCCACCTGGAGGATACTTCTTGCCCCTTCACGATTGTATAAGTAATTTTCTAGGTTTCTGTTAAGAGCTGTTAGGAAAAGGAAGGAAGGAAGAAAGGAAGAAAGACTTTATTAGCTTGATTTAGAATCAACTAGGGTGAAGAAGTGGACTAAGAAGACTGGAAGAACAGACCTCCTCTGCTAGGCCTGCTTTCTCCTTCAGCCTAGGCCCTTTCCCTCTGCCTTCTGCTGAAGACCCCTAGATCAACACACAAATACAAGGGGCATCTCCTGGTCAGCTAATGGGCAGCTAGGAGTAGAGCTCCTTCCTGTTCTTACAGTTGTGTCGGCTCCTTGCTGGCAGGTCCAGGTGAAAGGAAAGAGGTCCCAGTCCTGCAGGGTCTCGGGGCTGAGTGGAATGTCAATGGCCCAAAAGAAACACACTGAGTCAGGAGTCTTGTCAAAGCATGAACTGATTTTGCTAAACTAAGCACTTATATAGAGAGGGAGAGGAGGTGGGCAGTTAGGTATGGGGCGAGATGACGTATATTGTGGTGTGAGGTGATGATGACTAGGTGGGACCATTAGGTTCACTTTATATCACTGGTAGCTAGGCAACGGCTGGTGCAGGTCATGCTGAGTCATTCCTGAGCAGAAGAGAGACAGAGAGACAGGTCTTGAAAATTGAGCCAGGCTCAGGTTTGACTGCAAGGCCCAAACCAGGGCCAAAATGAGGCCCAACGCAGTTGCAATCTTTCTGAGCAGTTTTCTAGTCATTCCAGGGCTGTGGGCACACCCTTGTTTTCCCACAGGCTGGAGAGCCATTGTAGTACTCATTAGCAGGCTGATGCTCTGCCAGGGCCAGGTCATGTTGTCCAGCTCCCGATCTGAGAATGTCCAGCAGGAAATACTACGTACTATGTATGGCTGACTACTCCTCATTCATCACTTCCAGCTGAATTCAATGTGAGCAGGACAACTGGACTGGGGGAGGAAGGGATCCCAGTTACAGGGACAGATGTGTGAGACATGAAGGGATTATGGTGAAATGGCAGGAGCTGGGAAGGAATTGTGGGCAGTAACAGGCAATAGCATCATTCTCATAGAGAATGGGGAGACAAAGGCCAGTAAAGGCCCAAGCATCCCCTATGGCAGAGGCACTGCTCCATGTGTACCTAACTCTGCTTCCTTTGATCCCAGTGTATAGTTGATTGCAATTCACAGCCTCTCTTTGGCTGGGTGAAGGCCCTGTGACCAAGTTCCAGCAAGTGGAAGGTAGTGATTAGAGATGGCACATACAGCCTGCTGTCTTTGTCAATAAAACCCTCTGTACTCAACACTGTTCTTTCTCTTTGATGGCTAAGTAAAGCCAGACCAAACAATGCAAGGATTCTTGTCTCAGAATATCTGGACCAGGCAGAGCTTTTCCCTTCATACCTACCACTGGACAATGAATAAGGAGAGTCATGGAAGAGTGGCAGTCACCGAGAGCTTTACAGGTGATAACGGTAATGGTGGTTTTCCCTTTCTCTCCTTCTTCCACAGTTAGCCTTTGCTGACTAATCAATTCTGCTCTCCAACTATTTATAGAAGACTTTATAATGGACAAGCATTAATAAGTTTTGTTCAGCGTTCCAAACGGAAAGCAACGTGATGCCCTGGAAGGGCAATTTCATCATTTTCACTAAAATTTTCTCAATATTCATATTCTGTGACTTAGTAATTCAACTTCCAGCCAGGGAACAATCAGAAATGTGTGAAAGTTACATTCTAGAAGGCTCGCTACAGCGCTGTTTTATTTGCCTTTAAAAGGAGACACTCTAAGTAGCCGACAAAAGAAGCCATTAAATAAAGTATGATAAATCCACATGGCAGAGTTTTAAGCTGGCATGTAATTTAGTTTCCAAAGGCTATTTGATCATCCAGGCATGGTGGTGCCTGCTTGCAATCCTAGCACTTGAAATATGGGGTCAGGAGGCTCAGAAGGTCAAGGCCAGTATGGGCCATGTGACATTTTGTCATGCACACCCTTCCAAAAGAGAATACTTTATCACATGGATACATGACCTGGGTATAGTTATTCATGAAACAATAATCTTATGTGAACTATTAAAATAGATTGAAATGGGAAGACATTCTACTTATTCATAGAAATAGAAGTAGCATTTAAATGAAGTGTACAGAACCTTACCAGATATCTCTCCAAGTGCTTAGATTTTAGATGGTTTGTATGTTTTGATACTTTCCTGTGCCTTTTCCATTTATGCTGCAATATTTATCACCTTTCCACTGGAAAGACTTTCTGATATAAGATAAAAGTCTGACTCAGGCCTTCATTAAATCCCAATCTTTTGTATTTATATTACTTTCCGTGTTAGGAGCTAAGTTAGACCAGACCCTTTTCATTTTTGCTGTAACAATCTTTTTTAAAATATGTATTTATGATGTATGTGTATATGCACTTGCATGTGTGTGTGTATACATGTGCACGTGTGCATATTAACGTCTGCATACATGTACGTGCACATGAGTACAACCTTGTTCTTGTGGAGGTCAGGAGACAATTTGCAGGAATTGCTTCTCTCCTATATGATGTGGGTTCCAGACATCAAACTTGGGTTGTTACCCTTGGTGGTAAGTGCTGTTCTCCAGTATACCATGTCTCCTGCCCTCTTTGCCAATCTTAAGCTAACTGTTAAGGTGTGGCTTCCTGTGAGGGCAGAGCTGAGGCACAGGTCTTGTATGTCTGAGGTTCCGAGCCTCTTGATGGTGAGCTACTGTGATTGGAAGACATCATTGCAGACTGTAGGCGTGGCTGTCCTGTAGAGTCCTCTGAGACACTGGCCTGTGCAGCTAGGATGAGGTCCTGGCACATGTATTTTATAAAGCTTTGCTGGCTTATTCTTATAACCTGTAGTGCCTCTATTGTATCAATCTGGCTCTAGAATATGCAATAAGATGTTCTAGACACCACATTGTTCTAGGTAGTCCTTGCCCATGATTCTAACTCTTCTGTTGCAGATGCCCTTGTGTAGGCAGAAACACTGTCTGTGCTTGATCCACATTCAAGAAACAATCATATCTGTGGCTGCTAAATTTTGATCAGCTGCCTAACATTTGTACCATCCTAAGCTGTAGCCTCAGTGTGACATTGACTCTAGAACCATGATGTCCAGTGCAGCGACCAGGTATTGCTAGGACCAGGCCACTAAGCCCAGCCCCAAGTTCAGTGTCACCTCATGTAGGTCCATGACATCCTCCCTGCACGAAGGTATGGAGAAAAGCTATTGTTACTGCTGCCTCCTTCTACCTAGACTGGTCTTGTGAGTAGGCAAAAGCCAGACAACCCTGACTTAGTGTCTGTCTAGAAGATAACACATTAACATAGTCTACAGGGATCAACTGGGATGGAAAATATAGAGGACCCTGTAGTGGCAGGAAATGGAATGAACTCAGAAATAGTGATAGTAATGATGGTGCCGGTGATACCACCTCAACTGATGATCTGTATCTGATTTAAATGATTTCATATTTTATTTCATGCTTACTTTCTCCACTTGGCATATGGGGAAATCGAGGCTCATGGAGCTTAATAACTCCTTAATAACTTGGGCTGTCTGACAGCAGACACTGAGCCGCTGGCTACCTGCTGCACTGTCTTACAGTTAGAAACACTGACTTATCTGAGTATTTTAACAAAAGTAATAACTGAAATGGGAGACTGGAATCACAATTAAAGGTAGAGGTGTAAATTTTGCAAAAGATCTCAAGACACTCTGTGTGTGTGTGTTTGTGTGTATGTGTGTACATGTAGACACAGTGATAAATGCATAGGATGTGACTTACTAATACATAAACTGACCTTTCTGTTCTGGTGTTTATTGGTTGTGTAACAACTTGGGATAAGATGCGTGACATCTCAGTGGATGATTCCACAATAGTGCTTTCATTAATTTCCTTGTAAAGGTTTAGAAAAGGCATAGCTGATACCAATGATGCATTCTATGTGCCCAGTACTATTTTGATTGCTTCACGTATGTTTAAGTTACTTAATCAGCAAAAACAACTCTGAGGAAGAGAGTACTATAACAAGGTCACCCATCTGTAAGTGATAGGGTGTGGTCAATTCCCAAGGATACCTGTGCAGGCCTGGAATGAGAGGAATGTGCAGCACCTGTTAGCTTCCACTCTCCCTTTTCAAAGTACTGCTTTAAGTCGACAAGATCCTTTTATTCAAAGATGGCTTTTGAAAATTATGTCTTAGGTAGGGTTTTATTGTCATGAAGAGACACCATGATCATGGCAACTCTTATGAAGGAAAACATTTAATCAAGGCTGGTTTAGTTTCAGGGGTTCAGTCGATTATCAGCAAGGTGGGAAACATGGTGGATTGCGGGCAGACTTGGTGCTGGAAAAGGAGCTGCGAGTTCTACATCTTGATCCAAAGGCAGAAGAAGGAGACTGTGTGCCACCATGGGCATATCTTGAGCATATTTGACTTCAGGGCCCGCCTCTACATTGGCACACTTCCTCCTACAAGGCCACACCTACTCCAATAAGGCCACATCTCCTAATAGTACCACTCCCAATGGCCAAGCATTCCAATGGGGGCCATTCCTATTCAAACCACCTCATACAATATAGTAAATGCAGGGTTTGATTTTACTTTCACCTCACCTACAGCAGCCTGAAGGGACTTCCACGGACATGGGAGTTCTGAGGAGCTCGTTTGAAGATCACTGATTAAAACTGCTACTTTCTCTCTGTTTACTCTTCTTCTTTCCTTTCTCTCCTAGTCCCGCTTTACTCAAACCCTAGAAAATCAGCAGCTGGAAAAATCACAGAGCAGAATGTATGCCCAGGATCCCTACCATGATTCTACTTCAGCAGAATGTATTCCACGGCTGTGTCTGTTCAGCCACTGGTGACATAACAGGTTGGGGACTCACCAGTTTTATCTGAGTTACAGAGGATTGTTTCCTTCTCAGCTCTCACGCCTGGGCTGGGGCCATGTTTCATCCACATAGTGATGGTGAACTGGTCTGTCAGGTTCTTGGGCACGATCCCATCGGGGATCTTGGCACCCTGCCTGCCGTCAAACTTGAAGATCATCTCACTGCTGTCCACCAGGAGTCCTGCAGTCCAGTTGGTAGCTGCACTAGGGGATGGCAGGAGGTCAATGATGCCTGAGGATGCTCCTGCAAGGGGAAGAGATGAAAGCACAGTTGTTATCGCTCAAGGTGGGTGGTGTGCTCATCTTCTATCTTCTGTTTCCCTGTGAGAGTGGAGTTAATGTACTTAGGCCTGTGCCTACTCCCGACCTAGGTGGCTCAGGAAAGAGTCCAATATCATTTGAGCTTCTGACTTGATCCTGGTCTGTTTAGACCTACATTGGTATGCAGATAAAAGCGATGCATATGTCCAGGCAGGTACAAACAACTACTATACAAGGAAAAGTGTGAGAGGAGCCTCAAGAGTTGGGAGAACCATTGGGGCTTTTAGTAGCTTGGTCTTCTGCAGACAGCCAGGGCTTTGTTTGGTTGAATGGGTTCATTCATGCACACATCAATCAACTAACCTGCCAGTCATTTACTGAGTATTCACCCTATGCCATGACCCTTTCTGAGTTCTGGCTACATGAAGATGAATGAGATACTCATTGCCATGAAGAATCTATGAGACACCATAGTGTGATCAGGGTTAAGACTGAGGAAAATTCTAGGCCCTCATCTAGAGAGGTGTGTAAGCCACTTCGTATACACTACATGTTCCCACAACCATTTGCTGAAGCCAAATGGTACAGTGGTTGAGAACAGGGGCTCTGAGGTTGGCACCATTTGGATTTGACACCTGGCAGCTTGACTAAGCAGCTCTGTGACTGGGAACACATCAATCTCTCTGACTGTATTCCCTTCTTCGGTGTATGTGGGGACAAAATGAAATCATGCATTCAAGCTTGCAGCTACATGCTTGCCACACACTAAGTGCTCTACATGGCTGGTTTATCATCACCATTATTGTGATTTTTTTTTTTTTGCTATCACTATTATTCCTAGAACAGGAGGGCTATATCTCTAAACAGCTATAAGGGCAGATTAGCATTTTGAGACAATCACAGGTAGGTTGAGGCGAGAGGGAAAAGCTGGCTTGTCAGGAAAGACTAGACTGTTCCTCTGGGAGGACCTTTGGGCCCTCATTCATTCTCTGAGCAGCATCCTCTCCATTAGACTGAGAGCTTCCTACTATGTTCAAGTGGATTGGGGAATGCAAGTTTCGCCTGGGCTGTACATGGGGACCTGACAGGACACTCACCAGTCATGTAAACATTGTGATGGTGGTACAGAGGAGATAGCACTGATGCTCTAAAGGGTGGTGGGGAAAGTGTACTGTCTAATATTCATTGGGTCATTGGCCTTTGCCATCTGCAGAGTAGAAAGTCATCTCACCTAGGTCAGCTATCACAAAAAGTATCCTTCAGTGAAAACTCCTCAGGAAGGTGCCATATTGGAAACCAATATACTTCTTTATAATATTCATCCTTGCCAGACTTCCCTTTGGCTTTGGAATGAAAGACTATAATATGTGGGGAAAATATGATTCCTGTGAGCACAGATGCTCTGCTTAGCACTGCATTAAGTTCAGCCTGAAAGGGCCTCCAGAAGGTCCATCCTTCTGGTGGGGGATGCAGGCTTTCTATTCATGATTCTCTGTGGGAGGTGTGGGTAGAACTGATGGCATGAGTCACATGGGGATCTTCTAGGGATGTCACCTGTTCTACACTTGACACAAAATAGGGACTCAGTTCCTATTTACATCTGCCCTTCCCCTTTTCCAGTGTCCCCTGCTAAGATGCTCTGTTAGAGCCTGGGAGATGACTCAATCAGTAGAGTGCCTGCCTCATGAACATAAAGTTAAGGTCTCCAGAACACACCACACACACACACACCAAACAAACAAACCAGGCACAGTGGTGTGTGTCTTAACCCCAGAGCTAGAGGGGAATAGGTAGAGACAAACAGAAGCTAGAAGCTCATTGTCTAGTCAGCTTAGCCAATCAATTAGCTTCAGGTTCAGCATGGGACCCTGACTCAAAAATTAAAGAGAGACACCTAATGTCTATTTCTGGCTTACACCCCCCCACACACATCTATGTGCTCATGTATACACATATACACTAATAAGTATATAGACCACACATACACATAACACAACATACATACAATACAGCATACATATAGCAGAATAAAGGGAAAATGTAAGGAATGCAAGAAAAAAAAGAAAGAAATGACAGACAGCATGTGGATTCTGGCAATTCTCAGTGCTCAGGTGAGCATCCTGCCTCATACCCATGCCTCACAGTTCTTATCATAGCCAGTTATTGTCACCTCACAATGCCCCTCCCCCTAGCATATACCACTTATCTGCAAAACAAGTTCACACTACCATTTTGCCCTCCTTGGGCTGCACTCTCCATATATATATTGGTAAAAAAGACCTCAGTCAAGGTGGTAGCAGGGAGAGATTAGTGGGTTGTTTGGGAATGAGAGATTCTTGGGATATTGAAAAGTTCATTTTTTTTCAATCTCCCACAGAATCATATCACAACAGCTTCTTTTACCGATAACGGCATGAGATCTGGGATTTGTGCCGCACGAAGACAACCAGTGACTGAGGCACACACTGTTGGATCTTGAAACCTGCAGTATCTGCAAAGATGCAGGCTGATCATTTAGAACCCCTGAGAAGGCAATAGGGTGTATCCAAGAACAGTGTAGAGGGATATATATGGTGTCTTATGTCATCAATGGAGCAGCCAAGGTGGCATACGGGGGGGGGCGGGGGGGGGGGTAGCCCCACGACACGAGGCTTGCCAGGGCTGGGAACTATCACACAAGGCTCCCTGTATTGGTTAAGAGTCTTACTGTGCCTGAATAATTCACACTTAATAATTTATATTAGTGGAGGAGTTAAGTAAAAACTTTTCCCAAAACAGATTTGGAGAGAAGCACAGAGCAAGGACTAGTGTGACATAGTGGGTGAGGCATGAAAGGTGATTGGGAAGCAAACTGGTTGCAGAGTAACCTAACCTGGAACAGGGGTGTTCTGTAGACAGAGCTGGAATCCACAGAACTTTATCTTCTTTATGCTTTTACTTTCTTATATCCCAAGGATCTTTCTAGGGGACCCTGAGTAGACACCAGACCAGAATTACTGAGCTACCCCACGTATTCCTTTTATATATGGTTGTGTTGTGACTACCACTAAGACTCTGATTGACAGGTAAGAGAACCCAGGCTGAGGGAACCCAGGCTTATAACCAGCCATTGAGTAGACTCATCGCTGGGACTTTCCAGATCCAAAGACTGAAGTCCCCCCTCAGAGAACTGAAACACGATTTTCTAACTTTTTGTGCATTTATCAAATGTGGAAACTGAAGACCAGGGAAGGAAATGACTAGACCAGAGTTGTACCACCACGTGACTAACTAGAGACAGGTGCAGCTGTGTCATACAGATGATCCAATGACCAGTCAGCTGAGATGACTACCCCAGTCCCATGGGATACTTCTTCTTCATACATGTGTCTGCTCCCAGAGAGGCACACTGAGGGCACCCAAGCAGCGCTCCAGTGTCTTCTGTGTAGGGAAATGGCAGTCCCTCTTCCCTGTCCTGCAGATGTTGGTGCTGGAGAACACGATACACTTAACAAGATGGTACAGACTTTCACAGACTTAACAGAACGAATGTATTTCTTGTTACACTTAAACAATCTGAGGAAGATTCACTTCCACCCAAAGTACTTTCATCTCTTCTTCTCAAAGGATCCCATGGGAAAGCTGTGGGAAAACAGGGCGTGCCACTTGTAGACATGGTATGGCAGCATTTGCACATCCACGTATGCTTATGCTGCTTCTTTGGAGTCCTCCTGGACAGTCCCTGAAGACACTAGATGTGAAGAATTCACGTTCTTCTGGTACATTACAGATGTTGCCTCCCAGTGTTAGGTACTTCAAACTAGCAACTACATTTGATTTCAAGTCCCTGGGCTCTATTAGGGTGGAGATGCTGAGCAGCAAATAGAGACAGGAAAGAATGAGGGAGCTTTATGGGCACAGGAGAATGTGAGAGGTCAAATGGTACATGGAGTGGTGGTCACTTAGGTCTTTATCCTGCTGTGCATGGCCAGGTATGAATAGGCAGTGTCCCCTAGAATTCCAAAGAGGAACTGTGGCAGAAGTGATGTGCACAGAGTCTCCAGAGTCTGGTGGCATAGGAGGGGTGGAGATCAGTGGGGGAATCACTAGAGAAGAATTAAGATCAAGCCTCATTCTATGGTATTCTCAGAGAAACACCATAACACAAAAATACCACATACACCAACACAAACAACACAACACAAACAACATAACACAAACATAACACCACAAAACACACTGTGGTGTGCTATAAGCAGATGGATGAAATAATTCCATATTATCTCAATAAATGTGTGTGCAATATCCAAGCCATGCCAAGCACGGCCATGAGAGCACAATTTTTAATCACATGAAAATGGCCCCACTTTTAGGGATCCAGTAAGCCTTTTAATTCTCCTGAGGGAACAGTTAAATGGGTAGAAGAGTCCTGAGTAGAGACTCCTGGCAGAATCCAGAAGGGCCCTCTTCAAGTGCCTGGTGGACCAATGGGCCTAGGTGCTAGAAGAATATATGTCTGCATGGCATACATCTCTGACCCATGATCTCAACTTGACCACAAGTCCTGCTCTGGCCAGAGAAACAGGAATGCAAGTGACATGTGTCATATTAAGAAAGAGGTCTTAAGTTCACAGTTCACCATGAATCTTTCCCATCTTTCCTGGAATGAACAGTGTTCTAGATAGAAGCTCAAGAAGGGCATGTGGTAGGAATGATAAATCTTGGTTATTTTAAGCCAATGATATCGTGAGGTCATTTGTTGCTGCCTGACTCGATGATTCACAGAAGCAAACGATGTGGGTAACTATGGTTTCCACTTTTCCATCTACATCCTTGAGATCTGAAGGCCTTGAAAACAAAAACTTGGATTTCTAGATAAAACAAGCTAGGCTTTGGTTGACAGACTCCTGGAGTGGGGCCAGGGACACCTACTTAGTTTCTGGCCATCTTGGGAAATGCCACTATAGGCAAAAGCCTTCTCTGAAAGAAAGGCAGTGGTGTGGTAGTTGTATAAGTGGCCTCCAACAAATCAGCACAGAGAGAGAGAGAGAGAGAGAGAGAGAGAGAGAGAGAGAGAGAGAGAGAGAGAGAGAGAGATATTTTCAGTGCTCACACCATAATGGTGAGAAACTATGTTCAACTGATTCTAAACCTATCGAAGTGAAACTCTATGGAGTAAAGCTTTGAGAAGACTAAGGGCCCCTACTTTCACCCAGGGAACACTACCCATGACCTCGACAATTTGTGGGACTCTGAGGGCATCAGAGCCTCTGATAGTAATTCTTTGGACAAGCTCTGCTAAGCTGAAAGCTAACATAGAAAACCTTAGATTCTCATACTTCCAAAATGGTGCATGGCAACTCCTTTTTAACATAAGTCTGTCTTCCTAAGAAACCAAATTGTTAGGTGATTTTTTTTTTTTTTTTTTTTTTTTTTGGTTATGGATGGTTCTATATCATTTTAAGAGTTACATAGCACTTACACAAACAAAAACATTTGTTGAAGTAATTAATGTATGAATGAATTCCCCAGCTCATCAGTATATAAATCTGGAGAAGAGCATAGGGTTGGGTTATCCACTCTGCTCTGGCTTGGAAAGCACTTGATTTTAATAGCATGATCAGACACCGTGGCCTTTCCTTCAGCAGGACCTATCCTGGGAACTCTTGACTTACAAACAAAACAGCTGCCCTTGGCATTATGTTCAGGAAGTAGTGGCCAGCTGCCAGGATCCCTATGACCCCCTCAGAACAGCTTGACCTCTGTGTTACAAAAGGGCACATGCACCACAAAGTACTTTTCTATTTCATATAATATGTAGTGACATAGGGTCAAGGAAGGGAACCTTTTCTTGGGCTGTCGTTAATGTCAAATTTGATTTGGCTGAGAGGTCTCCCTGAGGGCTTCTTCTTGCATTTTATTCTCAGTACAGTGCTGTGACTTTTCACATCTGGAAAGCCTGGTCCTAAGACAAGATTGTTACCTGAATTCCTGAACTTGGAAAAGGTAATGGGCAGTTGGATATCTCTTCTAAGAAGAGATGTGGAGTCTGGAAGATGGATCAGCTTATGCTGTATCTGGTATATAAGTTGGAGGAGACATAGGTCCAGGAGACTCCACTATATTGTTACAAGGTAGAAAGGAAGCATCTCTATGCTTAAATCTGAAGAAGCAAAATGTCTGCCAAGCAGTGTTTCTCCAGGTCCATCTCCTGTGCTGCCATGTCTGCTCGGGTGCCTTCTGACACCAGCCAGCATCAGCTACTGCCCTCTTTCCCCTAAGTGGGATTCACTCCCTTAGTGCTTGGGAAGCCAATCTGGCTGGGTCCCTGTCTGACCACCCTAACGCAGTGAATGCTGCAGAGCTTCCGCTCCCACAGAAGCAACATGAAACTTGACCTAACTGAGCAAGGGAGCAGATGGACGAGTGACTGAGGGGACGGGCTTGGGCTTGAGAGTGAAAAGCAAAGGCTTGGGGATGAGAAGAAGCAAGGAAAGGGACAAAAGGACCAGCATGCAGTGAGCTACAGTGGTGGAACTGTAGGTTAAGGCAGATCCCTAGAACTGAGAGGAGGCTGGAAAATGGTGTTACCCAGGGGACTGCCAGTGATGCCCCATAAATGTACCCTTGCTACTGGGTTTCTGGTTGAAGGTGTGACCTGTTCATCAAGTTAGACACTGGTGCTGGTTCTTTAGACATCCCTTCTCTCTTCCTTCCCACAGCTTATCACTCATTAAATCTTGCTGATTTTGCCTCTTAACTGTCCTAAATTCATCCCTACAGCTACTCCCCTGGTTCAGAACTCATTATCTGTTGCTTAGACTATGGTAATAACATCCTAATTGCTCTCCTTGTTTCCCTTTTAAAGTTAATAAAGATTTGTAGGATGAAAAATGCGTGAATGCCGAGTTTAAAGTGTCACAGCAGCTTCCTGGTTGGGAAACACAGCAAGAAACCTGCCTACCATCTACTGAAAACACAGACATCTGTCAACAGGAGCCATGATGCTCACAAGAGTCAGACAGTACCACACAGCCTGTGTGTTGGGCACGACCAAGCCCCCAACTTTTCCTTAGATACTAGGGGGCCGGACTTCTGATGTCCCACCCTTTGCTTCTGCCCTGCTTTGCAGTACTTTACCCCAGGCAAATCATAAGTACGGCTTCTGACATGAGACCCGACTCATCTGTCCACCTTGGTTACTGGACAGGGATCCTATAAAAGTGGTAGGCAGTGCTACTGGGAAGGTGGCTAGAGAGAAGCACACTTGTCTCGTTCAAAGGGCAGCTCCCAGAAGCAGATGAAGCACACCTGGGGAAGCTGTCTTTCCCAGCTGAGTTAGCCCGTGAGGCTGGCAGTCCAGATGGAGTGAGCTGTTAGCATGGCACATGCAATTTGGCATTGCTGTTTCTTCTCTTAAAACACTCTTTGCACCTTCTCTATCTCCCATCTTTCTCCAGCAACATTGAAAATCAAGTCACAGCATGTGCCCTTGGGCCCTCTGATCTTTAGCAAGCAGATTCATCATTTTCTTCTAACCCAGTTCTGGGAAATGACTCTAACCCATGGAGGCCATGTGGGGTTGAGTTTGCTGACACTCCAGGTACAGGGAGAATAAAAAGAGATATTAATTCCAAGTAAGATGTCACCTTAGATGGCTTCTGTGAACCAAGTAGAGGAAAGGACAGGATTTGAGCAGTCTATGAGCATTCTAAGTCCCTATATATATATATCATCTATTGAAATAGTTGTTCGAAACACCATTACCCGCCAATCTACTGAACTGTTTCAGAAGGGCAGGCATCCCCACAGATCTTCCCCAAAAGTCTGGTGATATGATGAACAGAATATGCTGATTAGTAGGGGTTTATTTTGGTTCTAAAATTTTCACTTGGTTCTTTGGGTGAGAAAAATGAAAAAAAAATTATCCCAAAGATAATATAGGAGGACCTCATGAAGTAACACAACTGGAAGTCTATACTGAGGAGCCTCGCTTTCCTCCAGAAGAGGCATGGCTACAGCCAAATGCAGCCTGCTGTGGGAAGAAGTCTTTTCCTCAGCTCCCACAGTGAAGCTGAGGGAGAGCTGCACACAAGTCCCTGGATATTCCTGTAGAGAACAAAGGAAAAGTCCTGCATGTCCAAGGGAGATGAAGAGGTCTGCCAACACAGTAGCAGTCAGCTACTAAAGCTTGTACACTGGTCCCACTGCACAGGATACTTAGCCTCTCCTTCACAGGCCCACTGGAGAGCTACGAGTCAGCTCCAGGAGCCAGGCTGGCCTTGATAAATTCTCAACCAATGAAACATCTCTTTCATCTAGGCCTGTTTCAAAGTCAATCTTGGATATTTCCTGTCTGTGTAAACTTCAATGATGTCACACTTTGAGCCTCCAAGTTTACATCTTTAAAGCTGGGTGGATATATTTTCTTTTTGGTATGCATGTGAACACTAGGCGGAGCATCCCATGTGGAGTGTCACAGGATGCACGCAGTGGGTATTCAATAAAGGTCTCTTCCAAGCCATCCTCTATGAGATTCTGTAATCAACTCCATTTCCTACTAGTAATTCCTGGCCTTGCTTCCTTCTTGCAGCCCACTCTCCCTCTCCATTAACGATTCCTTGTCCGTTCCCTTTTTGCCTCCACGTGTGAGTATTCTCTTGCCCACCTCCGTCCTATCTATACAGCTCTTCTGTTATGGACAGCTGGGCTAAGCTTCCCAGGCCTGTACCCTGAGCAGTTGTTTAGCTGCAGGCCCTTGGTTTAGTGCTTCGCTGTTTCTATATTAAAATTCTTAACCATTTCAGTTGCATTGGGTCTTGGAAATCAAGTGGCTGCTTGGTGGAGATGAGTCAATCCCTTTTGCAGGTTGTCTGACATCATTTTTCCTAATGGTCCTAGGCAGGCAGCTCTCCATAACCTCGCATGCTGGAAAGACCTTGAGTGTCACTTTGCTCTGTGCTGGAAACTTTTAACTGATATTTCCCATTCAATCCCTGTCTTACCAGTGAAGAATGGACGCTCTGTCACACTACTTGCCTAAAGCCACACCACTGACAAACAGACTCTGAACCAGTTGTGTCTGAGGCCAAAAAGTCGACTGAGTCTTCTCATTTTTCTGCCCTACGAAAGTATCCATTCAGGAGGACTGAGGCAGGTGGGAAAACTGGCCTTTTTGCTATAATTAGATAAACTTCATTTGCATCTATCACTTGAAAACTATTAATTGAACAAAGTCTCAAAGGAAAAGCTTACCACATAATTTCTGAAGGGATTTCTCAGAGTAGGTCTCGCGGTCACAGCCCTTGCCGATGTAATTAGTCTGCAGCTCCGCAGTGACCTGGAGGGAGGACACAGCTCCATCGCACGTCTCCAGGTGGATGCTGGGAAACAAGGGCATACTCCCTGAGCCAGGCTGGTACTCAATCCTTTTGGTCCAATCTGAATAAACAAGAAGATTAAATCATTTACAGCCAGCCCTGCTAGACCACTTGTTTTGAAAAGGTGAATTCGTTCCAATAAATCATTTGTTTCAACAAATAGATTAGTGAACAGTTTGAGGATAATAGGAATTTTACAATTGCAGGATTAAAGCTTCTACCTCACCTTAAAAAAATACCAGGAGAACCAGAAGGCTGGATGCAGCCGCACTGCGTGAGCCACAGAAGATTAAATAGAACACAAATACATATATACCTTGGTCATCTACCTGATTCTCAGTTTACTACATATTGTGGGGAAAATGGAGTGAGCCATAGCACCCAGAAATATCAGCGAGACACTGGAAAAAGTAGAAAGAAAAACATTATCATATCTCATATGAGTATTTCAAAGACTAAATGACTTGACCTTGACAGATGCCTGGAACACTTGAAGCCCGTATGACACTGAAATGGTGGGAGCTGAGGCTGGGATGGCAAATGGGACCAATGGTGTGGACAGGCTGATGATGCAAATGCTCTCTCTCCCTTTTATGTGCACTACTGGAGACATTTTTAGAGAGCTGGGTCTTTCCCCATCCCCTGGCCCCATTTTATCTTGTATGAAGATTTTGGGGAACACCTGTGTCTTCCTTCAAAACAAAAGGAAGCATGGTCCTCCCTCCACGGTCTATGTAAAGTTACAGAGGAGAACGTAGGGATTCTCAAACATTCAAAACTGCGACTCAAGACTAGCTGATCATTCTGTCACTGATTTTCAGTGGAAAAATGATTGGGAGGTGATAAAGCATTGAAGGGAAGCAAAAATCACAATCAAAATGGCAGCACCGAAGACCAGAGCAATCAAGGGGAGCAACGCTGGGTTCACGAGGGAATTGATTGAGATATAAGAGCTGCAATTGAACTTCAGGGCCACTCAGATAAGACAAAGCAAGTTCCCAAAGACTGATAATTCACGGTCCCTGAAAACAGGCACAATTCCACGCTGTAAGGATACATCTGAGAGGCTGTGCAACCACTCGCAAGCACACTTAAAAGCAGAAGGGTGAATGGAGTCAATGAAAGAAGTAAATGTGGGTGCTATGAGTTGACAAGTGCCAAGTGTGTGTCACTCGGAACATCATTAGTTGCTCCAACTAGAAATGGAGATCTATGAAATGCCTGACCTCACCTGTGCGAGCATTGGGAATTCCTGTATTGGTGGGACTTTATGCTTTATGTTAGTTTGCAGCCGCGAGTCATGTGAGTCCCTAGTGGGACACTGGCATCCATCAAAGAGATACATTTAGAAAGCTGGCCCTAGGGACCAGCCAGGTGGCCAACTTGACCAAACAGCTCTTTTGATTGGGGTTTCTAGGTGCCATGTCCTGCTGTGAGCACCATGGATGCAACAGTGAAGGGTCGGGGGGGGGGGGGTGATGAGCAAAGTTGTGCTGACCAATCAGAAGGAGGATGGAAGGCACCTCTAGATTGATAGTTCTTGTATGAATTTGAGGGTAAGAACTGATGTGCTCTGCTTGGTGTAGTGGCAGCAAAGATCTTGGTTTGGCTGTAAGGTCACAAGTAGGCTCCAAGGGTTTCTGGGGCGGGCATAAGGGTCAAGTGTGGCAATAGATTCCTGCATAGAATGCAGTTCCAGTTGAGATTGCCTGGTGAGGGAGGGGCAATCCCTGTTTATAATATATCCCAACCATGTTCTAGATAACAGCACAATACAGGCTTGGCTCAGAGCTTCCACAGTCATTGGTGGCTTTTGTCAAGGATTATTAAAGGCATGACAGGACCAGAAGCTGTATACCATGGTTGTGAGGTTTGATTCCAGGGAGCAGACAATGGGAGTATGTTCTGGTAACTACATCCAAACCCACAAAGGAAAATATACCCAATTACAGTCTCCGGGAGCTGAGACTAAACCATCCTATCTCATCCATGAAGCCCCTCTGCAGCCCATGGCCTGATATCCCCAGTTCCATTCTAAGAACAAACCATAGAACAAAGGAAAGGAAGGCTTTTTTGTTAGAACATTGTCTGAGAGCCACATTACTCTAAGAAGCCATCCACAACTAGAGAGTAACATGTCCCAGATACAGAATGTTTCATGTCACTGTGTTTGATCATGCTATTTCTTTTACATGGCATCCCCTCCCCTCTTGCCATATCCTTCATGCATCCTTCTGAGATTTTTTGTCTAGGTAGAGGCCTCTGTCATGTCTCCACAGTGCTTGACACATTAGTATGCAGCATTAGGTCAAAGTTGGGGAGATGACTGAATCTCCATCAGGTAGCAGGAGCCTGGTCCAGAGTACGTTTTTATTAACTAGCAGAGAAAAGTGCTGAGTCCCCTAACTAGCACGTTGAAACTATCTACCTGTGGCTAGTTTTCCTCAGTAGCTGTGAAACTCTTAAAAGCAGGTTTTTTTTTTTTTTTTTTTTTTTTTTTTTTTTTTTTTTTTTTGATGTTTTGAATCTTCCACAGCTAGCACTTAGCTTCTACACTATAATCCTAGTGTTGGAAATATTTCCAAGAGGATATGGAGAAGGCTGGATGGAGATCTCATTGCTGCAATGGAAGCCCATCCTGAGTCCCAGACAGAATTCAAAGCCTGTCTATAACTTCCTGTTGCTGCCTTATCTTCAGCTCCTCAGAACCATCCCTCCCACAGCAGCACAGAACACGTTTGTTTCTCTGTTCTTGGCAAAGCATTTGGTCCATAGCTGACAATCGAAGAATCTGCTTCCTTCTGAACAAGATACAGGATCTGGGAGATGGCGTGCTTTCTTCCCTCCCTCCTGGGATCTTCTTAGTGAGTTGCAAATGGTTTCGTGAAGGGGACTTTGGTGTGAGCCCAGTAGTTTGAGTTGTGGGCCCTTAAGTATAAGAATACTCTACTACATGGATCCTGGTCACAGAACTGATTCTGTTTTCCCTGTGGGCTTTGCTGTCATCTTTCTCATCTCTATATCTGCTTGGTTATTTCTGATGAGAAATAGCACTGAAGAAGAGCAAATAGAGCAGAAACTAAATTGTGATGTAAAAGGCCAGTCCAGCAGATCTGTCCGCTGGCCAACCATTTGCTTGGGAGGGCTGGACTCCCTCTGGCCATCACGGAAGACAGGTACAAAAGAGCTTTAAAAGCAGCAAACCAGTCACTCTGGCGGCCTCACAGGGCTTGTTTTTGAGGGTTACGAGGAGCAGGCAAAATTGCCACTATCCAATAAAAGAAATCGATGAAGCTTTCAGAGCAGAGCATCCTTGAGAGAGTAGAAAGCTTACACAAACATCTCTAACTCTTACAAAAGGAGGCTGAGGAGAGCTCGAGAGAGCCAAAGGAAGACATCACATCCAGACTACACCATGTGACATGTCTATTCCTCTTAATTTTCTGAAGGGTGAGAGAGTACAGTGTTTAAGAGTATGGCCCCTCAGTCCAGCCCTCCTGGTATCAACCCCAGCCCTGCCATCTGCTATAGAACTTCGTGGAAATCATCTGCCCTCCCAGAGTCTAGATTTCTATAAATTTGTAACAGCTACTCAGAATTGTGGGAGAGGGAATTAAAAACAGGGTTATGTCATCATCAAACACAGAGACATGTTCAAAACATAGCTGCTAAGTTATCACTTATTAAATGATGTGTCAGGAAGAGATTACTGGTCAGTTTGTCTGCCATGCACTTTTACAACTGCCTTTTTATTTAATCCTCACTGGGACCCAGTGTGAGGATGTTACTGCCTTAATTGCACAAATGAGGAAGTGACAGCTGAAAATTGGTGTGACTTGCCCAGGGCCACAGAACTCTTTTTCAGAATTTTCTCACTGAGCCTGAGAATTCACCAGAACTGAGGACAACTGCCATTTTTTTTTTTAACAGATTCATTTTGAAAGACCTACTTGCACTAGTTTCTTAAAGGGATAATCCCATTATTTGAAACAAACAAACAAACAAACAAACAAACAAAAAAACAGAGGAGTCTGGTTGGCTTCACCCTTACCTCGAGACAGTAAGTTCACAGCCTCTGGAACAATGACAAGCAAGAGATACATTTGATGGTAGGTAGCAAAGGTGACAGAGCCCCATTCTGTAGCTTTGTGCACATCCCACAGTCAAAAAACGAATTTGTGAAAACGGCAGTTGTTCTCAAATCCCCAGGCTCAGTGGGGAGATTTTGCAAGAGAATTGTATGGTCCTGGGGAAGTCACACCAGTTTTCATGAGACCTGAGGGACCATTTCTATTTAGAAGAGTGGAGAGATTGGGGTTTGAACCTCAACTGCTCCAAACCCAGACATGTGACCTTAGCAAAGTCACTGTCATCTCCTCTGAAATGATTCCATCTGTTCCTGAGGTGATCAGGGGCCTCCAAAGAGACAGTGCAACCTAAGGGCCCAGCCTAAGGACCTTCCCATGATGCTTCTGTAAGAATATCTTACTTCTGGGCTTACAAGCTTCCCAAACTGTCCTGCTTATGAAAAACAAACAAACAAACAAACAAACAAACACCAAAAACGAAACAGAAAACCTTGTCAGTCTGTAAAAGGTCTAAGCAATTATCTTGCTTCTCCATGTTGGCTCCTTAAAGCCAGCAGGTCCAGGTGAGAGGAGAGAGAGGTCCCGGAGAGAGGTCTCTCTGGGGCTGAGCCAGATGGTGAGTGTCGGTGGGAGTCTTGTTGAAGCAGGAACTCAACTTTATTGCATCAGCCTCTCACTTATATAAACTCGGAGCATAGGGAGGAGGAGTTTTGGTGGGGTGAGATGACGTAGGGGGCAGAGAAGGGTGACAGAGGGTATGGGGTGACTGACAAGGCCAATGGCAAAGCTCTACATCAGCAATGGCGGGGCAGAGGCAGGGCCAAATAGGTCCTGTAGAGTCACTCCGGTATGGAAGTGACTAAGATAGGTCTCAAACTTGAGCCAGGCTTAGACTCTCCCACAAGCCGGCGGCAGAAACTCGAGCCAGGCTGGGCTGTGTCCACAAGGCCCAAACCAGGGCCGAAATGGAGCCCAAAAGCCCCATACACTGAGCTATTGTGTAGTATATGCAATAAGCTAAAATAATGATAATGATGATAATAATAACAGTATACTTAGTAAACTAGATAAATCATCTAAGTTATGATTAAAAACAAGGGGGAGTAAGTATATTATTGATTGACATCTCTATGAATTATGAGTGAAATGTGATGTTTTGATTGATATGTATTTTGGGTATTAAGAACTGATCAAGTCAAGATGATTAAAATATCCAGCACTTAAAAAAAAAGTCTAGATGTTGGTTTATAAACTGACTTGATTCTTTTTTCTTAAGTGAATAGAAAGACACTGACTGCCCACTGTTTTAATAACAAGGCCTAAATTGCCCTGCCAGGATGCTAAGAGTAGAAAGGCAATGAGATTTAAACTCCTTTTTGTGGATTAAGGATTTGGAAACATGATGATTTTATTAAAAATTCCTGCTAATTTTAGGGCTCCCACATTTTCTTATTGGGAGACTAGCAACCACCTAGAAGTTTCACATTAAACGCCTAGGGTTGAAAAGAAGCAAATCAGAGTTTTCCAGAAAGCATAAGCTTTGTGGCTTTCATACCAAGACATTCAAGTCATTTCATTGTCCCAATCTGGCCTATGGGAATGTCACAAGAGGCTGGAAGGGACAGACATGGGCTTGGCCTAGACAGTCTCTTTTCTTTCCTTAGCTGTGCATGCCTGGGCGCCTCCAGCTCCGTCCAGCCTCAGCCCTCAGGAGCTGAAGGAACATCAGGTCTCCTAGGAAGTTGCTGGATTCCTGTAAGCTGGGAAGCTGGAAGCTGGGATGCTGTGTGTGTGTGTTTGGGGTGGGGGGCAATAAGAAACGAGTTCAGTGAACAGGTTTGAACAGGACTCATTCAGTGCTTTCTCTAAGACATGGTAACTTGAATTTGGGTGCCAAAGGTCTTGCCCTGTTACCAGGAGAAGCTACTATGGCACCTTAGCTAAGCAACGGCCATCTTGAACAATCAAACTGGGTCAGTGGGTAAGGAATGAGCAGGCTGCAGAGGTCAAGTGGAGATCAGAGGACGAACTATGTGAGAGATTTAGATTTAATTTCAGGGCCAAAGAAGAACCATACATATGTGTTTAGAGAGGACATGAAATACCCAGAGTGGGTTTAAATGCTCATCTGAGAGGTAGGGCGGGCCCTAGGAGTCACTTTCAGAAGAGCAGAACACTTCTTCCAGTGAACCCATGATCGATCAATCAGGGCATGCTTTGCTAGGAGCATAGAACAGGGTAGGGACCTCCATCCAGCACAATTCAGCTTTCCGAGTGTCATTTCTGCATCTAGACAGACAGGTACTTCACTCTGGCTCTGCCACCTCAAGTTTTTGGATGTGAGGCCTCACTCATTGGGCTCCCCCGACTTTTGTTTCTGTACTATGAGGACTCCTCAAATGCAGCTTCTCCGTGAGTGCTCCAAAGCTCAGGGGCGGAGGCTGCTGCTGTTACAGTCATTCATGTGTGTTCCTTTCTTGTCATTACTCCACATGATAGGAACTTACTAAGCCCCTACTATGTACCAGACAGAACCTGGGGGATGGGAGGCAGAGTCCTTACCTCTTTTAGGAAAGTCACAGTCACACAGCAGCTTATGGCTGACAGGAACAAGGAAGTAATTTATAGCACTGAGGACACTTGAAGGCTTTCTGGAGGGAGTGACTAAGGTGTTTGTTTTAATACAGGTTTTTAACCATCGTTGTTACTATGTGTGTAAAGCCAACATAGCAGGATACAATTGCTGCTGAAGATGTTGCGGTTCTCACAGGTTCCCCAGAGAAATGATTGACAGACCGTACAGGAGCATCGGTGCCACTCAAGAGGCAGAGCATGGCACAGAGCAGAAACCATGGGCAAGATGCTCTATTGTGTCTTCCACAGAAAGGAATAGTAAAGGACACTAACAATGTAGGCTAGCCTTGGCAAGTTTGGGAATCTCAGAGGCCTCTAGGGTACCAGAGCTGTGCTTAGGGGTATGGTAGCCATGTCTGGGTGACTGGGGAAGTCAGACGGTGGGCAAAAGTGTGAGAGACAGCTGTAGAAGGTTTGCAGTGGGCTATATGGATTGGTTGGTTCACATTTTACAGGGTAAGCAAAGCTCTAAATAGCAATGCTTCAAAACTCAGAAAATATAAGATAGAGTTTATACCACACTGTGGAATCAGCACAAAGCCACAGGATAGAAGACAACTCCAATACCGCTCCCCCAGGGCTGTGTACGTTCAAGTGGTGTGACTTAGGCAGAAAAGATGTGATGTTCACCCAATCTTGGCTTCAACAACTTAGCAGCCTGGGTTGACTCAGACAGTTTGGACGAGGTAGAGGCTACTGGTGCCTGTTATGAGCACAGGCTAGAAAGGAGTGTTGGTGGTAGATGACCAGGACCATCAAAGAGTTCTTTGGTATATACAAAACAGTCCCTCAAGGCCTGAGTGGAAAGAGTTTAAGTTCTCAGAGTCCTGTCCTGTCCTGGCCCCTCCTCAGCATCTGGGCTCCGCTTCAGGGATGGCAGATGGTAGGATATAGACTAAGCACCTGGATCCTAAGTGCAGATACTGCCTTCTCTGCTACTGGCTGCTGCACCACTGGCAGGCTATGACACCTTTCTACAAAGTGGGGGTGGGAGTGGAGTAGGGTGGGGTGGGGGATTGTGGCTGTATCTCGTAAGGCTTTTGTGTACTGAGATGGTACCAGTTAGAAGCCTAGTAGAGCTCAGGAAATATGCGCTGTCTCTGTTAGGCTTCTGAAAGCTGGCTTCTTTCCATGAAGGCATGGGAATTTGAATGTAGGCTCTGCTATCCCTGCAACCAGCCCTCTAGAGAGGTAAGAAACACTGTCTTCAGTCTGGATCGTACCAGCCCTGCGAAGGGAAAGTGCTGTCATCTCCTACTGGAGAGGAAGAGAAAGCTGGGCTGGACAGAGAGTGTATGGCTTCCTGGAACTCTTATGGCCAAAGGCTGACCTAGCTTTTGTACTGGATTGACCTGAGCCCTAAACTTCCAAAAGCATTCCTTGCCTTTCTGACTTGCTTTCCTTTTCCCACCTTGTCAGCCATGGTACAGGATCTTCCTCTGTTGGAGAGAGGCAGGAGTTGGTGTCACTGAAGAGTTTGGGAGTGTGGCATTTAGTCTGAGCTACTTACTGCTCAGAAGGGTCCGTGACTGGTTGGTTGGTTAACTGTCACTATCTTTAAATTCCCAATGATTTCAAAACACTAGGTTCCTGGTTTCCATTGGCACCATAACCCACAAATGATATGACTGGTCCTCTTTGCCAGTCTTCATTGGTCATGCTCTTTAACTTTTCTAAGCCTCAGTTTCTTTATCTCTAGAATGGGAACACTAACTGTCCCAAAGGGAGGCATAGCTACTAGGACTAGGGCTTTGAAGCCAGCTCTGATGTGATACCAGCTCTTCTCTTTACTCCTGGGGGCAAGTCATTTTCTTCTCTCTATGTGAATTTACTCACGCAAACACCTAGTTCAGAGTCAATTATAGTGTTTATATGAGATAATAAATGCCAACCACTTAGCCTTGTGCCTGATATGCATAGACATATACATTCCAAGTGTCTGAGTGTTAAATTATTTGCCTTTCTCTTTTTCCAAGTAAAAACAATTACACACAGGAACCATTTAAAAAGAAACACAACGCAAACTCGGTGAACTCAATTACAAGTGTAAGGACTCCCCTCTCTTTTTTTATGACTGACCTCTTTGCCATTTGCTATATTTTATTTTAGCAACAGTGTTTTTACTACTTTTTAATTCCTACTAAAAGATAATTAACTACAAAGAGCAGAGAAGAGGGGTGGTGTGGATCTCTGGACCCAGATCTTTGGTTAAGCCTCAGACCACACTCTTGCTGGTCCCTCTGTCTGGGTTCTGGTCCTTCTCTTATTCTCAGTTGCTAGGTGGCTCTGGAACAGAGGTTTCTTGGATCTGCCTTGGTGGAGAGTCTGCCCCTACTTCCATCTAGCACTGGCTCCTAAGAAACTATTATTTATTTATTTGCTTATGTCCCAGCCTCATTCCAGAGTCAGATTAGTATGTCACACAACTGAGGAAATGCTCAATAATTATCTATAAGATAAGTGGTCCTGTATATGACTCAGAAAATACACACACACACACACACACACACACACACACACACACACACGCACACATGTATTCTTAAATTCTTGCTGCCCGACAAGAGGAATCTTTTACTATCCTTATGGTTGGCACGACTTGCCTGTCTCTCATCCTCCTAGCACCTGGTCAACTGCTAAATGACAGGGTGCCAGGCCTTAAAGTGGGATGGATTCAAGACACCCCCAATACTGTGTGTGTGGGGGGTGGGAGGTGAATGTATTGAAATTATTATAAACTACTTTAATGTTGGGAATATCCTCATATTCTTCACTGTATTTAGTTTCCTTATTTAATTGTCAATAAATGCCACATGGAGTAACTCAAAATTTGTCTTGCTATGACATTTTCTCTAGTTTCAGGGGAGCAGAGGGGATTTCATCCTGTCTCTGATCAACACTTTGACTACTGGTTCCTCCATTTTACCTCACAGATGTCAGAGTCACAGCTAGCAGCAGGTGCTCCCAGGCTGAAGCTTCAGGCAGCCTTTTGCCCAACTGCCAGGCTTTTCTTAGACCCAATTCCCTGGTTTATCACTGTTAAACAGGAGAACTTGTGCCTCCAGCACAGGACATGCTGAGATGACTTGTCTGGCAGACCAGAAGAGTGATCTTCATGTCTACCTCACCCTGTGTAGTATGGGGGCAAATGCTTTTTCCAGAACAGGTTCTCACTTGCTCTGTATCTGGACCCAACCCCTTCAACTTGCTTGCTACAGGTCTACCAAGTCCAGTGACAGAATGAAGGCATGGGCATTCAATGATACTTTTGCAGAGTGATTTCATATTTATTCAGTCTAATAACAGTTAAATTCTGGGTGTGCATCTTGGCTATCCCTTTCAGTTTTAAAAGAAACGTATTTCTCTTTTTGTTTCATGACATGATGGTCCATGACTCATTGTGAGAAACCTTAGACCTTCCCTGAAGAAAACTTGAGAAGCTCTGCTTTAAGTAGTAGCAATCAAAACTAGTTCCTAAAACCTACTTCTAAGGCCTCCAACTCCAGCTTTAGAGCATCGCAACATTTAAGCTGTATGTCCAGGGTGCTTTTAGAGCCTACTAAACCTGTACCACGATTTATATGGCTCCCAAGGCCAACATGTCTTCACTCCGGTCTGACAGCCATCATACTTCTCACCTGAACCAATTACTATGGGAACCTCTTGACTTCTCTTTGTTCCTCTGTCCTATATACTGGATGCCATTATCCGACTACAACTGCTCTTCTGAGAAGTCCCTGTCCCAGACTTTGCTTTCTCTTCAGAATTTACACACCACACAAGGCTCATCATTGGTCTTTCTATATTTCTGTCTTAGACTGCATGGGATGATGGCTGACTTTAGGATAAGTACCACCCCCAAACAAACAAACAAACAAACAAAACTTATAATGTCTTCCTTTCCCGACCTCAGAAGATTGCATAAATAGACTTGGAAAATCCAACCCTAGATAACATTGGGCAAGAAATTTCCTCATTTCTATGAGCCTTGGCCATAGAGGATGAACCAAGGAAGAATGTGATTGAACACATTCTAAGGGTACTCCATAGGCTAGACACTGGCATAGTGGAATGACATCATGTCAAGGGACCTCATAAGAAGCTGTACTCCCTTTCTTTGGGGACACAGGTTATAGTCTCATAAGTACCACAGATGCAGGACAGGGCTCTTCTGATGTTCTAGAATATGCCTTCCTGCTTCAGTAGGGCTGCACATACTTGTCCCTATTAAATTGGGGTTAAGGAACACGATTGTTTTTAAACAGTAAAACAACAGTGGATAGTTCTGCAGGGAAAATTTTAACAGGCTATGAATGTTATGGAAAAAACCCCAGACCCCCAGTATTCTTTGGTAGAATAGAGGTGGAGAGAGCCATTCAGCTGCTGAGGAGAGCATTGTTGCTCCAGTGTTACTTTTATATTTGGTCAAGATGGAAAAGGAAGAACTTCATGAGCTGGAGCCAGGAATACCACAGAATAATGCAAAGAACTGCACCCAGAATTTAGAGCCAGAATTTAGGGCCTCTTCACAAACCTTCTTCCCTGCCAGTAGGGAACTTTACAATCTTTATCTATAAGGTTGCATCAGTGCTATGTAAAACTGGTGGACAGCTGTGGACTTCCTTCCCTTTCCTGAATGGACCTTCTTACAGGTTACCCTGCTCCTGGACTCTGTGCTATATATTTTGTCTTTGTATAGCAAATACTAAGTTCTTTTTGGATCATAGGTCACTAAACAGGAGTTCTCCTCTCCAGACCCTATGGGCACCATGGCTTTGGGTGGTAATTTGAGAAACTTTTGAAGATCCTAGGGAAGACATAGATGTATTTCAACGTCACAGAGAAGAGGCCACTTGTGATAAAGGGGTGTCTGTAGAGACTGGATTATTGTCTGTGGCTTTGGGTTTGGTTTGTGGCCTGAGCAGTGGAACATGGGTGGATATAACAGTAGATGGTTCTGTGTAGAAGCTCTGTGAGGCAATGCATATTTCTATTCACTCTTGTTGGTTTCTGTATCTGCCAAAAAACTCCTTATGTACCAGATAGGTTACTGACCAGTGAAGTTTCTAGAAAAAGAAAATGGAACAGAAAGTCTCCTCGTGACCTGGAGTCTATATGAGTTTGAAAACAAGTCTAAGCATCCAGGCCACTGAAAGGACTACTAGAATGGATTGGCAGTGGTGTGGAGAGAATGCTCGGAGGAGATGTCAGTGGACTTTGATGGAACGGGAAGGTCAAGATTCTAACCCTAGTGGAGATGGATGGAGGACAAACTGGCTAAAGATTCTCATTGGTTCGTTAGGGAGATAGTCTGGGGAGTCTGAATGAGTAGAAATGAAGATGATGGTGTGGGATATCTGTGAATATCTTGTACCAGAATGCTGTGGGCATCTCTTATTCTGTAGGGTGGACTTGGTTTGCTTTTAGCTTGTCTTGTGACTACTCTCCCATGGGCTGAGGAAAGAAGGCTGGAGCTACAGCCCTTAGCTTTCCTAAAGTTGCCTCCCAAACTCCAAGGCTCAAAGGAGATAGCTAAGGAGTCCCCTGGGAAGTTCTCTTGAGTTTTCTTCACATCTTGCTGTGTTTTTGTCTCGTATATTGATTTACAGTTAATCACAAATACAAGTAAATGCTGACATGGAGTCAGGCTGGGGCACTTAGCCTCTTCCATCTTAGGACTGCATTGTCTGTTTATCATGTGACTTTCTAGCTTTTCACTTATTTTTGCAGAGAGAATGCTGGGGTGGGAGTTGTCAGTTGATTTTGGTGGAGCTAGAAGGTCAAGATCCTAACCCTAGTGGATATAGATCCAGGTTAAGCTGGCTAAAGATTCTCACTGGTCTGTTAAGGAGTCAGTCTGGGAGTCTAAATCACTAGTGTGTGTGTGTGTGTGTTCATGTGGGTGTGGGTGAATGGAGAGGTCAGGGGTCAACCTCAAGTATCATTCCTCGGGCACTAACCACTTTATGTGTGTCTGCACATGCACGAGTGTGTGTGTGTGTGTGTGTGTGTGTGTGTGTGTGTGTGTGTATGTTGACAGAGTCTCTCATTGGCATAGAGTTTAAACAAGCTGGCCAGGGAGCTCCAGGGATTCACTGGTCTCAGTTTTCCCTGCACTGGGATTATAAATGTGTTTTACTATGTGACCCCACTTCGCATGGGTTCTGGGTGTTGAACTTAGATCCTCACACTTGCATGGCAAGCAGTTGACCTACTGAACCATCTCCCCAGCCCCTTGTGACTGTCCATTTGTCTGCAACTGTTGACTACATTCAATCAAAAGTCCAGAAGAGTATGGGTTGTGTCTATTTTGCTATCTTTCAACTCTCCAAAGCTAGACCAACTTCTAGAACACAGTAGGTTCTCACTAAACATTTTAGAATTGAATGGAAGGGACACCACACATTAGAAAAGGTGCCAGTGCCTGCAGGAATTCCCTGGCCTGCTTGCAGTGGTCAGTCTTCATCTTTTGCTCCAAGAAGACTCCCTTGATCATTCTGGTCCTTCTGAATTGAAGATGATGCCATTCTGCTTGACTGGCTTTGTCTTTAGTTGGTATGCTGTCTCTCCGGGATCCACACATCTATGCCCAGACCTTAGGCAGGTTCTGCAGTGGTCATCCTAGCTCAGGCACCTGAGATACCTTGTCGAAGTCCCATCAGCCACTGGCCTTCCATGTGTTGCACAAGGGAACCCTTCTGTTCTGCACAGATCTGTCATGCTGGGATGAGTGTTTCAGTTTTTCAAGAGCTTACTCTTGTGAGTGTGGGTACCACCTTGTTTCAGCCCATGACAGATCTTTCTTTCCTTTCTTTCTGGTTCCACACCCTTTGGAGGGCAACAGCATCAGCAGACAACACAGAAGAGATCCATATGGTATTAAGAAACCAGGGCCTTAAGCTTCTGCCTTCTCCTAATCCTTTGTCTAAGCCATTCACCTCCACCTACATGCTTTTTCAACAGAACAGGTTCCATGCTGAAGAGATGCAGGCAGTTCAGAGCAGCAGCCCTCATGAAAGATACTTCTCCCAAAGGGGAAATCATTAACTCAGCCAACCAGGGTACTTTCTTGTGGATTTATAGAAATGCTTCTCTCTCATGCCCAATAAACATGAGCATTTTCAGGCAATTTTCTTATCTTGGGAAAAATGTATTATTGGTGTAAGATGGAGCATCTGTTCTTTGAGAATATTTACTTTTATGTCTCTGAATAGCATTTACAATGGAAGAGTATGGTTTTTCATGCATGCATTTTCAGGCCTTTTGAAAAGACGACTTCTGCATATTTTGTCACATTCTAACCTTGTAAATCTCATTAGTTTATCAGTTGTTGTACACAACTTCAAAACTTAACTTTACATAAAAGGACTTTGACTCTAAGTGGCCCAAGAGCATGTAAACTTAGTATCTCACTGGGCAGTATTCTCAACTTAGAATAAAATTCTCATATCTTTGAAAAATATGTCCTAAGCCCCAGTCTACAGAATACATGGAGACTCCGGTGTGCACCTGTGTGGTGCTGGGAGATGCAGCTGCTGGGGGATGCAGCTTCTTCTCACAGCTGGGGGCGGTGCTGAGCCATGAGAAAAGGTCAGGAAGGTGCTTGGGAACTTGTCTCAGGTTTCAAAGCCTTTAGACTTTGGGCTAGGCCATACACTTCTGAGAAAGTAGGAATTTAAAGACTGTAGAGCCATATTCATGAATATTCATGAGTGCTTTGAAAAGAAAACTAGAACCATGTCAGTGCCTGACAACCACCAGCCTACAGGACTTGGTCAAACACATTTGTATATTCCTGTTAAGGAGTGTTATGCATCCTGTGAGGTTTTATGATGTGGGAGACACACATGCCATGAAGTGAGAAAGAGTATAAGGTGCACATGACTGAATAAAAGGAGAACGCATAATGAAGGTAACGCTGCATTACTAAGTTATGGGTATTTTATTATCATTATTATTATCATTATAATTAATATTATTTTATCTGCATGAACGTGTTTACTCTTGTGTAATTGTGTGTATATGTGAGTGTATACAGTGGTGTGTGTATTTGTGTATGTGCACACATGCGTGTGTGAAAGAGGAGGACTCAGGTGTGCTCATCTCTGTGGAGGTCAGAGGACAATCTCATGTCAGTCTTTGCTCTCACCTTGTCTGAGCTTTGGCTGCTCTGCCCTCCAGGCTAGCTGACATGCAAGCTCTCAGGGACTCTTCCGTGCCCACCTTGCATCTCTGGCAGGAGCATTGGGACTACAGACTGAGCCCTTCCACATCCCAGCATAGGGGTTCTGGAGAGGCAGACCTCTGTCCTCACTCTTGCACAGAACATCCTTTACTTACTGAGCCATCTCCCCTGCCCAACTGCGCAAAAAGTTTGAGTTGGTTATTACTCTACCATTTTTTTTTAATCTTAAAAAAATGATCATAAACTCCGTAAGTAAAGATAGTAGCATTAACAGTTATGATGGCCCAAATGCCGCTTCCCTTAAAGTTTTCCCCAAAATGCAGAGCACATAACATTCACCTGAGAAACATCCTTCTCCTATGCTCAGGAGTGTCTGTTCTGTCTTTGTCACAAGACCCCACTGGCATATGTGACTGCCAATGATATGGCACTTTGGGATTTGATATTGTGGGTCTTATACTCAGTTTGGATAACTGACGTATCCAAACTATAGGGGGCCGAAGTCCAAAAGCCTTATAGTCTGATGAGGAACAACATACTGTCAACATTTGCTTATGGTTTGTAGCCCAGAAGAAAGGCTTTTTTGCCCAAGAGGCTCATGACAGGTGGAGGATCCTGTTGTCATTAATAAAGCCTCCCAGCAGGGAGACAAGGCCTCACAGCCCCAGACCAACCTATGGTTGCTATGACCCAGGGATTCAGAGTCTCAGACCAGAGTCAGATACTGGCACTGGGGACACAGAGGGTATCAAAGCCATCGTGGCATCTGTCCTTTGGCAGAGGCCTTGTCACTAAAGCAAGAAATGAAGCTTGTTTTAAACTATGCCTAATGCAAGGTAATTAGGTCATCGCACGACACCCTCCTAAGAGATTAAGCATTTTATTAAGGGACTAGGTTAAGGCTAGGGGAAGAAAACCAGGGCTGATAGGACTCAATCAGTTACCAGGAGAGTGGGTCATTACAAGGTAGTTCAGCTTCCATGCCTCTCTCTCCCACTGGTTCCTCTTACTGGCTCCTATTTCCCTCTCACCTCCCTACTGTGTTGTGATGTAGCATAAGGTCTTCAGCAGATGCCAACCTGATGCTGGTACCTTGCTCTGGTACTTTCCCTACTCTAGAACTATGTGTAAAACTAAACCTTTTCCCCTTATGATTTATCCAGCCTCAGATATTTATATAGCTACACAATGTACGGTAAGACAAAGCAGGGATCCTTCTCTCTCTCCCTTTGGGAGTCAGGAGAACTTGGTTATCACATCCACCGTCTCAAAGAATCCTTCTGAAAGGGTCTAGGATTAATTGTCTACCCCAGAAGCCCCACTGAAAACTAATAGGCAATAACTTTTTGCTAAATCTTCAACCATATGGTGGATGTCTGTCCCCTTTTCTCATAAAGCAAGATGCATTGGGTAGATGCAAACAAGTTCCTTGAGGGCACAGCAACTAATTGGGCAAGCTTTCCTGTGGGTTGCTTACTTCTCACCACTGTACCTTCCCCAGCCTCTCAGGGCACCTAGCTAACTTCAGTCACCTTCAGAGCTCAATTTTACTGCTGTCTCCTGTGAGAAGCCTTTCAAATGCTAGTCACCTCCCCTGGACAGCTGAGCACTGGGACAAGCACCTTCCATCTCAACTATCACAGTCTGGATACACTTGTTACTACCATGGCCGCTCTGTGTTGTCACAGTCTACTCACTTGCCTGCCTTCACTTCACCACTGCAGGTCATGGTGCTCAGGGTCTCATTATTGGCCAGACACTAAGCAAGCTCTGGGGACATTTTCTTGAGCTTTGAGAGCTTTCTAATTTATCCTGTACCACAGCTGACCTTCTACATGGTAGAGTGGCATCAGAGCCCCGAAGATCACATCACCCATCAATGCAAATCTAGGGTTCTCTCCATCTACCAAGAGCCCACGTGGTAGATATGGGGAGACTTAGGGCTTATTCTATCTATTTCAGATGAAGACAGTGTAGGAAGAAGAGGGCTGGCCTGCCAGCTACTTGGGCCATGTTCATGAGAAACTGAGTCCGGCTGGTGTACAAACAACATGGCGCCAAAGCTGACTGGAGAGAGCCAAAGCTCTCTTCCATTTGACAACAGAAAGCAAGGAAGAAGCAAAGGCCTTTTGCTGGGTTTCTTATGCACACCATCAGAGCATATGCTATCCATCTGAGGAAGGGATTGGCAAGAGGTTCATTTCACCATGACACACTTAAGGCTGAGATGTCCAAGGTAGCACAGCCAGCAAGCTAGACCAAGAGACTGGCCAGACTCCCCATATATATTAGTGGCTTCTGTTCGTTTCAGATATTGCTTCCTGTTACTAGCAA